>NC_030822.1:1269869-1904803 GCF_001704415.2 Capra hircus
CCGTTTCAAGTCCTTCTTTTAAAAAAATGTGTATTTGTTTCTGTGGCTGCACCAGGCCTCAGTTGCAGTGCATGGGATCTCTCGCCGCAGCATGTGAGCCCTTAGCTGCACTATGTGGGATCCAGTTCCCTGACCAGGGATCGAACCTGGGTCCCCTGCACTGGGGGCTGGGGGTCATAGCCCCTGGACCATGTGGGAAGTCCCCCATCAAGTCCTTCTAACTCCTGCTTTTACTTCCGGCCACTGGCAAGACCCTGTCTCGAAGAGAAACTTCATCCTCTCCTGCTTTGTTTCTGCTTTGTAGGTGTATGGCACCCTTTTCCACATTAGAAATAAAAACCCGTTCAACCTGGAGGTGCTGGTGGACGCCTGGCCAGAGTATCAGACAGTCGTCATACGGCCTCAGAAGGAGGTGAGGCCCCTGGCTCCTGAGGGTCAGGCTGCTCACCCTCAGGATGGGGACGAGGGGCTGCAGCCAGGGGCCGGCAGGGGTTGGGGGGAGGATCTTGACACACCTGATTCATGCAGATTTGGGAAGGGTTGCTTGGAGGAGAGGGCAGGATGGCGAGACGAAGCGCGGGAGTGGACCTCAGAGCCAATAGTCCGGGACCTGGAAGTTGCTCTAGAATTCCATTCAGCCAGCTCTCTCCTGTCGAGACTCCGATGAGAGGCATCCTCCTCATCCTAGACGCCTGCGGTTGCAAACGGTCAGGAAGTGTTCTGCTTTCCTTATGACTCGATAACCGCAACCCGACAGTACTTTGAGCAGTGCTGAGTGTGGGGTCTAAGACCGCTGCTTTCCTAACACAGAAGAAGTCGACAAAAATGACGATGTCAGAGGGTTGTGAAACAGTAGAGG
The DNA here is from genome assembly GCF_001704415.2 of Capra hircus. Lineage (NCBI taxonomy): Eukaryota > Metazoa > Chordata > Mammalia > Artiodactyla > Bovidae > Capra > Capra hircus. The sequence goes on from NC_030822.1 coordinate 1,270,729, forward strand.
CCATGTTTGTTTCATAAGAGCGTCTTCATCTTTCAGGGGAGTGTGAGTCGCGAATCCCATCCTTCCCAGAGTAGCGATACCTTAACACCCCCCTTATCCATACAGGAGTGCTAGAACGCAGCGTCGCCTGCAGCGGCCCCCGGGGGCGAGCCGGGCTCCCCTGTCCATGGGATTCTCCAGGCCAGAACACTGGAGTGGGGTGCAGTGCCCTCCTCCAGGGGACCTTCCCGACCCAGGGATGGAGCCCGCATCTCTTACGTCTCCTGCGCTGGCAGGCGGGTTCTTTGCCACTAGCGCCGCCTGGGAATTCACTTTCAGAATTAGCTGAGGCGTCACCTTCTCACAGACCAGGAGCCTGGCCCCCAGCCCTGTTCTGTGTGCCTCCCTCCACCCTGCAAGCCCCCACTCTTTGGGGCCTTGAACACGCACTCTTTCTGCTGCACTTTCCATCTCAGACACTGGGACTGCTTGCCCGGCGCCCCAAGGGCAGCTGACTCCAGGGCACCACCAGGAAGCAGCCCCTTCCAGTGGCTTCTTCTACAGGGGAGTCCACGGAAATGTCTGCACCTCTCTCACACAACAGCACCAAAGCCCATCCAGCAAATTAGTCTCTAGCACTCGGGACACAGGCAGAGCATTTTGTGGACGACATCACTGTGTAAATGTGATTGGTATTTGTTACGTCAGGAGATGAAGGATGACCTGGATCATTACACCAACACTTACCACATCTTCACCAAAGCTCCTGACAAGTTAGAGGAAGTCCTAGCGTGCCCGCAGGTCATCAACTGGGAACAAGCCTTCCAGATCCAAGGTGACTGGTCTAAATTAAAGCCAAAGATGTCTCATTTAATTTATAGTAGATATGAAAGGGGGTGAAATGATCCTTGCTTTTCTCCTCTCCACAGGTTGTCAAGAGAGCTTGGGTGAGGCATTACAAAAAGTTGCAGCTTCAAAATCAGCTCAGGTGGATTATCTGAGAACCATGCTTTTTGTGTTTGAAAAACCAACACTCGAGGCATCGAGTGGTGACAAGATGGATTTGATGAAGTTATTAAAAACTCCTAAAGTGCTTGAAGATAAAAGGTGAGACTTTTACCTTTTGCTTCTGAAATTTCTGATAGAATAGTTCAGTTGCACTATGGGCTGGACTTGTAAATGTAGGATCTGAGGCTAAATAATCATGGTGTTCAGAGCTTCACAGATGAGAAAGGGAACTGTGTTAGCTGATGTTTGCTGAGCTTGGGCAGGAACTTCTTTAGAGTAGGTTCTTTTCAACTTCCTTAGATCTCACAAGAGTGCTCCCAGAAGAATATTGGACATCATGGTGGAACTGAAAAACTTTTACTGAAACTATTCATTTTTAGACAAAAAAAAAAAAAATACTTCATACTATGCAAAGTCTGTGTGTGTGTGTGTGTGTGTGTGTGTGTGTGTGTGTGTGTAGCCGCCAAGTTGTACTTGACTCTTTTGCAACCCCAATGGACTGTGGCCTGCCAGGCTCCTCTGTCCATGGGTTTCCCAGGAAAGAAAATTGGAGTGGGTTGCCATTTCCTTCTCCAAAGGATCTTCCCAACCCAGGGATCAAACCTGCATCTCCTGCATTGCAAAATTCTTTACCACCGATCCACCAGGGAAGCCCTATGCAAAGGATACAAATATGCAAAGTAAAAAGTGAAGGCTTGCCCACTTGGATCTCTGTCCATGGTTAGATACTCTTAGCATTGCCTTTAGAACTCTGCATGTGTGAGTCATCTTGTTCGTTTTTTTCTCCACACCAGATGCATGACTACACTGCAATTCACCCTTTTCACCCAGCAATGTGTTACACACATCTTTCACGTAAGCTCATACAGGCACCCTTCATTTATTTTGACAGCTGCATAGATTACCACAAGAGGGAGATGTGCAATTCTGTGTGCCCGTATTTACACACTTGATTTCTCTCCAGTTCTTCCTGATAACAAAAATTCTGCAATAAATGTCTTCACAAATAGATCATCACACAAGTTGTATACGTATTACTGAAAACTGAACTCCTAGAATTGAAGTGCCTCGGTAAAACCATACGTGCATTAAATGGAAGATTTTACCAAATTGGTTGGTGTGCGTGATGTACGAACATATGATAGCATAGCATGTTAAAAAACCCATCCTTCAGTAGGGACATGGGTAGATTCGCTATGGTACAGTCCAAACGCTGGAATAATGTACAGCCGTTAACAAGAATGCAGCAGCCCTCTGTGAACTAAGAAGGAAACAATTCCGAACATATATTCTGAAGCAACAGCAACAACAAAAACATATTCTTAGTAAAGCAACAACATCAGCAACAACTAAGATGGGCAGAATCGTGTAGACAGTGTGTCATCACAGCAGAGCGCATCTAAAGTTCCAAACAATGCCTCTGGAAAGTTACACAAATGTATCGCACCACTAGTTGCCTCTGGAGAAGGTAACTGTGTGATAAGGAATCAGAGAAAAAGGAAACAATTATTTCCCACTGACATCCGTTTATGCTTAATAATTGTATCACTGCATCAAAAAATAAATAAAATCTAAATATACACTAAACACGTAGAATCGATTTAGCCAGGAGAGTCGATAATATTTGAACCCTGCTCTGGCTCAACTGTGTTCCCGTGAGAATCATAAAAGAAATGTTTGCATGGAGAAAAATGGTAGATAGGGATTAAATAATACTTGACATTATAACTGGACATCTGGAATGAAGTGCCTGTCCTAAGGCGGTTCTTTATTTCCTCTAAACCCAATATATATTTGGATGTCTTGCCCCTCTGGGTTTAACTGTAGCACAGGAGGAAGACATGTGAGGATGCTGGAGACCTTTGAGGAAGTAGGACCAGAATCAGTTTGAGGATGACAGAGAGAAAGCCTCACCTATGTGTAGACAGTTGAGAGCCCTTGTGACCCTACCCAATGGAAAATGTGAAGTGACTTTGAAACTGACAAGTTCCTGGAAACTCTTCCTCCTTGAGAAGGGGTCAAACTTCTTTGCCATCTTCCTTCTGCACCAGCCACTCCTTCCCACAGAAGATGTTATTCTGATTTTGCAGTTGAGAAAACGCAGTCTCAGGAAACTTGTCCAATAATAGCATCAGGGCTAAAATCCTGATTATTGCCACACACACAAAAAATCCAATATCCTTTTTTCCTGTGTTTCTGCTCCTGAAACTGCGTTTTTGTACTTCTCTAGTGGTATGTGGTGATGGGTTTCGGGACACATGAAGCCATAAGATCAACATGGCTCTCATCTCCCTATGATGTACATTTTGTTGAACTATCTGTTGGAAGAAACACTACCTTGTGTATTTAGATATTTTGTGAAGTATAATTTGAAATCTAAATTTTTGAATGGGAGTTTAGTGGATTTACATCATATTGGTTTCAGGTGTACAGTATAGAGGCTCCATATTTTTTTAGGCTGTATTTCGTTTAAAAGTCATCTCAGCATAATGAATATGTTTCCTTGCACTGTGTACCCTTGTAGCCTGTCCCTTTTATACATCGTAGCTTGTACCTCTCAATCCTGCATTTTTTATACAAGAAACTTTAAAGAAGATTCAGCCACATGGAAGGTTGCACGGCTAATAGTCCTTGTTCTTTTAGGAACATATACTGTTCTTCTCCTTTGTTGGGGTGTTTGCTTGGGCTTTTCGAGATATGCTATACTATATCTAGCCGACTCTCTGCTATTAACTGTATCATAAATGACTGAGGATTTTCTTACTTTCAATTATTTGGGAACATTTTTAAGCAGGCATATAAATAGTTGTGTGTGTGTGTGTGTGTGTGTGTGTGTGCGTGTGAAGGGTACGTCTATTTCTTCCTCTGGGCTGTGGATCCTTAAGGAAAGGGAAGTGTCACGTTTTCTGCCATCCTGATGCTTTCTAAATGTTGGCTGAATAAATGTACATTTTTTTCTTGGCAGGAAAGAAACCTTTCAGAGCATCTTCTTGGATGTCTCGCACGCAAAGCTTGTGAATGAGCACTGGGAGTTGGGAAAAAATGAGAAGAGCTTGAAATATATTGAGCGCTGTCTCCAGAATTTTGCGGGATTTGGTATTCTGAGTGCAGAAGGGAACCCCATCTCTTGGTTTCTGACAGAACAGTCCTGTGAGATAAGAATGGGTTACACTTTCCCCAAATACCGAGGCCAAGGCCACATGTGGCAAATGGGTTGCCACAGCATAGCATATTTTTTTTCCAAAAAAATGCCATTTTATATCCACGTGGCAGAAGATAAAGAAAAAACTCAACAGGTGTTGCTCAGCTTTGGGTTCAGGAATGCTCTTTGTGGCTGGCACCAGTGGAAATGCACCCCGGAGAAATACTGATGGTGCTACTGTCCATTTCAAGTGTTCCTTATCAGGGGGAAAAAACATCAATGCAAAGAAATGTAGTCTACACGAGCAGCAAAAACCATCCACTTACCTGGGGCTCAGGCACTGCTCAGGCCGCACTTCTGTAATAGTTTTATCTTCTTTCTCTTGTATTCCGAAACATTAGAAGCTTGGCTCCTTGCTGTCATGCTCTTCCTTTACGGTGAGAAATGTCTCAGGGTTGAAATTACCCAGTGTCAATCATTAGTGCTAACATTTCCCATTTTCTTCTTTGAAGAAGGCTTCTTTCAGGGAAGAATTTTGCTTTTTCATGCTTCTAATTTGAGAATAAAATGTCTCCTTTGAAAGTCTCTTCTCTGGTGTTCTTCTCTTCCTACAAAGGTTCCCAAAGGATCTTTCAAAACGCTTCAGCGTCACTGCTGTTGGTCTTGGGTGCCCTCAAAAGTCCTTTGAGGCACTATACTGAATTAAATTATGTGGCCATCAGTGAAATTTTGGTTTTCTGATGAGCTTTTTATCACAGAAACTTGGTTAAGTAGAGTTGTATAGCCTAACTTCATATTTTCAGCAAGATTTTAGATCTATGCTGTATCAGTTTCCTACTGTTGTTGTAACAAATCACCACAAATTTAGTGACTGATGATCAGTGATGTGATCTACCATATGATCCACCAATCCCACTCCTGGACATATATCCTGAGAAAACAATAATTTAAAAGATACACACGCACCCCAGTGTTCACTGCAGCGCTATTCACGGTAGCCAAGACACGGGAGCCGCCTAAATGTCCATCAGCAGAGGAGTGGATGAAGAAGACGCGGTAAGAATGCACGCCAGCACACTGCTCAGCCATGGAAAGGGAAACAATGCCGTTAGCAACAAACTGGATGGATCTAAAGGGTGTCACACTGACTGAAGTAAGTCAGACACAGGAAAACAAATACCACATGATGTATGTATATGTGAAATCTTAAAAAGGGATACAAATGAGCTTATCTAGCAAACAAATAGAGTCACAGATACAGAAAGCAAACTTATAGTCAGCAGGGGATAAGGGAGGAGAAAGATAAATTGGGAGATTGGGGCTGACATACACACACTCCTATATATAAAATAGATAACTAGTAAGGATCTACTGTAGAGCCAGGGAACTCTGCTTGACACTTTGTGATGGCCTGCATGGGAAAAGAATCTAAGGAGAGTGGATATACATAAACATATAACAGAGTCACCTTGCTGTACACCTGAAACTAACCCCAAATTGTAAACCATGTAAATCAACTATACTGCAATAAAAACTATTTTTAAAACTTAGTGACTTAAAGCAACAAGTATTACCTTATGTTTCTGGTAGTCAGAAACTTGAAATGGGTCTTGAAAGTGAAAGTGTGAAAACATTAGTTGCTCAGTAGTGTCCAACTCTTTGTGACCCCATGGACTGTACCCTCCAGGTTCCTCTGTCCGTAGACTCCTCCAGGCCAGAATACTGGAGTGGGTGACCATTTCCTTCTCCAGGGGATCTTCCTGACCCAGGGATCAAACCCAATCTCCTTCATTGCAGGAGGAGTCTTTGTTTTCTGAGCTACCAGGGAAGCCCTAAATGGGTCTTATGGGATAAAAATAAAAGTGTTGGCAAAGCCAGCTTCTGGAGTCTTTAGGGGAGAATCTATGTCCTTGCCTTTTGAGCCTGAAGACGTTTCCCACACCCCTAGGCTTGCGATCCAACCTCACTTTACTTTTCCTCCCTACTTCCATCATCTTCACATAGTCTTCTCTTGTGCATGCTAATCTCCTTCTGTGTCCCTCTTACAAGGACACTTGTCATCGCCCTTGCAGGGTATTTGGTCCTATCCAAGAAGTCCATAGGACATTTGGTCCATGCCAAATGCTGGGAGAAATATTAACAACCTCAGATATGCAGATGACACCACCCTTATGGCAGAAAGTGAAGAAGAACTAAAGAGCCTCTTGATGAAAGTGAAAGAGGAGAGTGAAAAAGTTGGCTTAAAGCTCAACATTCAGAAAACGAAGATCATGGCATCCAGTCCCATCACTTCATGGCAAATAGATGGGCAAACAGTGGAAACAGTGTCAGACTTTATTTTGGGGGGCTCCAAAATCACTGCAGATGTGACTGCAGCCGTGAGATTAAAAGACACTTACTTCTTGAAAGAAAAGTTATGACCAACCTAGACAGCATATTAAAAAGCAGAGACATTACTTTGTCAACAAAAGGCTGTCTCGTCAAGGTTATGGTTTTTCCAGTAGTCGTGTGTGGATGTGAGAGTTGGACTATAAAGAAAGCTGAGCATGGAAGAATTGATGTTTTTGAACTGTGGTGTTGGAGAAGACTCTTCAGAACCCCTTGGACTGCAAGGAGATCCAACCAGTCCATTGTAAAGGAGATCAGTCCTGGGTGTCCCCTGGAAGGACTGATGGTGAAGCTGAAACTCCAATCCTTTGTGAAGAGCTGACTCATTGGAAAAGACCCTGATGCTGGGAAAGATTGAAGGTGGGAGGAGAAGGGGATGATGGAGGATGAGATGGTTGGATGGCATTAGTGACTCAACAGACATGAGTTTGAGTAAACTCTGGGAGTTGGTGATGAACAGGGAAGCCTGGCATGCTGTAGTCCATGGGGTCGCAAAGAGTCGGCTGAGTGGCTGAACGGAACTGCAGATCAGGGAAGCTGGAAGAAGACTCAAGGAGCTGTGGGGACTGCAGACACATTTATTCTCCCCAGGAAGCAGCAGCAGCAGCAGCGGCAGCGAGTCTTCAAAGACTGCTACTGCTGCTGCTAAGTCACTTTAGTCGTGTCCGACTCTGTGCAACCCCATAGACGGCAGCCCATCAAGCTCCCCGTCCCTGGGATTCTCCAGGCAAGAACAATGGAGGGGATTGCCATTTCCTTCTCCAGTGCATGAAAGTGAAAAGCGAAAAGTGAAAGTGAAGTCGCTTAGTCATGTCCGACTCTTAGCGACCCCATGGACTGCAGCCCACCAGGCTCCTCCATCCATGGGACTTTCCAGGCAAGAGCGCTGGAGTGGGTGCCATCGCCTTCTCTGCTTCAAAGACTACTGATACCCTAAGGCAGACAAGAGTGGCCTGTGGCCTGGTGCCCCCAGGGTGAGCAGTATCGCTGTTCACAGAGCATAGACACGCAGTGTGAGGCCGTGAGACAGTGGGCCAGGAGGGCCTGACTGACTCCGTGCTGTCACTTCACTTCTCCATGACATTTTGTCTTTAATTAATGTTATCCCATTTCATATCAAAGGTAAAACAATTCCATTTGCCGCCTTTTGTGCTATTGTTAAAGCATCATCTCCTGCGTTTACTGTAACTGCTGCGGAGTCATTATGCTCTTGCTGTTCAGTCTCTGAGTCGTGTCCGACCCTTTGGTGACCCCGTGGACTGTAGCCTGCTGGCTTCTCTGTTCACGTGACTCTCCAGGCAAGAGCACTGGAGTGGGTTGCCATTCCTACTCCAAGGGCTCTGCCCGACTCAGGAATCAAGCCTGTGTCTTCTGCTTTGTCAGGTGGATTCTTTTGCCTCTGAGTCACGAAGGAAGCCCCGAACAGTTACTATATTTGAATTTAAAATAGTCAATTGTTTGTAAAGAATTTAAGAAAAGAAAGAAACATAGCTTTAAACCACTTATATTGTCAATAGTCTCTCTAACTGCAGTTCCAAAATATCATTGAATTTAATTTCTTTTTGGTTTACAGACCATTTTTTGCTTGTAGGGCAGATATGCCTTGTTTATCTGAAACTTTTTTTTTTTGCTTGTGTTTTGCAAGGATATTTCGTTTGATATGAAATTTCAGGCTTTCAGCATTTTTAAAATGTCATTCTATTGTGCTAGGGAAGAACGTTTGTATTCTGCAAGTTAGCCACTAGAGGGATGTTACATGTAAGCTTGAATTATACATAATGGCCCATCTCTGGGAACCCTGCCTCCAAGATAAGGAGTGTTAAACTAAAATACCTTTGTTTAGCTCACAGGAAACATCCCCGACTAGGCCCACCTGTGAGTGGCTGCAGGAAGGAAGGAACACATCCCTTCTGAGTCTGATTGGAACCAGGAAATGGTTGACTTGACTCCCTTCCCTTTTAGCATGAAAACAGCCTGAATCCTAACTCAGGAAAGAGGATTCTTCGGGGCCTGAGTCCATCATCTTTCTGGTCTGCTGGCTTTCTGAATAAAGTCATTCTTCCTTGTCCAAACAACTTGTTTCTCGATTTGTTGGCATACAGTGCTAATGAAGGAGGAAACAGAACAGGCCTCCATCCTGAAAGCAGGACTCCATCCTGGGCCGGACTGTGGACTGTGAGTTATACACCCAGGATCTATGGAAACACCATACCAACTGGCGAAAACCAGGCGCCAGGAAGGAAGAGCCCCAGGGCTCGTACCTAGGCAGTCCATCGCCTAAGAGAATACCCTAATGATCTGTGTGACCAAATAGAATCATACATTCTATTATGCTTATTGGGGTATGACCACAGGCCTATTGATAACTGTCCAGTGTTAACTCCCTAGGCTTAAGGTATACCGGTTAACGGATTGTATGTTTCTTTTCCTTTGTTCAGACTAGTTTCAGGGAGTTTGGGGAGGTGGGTTTGGGCATGTACACTTGGGGTATATAAGGTTTTCACAGAAACCGGCCGGGGTCCTTGGCTAGGAGGAGACTCTGCCTCGGGCCCGCCGCGTAATAGACCGCACTCCACTCTGCTTCGTCCTGAGCGAGTGTTCCCGGAACTCACGGCTGCAAGACGGCAAGCAGTGTGAGCTTGCATTAGGTAACACACCCTGCGGAGCCAACCAGGGGCCTGCTGCCTGTGGCCAGATGCCCCGGCCCGCTCGCCACCCTGGGAGGTTTCTGGGTGAGACTCTAAGCAGCTGCGGATGCCAGTTGTTGCTTCACAATTGCCCAAGGTGGCACTGGCTGACCCAGCGCTTGGCAGTTGGAGGAAGGAATCAACATAGGGGAGAGGACAAACGGCCTGCAGTGGGGTAGGCCGCCCCAGTGTGCGCCCCCCGAAGCTTTATTTCCTCTCTGAAGGGGCTTTTCCTCCAGAATGAGTCAGTGGTTCGTATTTGAGGAGGCGTGCCCCGGGGGGAAGAGGAAAGAGCTGCTGAACTTTACCCCGTTTGTGAACCAGCCTGCTTTCGTTGTTTTCTCTGAGGCTAGCATCTGTGTGCCATTTGTGTTTCGTGGTCTTGAATTTGGCTTTAAAAGAGGGGAATGTTTCACTACCCGTGAAGAAGATCCCCCCGGGCACACTTTGGGTAAGCGATCTAATGAGGGCCATGAACCCCTGGCTGAAAGGGGGATATTTTATTGCAACAAAGCACAGCCGCAGCATGAGTTAGGGTCTCCAAGAGGGGTTTTAGGTGGGGTCAGCACGGGGCCCTGTTACCATGTACTGTCCACCTGGCCATGCTAACTACATAGTTTGTGCTCTCTGGTGTGGTTGGCATATGTAAAACCACAAGACCAGACTCGAAGATTTATCTAGGATTTTCTGTTTGTCCTTTAAGGGTTTCCGTCTCTTTTTGTTTGGTGCTGTTGCTCCAGGGCTTCTTGGGTGGCTCAGGGGTGAGGAATCCGGCTGTCAGCGCAGGAGGTGCAGGTTCAGTGCCTGGTTTGGGAAGATGCCCTGGAGGAGGCATGGCAACCCGCTCCAGTGTTCTTGCCCCTGGAGAATCCCGTGGGCAGAGGAGCGTGGCCGGCTACAGTTCATGGGGCTGCAAGAGACTCAGACGCGACCTAATGACTAAGCAACAGGAATTTTTTCTCCATTTACAGCCAAATCAATTTCGTGATATTCAAAACTTTTACTGATGTCAAATGGAGGAAAGGAACAGGGGGGAAAAAAGCTCCTCCCGTCCAAGAGTGGCATACTCCCAGGGAAAAGAGAAAGGTTCCACTTGGTTCTTAAAATCACCAAAAGCCCCCATCCTAGAATTCCGCCCGGTTGCTTGGTGCCAGAGCAAAAGTGTATCCTTTTAATGGTTAGAAAGGACCAATGGCTATTTACAGCCTTACAGAGCTTCCCCTGTGGCTCTTTTGTGAAGAAGCAAGGAAGAATGAGACCCTTTATGTGCAAGCCTGTGGGCTGTTACATCAGGGAAAGAGAGAAAACGAAGGGAATGAGACTGAGGATACGGAGCTTCAGACCTTAACTCCTGGGGCTGAACTAGAGGTCTCAGCCACCCCTGCTGCTCCACTAATACACCCACCCCTTCCACCACCTTCCCGTCCTACCCTGCCCCAGTTCCTGACACCAGGGCTCGGGACTTCCCCTCCTTCTACGGATCGCTTAGAAAATCCTGTGTTAGTTTCTGGGGCACAGGACTTGGCCTGGCATTGCCATCTAAGATCCAACAGGGCAGCCAGCTTGGGCCAAGAGCCACCCCTAGGGCAGGACTGTCTCCATGGCTATCTCAGGCATGCGTGCTGCGTCACTTCAGTCAGGTCTGGCTCTCTGCAGCCACAAGGACTATAGCCTACCAGGCTCCTCTGACGACAGGATTCTCCAGGCAAGAAGGAAATGGTCCCATTTCCTTCTCCAAGGGCTGTTATCTTATCAGTTCAGTCGTTCAGTCGTGTCCAACTCTTTGTGACACCGTGGACTGCGGCACACTGGGCTTCCCTGTCCATCAGCAGCCCCCAAGAGCTTACTCAACTCATGTCCACTGAGTCGGTGATTCAATCCAACCATATCATCCTCTGTCGTCACCTCCTCCTGCCTTCAATCTCTCCCAGCATCAGGGTCTTTTCCAATGAGTCAGCTCTTCACATCAGGTGGCCAAAGTACTGGAATTTCAGCTTCAATGTCAGTCCTTCCAATGAACACTCAGGACTGATATCCTTTAGGATGGACTGGTTGCAACTCCTTGCAGCCCAGGGGACTCTTGAGAGTCTTCTCCAACACCACAGTTTAAAAACATCAATTCTTCAGCACTCAGCTTTCTTTATAGTCCAACTCTCACATCCGTACATGACTACTGAAAAACCATAGCTTTGACTAGACAGACCTTTGTGAGTAAAGTAATGTCTCTGCTTTTTCATATGCTGTCTAGGTTGGTCCACACAGTCAAAGGCTTTGGCACAGTCAAAAAAGCTGAAGTAGATGATTTTCTGGAACTCTCTTGCTTTTTCCATGATCCAGCGGATGTTGGCAATTTGATCTCTGGTTCCTCTGCCTTTTCTAAAACCAGCTTGAACATCAGGGTGTTCATGGTTCATGTATTGCTGAAGTCTGACTTCGAGAATTTTGAGCTTTACTTTACTAGCATGTGAGATGAGTGCAATTGTGTGGTAGTTTGAGCATTCTTTGGCATTGCCTTTCTTTGGAATTGGAATGAAAACTGACCTTTTCCAGTCCTGTGGCCACTGCTGAGTTTTCCAAATTTGCTGGCACATTGAGTGCAGCACTTTCACAGCATCATCTTTCAGGATTTGAAATAGCTCAACTGGAATGCCATTACCTCTACTAGCTTTGTTTGTAGTGATGCTTTCTAAGGCCCACTTGACTTCATATTCCAGGATGTCTGGCTCTAGGTGATCACACCATCGTGATTGTCTGGGTCATGAAGACCTTTTTTGTACAGTTCTTCTGTGTATTCTTGCCACCTCTTCTTAATAGCTTCTGCTTCTGTTAGGTCCATACCATTTCTGTCCTTTATCGAGCCTATATTTGTATGAAATATTCCCTTGGTATCTCTAATTTTCTTGAAGAGATCTGTAGTCTTTCCCATTCTGTTGTTTTCCTCTATTTCTTTGCATTGATCGCTGAGGAAGGCTTTCTTGTCTCTCTTTGCTATTCTTTGGAACTCTGCATTCAGATGCTTATATCTTTCCTTTTCTCCTTTGCCTTTTTCACTTCTCTTCTTTTCACAGCTATCTGTAAGACCTCCCCAGACAGCCATTTTGCTTTCTTGCATTTCTTTTCCATGAGGATGGTCTTGATCCCTGTCTCCTGTACAGTGTCACAAACCTCTGTCCATAGTTCATCAGGCACTCTGTCTATCAGATCTAGTCCCTTAAATCTATTTCTCACTTCCACTGTATAATCATAAGGGATTTGATTTAGGTCATACCTGAATGGTCTCATGGTTTTCCCCACTTTCTTCAATTTAAGTCTGTATTTGGTAATAAGGAGTTCATGATCTGAGCCACAGTCAGCTCCCAGTCTTTTTGCTGACTGTATAGAGCTTCTCCATCTTTGGCAGCAAAGAATATAATCAATCTGATTTCGGTGTTGACCATCTGGTAATGTCTTCTCTTGTGTTGTTGGAAGAAGCTGTTTGCTATGACAAGTGCATTCTTTTCACAAAACTCTATTAGCCTTTTCCCTGTTTCATTCCGTACTCCAAGGACAAATTTGCCTGTTACTCCAGGCATTTCTTGTGGAAATTTTTGAAAGAGATGGGAATACCAGACCACCTGACCTGCCTCTTGAGAAACCTGTATGCAGATCAGGAAGCAACAGTTAGAACTGGACATGGAACAACAGACTGGTTCCAAATAGGAAAAGGAGTTTGTCAAGGCTGTATATTGTCAGCCTGCTTATTCAACTTATATGCAGAGTACATCATGAGAAATGCTGGGCTGGAAGAAGCACAAGCTGGAATCAAGATTGCTGGGAGAAATATCAATAACCTCAGATATGCAGGTGACACCACCCTTATGGCAGAAAGTGAAGAGGAACTAAAAAGCCTCTTGATGAAAGTGAAAGAGGAGAGTGAAAAAGTTGGCTTAAAGCTCAATATTCAGAAAATTAATCATGGCATCCGGTCCCATCACTTCATGGGAAATAGATAGGGGAACAGTGGAAACAGTGACAGACTTTATTTTCTTGTGCTCCAAAATCACTGCAGATGGTGACTGCAGCCATGAAATTAAAAGACACTTGCTCCTTGGAAGAAAAGCTATGAGCAATCTAGTTCAGTTCAGTTCAGTTCAGTCACTCAGTCCGGTCCGACTCCTTGCAACCCCATAAATCACAGAATGCCAGGCCTCCCTGTCCATCACCAGGTCTCGGAGTTCACTCAAACTCATGTCCATCGAGTCGGTGATGCCATCCAGCCATCTCATCCTCAGTTATCCCCTTCTCCTCCTGTCCCTAATCCCTCCTGACATCAGGGTCTTTTCCAATGAGTCAACTCTTCGCATGAGGTGGCCAAAGTACTGGAGTTTCAGCTTTAGCATCAGTTCTTCCAATGAACACCCAGGACTGATCTCCTTTACGATGGACTGGTTGGATCTCCTCGCAGTCCCAGGGACTCTCAAGAGTCTTCTCCAACACCACAGTTCAAAAGCATCAATTCTTCGGCGCTCAGCTTTCTTCACAGTCCAACTCTCACATCCATACATGACTACTGGAAAAACCATAGCCTTGATTAGACAGACCTTTTTTGGCAAAGTAATGTCTCTGCTTTTGAATATGCTATCTAGGTTGGTCATAACTTTTCTTCCAAGGAGTAAGCGTCTTTTAATTTCACGGCTGCAATCACCATCTGCAGTGATTTTGGAGCCAACTTTTTCACTCTCCTGTTTCACTTTCAATGTGGTGGAGAGCTCTGACAAAACGTGGTCCACTGGAGAAGGCAATGGAAACTCACTTCAGTATTCTTGAGAACCCCGTGAATGTTATACGGGAGGCTAAATGCAAATGGCCAGCCTGCTAGGTTTCTCAGGCATCTGTAAGTGGTGAGATCACAGCCATCCTTATAGGGAGGATCCTCGACACCTTGGCAGTTAATGCTTGGCAGTAATCACGGCTGTTGAAAAGGGAAACCAAAACTAAAGAGTTTGAACAATATTGAAGAAATTCAGCAAAACAATGAAGACCTCTCTGAAATTTTAGAAAGAATTTATAAAGACTACAGGGCTTCCCCGGTGGCTCAGACAGTAAAGAATCTGCCTGCTAATGCAGGAGACACAGGTTTGATCCCTGGGTCAGGAAGATCCCCTGGAGAAAGAAGTGGCAACCCACTCCAATATTCTTACCTGGAGACGCCCGTGGACAGAGGATCCTGGTGGGCTACAGCCCACGGGTCGTAGAGAGTCAGACACAACTGAGTGACTGAGACACACAGATGCCATACTAATGCAGACCCAGAAGCCCCTGAAAATATTAGAACGGAAATCTGATCTTTTTTTGAGCAAAATACCTCGATCAGGAGAAAGTTTCAAAGATTAGGTACTACATTTAGAATGAACACTTCTCAATTGGTTGGTGTTGCTTATAAAGTGTTCAACAGGGAACACAGCAGAAGAAAGATGCTAGGCAAAATGCCACTCTCCTGGGGGCAGCATTGAACATCTGAAAGGCAAGTAACCTGGAGACAGGCAAGGCACTGTTGAGGAAGGAATAATGCCCTTACAGCAAGAAAGACAACACGAATAAATGATTGCCCCAGGCCAAGACATAAGAAGAAAAATGAGAAAAGATGAGAGCCTTTCACATGGTAGAGATGGTCATGGTGATAAAGGACAAGGCCCGGGGCTCCCTTGGACTTGAGGTGCCTAATTCCCCATAGGAGCCCAGGATAAAATGGCGTGGGATGAGCTGGTGAACTTTCTGGTGATAGAGCTCGTCCTGAAGTTTTTCACCAAGACAGCTTGGTGTCAGAGTCACACCAGACTGCACTTTAAGCCTATACAGATGGTGCTCATGAGAACCCCAGAAAAGGAGACAGAGGTCTTCCCCTCTTCACCAGCCACACTCCCTCCTGAGTCTTTGAAAAGGTAGCCACTAATATTTGTGAACATTTTTTTCAGTGTGGGTGAAAGCATATCCCACTTGGACAGAAAGTCTCTGAAGTGGATGCCTGGGTCCTGAACAAACCGAAAGCTGAACGCAAGCATAGTACTGCCATTGATATCTCCCTGCGGACACTTGAGACCAGCGAGTACCATCACTGATGCTCCAGGACACAGAGACCTTATAAAAATGTGATCATGGGCCATCTGAGACTGATGCTGCTGACCTGATTGCTGTCGCTACCGGTGAATTTGAAGGAGGTATCTCCAAGAATGGACAGACCCTTGGGCATGCCCTTCTGGCTTCCACTCTCAGTGTGATACGTCCAGTTGCTGGACGTAATGACAGATCCCACTGAACCACTTTACAGCCAGGAGAGATGAGGACTTCGTTAAGAAAGTCAGCACCTGCATGAAGAAAATTGACTCCAACAGTGACACAGTAGCATCCGTGCAATTTCTGGCTAGAACAGTGACAACATGATGGAACCAAGTGCTAACATGCCTTGTTTCAAGAGTTGGAAAGTCATCCCTAGAGATGGTAACACTGGTGGGACAAAGTGCTAAAGGGTTTTATCAGATTCAAACAGCTGTAGATTAAAAAAGAGAGGATTTTTACTGCTGACTGAAGATTCTAAGAAATATTCATCTCTCCATTTGGCAGGAAACAGCCAGAGTGGTCTTAATCCTTTTCCCCACAAGTTTGTGGAATGGACCTTGACAGTGGAGAAACCTAACAGGGAAGAATCTTTGTATTCTATTACAAGTTAATCACTAAAGCAGTACTACATTTAAGCTTAAACTGTATCTCTGTGAATGAGAGATGGGGCATTACATATAATTTGCATAATTCCCTATTATCTCTGCCTCCCAGATAATGAGCTGCAAGCTAAAATATGTTTGTTAAGCTCACAAGAAGCATCGTGACCAGACCCACCTGTGAATGACTGTCAGTTCACTTCAGTCACTCAGTCGTGCCTGACTCTTTGCGACCCCATGAATCGCAGCACGCCAGGCCTCCCTGTCCATCACCAACTCCCGGAGTTCACGCAGACTCACATCCATCAAGTGAGTGATGCCATCCAGCCATCTCATCCTCGGTCATCCCCTTCTTCTGCCCCCAATCCCTCCCAGCATCAAAGTCTTTTCCAATGAGTCAACTCTTTGCATGAGGTGGCCAAAACTGGAGTTTCGGCTTTAGCATCAGTCCTTCCAAAGAAATCCCAGGGCTGATCTCCTTCAGAATGGACTGGTTGAATGTCCTTGCAGTCCAAGGGACTCTCAAGAGTCTTCTCCAAAACCACACTTCAAAACATCAATTCTTCAGTGCTCAGCCTTCTTCACAGTCCAACTCTCACATCCATACATGACCACTGGAAAAACCATAGCCTTGACTAGACGGACCTTAGTTGGCAAAGTAATGTCTCTGCTTTTGAATATGCTATCTAGGTTGGTCATAACTTTTCTTCCAAGGAGTAAGCATCTTTTAATTTCATGGCTGCAGTCACCATCTGCAGGGATTTTGGAGCCCCCCAAAATAAAGTCTGACACTTTCCACTCTTTCCCCATCTATTTGCCATGAAGTGATGGGACCGGATGCCATGATCTTCGTTTTCTGAATGTTGAGCTTTAAGCCAACTTTTTCACTCTCCACTTTCACTTTCATCAAGAGGCTCTTTAGAGCCTCTTCACTTTCTGCCATAAGGGTGGTGTCATCTGCATATCTGAGGTGATTGATATTTCTCCCGGCAATCTTGATTCCAGCTTGTGTTTCTTCCAGTCCAGCCTTTCTCATGATGTACTCTGCATAGAAGTTAAATAAGCAGGCTGACAATATACAGCCTTGACGTACTCCTTTTCCTATTTGGAACCAGTCTATTGTTCCATGTCCAGTTCTAACTGCTGCTTTCTGACCTGCATACAGATTTCTCAAGAGGCAGGTCAGGAGGTCTGGTATTCCCATCTCTTTCAGAATTATCCACACCTTATTGTGATCCACACAGTCAAAGGCTTTGGCATAGTCAATAAAGCAGAAATAGATGTTTTTCTGGAACTCTCTTGCTTTTTCCATGATCAAGCGAATGTTGGCAATTTGATCTCTGGTTCCTCTGCCTTTTCTAAAACCAGCTTGAACATCTGGAAGTTCACGGTTCACGTATTGCTGAAGCCTGGCTTGGAGAATTTTGAGCATTACTTTACTAGCATGTGAGATGAGTGCAATTGTTTGGTAGTTTGAGCATTCTTTGGCATTGCCTTTCTTTGGGACTGGAATGAAAACTGACCTTTTCCAGTCCTGTGGCCACTGCTGAGTTTTCCAAACTTGCTGGCATATTGAGTGCAGCACTTTCACAGCATCATCTTTCAGGATTTGAAATAGCTCAACTGGAATGCCATCACCTCCACTAGCTTTGTTCGTAGTGATGCTTTCTAAGGCCCACTTGACTTCACATTCCAGGATGTTTGGCTCTAGATGAGTGATCACACCATTATGATTATCCAGGTCGTGAAGCTCTTTTTTGTACAGTTCTTCTGTGTATTCTTGCCACCTCTTCTTAATAGCTTCTGCTTCTGTTACGTCCATACCATTTCTGTCCTTTATCAAGCCCATCTTTGAATGAAATGTTCCCTTGGTATCTCTAATTTTCTTGAAGAGATCTGTAGTCTTTCCCATTCTGTTGTTTTCCTCTATTTCTGTGCACTGATCGCTGAGGAAGGCTTTCTTATCTCTTCTTGTTATTCTTTGGAACTCTGCATTCAGATGCTTATATCTTTCCTTTTCTCCTTTGCTTTTCACTTCTCTTCTTTTCACAGCTATTTGTAAGCCCTCCCCAGAGAGCCATTTTGCTTTTTTGCATTTCTTTTCCATGGGGATGGTCTTGATCCCTGTCTCCTGTACAATGTCACAAACCTCATTCCATAGTTCATCAGGCACTCTATTTATCTGATCTAGGCCCTTAAATCTATTTCTCACTTCCACTGTATAATCAAAAGGGATTTGATTTAGGTCATACCTGAATGGTCTAGTGGTTTTCCCTACTTTCTTCAGTTTGAGTCTGAATTTGGTAATAAGGAGTTCATGATCTGAGCCAGTCTGTGGGGGTACTTTCTAGGCCCTTTATTCTTTCCAAGTAAGTAATTTCTTAGGGTTAAAAAAAGAGCTCTGATTCTCTACATCAAGTTCAAACAGTCGCCGTCTCTTGCTTTTGTGGCAGGTATTCGTGAAAATGGAGGGAGCGCAGCAGGCGTTGCCTGTAGAGACCCTGCCTCTGGGATCACACAGTTCAGAGTTTCTGAGGACTCGGAGAACTGGAAGGACCTGCGGGATCAGAAAGCAGCTCAGACCTCTGGAAAAAAGTGAGCCTCAGCGGGGCACTCTGCCAAACACAGGACCTGGGAGGAGGGACTCCCCGCATGCAGCTGCCGAAGGGCAGCTCGGTGTGCGGGTTCAGTTAAGCGTCTCAGCCCAGCAGGCTGGGGATCAGACCAATAGGCACACTTCTCAAGACCACAGTACCCAGAAGGTACGTGTCATCTCTGGAATGGTCTTCTGCCTCTTGTTTTGGGGGGAGATCTCCGCAGAGACTGAGGGGGAAGACAGTGTCACAGGTGAGAGCCAAGGAGGGTCACTGCTCTGGGGGGCCTCGGCCCCTGTCTCCTCACTGAAGGAGATGAACCAAAACGCTGCTGCTGGAAGTGGATAAGAATTTCTGAGTGCTGAGAGCGATGCCAAGTGAAAACGTAGTGGTTCCCTTTGAGAAATCTGTATCAGGCTTGTACTATGTACGGGGTAGTGTCCTGATTCTGTAAGAACTTTTCGGATAAGGACGGGCTTTTGTTCTGAATTGATACTTAAATGTGGCATGATTTGGGAGCTTCCTGTTAATAGCTGGCATGCCGGAAAAGGTAACAGCTTCTGGGAAGAAGTGTGTGGGTTTGGGTGATATTTATGCAACAGTTTGTAGACATACTATGCAAACATGATCTTATTCAATTCCCTAGTAACGTTATATGGTAGTCAGCTTTTTTTTCCCCCTTTGGGTAAATGATGGCCAGGGAAATTAAGTGCCCTTCTTAAAGTTTCCAAAAGATGAGGTAGACTGTAGTCAACAGACTGCAATCCAGATGAGATTAATGTTAATTTAAAACCATAAAAAAAAAATGTAATTTTTAAAATCTCAGTTACAATGCTCCTATATAATTTGGTGTTTCCTTCTAAATTTTTATTGTCTGTGATTTATGTAAATATGCGCACAAAAAGGCCTCTAGTTATTTTTCCAGTGTCATGGCCATCCTTTCCATGTTCATCTTGAAGACTCTCTCATATGGCAACATAGAACCTTCAGGTTAAAATGGGTTTTAGAGTAGCAAAATAATGATAGATTCTATTTACATGAATTATATTTATAGCGGGACACTGAGATTGTGTCCTGTACATCCCTGTGAGTTAATATTATATTGCTTTCAAACTTTTTCAGAGTATTTTTCTTCATTTGAGCTGTTTTCTTTGGATAAATTCCAAGGACTGGAGCAGACTTGTCAAAGGTTTCAAACAGTGCTTCACAGGACTTTGGCTGTTGTCAATGCTGGCAACCCCCTAAAATGAATGTCCTCAGTTTTAGTCAACTGCATTTATTGAACATTACATTTGTGTTCATTTTGTGTGTGCGTGTGTGCATATATGCAAGTGCAAAAAGTCCCAAATGTACTTGTCAAGACTTTAGTATTCTATCCCCAGTAATCTGGCATCAAATTCAACTTTTCTTATTCTCATGCAATCTTTTTGTGAAATGCTCCTAGCTAATGTCTGAATGGGCTTCCCAGGTGGCACTAATGGTAAAGAGCCCGCTTGCTACTGCAGGAGACACAGGAGACAGGCGTTCAGTCCGTGGGTCGGACCCTCTGGAGGAGGGGCATGGCAGCCCACTCCAGTCTTCTTGCTGAGAGAATCACATGGACAGAGGAGTCCTTAAGGGTTGCAAGAGTCGGACAGACTGAAGCAGCTTAGCACACACGCGGTGTCTGATTAATGTTTAGGAATGATGCACTTCTACTCTCTTGATATTCTCCAAAGCATGGCACGGGCACTTCTATTCTGGTCTGAGCTTTTTTTTCCAAGAAACATCTGCTGGAACGCCCAAGCCCAGAATGTAGTTGGTTCTTCTGCTGACACCTGCGGAATGAAAGAACGAGTCTCTTCCCTTGGTGAGCAGAGCGACGAAAGGGATGATTGTGTTTATGCAAGCATATCATACATTAAATCAATAAACACTGAGTTCTTACCGTGTGCCCGACGGTGTAATAAGCATTGAGAATAATAGAATAATTGACTTAAGGCCCTGCCTAGAGGGTTGATAATCCAGAGGGCAAACTGTGATGTGCTGTAACAAGTTGTGATTGAAATGTGTACATAATCTTGGGGGAGTACAGAAAAGAGAGCGATCTGTTCCGTTTGGATTGAGAAACTAACAGGAGTCAATAGAGAGAAAAGGGAAATTTGAGTAAGACTTTGAAATGGGAACAAAAGTTGGATTTTGAAGGTCTTCTGGAATTAGGGCCTAAATAAAATAAAGACAGTCCAGAGTTGTTAAATCAGATACTGAATTAAAGAAATATTCTGTGGTCCTGTGTGGAAAAGAAGGGCAACAGAGGAGCCTAGCACACTTCACCTTATAGTAAAGAAAACATATATTTACAGGACTTAAGTGATTCCTACCAGCCTCAGTGACTGCCCACAGCAGCTACATCAAGATGCAAAGGCCACTTCAGAAAATTAAGCTAGAATGGATTAAAGGCTTAAATGTATCATGAAATCATAAAATTCCTAGAAGAAAACATGAGGGGGAAACCTTGACCGTGGTCTTGGCAATGATTTCTTTTGGATATAACAACAAAAGCTCAAGTATTGAAAGCAGAAAGTAAACATGTGGGGCTGTATCAAACTAAGAAGTTTCTCCACAGCAAAAGAATCAACAAAATGAACAGGCTATGGAGTAGGAGAAAGTATGTGCAAGCCATTAAGGGGTTAACATCCCCCTGTCCCCGGGGACAGACAGGCTGAAGGTAGACCCAGGGGACGGAGACGCTCTTCCAGCCCAGCTACTACCTTATATCTTGAGTTACTGTGCCACGTCCAACTTTGTGCAACCTGCCAGCCTCCTCTGTCTGTGGAATTTTCCTGCAGAAATACTGGAGTGGGTTGCTATTTCCTCCTCCAAAGGATCTTCCTGACCCAGGGATCAAACCAACATCTCCTGAGTCTCCTGCATTAGCAGGTGGATTCTTTATCACTGAGCCACCAGGGAATCCCTGAGGTTAGCTGCAAAATGCCCACTGCTTTAATTCTGCTCTCCAGGTTTTCCACTGGGAAATATTGAGGGCAGAAGGAGAAGGAGGCAGCAGAGGATGAGACGGTTGGATGGCATCACCGACTCAATGGGCATGAGCTTGAGCAAACTGTAAGAGATGGTGATGAACAGGGAAACCTGGTGTACTGCAGTCCATTGGGTCACAAAGAGTCGGTCACGACTGAGCAACTGAACAGCAACAACCAGGCTTTCCATAGGAATCTCTCCAAGGTGCTGTGCTTAGTTGCTCAGTCGTGTCCAGCTCTTTGTGACCCCATGGACTGTAGCCTGCCAGGCATCTCTGTCTATGGGGATTCTCCAGGCAAGAATACTAGAGTGGGTAGCCTATCCCTTCTCCAGGGGATCTTCCCAACCCAGGAATCAAACTGTGGTCTCCTGTATTGCAGGCAGATTCTTTATCAGCTGAGCTACCAGAGAATCTCTGTGGTCCACTCTAAGTGGAAACATAAAGGGAAGGGAATTCTGGGAAATGTAGTTCAGCCTAGCTGAGGTGACACCTCATTTGTTGAATACATTAAGTTCTCAATAAATATTAACACTCATTGGGTGATTGAATAAGTGAATGACTGCATAGGTGAATAAATCAGTACTTAGGTTTCCAGGCTGGTCACAAAAGTCTATTTAAATTAGAATGAAATGATACCAAAATACCATTAAATAAAAAAATCAAAGCCAGACTTTGGTAAGGAGAGATTTTATTTGAAAGGATTATTTCAAGAGAGAAAAGGAGTGCTGAAATAGGGTATTATTTCGACAGAAGAACTCTTAGATGGTAAGATCTACAAACATGTGAAAGGTGAGGCAGAAAAGGGTTATTTCATGGAAAGAAGTCAGCAAAATTTCTTGGAAGATCATTCTGAATGCCAGTGTCGGCTTGGGCTAAGGGTGGATCACGGTGCAGAGGACAGTGTACAGGAGAGAAGACGGATGAATGATTTGTCAAGCCAATAACCTTTGTTAAGCCGCTAGAACACTTTGTTGCCGTTGTTCAGCAGGGATAAACCATCCACCTGACCATGTAGGAAGGGAGAGTAAACAGTCAGAAAGAATCCAGTTCTTATGCCCTTTTAATGGGGTTGTTCGGCTTTTTGTTTGAAGTTTTTTTTACGTTGACTTGTATGAGCTGTTGAAGATGGGCAGTTTGAAGGATTAGTACCTGGCCTTGTCACAGATAACGTGAGGGTCATGGTGAGTCTTAAGCCCAACAGGAGAAGGGCAGTTCCTTGCAGGAAGACACTCAGAAACATGAAGGGAGTGGCGGGCTTTTTGTTCTGTTCTGTTTTTTAGCCGTTGCTGTTTCTCAGGAAACCGGCGTCTTTGTGTGTCTTCCGGCACTTCTCACTCCTTGTCTGTCGACCCTCTCTTAGATTAAGGGACCTGCCAAGATGTTCCACTTACACAGCCCACAACTGCTGCAGATGTTAGAGAAATCCTTGAGGAAGAGTCTCCCTGAGTCCTTAAAGGTGAGAGTGGAACGTTCTTAAGGGGAAAGGGGCTAGGGACAGCTTGAGGGAAGGTGGGAAAGAGAACAAGGACTCCCTGAGCACCGACTCTGTGCCAAGCTCACCCACCTGGCTGCTCGTTTGGACTACGTCACCTGTCTGCAAGGCAGCTATATCATGTCTGTAGAGGAAAGGGAGGCTCGGTCATGTGACCTGACCTGACCAAGACCATGCCAGTAGTGAGTGGCAGTGCTGTGGTTTGAACCCATCGTGATCTTTGTTGTGTGGTGATGCCAAAGCTTTCCCTTGTGCCCTTTCAACTCATGTTATGTAACTCTGGAAGTTTTTTCTTCCAGAATTGCCAAAGTCAATGATTATTCTTAGCAAACAATCAAGTGCCCGATGAAAAGCTATCCATTATGTTTCTTCTTTGTAATTAATAATCTGTCAAATTCTGTTTTTTGTCAAACCCCAAGGATTATGTTTAACTTCGAATGAGACAGAAATTATGTTGAAGGAATTATCTTGTGCCATAGAGCAGCGGAAGTGTTTTTCTTGCAATAATATACAATACAAAGGGAGCAGGCTATTACTAGAGATAAAGATGTCACTGCATTACGATAAAGGGATCAATTCACCAAGAAGATATAAGAAAACCTGAAGTGAATACGCCTAGCAACCGAGGCTCTAAGTCCATGAGACAAAAACTGATAAAACTGAAAGAAGAATCAGTGAAACACACAGGTATAGAGAGTTCAACACTTCTCTCTCAGTAATTTGCAGAATAGGCAGAAAACCTATAAATACGTATAGGAACTTATTGTATATGACATACTATGAACCAACTTGAATAAACTGACATTTATAGAATACTTCCCATAACCATGCAGGAGACCTGGGTTTGATCCCTGAGTTGGGAAGATCTCCTGGAGAAGGAAATGGCAATCCACTCCAGTACTATTGCCTGGAAAATCCCATGGACAGAGGAGCCTGGTGGGCTGCAGGCCATGGGGTCACACAGAGTTGGACACAACTGAGCGACTTCACTTTACTCCCACAACCATGGCAGGGTACATACTATTTTCAAGTGTACATGGAATGTTTAGCAAAATAGAACATATTTCAAAAACTTTTAGAAGAATTGAAATATAGCAAGTATGTTCTTGAGCAATATAGAATTAAACTCAAAAAACAAACAAACAAACAAACAAAAAAACCCTGAAAGATATCTGGAAAATACTTGAATTTCTAAAAGTATATGACACACTTCTAAATAAGTCAGATTTAAAATTACAAGGAAAAGTAGGAAACATTTTAGTTGAATGAAAATAAAAATACAACGTATGAAAAGCTTTGGGATGCAACTAGAGCAGTTGATAACTGAGAAACAGATAGCATTAAGTGCTTATACTAAAAAAGAATAACAGTCGAGGGACTTCTCTGGCAGTCCAGTAGTTAAGACTTGGCACTTCCAGTGAAAATAATTTTCAATACTAAGTCCATAAGTTTTACTTTGTATATTCTGTGAAAAGCATGAATTACCAAAGGTCGCTGAAGAAGAAATATGCAACCTGAACTGCCCTGTATCTATTGGAGAAATTGATTTTGTAGTTTAAAACCTTCCAACAAAGAAAATTCCACGCTCACATATTGTCAGTGGCAATTTCTACCACACACATAAGGAAAAAATATCACTTCCACAAAAACCCTTGCAGAATAGAGCAGAGGAGAAAACACTTCCCAAATCATTTGTGAGTCCAGAATTACCCTGATACCAAAAAGAAAACTATAGAACAATATTCTTTGTGAACAGAGATATCCATTAAGAAAATAATATCAAGTCAAATCCATCAACATATCAGAAGGATAATACATCATAACCAAGGGAAGTTCATCTTGGAAAGGCAAGGCAGATTCAGCTTTTAAAAATCAAGCAGGCCCTGCGCCTTAGGTGTTGCGGGCCTCCAGCGCCCGCCGCTGTCCGCTGGGGCGGCGGGGCGACGGCTCTGAGCGCGGGCTCCGGCGCCCGGCTCTCACCTTCACCTACTGCGGGCGAGCCGCTGCAGAGGGAGCGCCAGGCCCTGGCGGAGTGCGGGCTCGCGCAGCAAGTGAGCGCCGAGGTCGCGAAATGGGTCCGAGTGAACCGGAGACCCCGAAAACGGAAACGAAAGGACAGAGAAGAAGTGTTTGAGAAGAAACTTCTGTACAGGGATATATATGATGGTCCTAAAATGCATGTCTTCTGGACATGGTGCATGCTCTGAAGCTGCCAGCTGGGACCTTCTCAGGGGCTGTTCCTTACGCTTGTCACCCTGACCCTTGCAATCTTGCGTCTATGAGCCGCGTCAGCCCATGGCACTGAGACTTAGCCCCAGAGCCCGTTCTGGTTCTGTAGTAGCAGTGCCAGATGCCACCTAGTCCCTTGTCCTGTTGCAGAGACGGTCCGTCATGAGTCTGCAAAGCAGAGCTAGTGCGTTTCTTTAGTAGCTGCTTGGCGACAGTTGCCTCTCTCGAGAGATGGGAGTGCAGGCGTCGTAGGCTGACTTGGGCTGTTGTGCAGAGTGTGCCTGATTCACCAGATGACGTTCTTCTGATTGTGTAAAATTATTAAGTTGATACCGATTTTTAACAAAACCTAAGTTTGAGGTAAGTGGCTTGTGTTAGATTTTAATACATGAACGTAAGATTTTAATACATAAGAATTTCTGTAGTTTCTCATTTCTTAATTGCTTTGGATGTCTATTATCGTGCATAGCCTGGTGCCTGGCCTGGCTTTGCCCATTACAAAGGTCTTGCTTGTGTTCGTAGGGGGCTGGACTCTGTTCCCAGGCCCCAGCACTGCCCCCGCCGGCAGCGCCCAGTAATAAGTAAGCTACTCGTGGTTACTGGCTAATAGGGCCATGACCCGGTTTGAACTACATAATAAGGAAAGAGCAGATTTATTTGCTCCTCTTGCATGACTCCCTCCCCTCATGCTCCTTTATTATCTTTAAGAGGAAATTGAATAGCAAAATTGTGGATTCTCATAATGTTAATAGCCTGATGTCATCTTTTCCACTCTGGAGTCAAGAAAATAAGAGAGACTACCAAAACACAGATTTAACACTTTGTAGCTGTCCAGGGCTTCAACTGTAGACTCTCTGTGTGTATATATGTGTTGTTAACTGCTTGTGTAGGGTGTAATATACATACCATATAATTCAATGTACAGTTCACTGGTTTTTAGAAAATTTCCCAAGTTGTGCAGTCAGCACCAGAATCCAGTTTTAGAAAATTTCCATCATCTCAGGAAGATTCCTGGTGGCAATTAGCAGTCACTCCTATTTCCCCCCATCTCCCAAGCACTGGGCAACCAGTAATCTACTTCCTGTTTTTAATACTATAAGTTTGCCTTTTCTGGATTTCATATCAGTGGAATAACACAGTATATGGTTCCATGTATTTGCCCCCTTTCACTTAATGTGTTTGACGGCGCATCCACATTGTGGCGTGTGTCAGTAGTTTGTCCCTTTTTATTCCTAACATCTCTTCATGGGAAATAGATGGGAAACAGTGTCAGACTCTTTTTTGGGGCTCCAAAATCACTGCAGATGGTGATTGCAGCCATGACATTAAAAGACGCTTACTCCTTGGAAGAAAAGTTATGACCAACCTAGAGAGCATAGTCAAAAGCAGAGATGTTACTTTGCCAACTAAGGTCCGTCTAGTCAAGGCTATGGTTTTTCCTGTGGTCATGTATGGATGTGAGAGTTGGACTGTGAAGAAAGCTGAGCACCGAAGAATTGATGCTTTTGAACTGTGGTGTTGGAGAAGACTCTTGAGAGTCCCTTGGACTGCAAGGAGATCCAACCAGTCCATTCTGAAGGAGATCAGTCCTGGGTGTTCTTTGGAAGGACTGATGCTAAAGCTGAAACTCCAGTACTTTGGCCACCTCATGCAAAGAGTTGACTTATTGGAAAAGACTCCGATGCTGGGAGGGATTGGGGGCAGGAGGAAAAGGGGACGACAGAGGATGAGATGGCTGGATGACATCACCGACTCGATGGATGTGAGTTTGAGTAACTCCAGGAGATGGTGATGGACAGGGAGGCCTGGCGTGCCGCCATTCATGGGGTCGCAAAGAGTCGGACACGACTGAGCGACTGAACTGAACTGAACTGACTGAGTATTCTGTTATGTGGATATACCACATTTTTGTATGTCTATTCACAGGAGATGGACCTTGGGGTTGTTTCTGGTTTGGGGCTATCTGTATCGCTAGTTGCTCAGTTGGCAAAAGAATCTGCCTGCAATGCAGGAGACCTGGGTTCAATCCCCAGGTTGGGAAGATACCCTGGAAAAGGAAATGACAACCCACTCCAGTACTCTTGCCTGGAGAGTTCCATGGACAAAGGAACCTGGCAGGCTACAGTCCATGGGATTGCAGAGTCAGACACAACTGAGCAACTAACTTTCAAACTTGCAGCTTAAAGACTCACAGAAGTTTTTGTGTGGATATGTGTGAAGTTTTTTTATTATGTTTTGAGTGGTGTTTGGGTTTTTTTTTTTTTTTTTTGGTGGCTATATGCTTTTAGTCCTCTTGGATAGTTACCTAAAAGTCATACAGTAAATTTACGTTTAACTTTAAAAAAAAAAAAAAATCAAGCAGTTCAATTTACTGTTATCAACAGGCTGGAGAAAAGCATAGATCTTCTCTCAATAGATGTGGAAAAATGTTTGACAGAATGTAATATTTCTGATAAAAATAAAACTCTCAGCAAACTAGAAATAGGAGGGAACTTCTTCAACCTGATAAAAAAAAGGTTGTTTTTCCTGTACTGGAAAAATCTATACCTGGATCACAATAAACTGTGGAAAATTCTGAAAGAGATGGTAATACAAGACCACCTGACCTGCCTCTTGAGAAATCTGTATGCAGGTCAGGAAGCAGCAGTTAAAACTGGACATGGAACAACAGACTGGTTCCAAATAGGAAAAGGAGTATGTCAAGTCTGTCTATTGTCCCCCTGCTTATTTAATTTCTATGCAGAGTACATCATGAGAAATGCTGGACTGGAAGAAACACAAGCTGGATTCAAGATTGCCGGGAGAAATATCAATAACTTCAGATATGCAGATGACACCACCCTTATGGCAGAAAGTGAAGAGGAACTCAAAAGCCTCTTGATGAAAGTGAAAGTGGAGAGTGAAAAAGTTGGCTTAAAGCGCAACATTCAGAAAATGAAGATCATGGCATCCAGTCCCATCACTTCATGGGAAATAGATGGGGAAACAGTGGAAACAGTGTCAGACTTTATTTTTTGGGCTCCAAAATCCCTGCAGATGGTGACTGCAGCCATGAAATTAAAAGATGCTTACTCCTTGGAAGAAAAGTTATGACCAACCTAGATAGCATATTCAAAAGCAGAGACATTGCTTTGCCGACTAAGGTCCGTCTAGTCAAGGCTATGGTCTTTCCTGTGGTCATGTATGGATGTAAGAGTTGGACTGTGAAGAAGGCTGAGCGCCGAAGAATTGATGCTTTTGAGCTGTGGTGTTGGAGAAGACTCTTGAGAGTCCCTTGGACTTCAAGGAGATCCAACCAGTCCATTCTGAAGGAGATCAGTCCTGGGTGTTCTTTGGAAGGGCTTATGCTAAAGATGAGACTCCAGTACTTTGGCCACCTCATGCGAAGAGTTGACTCGTTGGAAAAGACTCTGATGCTGGGAGGGATTGGGGGCAGGAGGAGAAGGGGACGACTGAGGATGAGATGGCTGGATGGCATCACTGACTCGACGGACATGAGTCTGAGTGAACCCTGGGAGTCGGTGATGGACAGGGAGGCCTGGCATGCTGTGGTTCAGGGGGTCGCAAAGAGTCGGAGACGACTGAAAGACCGAACTGAACTGATACTGATCATAATGACGGGAAACCTGAAAGGAATAGCATCATATTATATCCTTTATTATATTATATTATAATAATCCATCATATTATATCTTTTTTTTGGCTGGGGGGGTGCGGGGAGCTTCCCTTGTGGCTCAGCTGGTAAAGAATCCACCTGCAATGCGGGAGACCTGGGTTCCATCCCTGGGTTGGGAAGATCCCCTGGAGATGGCAACGGCTCCCCACACCAGTGTTCTGGCCTGGATAACCCCATGGACTCTATAGTCTATGAGGTGGCAAAGCGCCAAATGCAACCTCTACTTGGCGCCCTATCAGGGCACGTGTTTAGGGGTCACGTGTAGGCTGAGCCACGTGTGCTTAGTGTAGCCCAGAGGCACGCTGCACTGAGGGGTAGGGTAGGGAGCTCTTGAGAGGAACAAGCTCAGGAGTCAGAAGACTTTGATCCCACAAATTGATTGTTTTCTGGGTAAGATTGCAAACATCTCAGTGCTCTTGCATGTAAAATCAGTAAAACCAGAAAGTAAATACTCTTGGCAGACACTCCTCAACCTTGAACAGGGTTGTGTGTGTGTGAGTCACTCAGTCGTGTCTGACTCTGAGACCATGGACTGTAGCCTGTCCATGGGATTTTGCAGGCAAGAATACTGGAGTGGGTTGCCATTTCCTTCTCCAAGGAATCTTCCCGACCCAGGGATCAAACCCAGGTCTCCCACTTTGCAGGCAGATGTTTCACCATCTGAAACACCAGGAAAGCCCTAAGCAGGGTTATCATTACCTTGCAGAGATGTTTGGAGGGTTAAATAAGATATGATAAAATGAACAGCCAATGCTTCTTAAACACTTACCAAATAGCAGGAACTACACCACGTATTCAACTTAACCTCGAAAGTATTTTTTTAGGAGGAGGAGGAACTAAATCAGTTAGGTGCCTGAGTTATTTTTATCTTAAGTGTCTACTTTGAAAATTTTTCCAAGTTAAATTGTTTTCTTTTATGCTCTATGTCTGGGGTTTGAATTGTTATTTACTTTTTGTGTTAAGTGGATCCCAACTTTTTGGAGAAAATCCTCGGCATGACTAGTCTTAGCCCAACTCTACTGTAAGGCAAAGTAACTCTCAATATGAGATCCTTAGTTTTAATGAGGTTCTTTTCCTCTCTACTCACCTGATTCTTTGATGACATAGATTTTCCCCCATAAGCAGAAATCTAGGATATTTGTAAAATTTATTCTAGTTACAAATGTATGACCTAAAACTCATTGACTAGTTGCTAATAAGTCTCAGGTGAGAGAAAAATCTGGGTATCACAGCCTGAAAGACTGCCCACCTATCTCCCAAGCAGAGGAAACTAAGTGGGTTTAATCTCACCTGTTAGCTTCAGTCCCTTTCATTTGTAGTGGCTGCCTGAGTCACTATGTTCCGGTTAAATGACACGATCCTGGGCACAGAAATGTGTATATAAATGCCACTGGTTCCAAACGTCATGTGGAAAAACATGTATTTTATTTTCCTTAAAACTGCACTTAATTTCTATATTGAGCTAAATTTCTGCTAATGGCAGAAATTTAATTTATAAAAACTCAGTAAAGTCAAAGTTTGAAAAGCAAAGTCCAAGTTTGCCTCCTCCTCTTTCGCCTTAGTCTGACATTAACATTTCATGCCAAGAGCAGGGAAGCATAGGGTGAGAGGTGGTCCTTTGTCATTGAAATAGTCCCCATTCCGTCCTCTGGCCCTGGTCTTTGGCATTCTTCCGCGCCTTCTGTAAGGCATCTTGTTTCCATGCATCTAGGTCCTAAGGTGCACCCTGGTGTGGATTGCTGTTTTTCCTCCCCCCACAACCACGTGGGTCATTCCAGTTTGGATAATCTCTTTCTCAGCCTCTTCAATGTTTTGAAGGCACCAATGTTTGAACAGGTGGTTGCAAAGATTTAAAAAATTGTGTAATAAGTTGCCCTTGGATGTTGGCCACCAAAGCTTGTGTTGTTAACACTATGCTGTCTCTACTTTTTACATAGATGGGAATTCATTTAACCTTTATGGAAGGTGATTCAGAGATGTGTGGAAGAACAATAAAATATTTAAACAACAGTTGATGTTTGACCCAGAAATTCCCCTTCTGTAATTTGTAGTATCAGACATATTTGCAAAGATTTATGCAAAAGCAATGTTCACTGAAAAATAAACTGTTAAAAATTAGAAAACGTTGAAATGGCCAGCCATAAGACATAGTAAGATTGAAGTAGTCCTTCCATATAATGGATATTACGCCACCATTAAAAATGATTATATAGATTTGTGTTTATCGATGTGGAAATATGCTCATAGTATAGTGTGTGAGTGTATGTGTTGGGGGGGGAACATATGTTAGATTAATATGTATTAGGTAATTAATTTCATGTTTAAGAGCTGTGTGCGTGTGTGTTAGCCACTCAGTCGTGTCCGACTCTTTGTGACCTCGTGGACTGTAGCCCACCAGGCTTCTCTGTCCATGGAATTTTCTGGGCAAGAATACTGGAGTGGATTGCCATTCTCTTCTCCAGGGGATTTTCCCGACCCAGGGATTGAACCCGGGTCTCTTGCATTGCAGGCAGTTTCTTTAGTTTCCCTGACTGAGCTATCAGGGAACCCTGAAATCTATGTGTGTGTGTAAATAAATGGAATAAAATGGAAAGATATAACACTAAGTTCTACAGTGTGTTAGTAGATTATTTTAATTTATTCATTTTATTTATCTGGATTTTAAAATATACTAATATTTTTTATCTTCCCTGGTGGCTCAGACAGTAAAGAATCTGCCTTCAAGGCAGGAGATCTGGGTTCGATTCCTGGGTTGGGAAGATCCCCTGGGGAAGGAAATGGCAACCCACTCCAGTATTCTTGCCTGGAGAATCCTGTGGACAGAGGAGCCTGGCGGGCTACAGTCCATGGGTCACAACAGTTGGACACAACTGAGCGACTGATGCACACAATATAATGTTCTCATTGTTTGACCCCAAAGTCTATTTCCATTTGGAGTCATAAAGTAGAACCTGAAGACTGAAGTAAAGGCCCTATTAGGTACTTAACCTGGTTTCATAGAAATAAGCCTTGTCCTAATCAAATACGGTGCTTCACCACCCCTTCCTGATAAGCTGACCCTCTCACTTTCTCGGGATACGGCAGGTTTACGGGACCGTCTTCCACATGAACCAGGGAAACCCATTCAATCTAAAGGCCCTGGTGGACAAGTGGCCTGATTTTAAGACTGTGGTTATCCGCCCTCGCGAGCAGGTAAGGGGCCAGGGGCAGAATGAATGTGCATCTGTGTTGGTATTCACTCTGTGCCCACTGCGTGCCTGGCAGTGTGGTAGACCCTGTGGATACAGAAACGAAATGCAGCCACAGTGTATATGCCCTTGTGCTCAAGAACCTCAGAGTCTGGAGGGAAACAGACAAGCAAAGCAAAGACAGTGAGGTGTGACAAGGTACAGCAAATACCTGAGATTCCGGAGTAGCGCTGGCCAAGAGACAGCTAGACTATCGATGTCAGGACACGGGGCAAGGGCCAGAGAGCATCCATGGAAGACGTTTTGCCAAAAGGGAATTTTGAAGAATAGTAGGTTTTTGACAGGTTGACAAGAACAGAGGTTGCATTCTAAGCAGAGAAAGGAACACCCCAACATGTGTGAAGGTAAATATGATAATGTTGTGTGCGAAGCTGCTTCGGTCATGTCCGACTCTCTGCCTTGGACGGCAGCCCACCAGGCTCCTCTGTCCATGGGATTCTCCAGGCAAGAACGCTGGAGTGGGTTGCCTTTCCTTCTCTGATGATAACGTTAGGGAAATAAAAAAAACAAATTATGATGCTTGTATTTGTGAATATATTTTTGGTACTGGACTTTTAAAAATCACTCAAACTAAGTTGTTAATCTGTCTCAAATATAAATATGTTTTAAGCATATTGAAAATAAAGTATAAAAATTCCCACATGCAAAAATAAGTAACCATATAGTATCATTTGATGAATTATTTGAAAGTAAAATTTAAATGTATAGTGATTTTTTTTAAGTACCAAATTAAACAGAATACAAAAGTAAAGATACTTTCGTTACTAAAATCTAAAAAGGGAATAATACTCACTTTTTAATGCAATCTTTATTGTTGCCCAGAAATGCCTTTCCCATTAATACCACCAACAATCTGGTTTTTTTTGTTTTTTTATTTATTTATTTATTTATTTTTTTGGTGCTGGATTTTATTTTATTTTTATTTTTTTAGTTTTTTATTTTTAAAATTTTAAAATCTTTAATTCTTACATGCGTTCATGTAATGCGTTCATGTAAGAATTAAAGATTTTAAAATTTAAAAAATAAAAAAAAAAATAAAAAAAAATAAAATCCAGCACACAAAAAAAAATAAAATAAAATAAATAAAAAACAGATTGTTGGTGGTATTAATGGGAAAGGCATTTCTGGGCAACAATTTCCAGCTATTCTGCCCTTGTTGGGTAGTTGTTCTTTGATTTCTTCCTTCAGCTTCAAAATAATCTCATCATCTTTTATTTGTTAATTTTGAGACAATCTTTTTGAGCAAATTTTCTGTTTTAGCTTTTTTGGAAATATGAATTAGTTTTTAAACAGTGCATTGCAGTTTGCATTTTTAAGGCATCCTGGGTCTCCATTCTGCACAGCTTTATCACATGTGAGAATTCTAATGCAACGTTACCTGTGTCCGTTTCAATATTGTCCTCATAATCCGTTTGTTCTGAGACTCTTTGAAACAGAGTAACATTTACTCTAGCAATGGAAGATTGTCTTTAACTAAATTTTGTTCTTTCTCCTGAGGATTGTAGAATCACTGAAGAATACATTCTAAACTGGTAAGTGTTTGGTTGATTTGAAATTGTTATGCAACAGAAAAACACCTTCATCAAGTTTTTGTTACTTGTAAGTGGAATCATTCATTAAATCCCTGACTTAGTCGTATGGTGAAAATGATTCAGAAATGATGATGGCACACCAAGAAGAACAGCGATGTATAGTTTGTAAAATAGCACTGTATCATGAAATACCAAACAAGTATTCCAATCACTGGGCATCATCAGTTTGATTTATTTATATTACCCAACCACACAGGAGATGGCAGATGACTTTGATCATTACACCAATACCTACCAAATCTATTCTAAGGATCTCAACAACTGTCAAGAGTCCCTTACCACTTCAGATGTCATCAACTGGAAACAGCATTTGCAGATCCAAAGTACGTAAGGGATCTGGGATCTACCCACTGAGGGGACTGCTCATATCTATACCTGGAGCATCTCTTTATCCTGAGTATATCCCCTACAATCAGTATTTCCTACTAGACCCCAGACACTCAGCTTGACGGTCACTCCCTGTGTCAGCTACCACCATCTCTTCAGTGGAGTTGAATTCAAACACTGCAAACTATAGGGCTCTTTTAAGAAAATGTGAGTAACGTAAGTTCTTGTGAGATGAGGATTCCTGATATATTTTGCAGACATACTGAAGATCCCTTAGGGTAATTGGGTATGAGAGCAGAACTCCCCCTCTGGCCTTCTTGTTGTTTGTTGTTTAGTTCCTAAACCGTGTCCAACTCTGCAATCTCAGGGCCTGCAGCCCGCCAGGCTCCTCTGTCCATGAGATTTCCCAGGCAAGAATACTGGAGCGGGTTGCATTTCCTTCTCCAGGGGATCCTCCTGACCCAGGGATCTAACCTGCGGCTCCTGCACTGGCAGCTGGATTCTTTGCCACTGAACCACAATTGGAATGACAAGCCCTTGTGCCATAGAGCATGTCCCCAGTCACAGGAAGACCTGTCACTGTTGGAATCAGACTCCCTTGGGTGACATCCCTGTTCTGCCTACTATTTGCTTCGTGGTCTTGAGCAAGTAGTGTGACGTATCTATTATTCAGTCCCCTCACGTATAAACAATGAAGATAATAGAAGTACCTGAAACTTGTGGCTGGGCTTCCCAGGGGGCACAGTGGTAAAGAATCCGCCTGCCGATGCAGGAGACGTGGGTTCGATCCCTGGGTTGGGAAGATCCCCCTGGAGGAGGCAACCCACTCCAGTATTCTTGCCTGCAGAATCCCATGAACAGGGGAGCCTGGCAGGCTGTGGTCCATGTGATTGCAAAGAGTTGCACATGACTGAGCCTGTACGCAATACATAAGGTTAATGTAAGGATTAAGTGTGGTATTAGACCAATACCAGGGCATGTCATCCGTTTACATGCAAGGTTAGCTACTGTGTGGTTTTTTAAATTTATTTTGCCTGTGCTGGGTCTTTGTTGCTGCCCACAGGCTTTCTCTAGTTGCAGCAAGTAGGGGCTGCTCTTCGTGGCGCTGTGTGGGCTTCCATTGCCGTGGCTCATCTTGCCGTGGACCACAGGTTCTAAGAGAGTGGGCTTCAGAAGCCGCAGCACACAGGCTTAGTCCCTCCGAGGCATCTGCCCGGATCAGGGACTGAACCCATGACCTCTGCATTGGTAGGCACATTCTTAACCACTGGACTACCAAGGAAGCCCAAGTTTGGCTATGATTTTTTAAATGCCGCGTGTCCTTGATTCCACAGTATTTCTAGTGTTATCTCTTTATTGGGTAAGTGCAAACAGGTTGAGGCAGTGATGTGGCCAAGGTCACACGGTCACTTGCAACACCAGAATCAAAGTTGCTGACTTTCAATCCTGGACGTGTCTGTTGGGAAGCTTCCGGAAGCACCTACAAGGGCACTTACTTCTCCCCTAACTACTCTCTAGGTTCACAGTCCAGTCTGAATGAGGTGATACAGAGTCTTGCAGCCACTAAATTTGTTAAGGTCGAGCACACACAGTGCATTCTCTATGTGACGCCTGAGACAGCGAGGAAACTTCTTCCTTCCCTGCTAGAGACAAAGAACTTACATGTTGGATACGGCACACCCAAAGCCATGTGAGTTTGAAAAAGATGCTCTTTCACTGTTGCAGCAGCCTCCCGACTTCTCTCCCTGCAGTCACTCTTGGCTCCCCGCAATGCATTTCCAGAGTGATGCTTTTACAGTGGAACGTGGATCACATCCATTCACCTGTCGAAAAGCCGTTGAGGTTTCTCAGCTTGCTGTTGCTGTTCAGTTGCTAAATCATGTCTGACTTTTTGCAACTCCACAGACTACAGCATGCCAGGCTTCCCTGTCCTTCACCATCTCCAGGAGTTTGCTCAAACTCATGTCCACTGATGCTATCTAACCATTTCATCCTCTGTCGACCCCTTCTCCCCCTGCCCTCAATCTTTCCCATCATCAGAGTCTTTTCCAATGAGTCAGCTCCTCACATTAAGTGGTCAAAGTATTGGAGTTTCAGCATCAGTCCTTCCAATGAATATTCAGGAGTGATTTCCTTTAGGATGGACTGGTTGGGATCTCCTTGCAATCCAAGGGGCTCTCAAGAGTGTTCTGCAACACCACAGTTCAAAAGCATTAATTCTTTGGCACTCAGCTTTCTTTACAGTCCAACTCTCACATCCATATATGACTACTGGAAAAACCATAGCCTTGACTAGATGGACTTTTGTGAGGAAAGTGGTATCTCTGTTTTTTAATATGCTTTCTAGGTTTGTCATAGCTTTTCCTCCAATGAGAAATATTTTTTTTTGCGTGGCTGCAGTTACCATTTGAAGTGATTTTGGGGCCCATGAAAATAAAATCAAAGTCAAACTCCTTTATGAACTTCCAAGGTCTTATAAGACCTGGAACTCATCACCTCTTGGACTTTATCCTGTCGCTCTTGCTTGCTCCCACCAGCAGCTCTGACCCGCTCTCTGCAGCTTGACCTCACACACCCACGCCTGGCTTTGGCCATTGCATTTGCACCTGTCTTCCCTCTGATCTTCATATACTTGCCTCTTTATTGTCATTCATACCCTCAAATGCCATTTCTTCAGAGATGCCCAGTCCTATGGTCCTCTGTGTGTTAAAATGACTGGAAAAGCTTTACTCACAGTATCATACATCACTGCCCATGGAATTCTCCAGGCAAGAATACTGGAGTGGGTTGCCATTTCCTTCTCTAGTGGATCATGTTATATTGGAACTCTTTGCTATGGCCCATCTGTTTTGGTTGGTTCTGCACAGCATGGTTCATAGGTTCATTGAGTTACATAAGCCCCTTCACCATGACAAGGCTGTGATTCATGAAGGGGTGTAGGGGCGGCAGAGGATGAGATGGTTAGACAGCATCGCTGACTTAATGGGCTTGAATTTGACCAAACTCCAGGAGACGGTGGAGGACAGAGGAGCCTGGCATGCTACAGTCCGTGGAGGCACGAAGGCGTTGGACATGACTCCGCAACTGAGCAACAACCCCATAGTACACCTGAAAACGCCTCCACATCTACAGTCTCACTTGATTCTGTTGTCCACCCCAGAGGTACACAAGATAGGAGATATTATCCCTATTTTCCTGACAGAAACAAGCTTGGATGATGAAATAGCTTGCTCAGGTCATATGGAGAGTTAAGGGTGTGATGGGCTTGAGTACAGATGCCCTAGTCCCCCATCTCGAGACTGCTTCCAAAGCCCCTTCACAGCCTGAAGATGACATCAAGCTCAGTCTTCTGCGCCTCAGGGGCTGTCTGCACTCCACGTGACTCCCTTTCTCTGCACTTCAGTTCCCATAGTGGCCAAGGACCCTCTGACAGCAACATTCTATGATTGCATGATCCCTAAGCTCTGGTTTTACACACAGTTGCTAGCATGTGCTTTGGAGCACTCATCTATCTTCTGTTTACCTAGTTTTATTATCGGTTAAACAGTGTCTTATCAATTCCCTCATTAAATACTGAGTCACTGCTTTGCCGACAGCAACCATACTTAACTTTTAGATACTTCTTACTGGAGTAACAGGCAAATTTGGCCTTGGAATACGGAATGAAGCAGGGAAAAGGATAATAGAGTTTTGCCAAGAAAATGCACTGGTCATAACAAATACTCTTTTCCAACAACACAAGAGAAGACTCTACACATGGACATCACCAGATAGTCAACACCAAAATCAGATTGATTATATTCTTTGCTGCCAAAGATGGAGAAGCTCTATACAGTCAGCAAAAACAACCGGGAGCTGACTGTGGCTCAGATCATGAACTCCTTATTACCAAATTCAGACTCAAATTGAAGAAAGTAGGGAAAACCACTAGACCATTCAGGTATGAGCTAAATCAAATCCCTTATGATTATACAGTGGAAGTGAGAAATAGATATAAGGGACTAGATCGGATAAATAGAGTGCCTGATTAACTATGGACAGAGGTTCGTGACATTGTACAGGAGACAGGGATCAAGACCATCCCCATGGAAAAGAAATGCAAAAAAGCAAAATGGCTGTCTGGGGAGGCCTTACAAATAGCTGTGAAAAGAAGAGAAATGAAAGGCAAAGGAGAAAAGGAAAGATATAAGCATCTGAATGTAGAGTTCCAAAGAATAGCAAAGAGAGATAAGAAAGCCTTCTTCAGCAATCAATGCAAAGAAATAGAGGAAAACAACAGAATGGGAAAGACTAGAGATCTCAAGAAAGTTAGAGATACCAAGGGAACATTTCATGCAAAGATGGGCTTGATAAAGGACAGAAATGGTATGGACCTAACAGAAACAGAAGAGATTAAGGAGAGGTGGCAAGAATACATGGAAGAACTGTACAAAAAAGAGCTTCACGACCCAGATAATCACGATGGTGTGGTTACTCATCTAGAGCCAAACATCCTGGAGTGTGAAGTCAAGTGGGCCTTAGAAAGCATCACTACGAACAAAGCTAGTGGAGGTGATGGCATCCCAGTTGAGCTATTTCAAATCCTGAAAGATGATGCTGTGAAAGTGCTGCACTCAATATGCCAGCAAATTTGGAAAACTCAGCAGTGGCCACAGGACTGGAAAAGGTCAGTTTTCATTCCAATCCCAAAGAAAAGCAATGCCAAAGAATGCTCAAACTACCAAACAATTGCACTCATCTCACATGCTAGTAAAGTAATGCTCAAAATTCTCCAAGCCAGGCTTCAGCAGTATGTGAACCGTGAACTTCCAGATGTTCAAGCTGGTTTTAGAAAAGGCAGAGGAACCAGAGATCAAATTGCCAACATCCGCTGGATCATGGAAAAAGCAAGAGAGTTCCAGAAAAACATCTATTTCTGCTTTATTGACTATGCCAAAGCCTTTGACTGTGTGGATCACAATAAACTGTGGAAAATTCTGAGAGAGATGGGAATACCAGAACACCTGACCTGCCTCTTGAGAAACCTGTATGCAGCTCAGGAAGCAGCAGTTAGAACTGGACATGGAACAATAGACTGGTTCCAAATAGGAAAAAGAGTACATCAAGGCTGTATATTGTCACCCTGCTTATTTAACTTATACACAGAGTACATCATGAGAAACTCTGGGCTGGAAGAAGCACACGCTGGAATCAAGATTGCTGGGAGAAATGTCAATCACCTCAGATATGCAGATGACATCACCTTTATGGCAGAAAGTGAAGAGGAACTCAAAAGCCTCTTGATGAAAGTGAAAGAGGAGAGTGAAAAAGTTGGCTTAAAGCTCAACATTCAGAAAACGAAGATCATGGCATCCGGTCCCATCACTTCATGGCAGATGAATGGGGAAAGAGTGGAAACAGTGTCAGACTTTATTTTGGGAGGCTCCAAAATCACTGCAGATGGTGACTGCAGCCATGAAATTAAGACACTTACTCCTTGAAAGGAAAGTTATGACCAACCTAGACAGTATATTGAAAAATAGAGACATTACTTTGCCAGCAAAGTCCATCTAGTCAAGTGTATGGTTTTTCCAATGGTCATGTATGGATGTGAGAGTTGGACTGTGAAGAAGGCTGAGCGCCAAAGAATTGATGCTTTTGAACTGTGGTGTTGGAGACTCTTGAGAGTCCCTTGGACTGCAAGGAGATCCAACCAGTCCATTCTGAAGGAGATCAACCCTGGGATTTCTTTGGAAGGAATGATGCTAAAGCTGAAACTCCAGTACTTTGGCCACCTCATGGGAAGAGTTGACTCATTGGAAAAGACATTGATGCTTGGAGGGACTGTGGGCAGGAGGAGAAGGGGATGACCGAGGATGAGATGGCTGGATGGCATCACTGACTCGATGGACATGAGTTTGAGTGAACTCCGGGAGTTGGTGATTGACAGGGAGGCCTGGCATGCTGTGATTGATGGGGTCACAAAGAGTCGGACACGACTGAGCGCCTGAAATGAACTGAACTGAACTGACTGCGGGTAGGCACAAGTCCCGGGTCCTTATGGTGTAATTGCTCTTATATAAGTTTTTGGGAAGGTACGATTGATAGACTCACTTTATAAAGGAAGGAGACAGTACGTTGCCTGATTGAAATCACACAGCTTTTGAATTACGAATCTGGGTAGCCTCTTTGCAGAATCTGTGCCTTTCCCTGCACTCTCAAATGCATCATCTGAAGACCATTTGGGGCAAACAATACGTGCAATACTTCACAGTATGTGTGACTTACGAGTTTTGTTTGTTGTTTTTTCCTTCTTCTCAATAGTAATGAGGAGATGTTTAAGCTCTCCTCCATGGATCCTACCCATGCCGCTTTGGTGAATAAATTCTGGCATTTTGGCGGCAACGAGAGGAGCCAGAGGTTCATCGAGCGCTGTATCCGGACCTTCCCCACCTTCTGCCTGCTGGGGCCCGAGGGGACCCCCGCCTCCTGGTCCCTGATGGACCAGACGGGAGAGATCCGGATGGGGGCCACGCTGCCTGAGTACCGTGGCCATGGGCTCATCTCCCACATGCTGGCTGTCCACACCCGGGCTCTGGACCAGCTTGGCATCCCCGCGTATAACCACACAGACAAAGCCAACAAAATCATTCAGAGAATCAGCCACAACCTGCATCACATCGCCATCCCCTGTGGGTGGAACCAGTGGAACTGTGAGCCGCTGTGAAGTGGACCTCCCCTCAAGACAGTGCTGGGTGGGCTGGACACGCGGCCAGAGAGGCAGAGGGCTGGGCGGGAAGGAAGAATGAAGCGTCATCCGCGGGGAAGCAGCGTGGGCTGTTTGGGGTGGGAGAGTGGTGAGCGGTCAACAGGACCCCAGAGTCCCTGCTCACTGCTCCCCCATGGACTTCCCTTTGGGTCCTGCACAGCTTCCTGCTTCCTCCACATTCCAAGCCTGGCACCCACCACACTGTTCTGTGCTTGCATGAGTTCAACGTTTTTTTCTTTTTAAGACCCCATGTGTAAAGAGGGAGGTGATATATGTATAATTATGGCTGATTTGTGCTATCGTATGGCAGAAACCAACACAACATTGTAAGGCAATTTTCCTCCCATTAAGAAATAAATTAAAAAAATAAAGTTAATGCTTTGAAGAAACGTTAAAAAAAATGTCTAAGTGATACCATCTGGCAGTATTCCTGTTTCTGTCTGGTTTATTTTACAGGTTCGTAAGTTTCTTGTAACATATACGGCTAGTGAGGAAAGTGCCCACAATCAATAAAGGGCGAATCAGCTCCCTGCTCCAGCGGGGCACTACAGTTCCCAGCACTGTCGAATGTATCTCCATTTAGAGGGTATACGGGGCTTCCCCGGGGGCTCAGTGGTGAAGAACCCGCCTGCCAACCCCCGGGTCGGGAAGATCCCCTGGAGGGGAAATGGCAGCCCACTCCAGTATTCTTGCCTGGAGAATGCCATGGACGGAGGAGCCTGGCGGGCTACAGTCCAGGGGGTCGCAAAGACT
Organism: Capra hircus; assembly: GCF_001704415.2. Lineage (NCBI taxonomy): Eukaryota > Metazoa > Chordata > Mammalia > Artiodactyla > Bovidae > Capra > Capra hircus. Next base: position 1,312,306 of record NC_030822.1, read on the forward strand.
CGGACACAACTGAGCAATTAAGCACAGCAGAGCACAAACCTTCAAACAACAAAATGCTCTAATGAATTAGTGTAACACAGGTATGATTATCCAAGAAGAAAGATCCTGGGGATGTATCAGTGGTAGAAAAAAGATTCTCCAAGCCGATACATTGAGGAAGAAGCACTTCCTCGTTTCAGGAAGATGAACTGAAAGTGCTGATCTAAGACAGGGTTTCTATATCACGTCTGTGGTCATCGTCACATCACTGGAGTTTCCTGAGTACTGAGAACGTAAAACAGCACAGATTCTAGTCATAAGTTACATTAACTGCTTGCTTTGAAGGACATTTTCACTGAATGCAGAATTTTTTCAGTGTTTTTCCCGGAGGCTTTTTCATGTTGTCAATGCCGTGCTCTCTTTATTTTATTTTATTTTATTTTATTTTTAATTTTAAAATCTTTAATTCTTACATGCGTTCCCAAACATGAACCCCCCTCCCACCTCCCTCCCCACAACATCTCTCTGGGTCATTTTGTAGCGATAAGAAGCCAACTGCAATTCTTGCCGTTCCCTCAACGAAATATGCCTTTTGTGTTTCTGACTGCTTTGTCCTCTTACTTTTAAATTGTATGTATTTATTTTGCTGTAGTTGAAAAATAGTATGAGATCTTAACAAATATTTCAGTGTATGGGACAGTGTTGTTATCTGTGAACACAGTATCGTACAGCGGGTCTCTAGAACTTTTTCATCCTACACAGTGGATACTTTATACTCAATGATAAGCAGCTCATCCTGTTTCCCTCTCCTCCTAACTACCACTCTACTTTTTGTTTCCATGAGCAGCATTACTCTAGATACCTCATGTAAGTGGAGTCATGTCCTTCTGGGACTAGCTTATTTCACTCAGCGTAAAGTCCTCAAGTTTCACCCACCTTGTCATATATTGCTGCATTTCCTCCTTTTTTGAGGCTGACTAATGTTCCACTGTAGGTATGTACAACACTTTCTTTATCCATCATTCTGACATTTAGGTTGCTTCCCTATCTTGGCTATTGTCAATAATGTTGTAACGAACATCGGAGTGAGGACGGCTATTCCAGCCCTTGAGCTCAGCTCTGTTGTCTGTGTGCTCAGAAGCAGAATTGCTGGATCACACGACAGCTCTAGGTTTATGTTTTTGAGAGGCTGCTGTATTGCTTTTCACAGTGTCTGTGCCGTTTTGCATTCCTACCAACAGCACGCAAGTGGCTGGATTTCTCTCCATCCCTGGGAACACTTCTTAGTTTCGCTTTTGGGAAAAGCTGGAATTCGAGGGTTTTGGTATGCGTTATGCTGTGGGGTTGTATGGCAGGGACAGCTCAAACCATGGGCGGGGGGTGTGCACCAGCTCAGACCAGCGCCTTGTTCTCAGTGGTTCCAAACACAGGGCTCTTTCCTCTTGATTCTCAGACTCAGGCAAGCTGCAAAGTCGGACCCCTGGCTCTGTGGTCCAGCTCTCTTCTTTCCCCAGGGACAAGCTGGGACCTGGGGTCTTTCTCCCAGCCTGAAGTGCTGTGCTGCCCGGTTGGGAGGTGATGACATGAAGGTGCCATGTTGCCTGGAGCCAGCGTGAGGAACTCCGCCCATGGCAAAGGTCATGAGGAAGGAGGCTTGGCATACGCAAAGGCGTGATCAAGCCTCAGGAAACCCCCTGTTCCCAAGCATCTACCCCAAAACCAGAGTCTGTTTTATGGTCTCACCTACACCTCTGACTTTACGGGGGGCTCTCCCCCATAACCGTTTCTCTCGGAGAAGGAGTAAACGTGCAGCTCCAAGGCGATAAAAATTCCTGGGCGTGACAAGAGTGTTTCAGCTTACGGACTCCTCTGAAGGTTATCTAGCCCGCCTGCATAGGTTCATCTGGCCACATGTGATTGTTTACAGCCTCCCAATATGAGAGGCATGAGATGTTTTAGACTTACTAAACGCAAATTCGTTTGGGGAGTTGGAAATTATTAGTATAGTGGGTTGGTTAGGAATTATATTGGTGAAGGGTTTTTCATTTGTTGTGCCAATAATTGCTGCTAATTCCCCACCCTGGGTGTGACAAGGGTGTTTCAGGTCAAACCTCTCTGCTGACAGACTAGCTTGTGTGACAGGATTATCCATACTGCTGCCACATGATTGTTTACTACCTCTCAACCATAAACAGCACAGAGAGTTTTGGAGTATTTTGGAAGTCTTAATTCGCATAGCGCTTTTCTCATTGTTGAGTCAATGATTGCCACCAGGCCTCCATATCCTTAGGCACCTGGGAATATATTAATCAATGTATTTGGAATATAGAAAAGGAAATATAGTAGTTTTTAAGGTTAGCAATACTAGACTTTTTGAGTTAATGAATTTTCTCTTTTGTAATAGATCACTGTACTTTGTTATAAATCACTGTGCCCTTGCTATGTAAAAATGTAACTTTATCACTATCTTAAGACTAAATACATCTTAAGGGGAGCATTGGTGAAAGGATTTTCATTTGTTGGGTTGATGTTTCCTGCTAAATCTCCATGTTCCCTGCCCTTATAATGAATATAACTAGCATATAGAAGAAATAAGTATTAACCTTTAAGCATATAGAAGAAATAAGTATTAACCTTTAAGATTAATCATGTTAACCTTGGGTTAAATAAATTCCTTTCTTGATTGTAACTCACTACACCCTCACCCTATAGGAATGTAACTTTATTTGGAGGGTGGTGCCTGGTTTAAGAAAAAATACCCTTGGAAAAAACAAGTTTTTTGGTTATCAGAAAGAAAGGATCATAAAATGTCAGCAGGTCTCGCTCATGGCCAGAAGATGATGTAATATCCCTAAGACCTTTTTTTTATACATTTATGTGAAGCACCTGATTTTGATAAAGGTCAGGACTGCTGACCCCCACGTGACCCTGTATTCATCCCTATGTGTAACAAAAGGTATATAAGCAAACCCCAAAATAAAGAAATCGGATCAGTTTCCGGAAAGACTGATTCCCCCATGTCGTTTCTTTCTTGCTCCCCGTTTTTCTGGCTGAATTCCCGTCTGGAGCATGGATGCTATTCCACATAAACCAAGTTATTCAGCCTCTTTTTCTCCACTAATTTTCCTACTACACTATCCGTTTCCAATCTCTCTATATATCTGTAATTAAATATGTATATTTTTCCAAGGACGCCGATGCCAACACCATCCCCACCTTCGAATTCCCTGGATCCAGCGGGGCTGGACCCCGGCACCATGTGTCTCCCCATTGGCTACGATATGCTGGTCTCATCCTCCCCTGGCGTGCAGGGCCCTGTCAACTGGCCTCTGTGTTTCGCACAAGCGGGGACTGAGCTGTTTATTAGCTTTGAGTTGGTGTGTCTAGGTTTGGAGAGTGTTTTATAAATAAGTGCATTTGTACTGTATCATTTTTATTAGATTCCATGTACAAGCAATATCATATTGTGCTTGTCTTTCTCTGTCTGGCTGACTCCACTTACCATGATAATCTCTAGGTCCATTCATGTTGCCGCGAATGGTATTATTTCGTTCCTTTTATGGCTGAGTGATACTCCGTATATATGTGCTCCACATTATATGCATGTGTGTGTATATATATATATATATACATACTCCACATTATATGTATGTATGTAGATATATACACTCCACATTATATGTATGTGTGTGTGTATATATATATATATATATATATATATATATATATACACCCATCCCACGTCTTTTTCATTTCATCTGTCAGTGGACATTTAGGTTGATTCTATGTCCTGGATATTGTACATAGTGCTGCTATGAACACTGAGGTGAATGTATCCTTCTGAATTAGAGTTTTGTTTTGTCCATATATATGACCAAGAGTGGGACTGCAGGACCATATGGTCCCTCCATTAGTTTTTTAAGGAACCTCCATACCATCCTCCATGGTGTCTGCACCAATTTACATTCCCACCAAAATGTAGGAGGGCTCCTTTTTCTCCACATTCTCTCCAACAGTTGTTATTTGTAGACTTTTTGATGACGGCCATTCTGAGACAAAAGCGCTTCAACAGCCTTTAACCTTGGAGGAAGAGTAATGAATAATTTAGTAAACTTCAACCCTAGGATACAAGATGGAGCAATAATATTCTAGGAAGGCAGAGGTAACCATGTGTAAACTTATGCTGTGCTGGTCTATGGACTGAAGGAGCATACAAGCTTTTCCAACTTTCTAGACATTAATCACCCTTGTCCCTGCTCCTCTGATCAGAGTGACTCCTTCCTTCCATAAAGAAACTGTTCACTAACTTGTAAACAAGGATAAGAGTGACAAGGACAAGGACCCAGACAATGTCAAACATCCTTCCTTAGTTGTTTCACCCACTGGACTATCTTCTCTATGAACCGACTTTCCTTTCTGAGGATGGCAGGACAAGTGTTCATGTGGGATCCAGGGCACTTTGGAGTGAAAGGCGCTGGGCTGAAATTCTATCTAACTCAGCCACACTGACCCTTAGTTTCCTTTTTGATAAAAGTGAAACTCAGGCCCAAGTTGAACCATTGTGGGGATGTTTAACTGTAGCCTCAGAATGGACAGGGAAGAGAACACAGCTCATCCTAAGAAAAGGAGGATCCTACAGCTTTAGAATTCTTGCAAATTGTCTGCTCTGCATTGCGGGAGTCCAGCCCCGGTGGATCCAGGGTAGTTCAAAGTGGGGACAGCGTCGACGTCTGAGGAATTAACTGTTTAATTAAAGATATGGAGGGAGATTAGAAAGAAATAGTGTAGTAGGAAAATAAGTGGAGAAAAGAGGCTGAATAACTTGGTTTACGCAGAAAACCAATAAAACTCCGAGACAAGGAGTTTGCACCACTTACATAGGTCACAGGCGTCTTCCCGGTCTCCCGAAGGAGTGGGGACACAAAGTGCCCCTCCCCCCCACTCAGATCTTAGAAGCCCAGGCAAAATTAGTAGGCTTGGCGAGCCTCCGCGCTCCAGATGGGAATTCAGCCAGAAAAGAAGAGAACAAGAAAAGACCACACGGGGGAAACCAGTCTTTCCAGGAACTGGTCCGTTTCTTTATTTTCCAGGTCGGCTTTTATACTTTTAGTTATACGTAGAGATAAATGTAAGAAACAGTGTCACACAGCATCAGCTGCTCTGACCCTTATCTAAAGACAGTGTTCTCAGCGTATCTTTGTTCTTACAAGGTTCTTACATTTGTTTACAATATCTTCTGGTCTGAAGACCGATTAACATTTTATGGCCCCATCTTTCTTTCTATTGATAAAGGTTTAGTCAATCAGAAAACTTGTTTCCCCTTAAGATCTACTTAGTCTTAAGATAGTGATAAAGTCACATTCTTACATAGCAAGGACACAATGATTTATAACAAAGAAAGAGGAGTACAGTGATCTATAACAAAGAGAAAATTCACCAACTCAAAAGTCTAGTATTGCTAACATCAAAACTACTATATTTCTTTTTCTACATTCCAATTACATCGATTAACATACTCCCAGGTGCCTAAGGATATGGAGGCCTGGCGGCAATCATTAACTCAGCAACGAAACTCTTCACCAACTTTATTTTTATCTTTAGAAAAACCCTATACTAACTAAGAGTTTCAAAATACTCCAAACTCTCTGTGCTGTTTATGGTTGAGAGGTTGTAAACAATCATGTACGTAGTAGCAAGAGTGTGGATAATTCTGTCACACAAGCTAGCCTGCCAGCAGAGAGGTTTTGGGGCTGAAACATCCTTTTCATGCCCAGGAGATTTATTAACTGGAGTCCTAAGTTAACTCCTTTTCAGAGAGAGGTGGTGGGGGATAGCCCCCTGACGTCAGAAGAATAGGTGAAAAGCACAATGCAGGAAGGCAGGCAGACTCTGGTTTGGGGCAGATGCACGAGCAGATCCAGCGAGGCTCCCTTAAGGCCCGACTCGCCTTTGCCTGTCCGGCCCCTTAACCTCATGACCTTTGCCATGGGCGGAACTATATGTAAAAAGAGAGATAAATTATGCAAATCCCACTGGAGCCCTATCTTTCCTAATATCCTACTCATTGCAAGTACTTGAGAATGCGAAGTGCTTCCCTGGTGGTTCCGCGGTAAAGAAGCCACCTGCCAGTGCACGAGATGCAGGTTTGACCCCTGGGTGGGGAAGATCCCCTGACAAAGGGAATGGCAACCCACTCCAGTTTCTTCCCTGGACAGAAGAGCCTGGCAGGCTACAGTCCATGGGGTTGCAAAAGAGTTGGACATGAGTTAGCAGCTAAACAGCAGGAACAACAGGGACCGGGAAGGGGAGGAGGGCGGTACTGTCTACCAAGTGTGACCCGGGGTCTGGCCTGTTGGTTTTGTGCAGCTTGGATTTCAGAGTAACCACAGGGCCTGTGGGCAAAGAGCAGCCTGGCACTTCACAAAGAGGAGTTCACATGCACAGTGGCAGCCTCCCAACCTCTCAGACCCGTTTCTGCAACACGAGACCCAGACAGCAAGGGCTGGGTGTCACGAGCACCAGCTCCTACCTGTTTGCCTTAGTGCAAGGTCCACATAGCAAGCCTCCACTTGGCAATCTCTGCAGAAAACATCCCTAAAGGCACTCAGCAAGACACCACCAAACTGACTGCATCTAAGAGAAATTTCATCATCTACAGAGTGCTCCTCTTCAGGTGTTCCTGCAAAGCTTGTGTGAAGACAGCATTCCAGGTAAGTACCCGTTCCAAAAAAAAAAAGGATAATCATTGCTCTGTGACATCTTCTCCACTTACGTAAGACAAATCAAAGTGCTCATATTGTCTTATGCTCACAATACGATGATAAATATAAGGAAAAGGAATAGCTTCAACTTAAGAAAAGTGTATCTGGCACCTATTCAGGAAAACGCAACTTGTTAAGCACCATGAAAAAAATCTTGCATTTTCCAGATCTGAACTAATAAAGGAATGAAGAAAGATCTGGGCATTTCCCGGAAGTGTGTGGGTAAATGGAGCCCTTAATATGTGAAGACGACACTCTCAACATCACCCTGTTTAATCCTTCTGGTCATATTTTAGATAGGCAGCATTTTGTCTCCTTGAATGATAAGAAAGTTGTACTTCATGTCAGAGAGGAAATGAGCAGATGAGTAAGGACAAGAATACAGAACAGATCTGCTGTGATAAACTTGCTTTAAAGAATTCACTTATACTGCTACTACCACAATCCATTCTTTTGCGTTCTCTGTTGAATTTATGCCTGCGTATGTGATGTCTGAGCTGCTTTATGGCCTACATTTTCTCATTTTATTTTAACTGTCTCTCGCCTGTCCCTATGTGTGAAGAATGAGGTGACTATCGTGGAGGTGTGTCAGTTTACATTTCCTTTCTCAGTGGTTGCACACTGCACTTTTGTTCAGTCCTTGCTCATGATCATGTAGCTTAATCAGTTTCTGCTGAAAGCATTTTTTCTTCCTTTTGAATTGTTTTCTTTGGCTTAATTTCTTCTTCTGGGAATAACTACATCAAAGGTTCGGATTTCACTCCCCAGGACACTGCCTGTTACCCAGTTCTGCTGCTCACGGTGAGCGTGTCCAAAGCCCTGTAGTCTGTCCAGATTCCTGTCTCGGTTGCTTTCAGTCTACTTGATTTATAAATCTCGGGCTCAGTTGTTTTCAGTCTACCCACCAAGCATGGTTGTTGGTTCCTGTGTGCATCCTTGAAGGATGGTTCTAAAGTCTATGCTTTTCAGGAAATATGGTGATATTACACCCCACAGCTAGTTTAAAAACTTTATTGAAGTATAGTTGATTTATAATGTGTTAATTTCTGCTGTACCGCAAAATTATCCAGTTATACATATTGAATACGTATATATTTTTATATCTTCCTTTTCACGTTCCTCTCCACTACGGTTTATCACAGGATGCTGAGGATAGTGCCCTGTGCTGTATGGTAGGGCTTTGTTTTTGACCCTGACATCCTGTATGTAATAGCTCACATCTGCTAACCCCACACTCCCAATCCTTCTCTTCCCGACCGCCATCCCCCCTTGACAACCGCAGGTCAGTTCTCCACATCTGTGAGTCAGTTTCCGATGCACACGTATCTTCCCTCGTGTCACATTCTAGATTTCACTTCCGGGTGATATCACACGGTGTTTATCTTTCTCTTTTTGACTTTCTTAGGATGATAGTTTCTAGACCCGTCCATGTTGCGGCAAATGGTATTATTTCGTTCTGTTTTATGACTGAATGCTATTCCACTGTATATATATATATATATGCGTGCGCATGTGTGTACATATATCATATCGTATCTTCCTTCCATTCATCTCTCGATGGACGTTCAGGGTGTTTTCATGTCTTGGCTGGTATAAACAGCGCTGCTGTGAACAGAGGTGCATGTATCTTCCTGAGTTATAATTCTGTCTGACTATATGCCCACAAGTGGGATTGCTGGATCAAAGGGCAACCCTATCTTCAGTTTTTTGAGGAATCTCCATACTGTTTTCCATAGTGACTACATCTATTTACATTCCTACCAACAGTGGAGGAGGGTTCGTTTTTCTCTATACCCCCTCCAACATTTACTATTCCTAGACTTTTTAGTGATGGCTATTCTGACCTCACCCCACAGGGGTCATTTTATACTCGGGTAACTTCCTTGTGAGTTGCCTTGAGATAAATGGTAAGATTAGCCTTCAGGAATGCCATTCTTTCTACAGTCCTAAGATCTTCAAATAGGACTTCTCTGGCGGCTCAGTGGAGAAGATTCTGCTGCCAATGAAGGCGAAACGGGTGTTACCCCTGTTCCTGGAAGATCCCACGTGCCATGGAGCAACCAAGCCTGTGACCACCGCTATTGAGCCTGTGCTCTGGAGCTCACGCGCCCAGAAACCATGCTCTGCCACAAGAGACGCCACTGCGGGGAGAAGCCCGCGCACTGCGGGCAGAAACTCGCGCACTGCAGTGAGAGACTCGCACACCTCAGTGAGAAACTCGCGCACTGCAGTGAGAAACTCGTGCACCGCAGGGAGACTCGCGCACCTCAGTGAGAAACTCGTGCTCCTCAGTGAGAAACTCGCGCACCTCAGGGAGAAACTCGCGCACCTCAGTGAGAAACTCGCGCACCGCGGGGAGAAACCCGCGCACTGCAGGGAGAAGCCCACGCACTGCAGGGAGAAACTCGTGCACCGCAACTTGAGAACAGCCCCGGCTCGCTGCAACTAGAGGAAAGCCTGAACAGCAACGAAGACCCAGTAAAACCAAAATTAAATAGATAAAATAAATAAATTTTAAAAAAATCCTCCAATACACAACAAGGGTCTGGACTTTTCTTCAAGACATACCTTGGTACAAAGCAACTGGAAACCTTTCCCATGTCCAGCATATATTACCTACTCAATACATATATGTTGATTGGATTAATCAACCTCCATGTCTCTGGAAGGCGGAGTTACTAAACAGGTGAGTACAGCATTTCTTGCATCAAATCGTCCTCATCACCCACTTACTGAGGGCATGTTATGTGCCAGATGACAGAGGACGAGATGGTTGGATGGCATCACCGACTCAATGGACGTGAGTTTGAGTAAACTCTGGGAGCCGGTGATGGACAGGGAGGCCTGGCGTGCTGTGGTCCATGGGGTTGCAAAGAGTCAGACGCAACTGAGCAACTGAACTGAACTGAGTGCAAGAAACATAACAGACAGGATAATAAATAAGCTGAGGTTCCTGCCCAGAGGAGAATACAGTCTGGAAAAGTAAACTCTAGCCCAGAGCAGCAAGTTTTGTAATACAGGTATGCAAAAGCACTTACCAGAGCAGAGAAAAGGGAGTGATTGTTCTGTCTGAAGTAAGAAATAAACAGGGATCACCGTCCAGTAGAAATTATCACAACATTGTAAATCAGCGATACGACAACAAAAAATTTTAAAAAACAAATACAATGTGAATGAATGAGCCAGTTCTTTGACACATAGATCAAAATAGACATTTCATTTTTAGGTATTGAAAATGGGACTATGTATTTGCGTGGTTTTTCTATATCAATATGCATATATTGGTTTATAACTGGAGCTGATTAGACTATACAGTGTATACACATGAGAAATAAAAGAGATACTGAAGAGGGCTCTGGCAATCAGCATAGAACTTGCTACTCTTGCTCCTGAATCTCCTCCAGCTTCTCTCACTCATGGCTGTTTCCCGCTTGTCTCCCTAGGCTTAGGTGTCTTGCACAATGTTCCTGCTGCAAGGCGCCCAGATGCTGCAGATGCTGGAGAAATCCTTGAGGAAGAGCCTTCCTGTGTCCTTAAAGGTGAGAATGGCAAATTCTTGGGGCGTTTTCCCCTTGAGGAGTGAGGCCTAGGAAGTTCCTGCGAATGAAGAAGAGAGACTAGTGTTTGCTGAGTGCCTATTCTGTGGGAAGTTCCTGCGAATGAAGAAGAGAGACTAGTGTTTGCTGAGCGCCTATTCTGTGGGAAGTTCCTGCGAATGAAGAAGAGAGACTAGTGTTTGCTGAGCGCCTATTCTGTGCCAGGCCTTAGAGCATGTTTCCTCTGGTTTAGTGTGCATGACCTCTCCGGAAGATGTTCGCTGTCATGCCCACATCACTGCTGTGAAGATGGAGGCTTGGTGAAGTGACTTGCCTGGTACCCCAGATAGTGAGCTGTAGTGCTATGGTATGAACGTAGGAATGCCTGAGACCTAACATGGCTTTTTTCTCCAAGTTGAATCAAAAAGTGTTCCCTTGCTCCTTTTCAAGAAACATTCCATAATAGCACTGGGAATTTGCCCAGAGCTCTCCTACAAAATTAGCTAAGACTGAGACTGTATGTTAATTGTTAACTTTTTCTCCCTAAAGGAACAGTTGGCAGATCACGAGCCTCCTTTAAAATTACCAATGAATCAATTTCTATTTGACTTAAATTTCCAAGTTTCTCTGAACATACTGCACATCAGACTATTTTGATAGCAAGGCTGACACTGAGGATCTCTGTTCACCTAGTACAATTGATCAGAAATGTTAGGAGTAAATAGGGAATACTCATAAACGCCCCCTCCCAGAACTGTTCCGTAGCAGCTCTACTGATTGGCTGAGGTCCTCGCCTGTGCTTTTCTTTAGCAATGAAAGGGATGGTATCCATTCCAGTGGAATTTAAATGCAACCATGTGTCTGTGGGGAGTTTGAGCAAACTCTGGGCCATCATGAAGGACAGGGAGGTCTGCCGTGCTGTGGTCCATGGGGTTGCAAAGAGTCAGACACGACTGAGTGGCTGCTCAACAGCAACAACGTGTGTGTGTGTGTGTAACAATCGTTTTTCCCTGAGATATTTTTTGTTTTTAGGTCAAATTAGAAACTCGATTTCTACTGTTTTGTCAGACACTCCTACAAGATGCATACAGTTGAGATTAGGTAAATGCATTTTTCACCCCCTGACTCTCTAATAGATTTTTCTGCTTCTTTCAGTATAAAGGTGGAAAATGTTAGCAGTATTTTATTTCTAGATTATATGGCTTCATTTATTAGAAATAGACTAACGGGGGTACTCCCTAGTGGTCCAGTGGTTCAGACACCGCACTCCAAGGCAGGGGGCCCAGTTCCGATCCCTGGCCAGGGAACTGGATCGCACGTGCCAAGCAAAAGGGGCACAGGCAGCAACTAGAGACGGGCATGCTGCAACTCAGACCTGGGGCAGCCACATAAATGATGAAAAAGAGAGAAATAGACTAATGAAACAACTCACCCTGTCTTTAAATTACTGCCTGAAAATGACTCCAGATCAACTAATTTAAAACTAAAAAACCACCCCCTTCAGTGGGTCCAACTAAATACGAATCTGTTACCTAGTTTTAGAGAACTTCTTTCACTTAATAAATCCTCAAGATCCAGGCAAACTCTCAGAGAAACAGTCAATTTTTCTTAGAGATAACATCAGTTATACATTTTAAGAACATTTGCTTAAGATATTTTTTATGGTGAGTAGCTATTTTTTAATATTCTTCAGCCTAAAACTTTCTCCTCAAGTTAAGTGGACTCCAAACATTTCGAGAAAACTGTTGGTGGGTCCTAAGGGCCCTTATTTGGAGCATCTCTGTGTTAAGAAAAGGTGGTCCTCTTGGGTCCCCAGCTTTCATGAAGAAATAGCATTTGTTGTCTATTAGAGATACACATTTTACCCTAGTTCAAATCTACAGTAGTTATTTGCCAGGTACTTTTAATGGAACTATAACCTGGAACTCAATACTTGAGTCTCAGTTCAGATAATGTCCATATATCATTCTAAGTGTTGGATATTCAGTACATTTTATTGTGTGTGTCAACTCCAGTTGAGTCCGTTTAAAGTAGTTGCCTGACTCACTATGTTCTGAGTTCGATAGAAAAAAGGTTTTAATTAATTCAGCCAGAGGAGTAAGAAAGAGTAACAGATACACATATTTTCAGATCTTGTAATGAATCATATATTAATATAAAATGGTTCTACAGACTTCGCAGGTGGTGCTAGTGGTAAAAAATCCTGCTGCTAATGCAGGAGATGCAAGAGACGCAGGTTCGATCCCTGAGTTGGGAAGACCCTCTAGGGTAGGAAGTGACAACCCACTCCAGTATTCTTGCCTGGAGAATCCCATGGACAGAGGAGCCTGGTGGGCTGCAGTCCATGGGGCTGCAGAGAGTCAGACATGACTGAGCGACTAAGCACAGCACATAAAATAGTGTCACAGCCCCCAAATGCCGAGGTGTAAAAACACCTGTATTTTGTCAGACCCCACTCAATGTCCATTCATGGCTGAAAACAATAAATTCAGGTAAGATCAGTCAACGTAGACTTTGCTCCTCTTTCTCCATGATCTAACATCAATAGTTCACGTGAGGTGGAGAGTGGTAGGAGGGAAAGATGTTGAAAAGTCTTTGCTCATCATTAACCACAGTAGAAGTCGTTCAACTGGATAACTTTTTTTTTTTTTTCACCTTTGGTCTCTGGCAGTTTCCATGCTGGTATCTGCAGAGGTTTCATGTCCCAAGTCACGAGGCCCATGGTAGAATTTATTCACTGCTGCATTCCCCAACCCCCAAACAACCAGAGTGTTTAAGATCCACGGATGCCCTCATACATTCTCTCCTTGCTTTTCCCTCTCTCTCAACAGCCTGTGCAACACAGTGGGGTTGGGATTCCAAGACTGGACTCAGGCCACCGGATTCCACAGTCCATTCTCTTGAGCGTTTTGCTGTAGCCTTTGCTTATTGGTGGGAGAAAATTGCCTTTCCAAGGGGTTATGAAGACCTGTGAAAGAGTTTTAAACATGTCCATAACCTTTCAACTAGCAATTACCTTCTGAATAATGTAAGGAAATAGCAGGTGCCCATGCAAAGATATCTGTGCAGGCATGCTCTTTGAAGAACTATCTGTTAAAATGAAAATTTGAAACCAGCTGAAATGACCTTTAACAGGCAAAGGTACAAATGAACTGTGGTATTGATTCCGTTTAATGGAATCCTCTGCAGCAATTAGAACATAATTTAAAATTTTTTATATTTATGAACATAGAAGTACTTCCACGATTTATTCAGTGGGGGAAAAGATCATGTATCTGATCATTTTATGTTTGTAAAACTGTGTATGTCCATGAAGTTCTCTGGTGGCTCAGATGGTAAAGAATCCACCTGCATTGTGGGAGACCTGGATTTGATCCTTGGGTTGGCAAGATCCCCTGGAGGAGGGCATGGAAACCCACTCCACTATTCTTGCCTGGAGAATCCCATGGACAGAGGAGCCTGGTGGGTGGCAAAGAGTCAAACAGGAGGTGTCAAGAGTCAATGAGGTGGCAAAGAGCTAAACACGACTGAGTGACTAAGCATAGCACATGGGTATGACTAGAAGACAGTCTGGGAAAGGATAACAATAAATCCTACCAAAAAAAAAAAAAAAGAGTGATGTTCTTAAGATCACTAGCTTCATTTTCCCAAATATTTTGCCATATGCATGTATGGTTTATACTCGTTGTTGTTCCGTTGCTCAGTCATATCCGACTCTTTGGGTGCCCATGGACCGTAGCACACCGGGCTTCCCTGTACTTCACTATCTCCCAGAGATTGCTCAAACTCACCTCCACTGAGTCAGTGATGTCATCCAACCATCTCATCCTCTGTTGACCCCTTCTCCTCCTGCCCTCAATCTTTCCCAGCATCAGGGTCTTTTTCAACGAGTAGCCCTTCACATCAGGTGGCCAAAGTATTGGAGCTCCAGCTTTAGCATCAGTCCTTCCAATGAATATTTGGGGTTGATTTCCTTTAGGATTGACTGGTTTGATCTTCTTGCTGGTCAAGTGACTCTCAAGAGTCTTCTCCAGCACCACACTTTGAAAGCATCAGTTCTTTGGTGCTCAACCTTCTTTGTGGTCCAACTCTCACAACCATACATGACTATTGGAGAAACCATAGCTTTGACTAGACAGACCTTTGTCAGCAAAGTGATGTTTTTACTTTTTAATATGCTGTCTACGTATGTCATAGCTTTTCTTCCAAGGAACGATCTTTTAAGTTTATGGCTGCAGCCACCATCCACAGTGATTTCAGAGCCCAAAAAAAGAAAATCTGCCACCGCTTTCATTGTTTCCCCATCTATTTGCTATGAAGTGATGGGACCAGATGCCATGATCTTCGTTTTTTGAGTGCTGGGTTTTAAAACAGCATTTTCACTCTCCTCTTTCACTTTCATCAAGAGGCTCTTTAGTTCTTCTTCACTTTCTGCCATAAGGATGGTGTCATCTGCGTATCTGAGATTATTGATACTTCTGGAAATATTGATTCCAGCTTGTGCTTTATCCAGCCTGGCATTTCGCATGATGTACTCTGCATATGAGCTAAATAAGCAGGGCAACAATACACAGCCTTGATGTACTCCTTTCTCAATTTGGAACAAGTCTGTTGTTCCATGTCCGGTTCTAACTGTTGCTTCTTGATCTGCATACAGGTTTCTCAGGAGGCAGGTAAGGTGGTCTGCTATTCCCATCTCTCAAAGAATTTTCCAGTTTGTTGTGATCCACATAGTCAAAGGCTTTAGTGTAATGAATGAAGCAGAATTAGATGTTTTTCTGCAATTCTCTTGCTTCTTCTATGATCCAACAGATGTTGGCAATTTGATTTTTATTAGATGGGAAGAAAAATTTCTCATTTCACTTTAAAAAAGAAAAAGGTTTCATGTGGATATTTTTGACATAGATGCCCTATTTGTCTTTTTTCCACTATAAAATTTCATGATTCATAGAAATAAGCCTTGTCCTGATCAAAGAAAGTACTTTGCCATCCCTTCCTGGTAAGCCGACCCCCTCACTTTCTCTGCACACTGCAGGTTTACGGGACTGTCGTGCACATGAACCATGGAAACCCATTCAACCTAAAGGCCCTGGTGGACAAGTGGCCTGATTTTAGGACAGTGGTTGTCCGCCCTCAGGAGCAGGTAAGGGGCCAAGGGCAGAATGAATGTCTTATGTTTATCTATGCTGTGTGCCTAGCATGTGCCTGGCAGTGTGGTGAACACTGGAGATACAGAGATGAAACGCAGTGATAGTGAACAGGTCCCTCTCCTCAAGAACCTCAGAGTCTGGAGGGAAACATAGATAGATAAATAAATCATAATTTAGCATAAAGTGTACAAGAACAGAAAATGTACAGCATACAAAGAAATCACTGGTGAAAACTGATGAGCTATAGAGGTTGAAGATGGAAGTTACAGAATCAGGTGGGAGACACCTCTGAATGGATGTTTCATCGGAACTGGATTTGGTTGATAAATACATCTTTGTTAGGTCAAAAAGAATGGAGAACATTCTAACCAGAGAAAGTGGCAAGGACAAAAATAGGAAGGTATAAAACAAGACAGGTGATAATAAAAGCAAACTTAGAATTTCTGTATGCATTTTGGAAAAATATTAAAAAGTAGTAATATAAATAGTTCATACATTTCAAAGACAAAACATTCTAAGTTCATTAAAAATATCCAGTAAAATTATAGCTTTATAAATACATAAATATACTTTTCCTGAAAATAATGTTATTTAAAAACTGGAAAAAAAACATAGTTAATGAATAAGTTTATATTGATAAAAACTGAACTAAAATAAAATTATTTAATCTTTTATCTTCAATGGGATATTAAGAAACAAAATTTGTTAATGGTGTAATTGCTGAGTTGTGAATGTATTTTTGTGAAACATATTCCAAACATTTTTTAAATTCTATAATTCTGCACTAGCTGTTATGTTTTTCTGTGACTTTTTCTTCCAAATAATCTCACCCTTTTTTAAAATAATTTGACAGGATTTTTCTACATAAGTGATTTCATTGTTTTTCTGTAATTACAGTTTATTCGACTAGTGTAATATTGTAAGTAAGCATTTCTAATAGGTTTTCATCTTCTTTGTCCTAATTAAGTATAGATAGAAATTTAGACCCAGAATTATCAATATCTAAATTTAATATTGTCATCCTCTAGTTAGTATAATCAATAAGTATTTGAAATAAGAAAAATTTATTCTTGCAACAGAAACTTTTCCTTGTCAACTGTTTTTATCCCTGTTGAGGAAATGAAAATATAGAAAAGTGGTTTCTAGATAGTTGTGCCTTTGTTTGAGTGGAAATTTTGACACAATGTATATAAGATTCTTCAGTTTTTCATCATAAGTTGAATACATGAATAATTTATAGCTTATACCTCATAGCTTAAATGATTCAGAAAAATTTGTAATGCACAAATACAGACAACAATATTTTAGTACTTAAAAATACCATAGTTTAGTAGATTTTAAGGAAATAGTATTAAAATTATGAAAAATAAGAAATTTATTTTGTCCCCCATTTCTTTATGATAACAGGACATGAAAGATGACCTTGATCACTACACTAATACTTACCATGTTTACTCTGAAGATCTTAAGAATTGTCAGGAATTCCTTGACTTACCAGAAGTCATCAACTGGAAACAGCATTTGCAGATCCAAAGTAAGTAACAGGAATGGGCTCACATCTCCATCCTAGCAATTTTTTCTTGTCATCCGTCCTTTCTCCAAGCTCCAGACCCTCAGCCTACTGTCAACACTTTTGTTGTTGTTGTTCAACTACAACTGTACATGTAAAGGGAAAGAAACACCATCCAAGCTTGTATGGGCTTCTATAGAGGACTGTACATAGTCCCCGGATAGCCAAGGATTTGTGCCACACTTTGCTGACATAAGCCGAATGTCTTAGGATGGTTGGGTATCAGAGCAGAGCTTGCCCCAGGGATTTTCCTGTGGCTCAGCCAGGAAAGAATCCCCCTGCAATGCAGGAGACCTGGATTCAATCCCTGGGTTGAGACGATACCTTGGAGAAGGGAACGGCTACCCACTCCAGTATTGTGGCCTGAAGAATCTATACAGTCCATGGGGTCACAAAGAGTCAGACATGACTGAGTGACTTTCACTTCACTTGC
The DNA here is from genome assembly GCF_001704415.2 of Capra hircus. Classification (NCBI taxonomy): domain Eukaryota; kingdom Metazoa; phylum Chordata; class Mammalia; order Artiodactyla; family Bovidae; genus Capra; species Capra hircus. Next base: position 1,329,735 of record NC_030822.1, read on the forward strand.
AGACATAACCAGGGTGCCTTAGGATGGTTGGGTATCAGAGCAGAGCTTGCCCCAGAGACTTCCGTTCTTAGCTCACCTCTCAGGTCACAGAGAACAGGTGTCATGGTTATGAGCACCCCCTCCAGAGTCAGACCACCTAGCATGGCATTTGCATGTGACTTTGCTACGTGATCCTAGCCAGAGACATTATCTGAGATCATGATTTATGTATATAGAATTGAGAATAATCAGTTCAGTTCAGTTGCTCAGTTGTGTCCGACTCTTTGTGACCCCGTAGACTGCAGCACGCTAGGCCTCCTTGTCCATCACCAACTCCCAGAGCTTGCTCAAACTCATGTCCACTGAGCCAATGATGCCATCCAACTATCTTATCCTCTGCCATCCCCTTCTCTTCCCACCTTCAATCTTTCCCAGCATCAGGGTCTTTTCAAACAAGTCAGTTCTTCGCATCAGGTGGCCAAAGTACTGGAGTTTCAGCTTCAGCATCAGTCCTTCCAATGAAGGACCCAAAACACAGCAGTGTTGAAAAGATTCAATGAAATCTTGACCAGGAATTGCTGAGTACAATGCCTGGATGTTTCAGTTCATTTCATTGCAGGTGGGCTGGGCTTGGCAAGGTGGTTGTTCTGTTGGTCTCCTCTGGGTTTACATATGCAACTGCAGTCAGCTGATGGTTGGGCCATGGGCTGGTTTCTCTGGCATGGCCTCACGTATGTCTGAATGATGGTCTGACTGTCAGGGCTGGCTACTTGTGGTCATACCACTATAGGCGCACGCGTCCTCAGTGAGCTAGCCTAGGCCTATTCATGCGGTGTTGATCTCAGCTCAGTTCAGTTCAGTTCAGTCGCTCAGTTGTGTCCGACTCTTTGCAACCCCATGAATCGCAGCATGCTAGGCCTCCCTGTCCATCACCAACTCCTGGAGTTCACTCAGACTCACTTCCATCAAGTTGGTGATGCCATCCAGCCATCTCATCCTCTGTCGTCCCCTTCTCCTCCTTCCCCAAATGCAAAGAGATGGTGAGCCACACTGTGCAAGCATTTTTGAGCCCCTCCCTGCATCAATATACCCTTTCCCAATTGGTGAAATCCAGTCATATGGTCAAGGTCAGACGCAGTGCAGGAGGGGGACTATTCCAGGGAATGGACACAAGGACATGTGGGCAAAGTGAGGACCATTCCTGCAATCATCTCTGCAATCATCTACCATACTGGAAACACAGTAAGTTCTCCATAGATGGTGGCAACTATAATGATGATAGCTCACCTTCTTTGGTCATCAGAACCACATGGTTATGTAGCCCAGGAAACTTAGGTCTTGGTATGACCATGACTGAATTCCTAGACATGTTTTCAATTTTGTAAAACAAGGAAAATTGTACAGATCTTGACTACATAACCCCAGTCATACAGGAGCAACACCAAAGCGTGAGGGGCTCAGACCTGTCCAACTCTCTGTGACCCTATGGACTGCAGATTTTCAGGCTCCTCTGTCAGTGGAATTCTCTAGGCAAGAATACTGAAGTGGGTTGCCATCCCTTTCTCCAGGGGATCTTCCCAACCCTGGGATTGAATCCGGGTCTCTGGCATTGCAGGCGGATTCTGTACTGGCTGAGCCACCAGGGAAGCAGCCCCAAGCCCATCCCCAAAGTTCTCTGTCTATAAACCCTCAGATACTCCTACTCCACTGGAGAGCTTTTCCTTAGAATGGACTTAAATCATGGCACGTCTCCTTATAATCCCATCTAGGTACACAGTCCAGCCTTAATGAAGTAATACAAAATCTTGCAGCCACGAAATCCTTCAAAGTCAAGCGATCAAAAAACATTCTCTATGTGGCATCTGAGACAATAAAGGAACTGACTCCATCCCTGCTGGATGTAAAGAACTTACCAGTCGGAGATGGTAAACCCAAGGCCATGTGAGTTTGATAATAGCTACTCTGCACCACTTACACCTCTCATTACGGAAGTTGCCTCCAGCCTTCTCTGCCTGCTTTTACCCTGGCTCCCCATAACCCATCTTCTTCAAAGCAGCCAGAATAAGCTTTTTAAAAAATGTAATATAAGCCGTGTCTCTCTCCTGCTTAAAATAGGCCACCAGGTCGTCTCCTGTGGAGCGAGTCAGGCAGGCCTATGCTGCCCTCTCTCACCTGTCTTGCCCTTCTATCTCACTCAATCCAGCAGCATCAGCCTCTTTCTCATCCTCCATCCTCACAAGCTCAGCCACAGTCCAGGACTCTTTGCCCTCTCTCCTCCGCCTCCTCTGTCTCTCAGGATAATAGAGGTGGGGACAGATGCAAACCTCTAAACTCACAGACTGTGCTTTTCTCTTGGAACACCCACAGAGACGCAGAAATGTTTAAGCTCTCGTCTGCAGATCCTAGCCATGCAGCTTTGGTGAACAGATTCTGGCTTTTTGGCGGCAACGAGAGGAGCCTGAGGTTCATCGAGCGCTGTATCCGGAACTTCCCCACCTTCTGCCTGCTGGGGCCCGAGGGGACCCCTGTGTCCTGGTCCCTGATGGACCAGACAGGAGAGATGCGGATGGCAGGCACCCTGCCTGAGTACCGGGCCCAGGGGCTTGTCACCCACGCCATCTACCAGCAGGCCCAGTGTCTGCTCAAGCGGGGCTTCCCCGTCTACTCTCACGTGGACCCCAAGAACCAGATCATGCAGAAGATCAGTCAGAACTTCAAGCACGTGCCCATGCCCTGCGACTGGAACCAGTGGAACTGTGAGCCTCTGTGAGCGGCCCTGAGCGGGGCCGGCGTGGGGAGGCCTGAGGGTGTGATCACTATGAGCGGCCCTGAGCGGGAGCCGGCATGGGGAGGCCTGAGGACGCGATCACTGTGAAGGCCTGAGGGTGTGATCACTGTGAGCAGCCCTGAGCGAGCCGGCGTGGGGAGGCCTGAGGATGTGACGGGGGCGGGGCGGTGGAGGGGAGAATAAACTGCGGCTGCGGCCACCATGAAGGCGTGTGGGTGTGATCACTGTGAAGGCGTGTGGCTGTGATCCCTGTGAAGGCGTGTGGCTGTGATCCCTGTGAAGGCGTGTGGCTGTGATCCCTGTGAAGGAGTGTGGCTGTGATCCCTGTGAAGGAGTGTGGCTGTGATCCCTGTGAAGGCGTGTGGCTGCGGACACTGTGAAGGCATGTGCTATGATCACTGTGAAGGCGTGTGGCTGCGGTCACTGTGAAGGCGTGTGGCTGCGGACACTGTGAAGGCATGTGCTGTGATCACTGTGAAGGCATGTGGCTGCGGTCACTGTGAAGGCATGTGTGCTTGGGGCCCCGGGGAGCCGCTGTGAATGGCCAAGAGGCCTGGCCCTGGCCCTGCGCTCAGGTCGTGCCACGCTTGCCTCAGGGGTCTCCGCACGAGCAGCGGCCGCTCCTCCCGTGGCGGGCACACATTCTGCTCCCCACACTCCCGGCACCCCTGCCAGGCTGGCTCATCAGCCACATGTTGCCCTGAACAGATTCCCCTGGGACTCTTGGGGCAGCAGTGGGGAGAGCCTCACCGCTTTGTCCAGGGAAGGATAATACCTCCTGGCCTTTATGACCTAGTCCTGAGTGTCTGTGGCTTTTCCCTTAGTGAAGAGCAAGTAGACCACTCATTAGGCCTGCAGCGGTTACCTCTCTTCTTTCTGCTTCACAGCTACATTAAACATGTTCCATGCAAGGATACATGAGACATTACGCTAAACACCATATGCGTGATATAGCAGGGAGCCTTACTAAGAGAAAGACGTATCTGTTAGCCTGCCCACTCCCTACGGTCACTCCAGAGAAAATGACTCCATGTTGTTTCTGAAAGCTGAGCTTCTTAAAGCCACCAGAAGCCCTCAGACAATAAAGAGATGCTGTGCTGTGTTTAATTGTACAAATTGAAGCTCAGCAGCTCGTGACAGGGACAGCGTGAGTGAGTTTGGGGAGAGGACAGTGGGCACAGCCAGACCCAGCGAGGCGGGGATCTATTGAGGATGCAGCTGAGGGCAGGGTGGCACAGCACACATTTCTGCTGGTCCTCGTGACCTTGGCACCTCCCTTCAGGATGCCCAGCTCTGTGTGGGCCAGACCATTGTCTCATGGGAGAGTCTGGTTGCTGGTGTGCCGAGCTGTTCCTCCTGGTCGGGACGGGCTTGGGGGAGAGCTTCCTGCCCCAGTCCCGCAACAGCCTGAGCACCAGAGCCGGCAGCAAACAGCACCTGCACGAGGGTGATCACCTGGTCAAGAACCTGCTTCCGCTGGTCCGTCTAAGCTTGAAATTCGGCTCTGCAATTGGAGGTTAGGGCCTCTACTCACACACATGCACACATATCAGTACATGCATACACACATACACGCATGCTCAGTACTCTTTTTGCTCCCAGCTCTGAAGCAGTAGCAGTTGGGTGTTTGTGGTCTTTTGTGTCCTTTTGTCCATAATTTGCCTCAACTGTGTGTGCACACACTTATTTTAGTCACTTAAGGTGTGGTCCCCAAAATAGCATCATTGGCATTATTTGAGAATTCTTAGACTCCATCCAAGACTCCTCTAAAAGATAAAGTCTAATAAAGTCTGTCTCCTCTTTTTGTGGTTATATGAGAAAACACCCTTGTACCTATAAGACACACGACATATTTAAAAATTAAAGGGTGAAGTCTGAAAATGTTCCAAACGTTAATAATGTGACTCTAGGTAAAGAGTACCTGGTGTTCATTTTACAATTCTTCAACTTTAATAAGTTTGAAATTCTTCCAACATATAATTTTTAAAGCATTATTAATCATTAGAAGGTTTCGGATTATCCTTTGATAAGAATAATCAATAATCCTCATCAACTTGTTTAAGACTCATTTCTATTAATTTTCTTTCTGTAATTTTCTGTGTATTATTGTGGGTTCAGTTCAGTTCAGTTCAGTTGCTCAGTCGTGTCCGACTCTTTGCGACCCCATGAATTGCAGCACGCCAGGCCTCCCTGTCCATCACCAACTCCCGGAGTTCACTCAGACTCACGTCCATCAAGTCCGTGATGCCATCCAGCCATCTCATCCTCTGTCGTCCCCTTCTCCTCCTGCCCCCAATCCCTCCCAGCATCAGAGTCTTTTTCCAATGAGTCAACTCTTCACATGAGGTGGCCAAAGTACTGGAGTTTCAGCTTTAGCATAATTCCTTCCAAAGAAATCCCAGGGCTGATCTCCTTCAGAATGGACTGGTTGGATCTCCTCGCAGTCCAAGGGACTCTCAAGAGTCTTCTCCAACACCACAGTTCAAAAGCATCAGTTCTTCAGTGCTCAGCCTTCTTCACAGTCCAACTCTCACATCCATACATGACCACAGGTAAAACCATAGCCTTGACTAGGCGGACCTTAGTCGGCAAAGTGATGTCTCTGCTTTTGAATATATTATCTAGGTTGGTCATAACTTTTCTTCCAAGGAGTAAGTGTCTTTTAATTTCATGGCTGCAGTCACCATCTGCAGTGATTTTGGAGCCCAGAAAAATAAAGTCTGACGCTGTTTCCACTGTTTCCCCATCTATTTCCCATGAAGTGATGGGACCAGATGCCATGATCTTCATTTTCTGAATGTTGCGCTTTAAGCCAACTTTTTCACTCTCCACTTTCACTTTCATCAAGAGGCTTTTTAGTTCCTCTTCACTTTCTGCCATAAGGGTGGTGTCATCTGCATATCTGAGGTGATTGATATTTCTCCCGGCAATCTTGATTCCAGCTTGTGTTTCTTCAGATGAATGCATTTCTGTATTTTATAAGCATTAGTCTTCTTTTCACACTCAAATTATAACTTTGGCCAGGGGTTTCCCTTATAGGTCAACTGCTGTGTTCATTTGACATGATCTTATTAATTTTTAAGTATTTTCTTGCTTTCCAGCATGAAAATCTCTAACACTAAAAATAATTAAAAAATTAGTTAAGTCTTATGAAGAACCTGCTTTTCCCCAAAATGGAATCAGCCGCTTTTCCATGTTCCAGTGTTAAAATTGTATTTGAAACCAGAATCTTTACAGATTTATAGATTAGCATCTGTAGAATCTGAAGAGATACACATCCTACTGACTTGCTTTAAGGACAAATTAAAGAATTCAGATAAACTACCGAACATAGTGTCTGATTCTTTGTAAATACTCAACAAATTTTTATCACTGTTGTTACAATTTCACTGGAAACATTCAGGAAACCCTTGAAGCAAGTATGTCCATCAAGATAGGAGGCGTGCACAGATGTTGCTAGCCTGCACGCTAGGGCCCAGGATCTGCAACGAGAAGCCACCACGAGGAGCAGCCCCTGCACGGCAGCTGCAGAGCAGCCTCCCGCGCGCCACCGCTGGAAAGAAGTCCAGGCACATCAGCAAAGACCCAGAGCAGCCCAAAGATGAAGAAACAAATCTGTAAACTATACATACAAAAAATAAAATAAAATATACTTATATACTTCGTGCAGTGAACACAGATAAAGTAATTAGCAGTTTCTGGCTGTTTTAGAACGTCTATTTAGCATTCAATTTACTTACAAGCGTCTCTTTATAGTTGATTTGATTGGATAAAAATTCAAACAAGAGCTCCATCTTTTTTTTTTCTCTTTTTATCATCATATATGTGTTGAAAAAAATTGGGTTGTTTGTCCTGTAGATTTTCCCATATTCTGAATTTAATTTGTTTTTCCAAAGCCTACATGTTGTTTAACCTGTTCTCTACCACCTGAATTTTCTGTAAACTTGCAGTTAGATCAAGAGTCTTGATCAGGTTCGGGTTTAATTCTACAGCAAGAACATCTCATAATTGTGTTCTTGCACTTTCTACTGCATCACATTAGGGTGAATGTTAAGTGTGTTTATTTCTCTTTTCTGATGATCAGATGGATGTGGTTCCAGATACTGTCAGACTTTTCCAACCATTATAATGCTCCCCAATAGCTATTCCTCAGTATTCAAGTATGGCTATGAGAGTTGGACCATAAGGAAGGCTGAGCACCAAAGAATTGATGCTTTTGAATTGTGGTGCTAGAGAAGACTCTTGAGAGTCCCTTGGACTGGCAGGAGATCAAACCAGTCAATCCTAAAGGAAATCAACCCTGAATATTCATTTAGAAGGACTGATGCTGAAGCTCCAATACTTTGGCCACCTGATGGGAAAAGCCAACTCTTTGGAAGAGACCTTGATGCTGGGAGAGATTGAGGGCAGGAAGAGAAGGGGATGACAGAGGATGAGATGGTTGGATGTCACCACTGACTCAATGGACATGAGTTTGAGCAAGCTCGGGTGATGCTGAAGGACTGGGAACCTGGCGTGTTGCAGTCCATGGGATTGCAAACAGTCAGACATGACTGAGCAGCTGAACAACAGCAACGGTCTTGCGAAGCACCCCAGAGGGTGAAGGAGGTGTTGGCACGCGTGAGCATAAAGATTGCACCACACTGAGGACTGACCTTTTGTCATGTGACCCTTGGCCAGGGACCTGAACTCTTACTTCCAGTGAATGATTACTGGTGGTTCAAGGAATTCCTGGAAATTCTCCAGAGGGTTGGAATAGACTTCACTGATGTTGCATTCTGTGAAGGTTAGAAAGAGAAAAAGAAATCCATTGATAAGATTTTGGGGAAAACATGTTGGGGAACCTGTGGGAAGTTGTTCTTTTCACAAAAAACGAAACTGTGGACCAAGTATGCCTCCTGCCATATCCGCAAACAAAGGACACTGGCCACCAGCCACACCAGCCATGCCACACCTCCCACCATCAAAGGCGAGTCCCAGGGAGACTCAGGATGGAGACAGGATTCCCAGCCCCACAGTCACCCCCACATGGTGCACCCCGAGAGGACTCAGGGTGTGAACGCAAGGATGCCGGCCCAGACCAGGAGGCACATGTCAAAGCAGTGATTTCGGTGAAGCTGGACTTCTGCATCTGCCCATACGCAGGACAGTGCTGGGTGGGGGGTGGGGAGGAGGACATGCGCTACGCGTCCGGGCTTGGCACACGCAGACCACTGCATCTGACAGGCACACAAGCCTGAAGGGCTGGTGCTGAAGCTCACGCTCCAGTGCTTTGGCCCCCTGACACGAAGAGCGGACTCATGGGGAAGGTGGAAGGCAGGAGGAGAAGGGGGCAACAGAGGATGAGATGACTGGATGGTATTACTGACTCGATGGACATGAGTTTGAGCAAGTTCTGGGAGCTGGTGACGGACAGGGAGGCCTGGTGCGCTGCAGTCCATGGGGTCGCAAAGAGTCAGACATGACTGAGTGACTGAACTGATATATAACAGGTAAATAGCAAGGTGCCATCATATAGCATAGGGAACTATACCCAACATCTTGTAACAACCTATAATGGAGGAGAATCGGAAAAGAGTATACAGAGAGGGCTGAATCACTTCGCTGTACAATTGGAACTACTACAGCACTGTGAACTAAGTATCTGTCACGTTTCCAAGAAAGCACTAAATTCACTAGCTGGGTGTCTGATTTTCTCTGATTAATAGTGATCTTCCAACGGGCTCACCGCCTGGTTTTTGCTCCAGACTCCCATACATCCTGGCTCTTTACTCCCACTTCAGCGCAGTCCCTTAGAGCTCTCCGAGACGCTGTCTCCTGGGCTTAAAATCCTCAGAAAAATCTGATGAATAAAACATGATTCTCAGCTTCTAAGTTGTGCATTTTTTTCAGTCAAAATGAGTTGGCCTCAATAGATTAACAAAACAGATACCTACCTGTCCCTGAGGCCGGGCGAAGAGTGAGTGGAAATTTGATTATCTGTTTGCCAACATCATCAATCCCAAAGGATTCACGTAGGACACAGGGGAAATGGTACTCAGAGGCTGCAGCTGCCCAAGAAAGTGATAGATAAGCAATGCAGAAATAAGGTTTTGCTTTTTTTTTTTAATTACTTCTTCTGTTCATCTTTATTCCTGAGATATATCACACATAATGACCCAGTCCATTCTTCCTCAGTGGCTTGAGTTTCCTCTACCCCAGCCTCACTAAAGGAGGATTCAAAATCTCCAAATGATTGAGTAACTTGAAGTCCTGAATTTGAGGGGGTAAGTCATACCCCCTGCATAGAGAACTTGAGAGCTCAAAGATCGTAGAGATCATCCAGCTCGATTGAACTGGAGGCCCTAGGAGGCAAATGGCTTCCACGATCAAGCACAGCTGGGTGATGGCCAGTCAGGAGTAAAGCCACGGTTCTCTGGCTCCCAGTACTCAATCCAGTAAAACCCAGATACAGTGGAGAGAAGGCAGGCCAATGAGAGAAAACTGATGGAGGCCAACTTCCTTCCTGATGGCAAGTCTAGTGCTGGGAAACCTTGTTCTTTGTTGTCCAGCCACTAAGTCATGTCCAGCTTTTTGCAACCCCATGGCCTGCTGCACCCCAGGCCCCTCTGTCCTCCACTGTCTCCCAGAATTTGCTCAAATTCATGTCAGTTGAGCCAGTGATGCTGCCTAACCATCTCATCCTGTGCCACCCTCTTCTCCTCTTGCCTTCAATGTTTTCCAACATGAAGGTCTCTTCCAAAGAGTTGGCTCTTCCCATCAGGTGGCCAAAATATTGGAGCTTCAGCTTCAGCATCAGTCCTTCCAATGAATATTCAGGACTGATCTCCTTTAGGATTGACTTAATTTGATCTCCTTGTATCTTCTCCAACACCACCGCTTGAAAGCATCAATTCTTTGGCACTTAGCCTACTTTATGGTCCAACTCTCACAACCGTACATGATTACTGGCAAAACCATAGCTTTGACTAGATGGATCTTTGTCAGGAAAGTGATGTCTCTGCCTTTTAATATGCTGTCTAAGTTTGACGTAGCTTTTCCTCCAAGGAGCAATAGTCTAAATTTCATGGCTGTAGTCTCTGTCCGCGGTGAGTTTGGAGCTCAGAAAAGAAAATCTGTCACTGCCCCCACCTTTGCCCATCTATTTGCCATGAAGTGATGGGACTGGATGCCATGATCTTAGTTTTCCTATGTTGAGTTTAGAGCCAGCTTTTTCACTCTCCTCTTTCACCTTCATCAAGAGACTCTTCAGTTCCTCTTTGCTCTCTGCCATTACAGTGCTGCCATCTGCATATCTGAGGTTGTTGAAGTTTCTTCCCTCAGCCTTCATTCCAAACTGTGCTTCATCCAGCCCAGCATTTTACATGATGTGCTCTGCTTATGAGTTAAATAAACAGGGTGGCAAGATGCAGCCTTGTCATACTCTTTTCCCAATTTTGAACCAGTCAGTTGTGCCATGTCTGGTTCTTACTGCAGGGCACTGTATATGAATATTATTATTGAAACCTTATTGATGAAGACACTGAGGTTCAGAGTGGCTACATTCACACACACACACAGAGGTTTCATTATTATATTCAAACCCCAACGTGCTGAATTCCAAAGCCCACATTCTGTCCATTATCCTTTCTTATGAAAGTACAATGAAAGTACGCAGCACACACATATTTTGATGATAAATTAGCATTTCCAACGAATGCTAGGAGTTTATAGAGATGTCTCAGTAACTCTCTTGGTCACAGGGCATAATTTCATAACATAATTTCATGAACAGTTACTAAGGGGCTGATTACTAAATGATTAGCCCTAGGTTACAATGACAAGTCCACATGAAGGAGATTTCCTTCCAAAAGGCCTTCACACTAAGTAGACCATGTTTTAAATTTAAAGTTGCTCCACACCCCCAATCTTCTTGCCTGTTCATACTGTTCATGGAGTTCTCAAGGCAAGAGTACCGCAGCAGTTTGCCATCCTCTTCTCTGGTAAAGTGAGAGTGTTAGGTGTTAGTCATGCCCTACTCTTTGTGACCCCGTGGACTATAGCCCTATAGGCTCCTCTGCCCATGGGATTTCCCAGGCAAGAACCCTGGAGTGGGTTGCCGTTCCTTTCTCCAGGGGCTTGTCCTAACCCAGAGATTGAATCTGCGTCTCTTATATCTCCTGCATTGGCATGTGGGTTCTTTACCATCTGAGCCAGCGGATAGTTTAGGAAGCATTACTATGAACAAAGCTAGTGGAGGTGATGGAATTCTAGCTGTTATTTCAAATACTGAAAGATGGTGCTGCTAAAATGTTGCACTCAATATGCCAGCAAATTTGGAAGACTCAGCAGTGGCCACAAGACTGGAAAAGGTCAGTTTTCATTCCAATCCCAAAGAAAGGCAATGCCAAAGAATGCTCAAACTACCGTACAATTGCACTCATCTCACACGCTAGCAAAGTAATGCTCAAAATTCTCCAAGCTAGGCTTCAACAGGGTGTGAACTGAGAACTTCCAGATGCACAATCTGGATCTAGAAAAGGCAGAAGAACCAGATATCAAATTTCCAACGTCCATTGGATCAAAGGGAAAACAAGGACATTCCAGAAAAACATCTACTTCTGCTTCATTGACTGCACTAAAGCCTTTGACTGTGTGGATCACAACAAAGTATGGACAATTCGTAAAGAGATGGGAATACCAGAGCACCTGATCTGCCTTCTGAGGAACCTGTATACAGGTCAGGAAACAACAGTTAGAACTGGACATGGAACAATGGACTAGTTCCAAATTGGGAAAGGAATACATCAAGGCTGTATCATGTCCCAATGCTTATTTAACTTATATGCAGAGTACATCATGTGAAATGCCAGGCTGGATGAAGCACAGGCTGAAATCAAAATTACCAGGAGAAATATCAACAGCCTCAGATATGCAGATAATACCACCCTAATGGCAAAAAGCGAAGGGGAACTAAAGAGCCTCCTGATGAGGGTGAAAGCAGAGTGAAACTGGCTGGCTTAAAACTCAACATTCAAAAACATAAAATGAAACTTCCGGTGTTTCATGACTAATTGGAATCTATAGATGAGTTTGGGGGAAATAGTGACATATTAGCAGTAATGACTCCAGTGATTCTTTCTCTCCCTCCATACATCATGGATAGTTTCAATCGCTGTGTCTTTAGCTTCTCTTCCTTTGCAACGTCTCATTTACTGTTAATCATGTCCAGTGTATTTTTCATTTTAGATATAGCTTTTCAAGGCTTCATATGCATCTCCCATTCTCCTCCTCATTATAATCACATGTTCCTCTATCTCTTACACATGTGGAGTAAAATGATAACTATTTAACATTCTTGTTTGCAGGTTCTAACATGTCTGCATTTACTTACTTATAAAGAGAAACCGTATTGGCAAGAATTATTACAATAAGGGGCTTCCCTGATGGCTCAGATAGTAAAAATCTTCCTGCAATGCTGGAGACCCAGGTGTGGTCCCTGGATCAGGAAGATCCCTCAGAAAAGGAAACAGATACCCATTCCAGTATTCTTGCCTGGAGAATTCCATGAACAGAGGAGCCTGGAAGGTTACAGTCCATGTGGTTGCAAAGAGTCAGACACAACCGAGCAACACACACACACATATGCACACACACACGTATGCACACATACATACGCACACACATGCACACACACATTACAAGAAGAAGAAAAGCACTCTTGCAACAGAAAACATTTCACCATATGTTTGCAGGTGTCTCCTCTGTGTCTGACTGTTCTGGTGTGTGTTTCTCTGGTTTCCTGATCCTTTACATACTCACCATTTATTGGATGGCAGACAATTTGAATGACAGGCTGTTAGTTGCTAGGTTCTGTCACACGTATTTATAATGCTGTCTCTTGTCCTGGTGCCTGGTGAAGTTATTGGAATCAATTGGATAATGTCAAGGCTTGCTTTTAACCAGAGTTAGGGTGAATCTAGAAGAGGCAAGGCTGAATTTCATCCCCTGCTAAGCCTGAGCATCTTGCCCGATGCTCTACGTTATGAGATATGTTCATGTCAACTTATAAGAACACAAAGTATTCCCAGCCTTGTGGGACCTAGGGGAAATGGCCCACCCACTCCTCTCCGGCGACCTTCCCCTAGGTTAAAGTCTAAGGGAGTTTCCCCTCCACAGATCAGTACAGAGCCAGAGTCTAGAAGGTTGATTTCCCCAAGAATTCTCCAGATATCCCTCCCTCTGTCTGTCCGTCCGTCTGTCTCTCTCCAAAGCTCCGCCCGGGTCTCCCCAGCCTCCAGTCTCTGTAAGCACAGCTGGGTGAGAGCCTGTGCTCTGGTCAGTTCTATTTCCGTGAGCTGCAGCCTTCACACAGTGAGTTGATTCGATCCTAAGGCTCACGTTTTCTGTTTCCCTTTTCTGAGGGATCATATTTCTATGGTGCCCGATGTCCAACATATGAAAACTGTCTCATTTACTTTGCTGAGTTTTGTCATAGCTTGGGGAGGGAAGGTACATAGTCACATCCTGTTTCTCTGTCTTGCCCAGAAGCAGAAGTATATTCGCTGTTTGAAAACCACATTTTATCCAATTCTGGCCTGGAGCATGATAGTCATGTATGGCAGGTTTTAAGAGAACACCTACCCAGAATACCTTTTCAGCGCCTTCATGAGAAAGGAGCTTCCTACAGAGGCCACTTCTCCAAAGCTGAGAAATGTAAACAACCTTGTTGTTGTTCAATCGCGTCTGACTCTGAGACCCCATGGACTGCGGCACACCAGGCCTCCCTGTCCTTCACCATCTGCTGGTGCTTGCTCAAACTCATGTCCATTGAGTCAGTGATGCCATCCAACCACCTCATCCTCTGTCATCCCCTTCTCTTCATGCCTTCAATGTTTCCCAGCATCAGGGTCTTTTCCAACGAGTCAGTTCTTCGCATCAGGTGGCCAAAGTATTGGAGTTTCAGCTTCAGCATCAGTCCTTCCAATGAATGTTCAGGACTGATTTCTTTTAGGATTGACTGGTTGGATCTCCTTGCAGCCCAAGGGACTCTCAAGAGTTTTCTCTGGTGCCACAGTTCAAAAGTATCAGTTCTTCGGCACTCAGCCTTCTTTATGGTCCAAATCTCACACCCATACATGACTACTGGAAAAATCATAGCTTTGACTAGATGGACCTTTGTCAGCAAAGTAATGTCTCTGCTTTTGAAAATGCTGTCTAGGTTGATCATAGCTTTTCTTCCAAGGAGCAAGCATCTTTTAATTTCATGGTGCTGTCACCATCTGCAGTGATTTTGGAGCCCTGAAAACTAAAGTCTGTCACTGTTTCCAATGTTTTCCCATCTATTTGCCATGAAGTGATGGGACTGGATACCATCATTTTTGAATGTTGACTTTTAAGCCAACTTTTTCACTCTCCTCTTTCACTTTCATCAAGAGGCTCTTTAGTTCCTCTTCACTTTCTGCCATAAGAGTGGTGTCATCTGCGTATCTGAGGTTATTGATATTTCTCCCGGCAGTCTTGATTCCGGCGTGTGCTTCACCCAGCCTGGCATTTTGTGTGATACACAAAAATACAAGTATTAAGTTAGACAAGATGAGGCACTGGAGGAATATGTTTCAGATGAAGGAAGAAGAAAAAACCCAGAAAAAGAACTGAGTGACATGGAGATAGGCAATCTACCCTAAAAAAGACTTCAGTGTAGTGACCGTAAAGATGATCAAGGAACTCGGAAGGAGAGTGGGCACACAAAAGCAGAAGTTGCAAATGTTTAACAAAGAGTTTAAAAATATAAGGAACAACCAAACAGAGATGAGGAATACAATAACTGCAATGAAAAATACGCTAGAAGGAATCAGTGGCAGAGTAAATGACGCAAAGGAACAGACGAGTGAGCTGGAAGACAGAGCAGTGGGAATCACTGCCACCGAACAGAAAAAAGAATGAAAGGAGCAACCCAATGTCCTTAAAGATGAAAAGGTATTTGATGGAAACAAGACTGTCCAGCCTTAGGTGGGTTTATTTGGATATTCTTTTAACATGCTGATTGCCATACTGTTTGAGGTAGGTGGTAAAGAAATGGGCAGGATGCCTCAAGATTTATGCCCGTGCCTGTCCAGAGACTTCAGGTTTCCAGCCCCTGAGAGTCATTGCTCAGTTGTCATTTGTCACGACAATTGCCATGTAACCCTCAATTGTCATGTAACTTTCTCAAATTGCAGTGTTTCCTGTCTAGAGTAAGCAATAACACTATAGCAAGGACTTCTGGGAGGAAAAGTTAACACAATGCCAGTGAAAGCGCTTCATGACTGCTACATGTTATATACTTAGAGACGATTGGTTTAGGATACCTAAGTCTAGTACCCTGGGTAATGTGGTAAAAACATGAGATTAGGGGTCAGGAATGTGTCTGAATTACAAGTAAGATTCAGCCACTCAGTGGATGATACTGGGCAAATCTCATCAACACTGTTGATTTTTGTTTCTTATTTTTTTTAATGCAGATAAAAATACATGCACCTGTAAAAACAGATATGAAAAGGATTGTGGAAATACAAGTTAAAGAACTGGCTCAAGATTCCAGATGGAGGCCAGTAATCATTTGCCTAAGCTTCATTATGTGATTAAATTAACACTACTCGGAGTAAGAGAAAAAGTAATCTGTTGACATTCCAGATGTGTTGAGGATTTCCTGTAAGCTGGAGAAGGAGAAGGACCAAGACCAGGCTGAAATAAAAGTCTAAGAAACGGTCCCCTGTAACACATATGTGAAATGTCAGCCAGAAGAACATACAGGGCAGAATCAGCCCCCAGCCAGCAAACTGGAATAATCCTAACGCAGGCTTGTTATTGCTCAGAGCTAGATTATGTAAACTTGGCTGGTTAACCTTTGGTTCCATCCTGATTTTTTGCTGACTAGTTTGCAAATGTGAGTGTTACTCAAGCAGAAGGCATTTGGGGGGTGGGAGAAGGTAAAGGAGAGGCTTTGGATACTGGAAGCAACAGAGAGCTATGACCTTTGCAAGAGGGGAGGGCCTCACACAAAGAGGGCAAATGATTCCACAGTCTGTAACATTCCACTCCCATCCCCCAAAATACCAGGGATGTGGAGTAAATTGTGAATAGGAACTCTCACACTCAAACATAAAAAGAAAACCAGCAATGACCAAAGAATTGACAAGGAAAGAGGCATAAAACTCAGCCTGTGGGTGAATTCACAGCTGCCGAAACAGACACTGGGCAGGTAGGAGATTTTAGGAAAGTATAGTTGTTGGTGTATTATATTCATAGAAGGGACCAACCTCTAGTCAACCTCTAATTTTGGAAATTAAGTACTGGAACTTTGAATAGAAATCTCAGTAGATATTCCGAGTAGCAAAGTGGACACAGCTGATAGATAATTAGAAAGGTAAGAAGTTCCGGTAGATGGTGTATGTCAGAACATCACATAGAACGGAGACTGGATGGAAAATAGGAAAGAAAACATAGGAAAACTGAACAACATCGGTAACTTTGGACACTCATCTAAGTGGCATTCCAAAAAATGAGAGCAGAGAGTGGTGCTACGAAAACAGCGTAAAAGGGAGAAGACAAAGAGGCGGCAGGAGCGTCAGAAGATGCGGCGGCTGCTGCTGAGTCGTGTCCGACTCTGTGCGACCCCATAGACGGCAGCCCACCAGGCTCCGCCGTCCCTGGGATTCTCCAGGCAAGAACACTGGAGTGGGTTGCCATTTCCTTCAATGCATGAAAGTGAAAAGTGAAAGTGAAGTCGCTCAGTCGTGTCCGACTCTTCGAGACCCCATGGACTGCAGCCCACCAGGCTCCTCTGCCCATGCGACTTTCCAGGCAAGAGCACTGGAGTGGGTGCCTTCGCCTTCTCCGGAAGATGCGGCTGATTTTCCAAAAATGAGGAATGGCTTAAGACTGAAATAACTCACTTAAAACTGAGTGTGAAAAGAACTCCTCCGATATATCACTGTGAAATTTCTCAGCACCAGAGGGGAAGACAAGATCCTACAAGGTTTTGGAGAGAGGGGATAACCTGGTTATGATGAGAAGAATAAGAATCTTCCTGACTTCAGACTTCTCATTAACAACCCTAGACAGTTAGTAAACAGAGAAGTGATACCATGGAGATTCTCAGAAAAGGTCTTAAATCCACCATCATAAAGACAGGGAAAACAGGCTCTAATTAAAAGATCAAATTAAAGAAATAGTTGGACATGCAAAAACTTAAGATATTTAGTACACAGATTCTCTCTCTTAAAATGTGTTATTAATGTGTGATGTGTGTGTCAATATTTCATTCATTTTATTGCTGAATGTTATTCAATAATGTCTCATCCTGTATGGGTCTGATCCCTTCATTGGCAGCTCCATGTCAGGAAATAGCTCCATCAGTACTAAATCCCAATATTTTACAACCTGACCGAGGTAAATGTTGAAAAGCTGGAGCTATCTATACTACCATCTGAGCTGTCTTCAATAGGAGCAGGCTACATTTCCTCATCAATTGCATGACCAATCCCTGCCTGAGCTATAAAGCATGTGATTCTGGGAAAGAAATCTGAGAATGACTTCCTTGGAGCCTCTCTGGAAGGGATTCTATGGGTATTTCTGATGACCAATTCCTCTGGAAGGCTCCATGGACTAATATTCAAATAATAAGAATTAGAAAAGCATCAAAAGTCTTAAAATTCACTTTTTAGGGAGCGTCTGAAAGTAGATGGTTCACAAAATTGCCTCAAAACAAACAAAACCCAAACCAGAAATCTACATTAATTAGTCAGCTTCCACCAAAAACCATTGAACCAAGTTCTCCCAGATTGTCGCCAACTACTAATAGTTCTATTCTGTTTATAACATTTTGTCCTTTGTTGCTTAGATTGTATTATTCTTTTTTCTAGGTTAAGGTTATGCAATTCTAATTCACAAAATGTTTCCCTTGCCTTGTGCTAAGTCACTTTAGTTGTATCCAACTCTTTGTGACCCCATGGACTGTAGCCCACCAGGCTCCTCTATCCATGGGATTCTGCAGGCAAGAATATTGGGGTGGGTTGCCATTTCCTTCTCCAGGGGATCTTCCCCACCCAGAGTGGAACCCACATCTCTTACGTCCCCTGCATTGGCAGGCGAGTTCACCACTAACTCCATGTGTGGGCTACGCTTAACTACAAATAATAACTTGGTTAGGTTTTAAAAACAATCCCATCCTGACTCTATAAATTACTTCTTCCAAGTCATTGCTGGTTCAGTGAACTTAAAGAATTTCTGCACTTGATAGCTCCTAAAAAAAAGAATCCATAAATAATGGACATATATTTAACTGATGAACGTTCAGATGTAAAAGCTGGCTTTAGAAAAGGCAAAGGAACCAGAGATTAAATTGCCAACATCTGCTGGATCATGGAAAAAGCAAAAGAGTTCCAGAAAAATATCTATTTCTGCTTTATTGACTATGCCAAAGCCTTTGACTGTGTGGATCACAATAAACTGTGGAAAATTCTGAAAGAGATGGGAATACAAGACAATCGGACCTGCCTCTTGAGAAACCTATATGCAGGTCAGGAAGCAACAGTTAGAACTGGACATGGAACAGCAGACTGGTTCCAAATAGGAAAAGGAGTACGTCAAGGCTGTATGTTGTCACCCTGCTTATTTAACTTATATACAGAGTATATCATGAGAAAGGCTGGACTGGAAGAAGCACAAGCTGGAATCAAGATTGCCAGGAGAAATATCAATAACCTCAGATATGCAGATGACACCACCCTTATGGCAGAAAGTGAAGAGGAACTCAAAAGCCTCTTGATGAAAGTGAAACAGGAGAGTGAAAAAAGTTGGCTTCAAGCTCAACACTCAGAAAACGAAGATCACAGCATCCTGTCCCATCACTTCATGGGAAATAGATGGGGAAACAGTGGAAACAGTGTCAGACTTTATATTTTGGGGCTCCAAAATCACTGCAGATGGTGATTGCAGCCATGAAATTAAAAGACGCTTACTCCTTGGAAGGAAAGTTATGACCAACCTAGATAGCATATTCAAAACCAGAGACATTACTTTGCCTACAAAGGTCCATCTAGTCAAGGCTATGGTTTTTCCAGTGGTCATATATGGATGTGAGAGTTGGACTGTGAAGAAAGCTGAGCACCAAAGAATCGAGGCTTTTCAACTGTGGTGTTGGAGAAGACTGTTGAGGGTCCCTTGGACTGCAAGGAGATCCAACCAGTCCATCCCAAAGGAGATCAGTCCTGGGTGTTCATTGGAAGGACTGATGCTAAAGCTGAAACTCCAGTACTTTGGACACCTCATGCGAAGAGTTGACTTGTTGGAAAAGACCCTGATGCTGGGAGGGATTGGGGACAGGAGGAGAAGGGGACGACAGAGGATGAGATGGCTGGATGGCATCACCGACTTGATGGACATGAGTCTGAGTGAACTCCGGGAGCTGGTGATGGACAGGGAGGCCTGGCGTGCTGCGGTTCATGGGGTCGCAAAGAGTCGGACACAACTGAGCGACTGAACTGAACTAAATTTAACAAGACTATTCTGATCAACAGCTAGATTTTAGGAATGTTAGAAAGACACTGTTAATAAACATTCATGGAATATTTTCTGGAACAATTTTTTTTTTTACTGCACCCCATAGCGTGTGGAATTGTAGCTCCCCAACCAGCGATGGAATCCATGCCCCTTGAATTGGAAGAGTGAAGTCTTAACCAATGGACCACCAGGAAAGTCCCTGGAAAATACTTTTGGTAAGTCATGTCGATAAGACTTGATTAAATTTGTTCAAGATTATAAAAATATTATCTTTCAGCCTAATCATTTCAATCACTCCATCCTCAGCCAGACTAGCCCTTTGTCACTGTTGAGAGTCATTTCTTGTCTAGTAACGTGTGTGCATGCTAAGTCGCTTAGGTCGTGTCCGACTCTTTGTGACCCTATAGACTGTAGCCCGCCAGCCTCCTCTGTCCATGGGATTTCAGATTTCTTAGACATAGAATAAAAAGGATGGTGCTAAACTGTGTCGCATTAATTTTACCAATAATGACGCTTCTTTGGGGGGTCGATACTACAAAAAGTAAATATCCTTGCACTGTGAAGACAAATATACACATATTCCTGAGGATCGGGAACTGTTTTTTGTGACATAACCCAGACGTGGAGAACCTACCGAGTTAGTCATTTTAACCACACCTCACAAGAGGCTCCTGGGTTCTTATCCTATGGGGGAATCAGGTTCTTCTCTAAGTCAGGACTTTGGGAATCTTAGACCCTGCCCGTGTATTTCTTCCCCAACTCCCTCGGTGGACTATAGGTCTTTTCTAGAGTCTGGAACTGTCAAGTATACCTGGATTTATGCCCGCTAGCTAATGGGACACCTCTAGCCTTAGGTTGTCGTAAAGAACACACTTCATTCTATGCGACCGTGTCAAATTAGTTTATGTTTTTTAGCCTAGAGTTTGAATTTTATTTGACTGACTGGTAAAGAGTCTGTGCCATTGAATATTCAGGACTGATTTCCTTTAAGATGGACTGGTTGGATCTCCTTGCAGTCCAAGGGACTCTCAAGAGTCTTCTTCAACACCACAGTTCAGAAGCATCAATTCTTTGGCACTCAGCTTCTTTATGGTCCAACTCTCACAGGACTAACACCAAAAATGAGCTGGAGCCATCTATATGTAAGATAAATAAAATGTTTCAATGTTTTTACAGCAGATTTCAATGCTTTTACAGCAAGAAACTGTTTCTTTTCCTAAGTTAGATCACTGATAAGTGAAAGTCACTCTGTTGTGTCTAACTCTTTGCAACCCCATGGACTATGCTGTCCATGGAATTCTCCAGGCCAGAATACTGGAGTGGGGAGCCTTTCCTTTCTCTAGAGGGTCTTCCCAACCCAGGGATTGAACCCAGGTCTCCTGCATTGCAGGCAGATTCTTTACCAGCTGAGCCACAGGGAAGCACTATCCCTGATAACATAAAAGTAACTTGCCTCCATGCTTTATCTCTGTTTGCAAGATATATTATGTGTGTTAAGCTATCTGACTGCTGATAATTTTTTTAAATTTCTTTATGTGGTTTTGGTTTTTTAAAAAAAACGTTTATTTCTTATTTGGTCCTGCTGGGCCCTAGTTGCAACACGAGGGATCTCGGCTGTCTTATTCAGCGTCTTCGTTGCAGTGTGCTGTCTCTCCAGCTGTGTGGGCTTAGTTCCCTAACCTGGGATTGAACCTGCTTCCCCTGCTTTGCAAGGTGGATTCTTAACCTCTGGACTCCAAGGGAAATCCCTTGATAACGTTTAAACATGAATTTGTTTTCCTTGAATACCAGGAATCCCAAGTGAAGGCAAAACCTTATCTAACCCAGTACATGAGCATCTTCACTTATATATAATGAGCTAGTTACGAAGAGCCACCTTGAGTCAACATAAACGAGAGCTTCGGTGGGGATGTTTATAACAAAAACTCACACTGTGCAGGACTGTTAAGGACGGAGTAGTATATCACCTCTTTCTGACATTCTTCTCTTCAGCGCCTCACATTAGAATGATCGCATCAAAAGGGACTGGATCTATAACCACAGGGAAAAAAGGCTTTCACTCAATATTTTGAGAGACACATTTACCCAGGCAGCTTACACGGTATATGTGCGTAATTTTGTTTTGTTCTCTTTCATTTAAGAGACATTAACATACATATCTTGTATTTCTCAGGTACTTCCCTAAGCAGCTCACAAATGTTAGCCTGTTTAATGTAACAAAGCAGAAACCTACTAAGTGTAGGCAGTGTTATTGATCTCACCTATAGATAAGGAAACAGAGGCCAAGAGGTATTAGCTGCTTTGGTCATAGAGGCATGACTGGTAAACAGTAGGATTACAAATGCTGAGTTCCAACCAGACTCCCGGATTTGCAGAAACAACAGCACATGTGACCCAGAAGGAGGGCCCAGAGGCCCAGGAGAGGCCGCACCAGCTCCCTGAACCATCTCCCTTCTTGTTCAAGGAGGAAGGGTCCACACTGACAGCTCCAGCTTAGCTGTTTCTGTAGGAAACTACCACAACACACTTGGCAGCTCCTGGCTGGGCGTGCCGGGAGACGAGCATCTCACGCTCTGGAAAAGGCTGCTGCTTCTCATTGGCTCCTCGGGACTCTTCTCTGCGGAGACAGCTTTCCAGGTGAGGACTCACCTCAGCGGAGAGAATTGCTGCTCTCTGATACTCACCTCCTCCCTTTTCTTCCCACAAGAGGGTAGGAAAAATCAGATGCTCTTGTCGGTTTTAGACAGGAAGTGCCAAGCTTATTGATTGATATTTATGCCAAAGGGGAGGGAGCCTATTTGATTTGAGAAATAATGCATTGCCTCTACTGTGTATATGATGGACGTACTGTGCGGAAAAAAAGAAAACGACTTCTTGGAAGGACGAAGCCAGCTTTCCGTTCTGAGCAAATGAATAGAACGGAGGGGGTTTGGGAGTTGGCGGGTGAGTGGAGAGGTAGTAACACGTGCAGGAAGGATGCTGAGCCAGGCAGCATTCACCTGACACACCCACAGTGTCGAGGCATGACGCAGACGTGGTTCTGTTTACTCTTTTAGGAAACATTCTACAGGAGGTAGCTTGTTCCTTAGATAAAGGTTAACCAAGAAAGCAAAGTAGTCGCTTCAGAGTCAGAGAGGAAACAGGCAGAAGCACGGGGACTAGAATGCACGCTCGTTAATTCAGATCCCGTGAAAAAGAAAAATAACGTAAAATATTTTATCAATAATGTTATGGCCATAAAATGGCTTTTTTAGTGTTGTTTTAAGTTGAAATACAACTGCTTTACAACGTTGAGTTGCTTCCTGCTGTACAACAAAGCGAATCAGCTATCTGCAACATGTATCCCTTCCCTGGGCTTCCCTGGTGGCTCAGATGGTAAAGAATCTGCCTCCAATGCAGGAGTCCTGAGTTCAATCCCTGGGTTGGGAAGATGCCCTGGAGGAGGAAATGGCAACCCACTCCAGTACTCTTGCCTGGAGAATTCCTTGGACAGAGGAGCCTGGGGGGGCTGCAGTCCACCGGGTCCCAAACAGTGGGACACTAAGCCATGTTCACTCACACATGAGGTCCCCTCCCTCGTGAGGCTCCCCGCCCACCCCATGGCCCCCAGAAGTCATCAGCACTGATCTGAGCTCCCTGTTACACAGCTGCTTCCAGCTAGCCATCTAATTCACACATGGGCGAGTGTGCAGGTCAGTGCCACTCTCTCGGTTTGCATTAAGTGGCTTTTCCCGTCTTGTTTTCCCTTCTAAGTTTCTCTCTCTGCCTCCCTCCAGTTCTCATGTTATGTTGCATATTGACTGTGTCTAAGCAGAGATTTACACGGTGTAATCAAGGATCAGGTACTGTTTTGTGTTTTACATTTTCTCCTTTGATTTTAGGATTCTCCCGTGCGTGTCATAGTTATTATGTCAATGGCTCCTAGAATCGTAGTGTACTGAGATCATCGTTTACGTAACCTTCTCCGAGTGCTAGACATCAAGGACGTGCCCTGTTTGTTTCTATTTGTTAGTGTTTTATTTAACTAGAGTTTGCTTTCTTTGTTTAAATTGTTCAACATTTTGCAAATATTTCCAGTCACGATGGCTGGCTCTGAAGTGCTATTATTTTTCTGTGTGTTGGCTTTGACCTTTGCCAAAGCTGAAAGCTCATGATGACTGGGCAGTATTCTAGAGCCTCTTCAGTTTTCAATCTACTCATTAACAAGGCAACATGTTTTGCTGTTGCTGGTGAGGATGCTGGTACTTTCCACTGTGTGTATGTGTGCCTGCCTAACAGAACAGCCTCATATTAAATGGCTTGCAGTATTGTAACAACGTTCAGTTCTGTTCAGTTCAGTTGCTCAGTCGTGTCCGACTCTTTGCGACCCCATGAACTGCAGCACTCCAGGCCTCCCTGTCCATCACCAACTCCCGGAGTTCACTCAGACTCATGTCCATCGGGTTAGTGATGCCATCCAGCCATCTCATCCTCTGTCGTCCCCTTCTCCTTCTGCCCCCAATCCCTCCCAGCATCAGAGTCTTTTCCAGTGAGTTAACTCTTCACATGAGGTGGCCAAAGTACTGGAGTTTCAGCTTCAGCATCAGTCCTTCCAATGAACACCTAGGACTGGTCTCCTTTGGGATGGACTGGTTGGATCTCCTTGCAGTCCAAGAGACCCTCAAGAGTCTTCTCCAACACCACAGTTCAAAAGCATCAATTCTTCAGTGCTCAGTTTTCTTCACAGCCCAACTCTCACATCCATACATGACCACAGGAAAAACCATAGCCTTGACTACACGGACCTTAGTCGGCAAAGTAATGTCTCTGCTTTTCAGTATTCTGTCTAGGTTGGTCATAACTTTCCTTCCCAGGAGTAAGCGTCTTTTAATTTCATGGCTGCAGTCACCATCTGCAGTGATTTTGGAGCCCCAAAAAATAAAGTCTGACACTGTTTCCACTGTTTCCCCATCTATCTGCCATGAAGTGATGAAACCAGATGCCGTGATCTTCGTTTTCTGAATGTTGAGCTTGAAGCCAACTTTTTCACTCTCCTGTTTCACTTTCATCAAGAGGCTTTTGAGTTCCTCTTCACTTTCTGCCATAAGGGTGGTGTCATCCGCATATCTGAGGTTATTGATATTTCTCCCAGCAATCTTGATTCCAGCTTGTGTTTCTTCCAGCCCAGTGTTTCTCATGATGTACCCTGCATAGAAGTTAAATAAGCAGGGTGACAACATACAGCCTTGACATACTCCTTTTCCTATTTGGAACCAGTCTGTTGTTCCATGTGTGGTTCTAACTGTTGCTTCCTGACTTGCATATAGGTTTCTTAAGAGGCAATATTACAACTCTAGAAATTTGGCATCAAACTCATTTTGTCTCTTATAAGAGGCTTTCAGACAAAAAGTCACATTTGCCTCCTGGAATGCTGGACTTCTACTTGATGCTGGGAAGGATTGAAGGCAAAAGGAGAAGGCCGCAGAGGAGGAGATGGTTAGATAGCATCACTGACTCAATGCAGATGAATTTGAGCAAACTCTGGGAGATAGTGGAGGACAGAGGAGCCTGGTGTGTTGCAGTCCATGGGGTCTCAAAGGGTTGGACACCACCTAGTGGCTGAGCAACAACAAATCCTGGGGTCAGAAAGATGATATAAATGCCTAGAGACATTTTTGTTTCTCACAACTAAGAGTGGAAGTGTTACTATTGAGAGCTAGTTAATAGAGTCTAGTGATGTTATTTTATTATACGTTCTGTGATGCATAGAATTGCCTCCCCCAACAAAGGCTTATCTAGACTGAAATATAAATAGTGCTAAATTTAGGGAACCCTGCTCTAAACTGAGCAAGAAGTTTTGAAAAAGAACATGAATTGCCAGGACTGTCAGTGATGAGTGAGGGAACACTACTGTAGATCCCACAGACATTTAACGGATGAGAAAACATAGATAACTTTGTGCAATAAATCCTACAGCTTAGATGAAATGGAAAAAAATTCCTCTAATGACTTAAATAAATAACCAGATGTGTCTGACTCTGTAACCGCATGGACTGTAGCCTGCCAGGCTCCTCTGTCCATGGGATTCTCCAGGCAAGAATACTGGAGTGGGTTGCCATTCCTTTCTCCAGAGGATCTTCTCGACCCATGGGTCAAACGTGGGTCTCCTGCATTGCAAGCAGATTCTTCACTGTCTGAGCCACCAGAGAAGACCCTGCTAAATAACCAGAAGTTACCTCAAAAATCAGAAAAGCCATATATTTACAAAGGAAATTGAATTTGTAGTTAAAACATTTCCACAGAGAAGTTTAATTGTAAATAAAAATATTTCCAAATCCAGATGGCTTCACTGTTGAAATCAACAAATACTTGAAGAAGAAATATCAATTCTCTTAAGAAAATAGAGGAGGAGGAAACTCTTTCCCAATTTGTATTTTCTGAACATAAATGTTATATCAAAACAGATAAAAACTTTACTAGAAAATAAGAATATAGATCAATATGGATCAATCATTCACAAACATAGGTGCAAAAATCCTTTAAAATAATATAAAATTGATCCAACAATATATAAAAATAATACCTTATGAATAATGGATTTATATCAAAAATATATTATCATTTAGCATTCAAAAATAATAATTAAAATTCAACATGTCAACAAGAAAAAAATCATATAATTATCCCAATAGATGTATTAAGAATGGCTAACAAATATCAACATTGATTTATGATTTTTAAGAAAACCTCTTAAAGAGCAACTTTTTCAACATGACAAAGGTGATCGATGAAAAATTAACAGCTAAACTTAAGTAATAAAATAAATACTTTTCCCTAATATCAAGAAGAATGCTCATATAGCACCTCCTATAAAACATTTTCCTGCAAGTTCTAAGCGGTACAATAAGAAAAGAAAAGGAACAAGACACATACAGATGGAAGAAATAAAATTATCTTCATTTGCAAAAAAATGTGATCACATATATAGAAAATTTTAATTGCAAAAATACACAACTACTGAGGGCAATAGTGGGGAAGATAAGTTTTCATTCCAGTGCCAAAGAAGGGCGATGCCAAAGAGTGCTCCAACTGCCAAAGACTGTACAATTGCACTCACCTCACATGCTAGAAGGTAATGCTCAAAATCCTTCAAGCTAGTCTTCAGCAGTACGTGAACCCAGAGTCTCCAGATGTACAGCCGGGTTTAGGAAAGGCAGAGGAACCAGTATCAAACTGCCAGCACTGGTAGGATCACAGAGAAGGCAAGGCAGTCCCAGAAGAACACGCACTTCTGCTTCACCGCTTACGCTAAAGGTTTTCACTGTGTGGATCAAAACAATCTGTGGAAAAGACTTCAGGAAATGGGAGTGTCAGACCACCTTACTTATCTCCTGAGAAACCTGTGTGAGAGTCAAGAAGCAACAGTTAGAACCACACATGGAACCAATGACTGGTTCAGAATTGGAAAAGGAGTACGTCAAGGCTGTATGTTGTCACCTTGCTCAATTAACTTCTGTGCAGAGTAGATTGCGCAAAATGCCAGGCTGGATGAATCACAAGCTGGAATCAAGATTGCTGGGAGAAATATCAATAACCTCAGATAGGCAGATGGTATCAATTTAACGGATGAAAGCAAAGAGAGACTAAAGAGTTATTGAATGAGGGTGAAAGAGGAGAGTGAAAAAGCTGGCTTAAAACTCAGCATTTAAAAAATGAAGATCATGGCATCTGGTCCATCACTTCATGGTGTGAAGAAGGGGAAAAAGCAGAACATTGACAGATTCTCTTTTCTTGGGCTCCCAAATCACTGCAGATGGTGACTGCAGCCACGGAATTAAAAGACACTTGCTCCTTAGAAGGAAAGCTATAACAAACTCGACAGCATATTAAAAAAGCAAAGACATTTCTTTGCCAACAAATGTCCATAGAGTCAAAACTATGGTTTTCCCTGTAGTCATGTATGGATGTGAGAGTTGGACCATAAAAGAAAGCTGAGCACCACAGAACTGATGCTTTCGAACTGTGGTACTGAAAAAGACTCTTGAGTCCCTTGGACTGCAAGATCCAACCAGTCCATCCTAAAGAAAATCAACCCTGAATATTCATTGAAGGACTGATGCTGAAGCTCCAGTACTTTGGCCACCTAATGGGAAGAGCTGACTCACTGGAAAAGACCCTGATGCTGGGAAAGATTGAAGGCGGGAGGAAAAGGGGATGGCAGAGGATGAGATGGTTGGATGGCATCACTGACTCGATGGACATGGGTTTGGGTAAACTCCGGGAGATAGTGAAGGACAGGGGAGCCTGGCACTGCAGTCTATGTGGTAACAAAGAGTGGGACACAACTTAGCCATTGAACAACAAAACTAAAGGTAATAAGTTAACTCAATAAGGTCACACTACACAAAGCCAATATAGAAAAATTGCACTTCTATAAACAAGCAACAAATTTTTTAAAACTTCAAAATATCACTTAATTTACAGTTATATGTTTATTTATGTGCTAAGTCACTTTAGTTGTGTCCAACTCTTTGCGACCCCATGGACTGTAGCCCCCCAGATTTCTCTGTCCATGGGATTTTCCAGGCAAGAATACTGGAGTCAGTTGCCATTTCCTCCGCCAGGGCATCTTCCCGACCCAGGGATCTAATTGGTGTCTCTTAGTTCTCCTGAATTGGCAGGTGGGTTCTTTACCACTAGCGCCACCTGGGAATTGTTGTATTTATTTATAATGACATCCAAAGGAGGGAATGAATGGGGATAAGTTTAACAGAAGATAGGCAAAAACTAAAATACTTTGCTAAAAAATTTAAAGAAGACTTACAATAATGAAGAGATACATCACATTCATAGACTAAAATATTCAATATTTTTCAGATATTACTTCTTATATAACTAAACTACAGATTCACTGCAATCTCAACATAAATGTCAGAAAATTTTTAATAAAAATTCACAAGATTATTACAAAATTTAAACAGAACTGCAAAAAACCTAAGCAAAAAGCATCTAAAAAAGTTGGTGGACCCACACTATCAGATTTCAAGGCTTAGTATAAAGCCACAGTACTCAAAAACAGTAGTAAAAAAAAAATCATAAGAATAGATATATAGAGCAATTAAACTAATAGAAACTTGAGAGATGCAATGCATACATATAAACTCAATTGCTTTTCAATAATTGCATCAAAGCAGCTCAAAAGAGAAAGGACAGTCCTTGCAGTAACTAGTAACTAAATAACCAGTTTCTGCTCCAGGAGACAGTGAAGGGCAGGGAAGCCTGGCGTGCTGCAGTCCATAGGTTTCCAAAGAGTTGGCACACGAGTTAGCAACTGATCAACAACAAATCTACCCTGGGGGAAAGAATATCGACTCTTACGTCATACCACTTGCAAAAAGTTCACTTGAAATTTCCGTAGACCCAAATATAGGGACTGAACCTATAAGATTTCTGAAAGAAAATATAAGAGGAGAAATTCACAATTGTAGAACAGCAAGACACGGAAACGATCTAGATACCTCTCCCTCTCGCAAGGCAGTTACTCTAGGCAAATGTATCCTCCCTGTTACCTTCTAAAACTCAGGTAACGCTGTGTGGATCTTTTCCTGTTGGTTCGGCACCTTCTCATTCCTCGATATTTCTTGGTCCTCACCAGGCTAAGGTACCTGCCAAGATGCTCCACTTACAAGGCCCACAGATGCTGCAGATGCTAGAAAAATCCTTGAGGAAGAGCATCCCTGAATCCTTAAAGGTGAGCTTGGGACTTTCTTAGGGAAGCAGAGGGCTGCATTCTTAGGGAACCAAAGAGGTCAGGAAGAGAATGAGCTCTTACCGAGTGCTCTTTCTGTGGTAAGAACTCACTCACACCGCATCTCACGTAGTTCACACCGTCTCTTGGCAAGGGAAGTGTATTACACTCATGTCCTGGAAGAGGGAAGCGTTCTCAGTTATATGACTTGCGCAATAATTTTAAGTTACAAAAACACTACCCTCTGAGGACTCAAAAATATTTCCTTGAATTCTCTTTCAAAGATTGATCTAAATACATACTAATTTTTAAACATCTGTGCCTGAGGTGAAGTTAACCACCATGTATCTTCTTGGAATATTAAACAGGTCAAATCTTACTTCCTTGAAATCCAAGTGTGCATGGAAGAGATTTAGAAACAATTATCTCCTATTCATTACTTTAAGGCAATGGTATTTGTTACAGAATGGCTGGATTTATGCAGATTTATTTATATTTTCACTTTTAACATTCAGAGGATTGATGAAAGGAGGAAAATGCTTTTTCTTTCATTTTTTTCTTTTTCTTTTTTGTCTGAATGACTTGTCAGATCTCAGTTCCCTAACTAGAGATTGAATCCAGGTCCTCAACAGAGAAAGCATATGAGTCCTAACTATGGACCACCAGGGAATTCCCTGAACTGCTTTTAAGAGCTGCTTTCACATCTAAAGATAGAAGTTTAATCACAGAACCGCTGCCAGCACCAGCGGCAGCCAGAGGGGCCTCAAGGCCAGAACAACGGCAGCGTGGTCGTCAGTGGCAACGGAAAGCACGTCCAGCCCTCACTTCACCGCAGCTGCCGGACTTATCTGTGGACTCATGTCAGCCTCGAAACTCCCGTAGGAGGGGCAGTCAGTCTTCTCCCTGTATTGTGGAAGATGGATCTAAGGCCAGGAAAACTTACTAACTTTCCCCCCTGGTTACTCCTGGGGCCAGAAATATAATCCATTTATTCCCTTTCAACTCTCCAGAGCCTGAAAGTGAACGTGAAGTCGCTCTGTCGTGTCCGACTCTTTGCAATGCCACGGACTGTAGCCCACCAGGCTCCTCTGTCCATGGGATTTTCCAGGCAATAGTCCTGGAGTGGATTGCCATTTCCTTCTCCAGGGGATCTTCCCAACCCAGGGATTGAACCCAGGTCTCCCGCACTGTAGACAGCCGCTTCACCGTCTGAGCCACCAGGGAAGTCCCAGAGCCTACCTGTATGTTTTGAGCAAAACAGGCCCTCAACTTCAGATCCTATTAAAAGAATAAACTGAATCTCTCATACATCACTGCTTGGAATGTGAGATGGTACAGCCCCTCTTAAAAACCATTTGTAAGTGTCTAACCAATCGTGCAACCAGCGCACAGCCAGCGACGACAACTTTGAGCATTTGCCCTAGAGAAATGCAAGTTTATGTTCACACAGAACTATGTACCCTAATGTCTATAACAATCTGATCCATGATAGTCAAAAGCTGGAAACAACTCACATGTCCTCCCATAGCTGAGTGGCTAAATGAACTGTGGTACATCCATACTATGATGCTGCTGCTGCTGCTAAGTCGCTTCAGTCGTGTCTGACTCTGTGCGACCCCATAGACAGCAGCCCACCAGGCTCCCCCGTCCCTGGGATTCTCTAGGCAAGAACACTGGAGTGGGTTGCCATTTCCTTCTCCAATGCATGAAAGTGAAAAGTCAAAGTGAAGTCACTCAGTCATGTCCGACTCTTCACGACCCCATGGAATGCAGCCTACCAGGCTCCTCCGTCCATGGGATTTTCCAGGCAAGAGTACTATGGGATACTATTAAATGATAAAGAAGAAATGACCTACGGATACCTGCAACAATTTGGATGAATCCTCAGAAAACTACTGAAGAAGGCAATGGCACCCCACTTCAGTACTCTGGCCTGGAAAATCCCATGGACAGAGGAGCCTGGTGGGCATGGGGTCACAAAGATTCAGACATGACTGAAGGGATTTAGCATGTACACACATACGTGAACAGATGTAAATCTGTTAAAGATCTTATTAAATTCTATAATGGGAGAGTTCATGATTTCTGTTCATAAATTCCATTGGTTTGCATATCTTCTATGTGAATATTTTTAAAAGATATATTTATTGGGGGAAAACTTAGAATCTCACCAGTGGTCTGCTGAAGTTCTTACTAGGTACCTTCCAATTAAAAAATTCCATTATGTCATAAAAATAAACCTTGTCCTATGCAAATGGCAACCCACTCCAGTGTTCTTGCCTGGAGAATCCCAGGGACAGGGGAGCCTGGTGGGCTGTCGTCTCTGGGGTCGCACAGAGTCGGACACGACTGAAGCGATGCAGCAGCAGCAGCAGCCGCAGCAGCAGCCGCAGCCGCAGCAGCAGCCGCAGCAGGAACTGCACTTTGCCATCTCTTCCTAATGAGATCATCCTCTCACTTTCTTGTAATACTGCAGGTTTATGGGACCACCTTCCACATAAACCAGGGAAACCCTTTCAAGCTAAAGGCTCTGGTGGACAAGTGGCCTGATTTTAACACAGTGGTTATCCGCCCTCAGGAGCAGGTAAGGGGCCAGATGTGGAATGAATAGGTATTTATGTTCATATTCGCTATGTACTTTCCATGCACTTGGCAATATGGTAGACCCTGGGAATAGAGAAATAAACCGAGGTGACATAGTCAGCGTGTCCTTATCTTCAAAAAGTCCACAGCCTGGAGGAGATCATAGGTAAATCCATAGGGAAATGACAGCATGGTGTGAAATGGCTAGTTGCTCAGTCGTGTCCGACTCTTTGCGATCCTGTGGACTGTAGCCTGCCAGGCTCCTCTGTCCATGGAATTCTCCAGGCAAGAATACTGGAGTGGGCTGCCATTGCCTTCTTCAGGGGATCTTCCCAACCCAGGGATTGAACCCATGTCTCCTGCATTGCAGGTGGATTCTTTACTGTCTGAACCACTAGGGCCCCGTGGTGTGAAATGGGCAGAATCAAAACTACTGGTCCCGCTACTGCTTAGGACCAAACACTGTCATTTCTTGCATCCAGTTTGTGGGAATAGAGGCAACCAGTGGGAGGCTGTACTAAGGCAGAGTTATGTTGATGGTGTAGACAAGAGCTTGATCTTCTGTGAAAGGCATCAAAGAAGCATCTCCCAGGCTGGATTTCTACATGTAACAAATCAAGCCCATTTTAAACTCTTAACCTAAGGGGGAAAAATATTTCACACCTTGTGAAAACACCACTTTTGAAACCACACCAACGCATTCATGCTAACTCACAACTTCTCATTGTGATGGTCTCTTCCCATTGAGATGTTGCACCGTGATATCACCTACGATCATCAGTTAAGCAAATAAAACCAGGCAGCGGGGAGAAAAGCACGTGGTAGAGGCTGCAGGGAGGGGAATGATGCTTAGTAGAAATTTTACCGAAATTGGACGTTGAATATAAATAGGATTTTTTACATGGTGGCAGAGCAGAACTTCATTCAAAGCAGTTGCAAGAGATAAAGTCTGAAACAAGAGTGAATTAAGGAAAATTAAGGAGCAAATTACATAGTTGGAATTGTTGGTTACATATTGTATGATAATTTTTTAATTGGTGAAATTGAATAGTTGAGTTTATTTAATAGTTAAGTTTATTAAAAAATAAAATGTATAATTATATTCTAAAATATCACGTAAAATTGTAATGTAAATATGTTATCATTTAATATAACTTATATGGAAGTGAAATGGGTAATAAATATTCAAGAAACCAAATTAAATAACAATGTAAAATGAAGACTTTTAATTATTGATAGAAATCTGAGCTGCTTTCAGAAATACAGTGTTAAAAATAAGACTTTTCCAACTTGAAGAGCGATCATCGACATATAAGACTCTGTCAGATCTAAAGCGTTGCAGATTTGATGTACGCGTACAGTGCAGTGACTCCCTCCAAAACTTGAGGTAACACTCCCTCCTGTCTCATAATGACCATCCTATTTTTTAGCAAAAACATTCAAAACCTGCTCTCTCAGCAACCTTCACGTACCGTTAACCCTTGAAGAACATGGGTTGGAACTGCGCAAGTCCACCTAAATATTTTTTCCGCCAATAATTACATGCTTCAGTACTCTGCCGTCTGATGATGTTTGAATCTGTGGATGCAGAACAGCAGACGCAAAGGCTGGCTGTAAAGCTCTGTGCAGATTTTCAGCTGTGTGGAGAGCTGCTGTCCCTAACTCCTGCACTGGTCAATGCCCAACTGCATATAAAACAGCATCAGCTATAGTCCTCATTCTGTGCCTTTTATCCTCAGAACTTACTTGTCTTATAACTGGAAGTTTGTACCCTTTGACCAACATCTCCCCACTGCCCCCTCCTGGCGTCCCCAGCCTCTAGGAACCACCGTTCAACTCTGCTTCTATGATTCAGTGTTTTACAATCCCACACATAAAAGACATCACACACACTCTTCTCCCTCTGTCTGCCTTATTTCATGTAGCACAGTGCATGCAAGGCCTACCCCCGTGTCACAAACGGCAGGATTTGCTTCTTTCTCCGGGCTGACTGATATCCCAGTGTACAGACGAGCCGCGTGTTCTCTGTCCATTCATCCGTGTCTCCATGTCGTGGCTATTCAGCACGGAGCACAGGTGTCTCTTCCAGGTCCTGTTTCCATTTCCTCTGGATGCACACCCAGAATGGGATTCCATGTTCCTAGGACAGTTCTGTTTTAAATTTGGGGGAAAACCAGCATACCATTTCTATAGTGGCTATACTAATTTACATTCCCACCAACAGTGCACGAGGGTTCCTTTTTCTCCAAACTGCCGCCCCCCGCCCCAATGCTTGTCATCTCTTGTCTTTTTGATGATAACCATTCTGCTGTGTCGGAGAAGGCAATGGCACCTCACTCCAGTACTCCTGCCTAGAAAATCCAATGGATGGAGGAGCCTGGTGGGCTGCAGTCCATGGGGTCGCTAAGAGTTGGACACGACGGAGCGACTTCACTTTCACTTTTCACTTTCATGCACTGGAGAAGGAAATGGCAACCCACTCCAGTGTTCTTGCCTGGAGAATCCCAGGGACATGGAAGCCTGGTGGGCTGCCGTCTGTGGGGTTGCACAGAGTCAGACACGACTGAAGTGACTCAGCAGCAGCAGCAGCATTCTGCTATGTATGTGGTCTTGACTTGCATTTACCTGCTAATTAGTGATATAGAGCACTTTTTCATGTATCTGCTGGCCGTTTGTATATCTTCTTTGGAAAAATGTCTATTCAATTCCTCTGCCTATTTTAAGAGGATTATTTGGAACTGTTCTGAGAACTGTTCCCATTTCGACATTTCTTATAAGGCATGCCTTTTGGTGATGAATTTCTTCAGTTTTTATTTGTTAGTGAAAGTCTCTCTTGTCTCTGAAGAACAAATTTGACGGGTAAAGTATTTTTGGTTGACAGTTTCTTTCTTTCCACACTTTAAATATATTGCCCTATTTTCTCCTGGCTTGCGAGGTCTCTGAGAAACCGACTAACAAATAGCCGCCTTAAGGGATTTTCAACAATATTATTCTAATGTATCTAAGTGAGGTCCTCTTTAAGTTGTCTGGTGACCTATTAGCTTCTCAAACTTGTATATCCGAATTTCTTCCAAGAATTGGGAAGTTCTCAGTCATTATTTCTTTAAATAAACTTTCTTCCCTCTTTCCCTCTCTTCTTCTTCTGGAAATTAATAAATTCACAAATTGGTTCTTTTGAGGTATCCTATAGATAAAGGGTTTCATGAAATTAATTTAGGTGTATTCAAGACATATGGACTTCCCTGGTGGCTCAGCTGGTAAAGAATCCACCTGCAATGCAGGAGACCTGGGTTTGATCCCTGGGTTGGGAAGATCCCCTGAAGAAGGGAAAGGCTACTGACTTCAGTAGTCTGGCCTGGAGAACTCCTTGGACTCGATAGTCCATGGGGTGGTAAAGAGTCAGACATGAGTGAATGGCTTTCACTTCACTTTCGTAGGTCACACAGGCTTTCCTCACTGTTTTTTATTCTTTTTCTTTTTGCTCTTCCAATTGGATAATTTCACCTGGTCTGACTCTGATTCTCTCTTCTGTTTGGTTTAGTTTGTTGCTGAAATTCTCTATTGAATTCTTCAGTATACTCCTACTATTCTTCACTTCCAAAATTTTTCTTTGGTTCTTTTTTATGTTTTCCATCTCTGAACGTCTCATTTGGTTCTTGTATTGTTGTCCTGATACTGTTAAATTATTTTACTGTGTTATCTTATAGCTCTCTGAGCATCTTTTGAAAAATTATTTTGAATTCTTTGTTAGGAAATTCCTGGGTATCCATTGCTTTGGAGCCAATTGCTGGGGTTTACTGTATTCTTTTGGTGGTTTCAAATTTCCCTGATTTTTTCAGTTCAGTTGCTCAGTTGTGTCCAACTCTTTGTGACCCCCATGGACTGAATCATGCCAGGCCTCCCTGTCCATCACCAATTCCTGGAGCTTGCTCAAACTCATGTCCATCGAGTTGGTGATGCCATCCAACCATCTCATCCTCTGCCATCCCTTTCTCCTCCCACCTTTTATCTTTCCCAGCACCAGGGTCTTTTCCAAGGAGTCAAATCTTCACATCGGGATCTTTATGAGCCCTATATCCTTGCATAGGTGCCTGAACTTTTGAAGAAACAATCTTCCATACGTTATGGACTGACTTTGGTAAGGGAACATTTTCTCGTGGGTAGGAGCTTCCCTGGTGGCTCAGATGGTAAAGAATCTGCCTGCAATGCAGGAGACTCGAGTTCCATCCCCTGGAGAAGGGAATGGCTACCCAGTCCAGTATTCTTGCCTGGGAAATCTCATGGACAGAAGAGATCTGGCTGTAGTCCACGGAGTCACAAAGAGTCGGACATGACTGAGTGACTTTCTGGGGCTCTCCAGCGTGTGCTGCGGCCCCAGGTCTAGTGGCGCAGGGCACTGAGTGCAGGGGCTGTGGGGGAACTGTCTCCAGGGCTCGGGAGTGATGGCTTTTCCATTCAGGCTACTGGGATCCACGCTGACAACTGTGTGATCCTTAGTGAGCATTTCGGGGGGTCAAAGGTGGCTTCAAGGCTTTCGGGGTCCTCAGTGACGCCTCCAAGGCCAGTGGCTACAGGCCAGGGCAGGTGTGGTCATGGCTGCCGTTGGTGGTGTGTTCAGACACAGCTGTGGGGGCCAGCAGCAGACTCTTGGGTAGTGGCTGGGCCATTTGCAGACAGACACGCTATGGCGGGAGCCCCGGCAGGCAGCAGGGCCAGGACCAGCTCAGGCGCACTGGCAGCTGTGGGGGCCTAGCTGTTGGCACTCAATACAGTGTCTTGCCACGAGGGCGCAGCAATTGGAGACTGGGGATGGAGGCATGCAGGCGGCAGCTGGGGGGGCAGCTGCAGGTCAGTGCTGGGGTGCAGGCCCGATGCAGGCCCACAGACAGCCGTGGGGACCCTCGCTATCGGTGGACTCTCTCGTGACTGCAGTCCGTCTCTTACTGTCAAACTGCAGTGGAGGCCAGTGACAGTCACCTGCTGAGTGGCACGCAAGCACACAGCTGCAGGGGCCAGCCCCCAGCGTGCGCTCGGTGGCGGATGTCGGCTTGCATTGGTGCAGCTGCAGAGCTGCCTGTGGGCTCAGTGACCTGGTTCCGGTAGGAGCTGGTCGGGGAAGGTGGGAGAAGGGTCTCGGGTGGCTGACACAGATCATGTGAATACTGGTGGCGCAAAATTTGATGATGTCTGCAGGTGGTCCAAAGCTGACTGTTGATTTCTGCAGGGGCAAAAACTGCTGGGTTTTCCTGCAGAGCAGGTCAGGGTGAGCTGTGACTCACCCCCAGCACACGGCTGCTGCCGGTAGCCTTGCATTTCTCTCTTGTTTCTAACCACCTCTATTCATCTCAGGTTGGCCAGTCTGGGTGGGATGAAACTGGAGTGGGACCTTGGTGTGGTGCTCTAGAAGGCTGGGGAAGCTGCTCCTTCATCCTCTGCTCCCTCTCTTGGTGAGAGAGAGAGCTCTTTCTAGCTGGCGAGTTCCCTCTTGGCACTGGGCAATGCTGGCTTGGTGAATGCGATGATGCAGGCGAAATGCGACTGTCTTTCTTCTCTTTGGGGGCAGCTAGTCTCAATTTTTTAATTCTCCTGTGTTGCTGGACTCCAGGGCTCTCTCATAGCCTTTTGTGTGTGTGTGGGTAGCAGGCAAAATTGGTCTAATTATTGATCTGTCTAATTTTTGACCCTTGTGAGGGACAGAGTCTGGGGTCTCCTATACCAACATTTTTGGTGGCATTACTCTTAAAAATACAGTTTGCTCAGAAGTAACCCTTGCTGAACAGGAAGTGCAGTTGTGTGGCATATTTTCCAGCTATGGGGGAAAAAGCTTTCTGATTCTGCACGAGGTAAAGGAAGTTTCTCCTCTTATCTATTCCTTTATCCTCCTGTGTCAGTTTTAATAATTTCTCTAGATATACTTAAATGAGTATGCTTGTTTACTGATGGGATTGTTGTTGGTTTTACAACAGCATGATTTTTGTATTTTGGCCGTTCTGTGCAGCATGTGGGATCTTAGTTCCCCGACCAGGGATGGAACGCGTGTCCCCCAGCCCAACCCGTGCTTCCTGCAGTGGAAGCATGGAGTCTTAACCAGACCACCAGGGAAGCCCTTGAATATTTTTTAAAGAAAGCAAGTCGATTTCATCATCTTTTCTTGGTTTCACACTGTATGGAAGAATCGTGTGACCTGTTGCCTGTCTCTGTTTCAATAAAGACATGTTCATAGCCCACATAATCTAAACATCTTTGTCCTAAAGCAGGGTGTATTCTTTTGGCCAAATATTTTGCTTCTCAATTGTTATTTTACTGAACTGGTAGAACTGGGTAAATCGCAGTCCCAAGTCTGGCCATAGCTGCTAGCTTGGGTTTTGCTGTTTATTGACCACACTTATGGAAGTGGATTGGGCAACACACAGAAGCCTCAGGGTTCTCGAGAGCAGCAGGAAACAGCAAGATTCAGCGGTCAGTCGCTTTTCAAGCTTCTTCATGCATGTCATGGAGGGGTGGAAAGTAATTTTAAACAGATTATTTTTGTTAGGTTTGAAAATTTAGAGCAATAACTGAGTTGGAAGTAATTTTGTTCAGGACATTTTTCATTATTAATTGAATAAGGGAGTTCTTAACTTGATCTCATAATGTAAATAATCCTTCAATAAAATCAATACAACAAAAAATGCTAATATTTTAGTATTTTTAAAATATCATAATAGAACACTGAGAACTAGTATGGCAATCAGTACACAGATGCATTTTGGTTGATTCTACTTTCCTGACCCAAACAGGAGATGACAGATGACCTTGATCACTACACCAATACTTATCAAGTCTACTCCAAGGACCCAAAGAAATGTCAGGAATTCCTTGGCTCACCAGAAGTCATCAACTGGAAGCAACATCTGCAGATTCAAAGTAAGTGGCCAGGATGTGGGCGGGCTGCCGGACTCTCCCGTGTCAGGATCTGCAGGGTCCCTTTTCCTCTGGAGTGGCACCTCTGTATCCCCTATAGCAGGCTTCCTGGGGTCTCAGAAGGTAAAGAATCTGCCTGCAATGCAGGAGACCTGGGTGTGATCACTGGATCGGGAAGATCCCCTGGAGCAGGAAATGACAACCCACTCGTGTTCTTCCTGGACAGTTCCAGGGACAGAGGAGTCTAGTGGGCTACAGTCCATGGGGTCACAAGAGTCTGACACGACTGAGTGACTAACACTCACACATACTCTCTCTCTCACACACACACACACACATGCCTTCTAGATCTTTACTGCAATCCCAGACACTCAGCCGGCCGTGCCATCAGCACCTCCATAGCTGCCAGTTCACAGAGCTCTTAGGGAGCTTCCCGGGTGGAGACCGGCAGCCATGCCCCTATGAGCGCACGGCAGGGAGAGGCTAAGAAAGGGGCAGGCCACTCCAGACTGGCGGGGCAAGATAATGAGCAGGAGAACTCACCTCCAGGCTTGTCCTGGGAGACTGCAGGACAGGGGATCCCCTCATCTGCCTGCCAAAATCTTAAAAAAAGTATATAGTGGCCTTATCTGGATTTAGTCACGTGCCCAGTCCAGATATGTGAACACCACATTTCTGTCTCAAGGCTGTGTCCTTGGAGCAGTTTCTGGAAGGCAAGTGGAACACCCCTTCCAAGGACAGGGGATAGAGGGGGAAGCCTCCAGTTGCCTCCAGAGTTAAGGGCGACGTGTCTTCTTGATGACCTCCTCCAACAATAGTGAATTAGAACTTAAAGACTGCCAGGTATGGGGTTTACACAGGAAATCATGAGCAATAGAATTTCTTAATAGTTAAAAGTTCACGGCTACCTGATTCTACTCATTGGAATTAAGACCTGAAGCTGGGAAAGACTGAAGGCAAAAGAAGACAGTGGCAGAGGATGAAATGGTTAGAAAGCACCACCAACTCAATGGACATGGATGTGATCAAACTCTGGCAGATAGTGGAGGACAGAGAAGCCTGGCGTGCTACAGCCCACGGGTCGTAAAGAGTCAGACACGACTTAGCGACTGAACAACAGCAAAAATTCATGGTTTATTCCAGGATCGATGATACGGGAGCAGAACTCCCGTCTGCCTCACCTCCAGGAGTCTATCTCATCCTTACTACAGAGGGGGAGTTTAGTGACCATGAATATGTTTGGGAATTCCTGGCAGTCAGTGGTTAGGACTCTGCTCTCACTGCCAGGGACCCAGGTTCGATCCCTGGTGAGGGAATTAAGATCCCACAAGCCTTATAGTGTAGCCGAAAAAATAAAAAAATGTGTTCTCTGGAGTCAGACTAGCTGAAGTTGTGACCTTGTTAGGCCTGTTAGTAGTTGTGTGGTCTAAGACAAGGAACAACAGCTCTGTGGATCAGTCTTCTGATGAGTAAAAATAGCAATTATAATAGTACCCAAAACATAGGGGTATGTTTTGAAGATTAAGTGAGCTCTCGAATAAGAAATGCTTGGCACCAAGCCTGGTTTTATCAGTCGGGTTTTGAAACCACCCCAAAACAGTGACCGCAAAACACAATTGTTTATTAGCTCCCATGTCGTGGTTCAGCAGTTTGTACGAGACTCGGCTGGATGATTCTTCCGCTGGTCTCTGCTGGGGTCACCCATGAGACTGCAGTCAGCTGGGGGTTGTCCGTGAGCTGGCAGGACTAAGCTAGCCACAATCTGGAGGCCGGCTGTTAACGCCGGCTTCGTCTGTCCTGGCTGCTGGCTGTGCCGTGCAGTGGCCTGGGTGACGTATATACAGCAGTCACCCAAGGCTCTTAAGAGCAGAGAGAAAAGGCGAACTCCATCCACAGTCACTTTCCAAGCTTCTTCCGCATCACATTTGCTATCGCTCCCTTGGCCCAAACAAGTTTCACAGTCAATCCCAGAAGTCAGGTCAGCAGAAAAAAGTCCAGATAGTGAAGAAAAACCTGGGACCATTATAGCAGCAACCTACAGCATAGAATTGTTAAATAAATTCAACAAGTGTCGGTGATTATCTTTACCTCATCGCCTTTGATGAGCGTAACTGTGCTGTGACGTGTTCAGCAATTGTAGTGTCAGCCCGATTTTTATTTTTTTAATTGGAGTTTAGTGGCTTTATACTGCTGTGTCAGTTTCTGCTGCACAGCAAAGTGAATGGGCCATATGTATGCACACGCATCAGCCCTTCTTTGGATTTCCTTGCCGTTTAGATCACCACAGAGCACCGCGTACTTTGCTGCGCGCTGCGGTAGGCCCTCGTTAGTCATCTCTTCATATGTAGTACTGCATATGCGGCAATCCCCATCTCCCAGTTCACCCCGTCCTCCACTTTGACCCTTTGGAATCTATATGTCTGTTCTCTGCGTCTGTGTCTCTATTTCAGCTTTGCAAATGTATTTCTCTTAAATGTGAGAGTGACTTACTATTATCCCATAGACGTCTTTTCATGATGGAACGTGAGCTTTAATCATTCGAAACCCACAAACCTTGCAGTCACTGGATGGCTTTTTCCTGACGTTTAAATGAACAATGATATCTCATACGATTCTTCATTTCCTCCATCTAGGCTCACAGTCCAGCTTGGATGACGTGATAAAAAACCTTGCAGCTACTAAATCGGGCAAGGTCAAGCGAACACAGTGCTTTCTCTATATGACCTCTGAGGCCGGAAAGAAATTGGCTACTTCTCTGCTGGAGGCAAAAAGTGTATCAGTCAATGGTGATAAACACAAACCCAGGTAAGTCTGACAGAATCTGCTCTGGGGAATTCCCTGGCGGTCCAGCGGTTAGGACTCCGCACTTTCACTGCCTGCCAAGGTTTAGTCCCTCTGGTCTGAGAAGTAGTTAAGATCACACCCACAAGCCACATGGCAGGATAAAACAAAACCGAACCGAAAACGTCGTATCTGTTACTGCTGAAGTAGCCAGCGCATTAGTCTCTTAGGACAGTCACGAAAATGCACAATAGACTGGGGTGGATTCGAACAGCAGAAAGCTATCCTTCTGGTTGTGGAGGCCAGGATCCCAAGTCCAGGAGCTGGCAAGCCTGTGTTCCCTTCAAAGCCCCTAGGAGAGAATTCATCCTTGCTTCCTCCACATTCTGGTGGCTCTGGGCATGTCACTTTGATACTGACCAGGGTGCTTGGCCTTCTCCAAGCAACAGACATTGATTAGAAGCCTGACTAGAAATTCAAGCAGAGCTTCACAGATGCCCCTGCTGCAGCAGGGGGGGGGTGAAAACAAGCAACTGTTTCCCCTTGCTTGCTGAGGCTGGGGGGCTGGCTCCTTACATAGGGTGAGGGGAGCAGTGTGTCCAGGGGTCTGATGGGCAGCTCGAGCTCAAAAGACTCGACCGCCAAGTGGTTTTCAGGGAAGGAGCTTAAGACGGCATGAGCAGGAGGGCTGCAGAGGGCACGGTCACCTTGTGCGCGGCTCTCTGGTTGCCGCCATGAGAAGTTACAAGCAAAATCAGCCTCCTGGTTTTGACCAGGCTGGAGTCTATGTTCCTGCGGTCAGAAGCGCTCATCTGGAGGGGGTCTGCTTCCTGTAAAGAAGGCTTGGGAATGTGCATCAGGCCTTTATCTGTATGTCGCTTCCCTGATTCGGCTCTGTGGCCAGCCTCTAGTCTAAACTGTTAATAGTTTCTAAGTCAACAGCTATTCTGTTTCTATAGCTACAGATCCTAATCATTAACTCTTAAAAAATTTTTTTTTATTTTTAAAATTATGACAGTATGATGACATGTTTACAGGGGACTTGGAAAGTACAGAAGAAAGTTACCTATTGTTCCACTATATATTACAAGTGATTTTTTTAAGTAGATAAACTAAGATTTTTAGTTGGAGTTTCAACATCAAACTCTCAAAAATTAATAAATGAATTGACACAAAATTAGAAGGATGTAATAGACATGAAAATCACTATAAACCATTTCAACATAATTAAGATTTATACAACTTTCCACAGCAGCAGGGTACAAATTCTATTCAAGTTCCCATAGACTATAAATGAGGAGACAGTGGGATATATAACAAGGTGAAAAAGTTTCATGGTCTAAAGGTATGGAAATCACACGGGGCCTGTTCTCTTCTCACTGTGAAATTATGTTCAAAATCAACATCGAAAGAAATTTGAAAATAACCCACATGTTTTCAAATGCAATGGGACATTTACTGAGAGAGATCTTTGACTTAGCCATTGAAAGCCTCAAGAAGGTTAAAAGACTGAAAAAACACAGAGGGTGATTGCAGAGAAGAAAGCATTTAAATGAGAAATTAGTATCAATGTAAGAAATTAACATCAAGGACAATTTAAACCCCATGTAGTTAGAAGTTAAATGTCCACTTTTATATGATGAGTGTGTCTAAGAAACCATGACGAGGAAGGCTGGAAAATATT
Source organism: Capra hircus (assembly GCF_001704415.2). Taxonomy (NCBI): domain Eukaryota; kingdom Metazoa; phylum Chordata; class Mammalia; order Artiodactyla; family Bovidae; genus Capra; species Capra hircus. Next base: position 1,372,704 of record NC_030822.1, read on the forward strand.
AGTGAAAGAATAAAAAGGGAATCTATCAGGATTCATTGCACGCAGCTGAAGCTACTCAATGCAGCTAAACACAATGTAGAATCTTGACTAAGGCGTGAAAATAAATAATAGACACCAGCATAAAATTTTCTAAAATTTGAGTAAAATCTATACTTTAATAATACTGTATTACATGTTAATCTCCTGTTGTTTTTTACAACATAATACCTATTTATATTTTCATACTTGAATTAGAAGTTTTTAGCCTCATTCAAAAGTTTTTAATAACAAAAGATAATAAGCTTTCTAGATTTTTAGCAATAATACTAGATGCCAGAATATATGAAACTATGTCAAAATTTTGAGTGAATATGAATTAGAAATCTAACATGCTATTCATACCTAGTCAAACAAATGGAACCAAAAACGTCAAAATATTTAAGCAAAATTTCATGTTTTCTAAACTCTGTATATCATGCTTAATATATGTATGTCTATATAGTACACAGAAGCTTTTCTACTGCACTCGGTGAAGGCTAGAGAAAGGACAGCAAAGAAGGAAATGGGGAAGTTGGAGACCATCAGCTGAATGAAATGGGATCACCGACTGCGAAACAGAAGAAAGTGAAACAAACTGCATAGAAGTGAAACACCGCCTAGGCCAGCTGTTTCTAAACATGGCAGCTCATTACAGTCACATCTGGAACTCTGGGCAGATTTGCGTTGTCCAAGAAATTCCAAGACAATTCTGATATGCAGCTGGATTTTAAAAAGTGATCACAAGTTTTTCTACTAAGTGGTAGTTTTAGTGATAGAGAAGTCTGTTACTTTCTGTTGACCGATCGTGATGCACTGGCATTAAAATGAGCACTAGCCACGTAATCACAGTAGTGAAAGGTGTTTATCAGTTTTCACAAGTAATAGCCAGACTGAAAATAAAAGATAATTACACTGGCAAGCCATAAGGGAAGCATGATTAATCTACCAGGGTAGAATAACTGCGTACAGTTTCGGGGGTTAAGTGGAGTGACGTGGTAAGTGGAAGTGAATCCAGCCGCATGTTTGCATGCATCCAGCCAACCTGGGTCTTTTTGTTGTTGCGTTTAATCTATTCACAGTTAATGCGATTATTGATATGGAGGACCCTATTGTCATTTTCTTAATTGTTTAAGTCTCTGCCTTCTCTTGGGCTTCCCGCCCAGAGAAGCTCCTTTAGCATCTGCTGTGAAGCTGTTTTGCTGGTGCTGAATTCTCTTAACTTTTGCTTGTCTGGAAAGCTTTTGATTTCTCCGTGAAATCTGAATGAGAGTCTGAATGAGTGAAATCTGAATGTTGGGTAGCATACTCTTGGTTGTAGGCTATTCCTATTCATCAATTTACATATATCATGCCATTCCCTTCTGGCTTGCGGAGTTTCTGTTGAGAAATCAGCTGATAACCTTATGGGAGTTCCCTTGTATGTTATTTGTCATTCTTTTCTCTTGTTGCTTTTAATACTTTATCTTTGTCTGTAATTTTTGTCAGCAGTTTGAGTACTATAGTGTGTTCAGTGTGTTCCTCCTTGGATTTAGCCTGCCTGGGGCTTGGTGCTTCCTGGACGTGGTTGACTATTCTTTTTCCCATATTAGAGGAGTTGTCGGCTATTATCTCTTCAAATATTTTCCCAGGTCCTTTATCTCTCTCTCTCTTCTCTTTCTAGGACCTCTATAATGCAAATGTTGGTGTGTTTAGTGCTGTCCCAGGGGACTCGGGCTATCTTAAATTTTTATTTTCACTCTTTTTTCCTGTATTCCATTTTACAGCAGTGATTCCGCCATTCTGTCTTCCAGGCCGCTTACCTGCTCTCCTGCCTCAGTTATTCTGCTCTTGGTTTCTCCCAGGGTACTGCTCCTCTCTGTCTGTGCTTTAGTTCGTCTAGGTCTCTTGTAAACACTTCTTGCATCTTCCCCTTCCCTTTCCCAAGAACGTGGGTCATCTGCACTGTCATTATTTTGAATTATTTTTCTGCAAGGCTGCCTATCTGCACTTCATTTAGTGATTTTCCTGGGGTTTCATCTTGTTCTTTCATCCGAGAGATAATTCTCCCCCGTTTCGTGCTGATTGACTCTCTGTGGTTGTGGCTTTGTTCTGGTGGCTGCAGGACTGACTGATCACTTCTTCTACACGCCCTCTGGTGGATGAGGCTGATGGGAGGTGGAAAAACCTAGATCTTCTGGCTCTCAGGAGAACTTCAGTCTGACTCTCAGCTGATGGGTGGGGCTGTGCATCCTCCCTATTCGCTGTTTAGCCTGGGATGAGCCAGTCCTGGGGTCTACGGGCTCCTGTTGCAGTCCAAACACTGAGAGGTGTCCAGCTATTTGCCACCCCATGGACTTCAGCACCCCAGGCTCCCCTTTCCTCATTATCTCCCAGAATTTGGTTAATTCATGTCCGAGTGATGCCATCCAACCATCTCATCCCTCTGTTGGCCCTTTCTCCTCCTGCCCTCAATATTTCCCGGCATCAGGGTATTTTCCAGTGAGTTGGCTCTTAACATCAAGTGGCCAAAGTATTGGAGCTTCAGCTTCAGTATCACTCCTTCCAATGAATAGTCAGGATTGATGTCCTTTAGAATTGACTGTTTTGATCTCTTTGCTGCCCAAGGGAGTCATTTCCAGCACCACAGCTCAAAAGCATCAACTCTTCAATACTCAGCCTTCTTTATGGTCTAACTCTCACATCTGTACATGACTACTGGAAAAACCATAGCTTTGATTATAGGCATCACTTTGTTGGCAAAGTGATGTCTTTGCTTTTTAATATGCTGTCTAGGTTGATCATAGCTTTTCTTCCAAGGAGCAAATGTCTTTTAATTTCATGGCTGCAGTCACCATCTGCAGTGATTTTAGAGCCCAAGAAAACAAAGTCAATCACTTTTTCCACTTTTCCCACGTCTATTTGCCATGAAGTGATGGGACCAGATGCCATAATCTTAGTTTTTTTTAACATTGAGCTTTAACCCAGCTTTTTCACTCTCCTCTTTCACGTTCATCAAGAGGCTCTTCAGTTCCTCTTCGCTTTCTGCCGTTGAGGTGGTGTCATCTGTGTATCTGAAGTTGTTGATATTTCTCCTGTCACTCTTGATTCCAGCTTGTGCTTCATCCAGCCTGGCATTCCACATGATGTACTCTACATACAACTTAAATAAGCAGGATGAAAATATATAGTCTTGACATACTCTTATTCCAACTTTGAACCAGTCTATTATTCCATGTTTGGTTCTAACTGTTCCTTATTGACCTGCATACAGGTTTCTCAGGAGGCAAGTAAGGTGATCTGGTATTCAGACATCTTTAAGAATTTTCCAGAGTTTGTTGTGATCCACACAGTCAAAAGCTTTAGTGTAGTCAATGAAGCAGATATATATGTTTTTCTGGAATTCTCTTGCTTTTTCTATGATCCAACAGATGTTGACCATTTGATTTCTGGTTCCTCTGCCTTTTCTCAATCCTGATTGTACATCTGGAAGTTCTTGGTTCACATACTGTTAGAGCCTAGCTTGAAGGATTTTGAACATTACCTTACTGGCATGTGAAATGAGTGCAATTCTGTGATAGTTTGAGCATTCTTTGGCATTGCCTTTCTTTGGGATTGGAATGAAAACTGACCTTTTCCAGTCCTGTGGCCACTGCTGAGTTTTCCAAATGTGCTGTCATATTGAGTGCAGCACTTTCTCAGCATCATCTTTTAGGATATTAGATAACTCAGTTGGAATTCCATCCCTTCCACTTGCTTTGTTCATAGTAATGCTTCCTAAGGCCCACTTGACTTTCTACTCCAAGACGTCTGGCTCTAGATGAGCGATCACACCTTTGTGTGGGTCATGAAGACCATTTTTGTATAATTCTGTGTATTCTTGCCAACTTTTGTTAATCTCTTCTGCTCCTGTCAGGTTCTTACAGTTTCTGTCCTTTATTGTGCCCGTCTTTGCTTGAAATGTTTCCTTTGTGTCTCCAATTTTATTGAAGAGATCCCTGGTCTTTCCCATTCTATTGTTTTCCTCTATTTCTTTGCACTGATCACTGATGAAGGCTTTCTTGTCTCTCCTTGCTCTTCTTTGGAGCTCTGCGTTCAGGTGGGTATATTTTCCCTTTTCTCTTTTGCCTTTTGCTTCTCTTTTCTCAGCTATTTGTAAGGCCTCCTCGGGTGACCATTTTGGTTTTTTCCATTTCTCTTTCTTGGGGATGGTTTTGATCACTGCCTCCTGTACAGTGTTACAAACCTCCGTCCATAGTTCTTCAGGCACTCTGTCTATCAGGTCTAATCCCTTGAATCTGTTTACCACTTTTGCTGTATAATCATAAGGGATTTAATTTATTTCATACCTAAATGGCCTACTGGTCTTCCCCACTTTCTTAAATTTAAGTCTGAATTTTGCAATAAGGAGTTCATGATCTGAGCCACAGTCAGCTCCTGGTCTTGTTTTTGCTGACTGTATAGAGCTTCTCCATCTTTGGCTGCAAAGTATATAATCTATGTGAGTTCGGTGTTGACCATCTGGTGATGTCCATGTGTAGAGTCTTCTCTTATGTTGTTGGAGAGGGTGTTTGCTGTGACCAGTGCGTTCTGTTGGCAAAACTCTGTTAGCCTTTGCCCTGCTTCATTCTGTGCTCCAAGGCTGAACTTGCCTATTACTCCAGGTAGCGCTTGACTTCCTACTTTTGCATTCCAGTCTCCTATAAAGAAAAGGACATCTCTTTTGGGTGTTAATTCTAGAAGGTCTTGTAGGTCTTCATAGAACCGTTCAGCTTCAGCTTCTTCAGCGTGGGCAGCCTATTTTTGGTGGGTTTCGGCGTCCTCCTGTCAATGGCGTTCAAAAGCTAGCTGCGATTTTGGCGCTCTTGCAGTAGGAGACGAGTGCTTGTCCTTCTATTCCTCCATCGGGATTTGATCTCTCCAGTAACTCTTTTAAAAAAAAGGTTTTATTAATTATTTGTTTTGGCTGTGCTGGGTCACTGCTGCTGGGCAGGTTTTCTCTCAGTGCGGTGACCGGGGGCTACTCTGTCGTCATAGTACACAGGCTTCTGTTTGTGCAGAGCGTGGCTCTAGGGTGTGTGGACTCAGTAGCTGCCCATGAGCTCTAGAGTGTGGGTTCCGTTCTTGTGGCACAAAGCCTTCACTGTTCCATGTACATGGGCTCTTCCAGGCCAGGGACCGAAACCCGTATCTCCTGCACCAGCAGGGGGATTCTCTACCCCTGAGCCACCAGGGGAGCCCCCTCGGCCATGAACCCTTGAGATAGTCTTTTGAGATTCTGGGCAAGCCTGGGAGGCTAAAGTAAAAGCCTTGACTTCAAAGGACAGGGACACAAGGCTTGTACACCGTTTTGATGTTATGGCTATTCTTTCCTTTAATTCCCAATAGCCACCCAAAGATGCTGACACTCTCAACCCTGGATCCTGCCCATGCTGTCTTGGTGAACAAGCTCTGGTATTTCGGTGGCAATGAAAGGAGCCGGAGGTTTATCGAGCGCTGTATCCAGACCTTCCCCAGCTCGTGCCTGCTGGGGCCCGAGGGGACCCCTGTGTCCTGGATGCTGATGGACCAGACGGGAGAGCTGCGGATGGCAGGCACCCTGCCTGAGTACCGGGCCCAGGGGCTCATCTCATACCTCTCTTGTGTCCACGTCCAGACTCTGGACAAGCTTGGCTTCCCCTTGTATTCCCACGTAGACAAGGCCAATCACATCATGCAAAGAGTATGCTCCAACATGCAGAGTATCCTCGTGCCCTGCGACTGGAACCAGTGGAACTATGTGCCTCTGTAAAGCGGCCCTGAACACAGAGAGCACTGAATGAATGCAGAATGTGGCTGGAGGAGCCGACAGAGAGAGAGAACCCAGTGTAATGAAGGGTGGTGAGGTGGCCTGAGCTCTGAGGGAGCAGCGATGGGTGGTGAACAGGACAGACTCAGTCTCTGTGCTCAAACACGTCCCAGAATTTCCTTGTTTCCTCAGCAGGAAACAGACCAGGCACCCAGCTGTCGGTGCCTGGATGCTTTCAGCATCCTTGTGATTCACACTTGGTCGCATGCTTTTCTATATTGGTCTTCCTGGGACTCCTAGCTCATTAACTCTTTCCAGTTTGCCAGAAGCGTTGTAATATTTTGCGGGGTTTATGATGATTTTCCCCCCTCTGGCTTTCTATGACTTTTTAATTGGCTGGAGAGTGGCCTGTCCTTTAAGTAGATCTTTGAAAACCCTCCTCTCTCAAGTCATTTCTTAAGCCTTATATTATAATCACATGAAATATGTTATACAAATACACTATGCATTTCTCTGTCTATCTATAAAGGTGTTGTTATTGTTTAGTCACTAAGTCGTATCTGACTCTTTTGTGACCCCATGGACTGAAGCCCTCCAGGTAGCTCTGTTCATGGGATTTCCCAGCAAGGATACTGGATTGGGTTACCACTGCCTTCTCCAGGGGATCTTCCCAACCCAGGGATCAAACCTGAGTCTCCTGCATTGAAAGTGGATTCTTTACCACTGAGCCACTGGAGAAGCCATTTACACACACACACACACACACACACACACACACACACACACACACACACTGCAGTATAGAAAATTAAAAGAGAACGATTGACTGGTATCAGTATCCTTTTTTGCAATATCTATTGAATCTGTGCAAACCCCTGTGTCCTTGTCTTTTGAAGTGAAATGCTGACTCAAGAGTTAACGATTGGAAAATGTGAGGATTTAGAAACAAAGAGTAACTGTTGGGTTAGGGAATGGGTAACAATTTAGAATAAAATTCTGCCACATAACAGAATCACTGAACTCACAGTTCCCTGAAAGGTATAGACAAAGGCCTGGCACACATTCCTAAGCAGTTTTTACAGGAAGAAGACCCCCTCCAAATGAAAACCACTGACCGCAAGAACAAAGATCCTACACTGGTTGAACCGAGAAGGTTGATGATGCTTGAAACTTCACTCTGATGCCAACTGATCCAAGAACTGTCCATGCTGACCACACCCTGCTCCCTGAACACTATAAACCCCCTCTCTACCCTGTCCAGCGTGGGTCACATGGTCTCCAAGGCAGTAGCCCACTCTGGCCTCCTTTGTCTGGTCAAACAATGAAAGCTACTTGTTTCTGCTTCACTCGGAACTCTGCACGTTGCTGTTTGGCACTGGGGAGCAGAGGCTGAGTTTCAGCAACACTGTGCCAGAAAAGAGATACTAACATTGTTTCTGTCAAGACCTTCCTGCTGGTCATGTGATTAAGAGTCCACCTTCCAATGCAGAGGCCATGGGTTTGATGTCTGGTCAGGGAACTGTGATCCCACATGCTAAGAGGCAGCTAAGCTTTCATGCTACAGTTAGAGAAAGCCTGCATGCCCCCACCAAAGAGTCCAGACATCAGGAAGAGCCCACACATTACAAAGGAGACCCAACTCAGCCAAGAAAAAATTGTTCCTGTCGACTGAAATATCAATAAAAATGCACAAGGTGAAAGCTGTGGGTTTCAGATTTATCATAGGGTTTGCTGAGGACTAGCCTGTGAGACAGCCCCTCAGATAACTGAGGAATTCCTCCAAAGAGGTAAGGGGGTTGTGGTGGGAGAATGATACAGATGAACTTATTTACAAAACAGAAACAGACTCACAGGCTTAGAGAAAGAATTTATGGTTACTGTGGGGAGGCAGGGGGGGAGGGATAGGGAATTTGGGATTGACAGGTACATATTGCTATATTTAAAATGGATAACCAACAAGGCCCTACTGTACAACATAGGTGGAGAAGGTGATGGCACCCCACTTCAGGACTCTTGCCTGGAAAATCCCGTGGGTGGAGGAGCCTGGTGGACTGAAGTTCATGGGATCGACAAGAGTCGGACACAACTGAGCGACTTCACTTTCATTGCAGAAGGAAATGGCAACCCACTCCAGTGTTCTTGCCTGGAGAATCCCAGGGATGGCGGAGCCTGGTGGGCTGCCGTCTATGGGGTCGCACAGAGTCAGACACGACTGAAGCAGCTTAGCAGCAACAGCAGCAGTACAACATAGGGAACTCTGCTTAATGTTATGTAACACTCTAAATGGGAAAAGAATTTGATAAAAAAGAGGTACATGTGTATGTCTAACTGAATCATTTTGTTGTACAGCTGAAACTAACATAATCAGTTCAGTTCAGTTCAGTTGCTCAGTAGTGTCTGACTCTTTGTGACCCCATGGACTGCAGCACGCCAGGCCTCCCTGTCCATCACCAGCTCCCACAGCCTACCCAAACTCATGTCCATTGAGTTGGTGATGCCATACAACCATCTCATCCTCTGTCATCCCCTTCTCCTCCTGCTCTCAATCTTTCCCAGCATCAGGGTCTTTTCAAATGAGTCAGTTCTTCACATCAGGTGGCCAAAGTATTGGAGTTTCACCTTCAGTATCAGTACTCCAATGAATATTCAGGACTGACCTCCTTTAGGATGGACTAGTTGGATCTCCTTGCAGTCCAATCAATTATACTCCAAAATAAAATAAAAAGTTAAAAAAAAAAAACTAAAAGGTAGAGGGAGGTCAGCATGTATGTGATTTTAGAGCAGGGGCGCTTGCAACCAAGCACGCTTCTTGGTAGATCACTGTTAGGCATGATGAACAGATACCTCGGTGAATGATTCTAGTGATTTTATGAGTATGGAAAGATGCAAGAATTGGGGTTCATAGAATTTTTCCCTGAAAATGTCTAACTCTCTGAAGACCTGTTCTGCCAGCTTTCCCAGAGCATGAGTGCCTCATTCTTGATCTCCATCCTGAAATCTTTTCAAGGGGTGTGTTTAAGATCAGCAACTACAGTGGCTAATGACCATCCTTTAGAACCAGATAGCAAGTGACAGTTTTTAGTTGACATTTCTGAAAGCTGAGCTTTCTTAATCCCCCTCCTCCAGTCCACATGTAATAAAGAGATTCTCTGTTTGGCTGTGGAAGCTTAATCTATGTGGTCCATGAAAGCAATATAGGGAGAGGAGAGGGTGGGTGCACCCGGACCAGAGAGAGGAGCTCGGTTTACCAGGGACAGAAGTCGGGGAGGCTCTGCGTAGGGAGGAGACTGGGCTGTCTCTTTGCAGCAGTACATTATTTCAAGATATCTGAATCCTCTGTAACATGACTAAGGGTCTTGCGGGAGTCTCACTGGTGAGGCCACCAGACAATTCACCTCTGAGTCTCTCTGGGAAGACTGTCCTAACACTGCCAGAGGAAGAGCGCCTACTTGAAGGGAAAAAGAAGGAAAGAGAATGATACCAGCTTAAGACTTGGGACCACCACGGTCCTTAACACCACACCACAGCTTTCTTAACACATCAAAATAAAAGCTCTGCTTGTTATACTTGAGCACCAGCTAAAGCATCGCCCCCAGAAAGGCCCTGAAGTCAGCCAGGGAAGAGGGGCTTGGGGATCTGCAGTAGGGAGAGTCAGAACTGGCTCCTCCCCACGACACTGTGGTAGAAATTATTCTGTTGTAATAGCTCTTTCAGCCCACACCACGAATTCTGAAGGCACTTGTTCTGGGGTTCCAGGCAGCTCTTTGAGACTTCCCTGGTGGTCCACTGTCTATGAATCTGCCTTCCAATACAGCAGGCAAGGGTTCAATCCCTGGTCAGGGAAATAGGATCCCACGTGCCAAGGGGCCACAGCAGCTAGAGAGGCACCTGTGAGTGGCAACAGAGAGTCCAAGAGCCATGATCAAGGCCTGACATCGGCCAAAATAAGCAAAGGAAATGCATATTGTTTTAAAAAGCAGTCTGTGTGGAGTCTAATAATTCTGAAGTAATGCCAATGGTGCTATTTTGAGGACCAAATTTTAAGGGACTAAAAATAGCTGTGTGCATGTGCAATTGAGACAAATCATGGGCCAAAACTCAGGGGATGGTGAAGGACAGGGAAGCCTGGCGTGCTGTGGTCCATGGGGTTGCAAAGAGTCGGTCACAACTGAGCAACTAAATTGCAGCATGGACCAAAAGGTATGAAAAGACCAAAAACACTCAGTTGCTGCTTCTGAAGTGTGCTGTGTTCTAAGTTGCTCAGTCGTGTCCAACTCTTTGCATCCCTGTGGACCACAGCCCACCAGGCTCCTCTGTCCTTGGGGATTCTCCAGGCAAGAATACTGGAGTGGGTTGCCATGCCCTCCTCCAGGGGATCTTCCTGAGCCAGGGATGAAATCCATGTCTCTTATGTCTCCTTCACTGGCAGGCATGTTCTTTACCCCTAGAGCCAGGAGTGAAAAAAAAAAAAAAAAAAGACCAGGGTGTCGGGAGGCAAAGCAGGGTCCTGAGCATGCCCCTTCATACAACAAAACCAAAGAGTTGGGCAAGACCACCTAAGCCACTCCTGCCGCCCAACCCCTGCACACAACTCTGCCCTCATCCAATATAAAAAACCAACTCTCACACAAAAGCCACCCAATATAAAAACCAAGCTCTCTTGACTACTCAAGAAATTAAATCTCAATTGTGTGTGTGTGTGTGTGTGTGTGTGTGTGTGTGTGTGTGAGTTGGGGCCTTAACCTCCAATTGCAGAGCCAAATTTCAAGCTTAGACAGACCAGCAGAAGCAGGTTCTTGACCAGGTGATCACCCTCGTGCAGGTGCTGTTTGCTGCCGGCTCTGGTGCTCAGGCTGTTGCAGGACTGGGGCAGGAAGCTCTCCCCTTAACCCGTCCCGACCAGGAGGAACAGCTTGGCACACCAGCAAACAGACTTTCCCCTGAGGCAACAGTCTGGCCTGCAAAGAACTGGGCATCCTGAAGGGAGGTGCCAAGATCACGAGGACCAGCAGAAACGTGCGCTGTGCCACCCTGCCCTCAGCTGCATCCTCAGTAGATCCTCACAACTCAGATAATCATGAAGGTGTGATCACTCCCACTCACCTAGAGCCAGACACCCTGGAATGTGAAGTCAGGTGGGCCTTAGGAAGCATCACTACAAACAAAGCTAGTGGAGGCAATGGAATTTCAGTTGAGCTATTTCAAATTCTAAAAGATGATGCTGTGAAAGCGCTGCACTCAATAGGCCAGCAAATTTGGAAAACTCAGCAGTGGCCACAAGGACTGGAAAACGTCAGTTTTCGTTCCAATCCCAAAGAAAGGTAATGCCAAAGAATGCTCACACTACCACACAATTGCACTCATCTCACACGCTAGTAAAGTAATGCTCAAAATTCTCCAAGCCAGGCTTCAGCAATACGTGAACTGTGAACTTCCTGATGTTCAAGCTGGTTTTAGAAAAGGCAGAGGAACCAGAGATCAAATTGCCAGCATCCTCTGGATCATGGAAAAAGCAAGAGCATTCCAGAAAAATATCTATTTCTGCTTTATTGACTATGCCAAAGCCTTTGACTGTGTGGATCACAATAAACTGTGGAAAATTCTGGAAGAGATGGGAATACCAGAGCACCTGACCTGCCTCTTGAGAAACCTATCTGCAGGTCAGGAAGCAACAGTTAGAACTGGACATGGAACAACAGACTGGAATAGGAAAAGGAGTATGTCAAGGCTGTATATTGTCAGCCTGCTTATTTAACTTATATGCAGAGTACATCATGAGAAATGCTGGGCTGGAGGAAGCACAAGCTGGAATCAAGATTGCCAGGAGAAATATCAATAACCTCAGATATGCAGATGACACCACCCTTATGGCAGAAAGTGAAGAAGAACTAAAGAGCCTCTTGATGAAAGTGAAAGAGGAGAGTGAAAAAGTTGGCTTAAAGCTCAGCATTCAGAAAAATAAGATCATGGCATCTGGTCCCATCACTTCATGGCAGATCGATGGGGAAAGAGCGTCAGACTTTATTTTTTGGGGCTCCAGAATCACTGCAGATGGTGATTGCAGCCATGAAATTAAAAGGCGCTTACTCCTTGGAAGGAAAGTTATGACCAACCTAGACAGCATATTCAAAAGCAGAGACATTACTTTTCCAACAAAGGTCCATCTAGTCAAGGCTATGGTTTTTCCAGTGGTCATGTATGGATGTAAGAGCTGGACTATAAAGAAAGCTGAGTGCAGAAGAATTGATGCTTTTGAACTGAGGTATTGGAGAAGACTCTTGAGAGTCCCTTGGACTGCAGAAAGGTCCAACCAGTCCATCCTAAAGGAGATCAGTGCTGGGTGTTCATTAGAGGGACTGATGTTGAAGCTGAAACTCCAATACTTTGGCCACCTGATGTGGAGAGCTGACTCATTTGAAAAGACCCTGATGCTGGGAAAGATTGAGGGCAGGAGGAGAAGGGGACAACAGAGGATGAGATGGCTGGATGGCATCACCAGCTCAGTGGACATGGGTTTGGGTGGACTCTGGGAGTTGGTGATGGACAGGGAGGCCTGGCATGTTGCGGTTCATGGGGTCACAAAGAGTTGGACACGACTGAGCAACTGAACTGAACTGAAGACTATTAAAAAATGTAGAATTCATGAAGGCCGATCTTATCTTTTACCTCAGGGTAGTTCACAAGAAAGTTACATAAATATAAGATGCAGAGACGCAAGTCAAATCTGGGAGGTCAGAATACCCATCATTAAAAAGTCTGCAAATAATAAATGCTGGAGAGGGTGTGGAGGAAAGGGAGCCCTCCTGCACTCTTGGTGGGAAGGGAGATGTAACTGGTGAAGCCCCTCTGGACAACAGTGCAGAGGTTCCTCATAAGACTGAGAACAGAGTTGCCGTTTGACCCAATGGGTGGTTTGGTGGCTCAGACAGTAAAGCATCTGCCTGCAGTGCGGGAGACCTGAGTTCGATCCCTGGGTGGGGAAGATCCGCTGGAGAAGGAAATGGCAACCCACTCCAGTATTCTTGCCTGGAGAATCCCATGGACAGAGGAGCCTGGAATCCCATGGACAGGGGAGCCTGGTGGGCTACAGACCACGGGGTCGCAAAGAGTCGGTCACGACTCAGTGACTTCACTCTCACTTTCAATTTCATTTGACCCAACAATCTCACTCCTGAGCATACACCCAAACAAAATTATCGTTCGGAAATATACATGCTCTCTTGTGCTCATAGCAGCACCATTTACATAGTTAAGACACAGACAACCTAAATGTCCACCAAGAGATGAATGCAGAAAAATGACGTGGGGAATATACACGTAACGGAACATCACTCAGTCATAAAAAGGAATGAAATAGCCGTTTGCAGCAGCACAGATGGACCTCGAAACCATCATGAGAAGCAGAGTCAGGCAGGAAGAGAAAGACACACACAGTGAACTTCACTTACCTGTGGAGCCTGAAGTACGACACAGATGGACGCAGCTATGAACTAGGACTCACCCACATCGAGAACAGACTTTCGCTTGCTAGGAGGAGGAGGAGAGGGAAGGACTGGGAGTCTGGGATTAGCAGAGGCAACCTACTTTATACAGAATGAATGACAAGACCTTACTGTGCAGCACATGGAAAGACAGTCAGCATGCTGTGATAAACCACAAGATAAAAGCATAGGAAAAGGCATATTCATGCACATATATCAATCATTCTGCTGTACGGCAGAAATTAACACAACACTGTAAATCATCTATACTCCAATAACCTTCCAAATAAATCTGCAGGGTGTGATAGTAATGAGTTTCCTGAAACGTATAGGATTCGGAGCACCCTCCAGGGATGCCCACTCAAGCCAACAGCCAAGCATTGGGCCTCATAAACAAAAGGTAGATTGAGAACAATTGAGACTGAGATTCTTCATGACATTGGACAGACTCACTGTGAGCTGGCAGAAGAGAGCAACAGGCAATGCCTTCGGGGAGAAACTCAGAATCTTTGACCCAATTGTTCCCAGAAGAGGAAATTCATCCAAAGAAAACAATTCAAAAATGAAAAGAGCTCTTAGCAGATTTTGATAAAGCTACACAAACATAAGCAAGAACAGAACAAAATCCCAGGGTCTAGCAATAGGGAAGGAAATGTCAACTATGGTGCAACTCCATGATATTACGTAGCTCCTGCACATACGGACACGCGGGAAAGGGACAGAACCAAATGGGAAAGCATAGGGCGTTAAGGAAGGCACACCTGCAGAGTCCTTGGTGGTGAGTAAGTTAGGCTGGAGAGACACTGGATTGAACTGATTGGTCTCTTCATAACAGGGGAGAGACATACAGAGGGGAGGGGCCACATGGGGACGCGGACACACAGGGAGAGCAGAGAGAGCTCCGTGGAGAGACACAGAGACTGGAACGAGGCATCAACCCACCCAGGAACACTGAGGGCTCATAACAGGGGAGAGACATACAGAGGGGAGGGGCCACATGGGGACGCGGACACACAGGGAGAGCAGAGAGAGCTCCGTGGAGAGACACAGAGACTGGAACGAGGCATCAACCCACCCAGGAACACTGAGGGCTGGTGGCAGCCAGGTGCTTGGAAGAGGCAAGGAAGGCTTCTCCCCTAAAGCTTTCAGAGGAAGTATCATCCTGCCCACACCTTGATTTTGGCCTGTTAGAGTCCAGAACTGTGAGAAAATAAAGGTGTTTGAATCTACCCAATTTTTGGTACTTGTGAGCCAAATGTTTGTGGCCCTGGAGAGTCAAGTGTGGTGGGTAAGTGCACGGCCTCCAGAGCCAGACTGCTTCACCTGAAACTCACGGGGCTTTGGGGTTTGGACAAGCTGTGGGGCTTTGGACAATTTACTTTCTCTCTCTCTGAGATGTAAAGAAGGCTGAGAGCTGAAGAACTGACGCTTTCGAACTGTGTGTTGGAGAAGACTCTTGAGAGTCCCCTGGACTGCAAGGAGATCCAACCAGTCCATCCTAAAGGAGCTCAGTCCTGGGTGTTCACTGGAAGGACTGATGCTGAAGCTGTAACTCCAACACTTTGGTCAGCTGATGTGAAGAGCCAACTCATTGGAAAAGACCCTGATGCTGGGAAAGGTTGAAGGCAGGAGAAGGGGATGACAGAGGATGAGATGGCTGGATAGCATCATCGACTCAATGGACATGGGTTTGAGCAAGCTTCGGGAGATTGTGAAGGACCAGGAAGCCTAGTGTGCTGCGGTTCATGGGGTTGCAAAGAGTCGGACACGACTGAGCAGCTGAACGACATATAAGAGATAGCATACAGTATGTCTTTCTCTGTCTGACTTGTTTCACTGAGTATAATACCCTCCAATTCCATCTGCCTTTTTAAAGTTTTTTTTTTTTTAAGTCTTTGTTGAATTTGTTACAATATTGCTTCTGCTTTATATTTTGGGTTTTTTTGGCCCAGAGGCACATGGGATCCTAGCTCCCCAACCAGGGATCCAAGCTGCAGCGCCTGCGTTGGAAGGAATCCCAGACACTGAACCATCGGGGAAGGCCCTCCGTCCATGTTGTAACTAGCAAGATCCCTCTGTTTATGGCTGAATGTTGTTCCACATCTGTTGCGCTCTTGTTAAAGTTGTTGCCCTTATCCTATTGTACTACACACCATGAACTCCTTGAGGTCAACAAGCTGTCCTGTTCTTCTGCTTCCTGCAGAGCCACACCACCAGCAACTAACACACCAAGCAGAAATATGCAAGAAGGTGCTTAGCAACGAAGGAGCAGGTGGTGGAGAGGAAGGAAGCCCGTCCTCCAAGGCTCTCGAGTCTGTGGAGTGAGGTCCGTGTAGTGTTTCTGCAAACAGTTGGTTCAGATGCGAACATTTTTAAATAGGTCATTTTGATGTAGAATTTCTTTCACAGTTCTCTTGAAATCTCAGATCTGGCCAAAGCAGACCTTCTGCCCACGAGGCAATAATCAGCCAGAGCTCAGCAAGCTGCTGCCCCTCTGGTGGGTCACGTGTTGTCTTGAACACCATGGAGTGGAGGTGAGCCCACCACACTCACACCACTGCTTAGTAATTCATCCCCTGTCCGCCACCAGGAGGAATGTGAGTTTCCTTCACTCGTGCCCTGGAGGAAAGTCTGACCTGAGTCCAGTGGAGCTTTCTAAATTTACTTGCCTCCCCTCACCGTTTTAAATTTTCTGTCCCTGTTAAGTTTTCTCCTGGTAAAGATATTTTTGCAACACGTTATATCTCCCTGTTTGACTATTTGCTCACTAGACAAGGGCAGTTTGCCCTTTCACTTGCTTTTCTTTTCGAAATATCAACCTTAAACATTGCAAAGGGCAAGTTTACATTGTAAAAAAAAGAGAGAGCAAGAGAGTTTATTCCAGAAGAGCAGAGGAACTGAGGCCTCCCAGATGGCTCAGTAATAAAGAATCCGCCTGCCAACGCAGAAGATGCAAGAGACGTGGGTTCAATCCCTGGGTCGGAAAGATCCCCTGATGAAAGAAATGGCAACCCACTCCCAGTATTCTTCCCTGGGAAATCCCATGGATAGAGGAGCCTGGGAGGTTACAGTCCACGGGGTCACAATGACTGAGCGACTGACTGCCCATACAGGGAAGGATTTCAGGAGAAACAAACTGGTTAAAACAGAGACAACCCAGAGGAAGAAAGGGGAAAGTTAGGAGGGGTTGCTCTGAATAGAAATTCACTGGAGAAAAGGAGAGTTGGAAGCAGTGGAGGCCCTAACTGGCTGCTGCTGCTAAGTCGCTTCAGTCGTGTCTGACTCTGTGCAACCCCATAGACGACAGCCCACCAGGCTCCCCCATCCCTGGGATTCTCTAGGCAAGAATACTGGAGTGGGTTGCCATTTTCTTCTCAAATGCATGAAAGTGAAAAGTCAAAGTGAAGTCACTCAGTCGTGTCCGACTCTTCATGACCCCATGGACTGCAGCCCACCAGGCTCCTCCATTCACAGGATTTTCCAGGCAAGAGCACTGGAGGGGGTCGCCAGTGCCTTCTCCGTAACTGGCTGCAGACCAGGGCAGCCTGCTGTTGCTGGGTGAGAGAGCAAATCCTCCTTGTCCCTGCTGATCCACGCAAGCTGCAGTGACGAGCACGGGCCTGAACGCCCTCCCTTCATGGCTTCCCAACTCCAGTTTTGAGTAAGCATTCTTTAATTCATCTTCACACTCCTGAGGTGTCAGGGGACCTACACTGACCACATAATGCCTGCATTTCTGATCTGGAGCAATTAGTCCAGCTCAGACCTACTGAGGACTTCCCTAGTGACTCAGACGGTAAAGAATCTGTCTGCAATGTGGGAGACTCGGGTTTGATCTGTGGGTGGGGAAGATCCCCTGGAGAAGAGAATGGCTACCCTCTCCAGCATTCTTGCCTGGAGAATTCCACGGTCGGAGGAGCCTGGCGGGCTACAGTCCGTGGTGTCACGAAGAGTCAGACATGACTGAGCATGCACGCACTGAAGAAAGACCTACTGAGTTTGTGGCTCAGGGGTCGATGCCCAGCTCTCCAAGAGAACAGATTGCAAAACCAGGTTTTACAGGAAAACATGTTTTATTTGTCCTGAATCAGGATCAGACAAGGTCCAGCTCACCAGATTCTGCAGACTCACTGTGCATCAGTGAAATGCCTTTCACTTGGAAAATGCCTACGAAGGCTGGAAAGCTGCATACACATGCCTCACACAATCTGGGCCAAGTGTGGCCCAAAACACGCTCGGCCAAAAGAAAGGGAGCCTTCATGTGTGGTGACCTGAGATTCTCAGGAGAAGCGGAGCGAGGAGGGTGTGCATAGAACCTCTGCAGAGGCTGTGATGCTGTGAATCGTTGCCCAGGCCAGACTCGTGGCGCTGCAATCATACAGGAACCACGGGCAGTTTATCCTTAGTCCCTCATCTCTCTCCTCCTCGTCTCTTCAGGCTTCTCTCAAGGATCTCAGGGTCTTTATGCCGCCCATTCTGCTAAGCGTGTGCAAAGTTACAAATTCCTCCCGGAACCCTCACATTCCCTCAGAATAGCTTATCTGGGGATAATGAAAGGAACGTTGATATAAAAAATAATAATAAAGTTCTAACCTTTCAAATGCATGAGTGTTGACTTTCCTAGTGGTCCAGTGCCTAAGACTCCAGGATCCCAAAGCAGAGGGCTCAGGTTCAATCCCTGGTTGGAGAGCGAGACCCCAGACGACGCAACTGATAGACTCCGCATGCTGCAGCTAAAGGCCCTGCAGGCGGCGAAGAACAGCATGACCAGGTGAACCAATAAAATAAATGTGTGAGTCGCTAGTGAAATGAGGGCAGTGAAGTGACCGGCCGAAGGGGAAAACCTCAAGAGGAAAAAGCTGTCACTTGCCAGTGGAATCCCCTTTATGGATCTGAGGACCTGCTAAATGGTCCCAGGGAAGGACGTGATGATGCAGGGTGGTTCCGAGTCTCCCTTCTCCCGGCTCTTCTCATTTCCCTAATGTTCCTTGGTCCTTTATAAAGCTTCAGCCAAAATGCTTGCTTTAGATGGTATCCAGATGCTGAGGACATGGGAGAAATCCATGAGTGGAAACAAGCCAAAAACATCCTGAGTTCATGAAGGCGGAGATGCGACCTTCTGTGGGCAAGTGTGAAACTCAACCTCTAATGCAGCCCATGGGGCCAGAACCCCCTGGGTCACGTCCACTCGCCTTACCCTCATAATGTCCCTGGAAGGAGATGCCAATATTCAGTGGTTATGAGCAAAGGAACAGAGGCCTAGAAAGGATGAGCAAAGGCTGGCAAATAGGAGAGCCGAGGCTCACCTGATTCCCATGTGTCTGACTCTGAAATAGTCCCCTCTCTTTCAGATGAGATTTCAAGTCAGTGGTGATTTTTACAGGTTCTCAAGTCAAACCAGTGTGCAAACTTATGTCCAACGTTAGCTTTGGTTATTGTCTCAGATATTAGGGAAGATATACTGATAGGGTAGGGCTTCCCAGGCAAGTGCTAGTGGTAAAGAACCCACCTGCCAACAAAGGAGACGTAAGAGAAGCTGGTTTGATCCCTGGGTTGGGAAGTTCCCCTGGAGGAGGGCATGGCAACCCATTCCAGTGTTCTTGTCTGGAGAGTCCCATGGACAGAGGAGCCTGGCGGGCTGCAGTCCATAGGGTCGCAGAGCCGGACAGGACTGAAGCGACTCAGCACCCGGCGCATGCTGGCATGGTATTTATCTAAATAACGTGCCAAATCGTATACCAGCGTTTCCCAAACGACATCTGTACGGACATCAGCTACGATCAATATTCTCTGGACTAAGGGGGTCGTGGGAGGAGACTTTAGAATCATCGGTGCTCAGTTGCTCCTCATTCGATGCCTGCTAATAGCCAGACTCGGTGCCAGGCGCTAAGGAGGTAGCATTTTATTTTCTATAAATAGCCATTAAAAAATAATTCTAAAACTAGATCTGAGACCACAAAGAGTTACTTCTTTTCTCCAGAGATCTGTTTCTGTATATTATGAAATGTGTGGGTCAGATGATTTGCACGCTTTTTCCAGGACTAGCGTTCAATAATTCTGTCTTTTAAGGACTGATTCTGCCACTTATCAATTATGGGAGTTAGGCCAAATCACTCTTCATCTTCTTCATCTAGCGTCTTCATCTCAAAGATGGTAATGTTGTCATTCTCTTTCCGCTCAGAACTCGAGAGTTTTGGTAGGGGTCAACAGGAATGGCCTTTGAAAACTGCCCCAGGGCCGAAGAAAACATCTTGCTTCTCCAACCTAAGTGTCCAACAACAAATGGATGGCTAAAGCAGATTAGCATTTCTCATCCATAAAGTTAGGAATGTTTATCAGCCATAAAGAAAGTATGAGACAACGTCATTTGCAGCAACACGGGTAGACCTAGAGATGATTACATGAAATGAAGTAAGTCAGACAGAGACAGGCAAATATCGTGTGCTAGCTCTCACATGTTGAATTCATATAAGGTGTGTCTAAACTTTCATCCCTGGATATCCCTGTGCTGCCTTGGTGAGTGAATTTTGGCATTTTGGTGGTAAGGAGAGAAAGTTGAACACTGAAGAATTGATGCTTTTGATCTGTGGTGTTGGAGAAGACTCTTGAGAGTCCCTTGGACTGCAAGGAGATCCAACCAGTCCATCCTAAAGGACATCAGTCCTGAAGGACTGATGCTGAAACTCCAATGCTTTGGCCACCTGATGCAAAGAACTGACTCATTTGAAAAGACCCTGATTGATGCTGGGAAAGATTGAAGGCGGGAGGAGAAGGGGACAACAGAGGGTGAGATGGTTGGATGGCATCACCGATCACCGACTCAATGGACATGAGTTTGAGCAAGCTCCAGGAGTTGGTGATGGACAGGGAGGCCTGACGTGCTGCAATCCACGGGGTCACAGAGAGTCAGATATGATTGGGCGACTGAACCAAACTGAGCTAGAGAGCCTGAGATTTCTGACGGACAGGATCCTGCCCTCCCAGCTTCCATATGTTGGGATCTGACGGGAATCCTGAGCTATCACCCAACATGGTAAATATCCCGCCCTCTCCTGCCCCACCTTCCCTCCCCACCCCCTCCCGGTGTTTAAAAGTCAGTGACAATGAAATAAATGGCCCAGTGGATTCCATTCTGAAAGCCTGGAATGCTCCTCCGTGCCATGGGCACCACCGACCAGCAGAGGGCAGTGCAGACAGCAAGCGACACCACTCGGCAGGCTGTTTGGTGAGCCGGAGACGTTCTCATTTTCCAGCTGGGAACAGAGGCCCCAGTGCTCGCCGTCACCTCCTGCAAAGTTGTTTGTTTGTTTGTTTGTTTGTTTGTTTTCAGCCATGTGAGTGGAGACAGAGTGTGGAAAACTTTACATCCACTCTGAACTGCTTGGCAGCACAGTGACCCATCACTTGTGTTACTGTTCCCATTGACAAGGACTTTAAAATAAAGTTTATTGATTTTATAGCTTGCTTTTCACTGTGAAAATTTGTTCATTTGTTCATTTCACACAGTGAACATTTCTTCATTCCTTTGGAACAGGACACAGCAAGAGCGAAAGGAAGTCCCTCCCAAGACTAGGTAAGGGTTTATGTCTAGACCACTGCATCTGGTCCCATCACTTCACAGCAAGCAGGCGGGGAAACAGTGACAGTTTTGGGGGGCTCCAAAATCACTGCAAATGGTGACTGCAGCCATGAAATTAAAAGACGCTTACTCCTTGGAAGGAAAGTTATGACCAACCTAGACAGCATATTCAAAAGCAGAGACATTACTTAGCCAACAAAGGTCCGTCTAGTCAAGGCTATGGTTTTTCCTGTGGTCATGTATGGATGTGAGAGTTGGACTGTGAAGGAGGCTGAGCGCCGAAGAATTGATGCTTTTGAACTGTGGTGTTGGAAAAGACTCTTGAGAGTCCCTTGGACTGCAAGGAGATCCAACCAGTCCATCCTAAAGGAGATCAGTGCTGGGTTTTCATTGGAAGGACTGATGTTGAAGCTGAAACTCCAATACTTTGGCCACCTCATGCGAAGAGTTGACTCATTGGAAAAGACCCTGATGCTGGGAAAGATTGAGGGCAGGAGGAGAAGGGGACGACAGAGGATGAGATGGTTGGATGGCATCACCGACTCAATGGACTTGAGTTTGAGTGAACTCTGGGAGTTGGTGGTGTACAGGGAGGCCTGGCGTGCTGCGGTTCATGGGGTCACAGAGAGTCGGACACGACTGAGCGGCTGAGCTGAACTGAACTGTCTTGCCCACAGCCTCTCTCTGGCTCTTCTTGCTTCCTCTGTTTTTATTTATTCTTTTTAATATTTGTTTATTTGCCTGTGCCGGATCTTCATTGCACCACGAGAGCTCTTACTTGCCACATGTGGGATTCAGTTCCTTGGACAAAGGATGGAACCGGGACCTCTTCATTGGGAGGGTGGAGTTTTAGCCACTGGACCAGGAGGGAAGTCCCTCCTTGGCAAGTAATTAATCACAGGCTCTTTAACTATGTGAGTTACTGGGAAATGTAATATCTCACCATTGTTTTAGTAAAAAATTTAAAAAATGGGTAATATTTTTGCCACAATTAAAAGAGAGAAAATCGTGCGCACATAGATCATCGTCTCTGTCATAACCTGTCATTGTTTTGGTTACCAAACCATTTTATTTTTCTTCTGACTCATAGAACACACCGTCTTCTTCCCAGAAGAGATAAATGAAAGTTCCTTCCAACCAATACTTACTGATCACAGTTGAAACATCCCAGGGATACACAGTGATCTATCTGGCCCAGAGGCCCCGGGGCCCAGGTTCCACCTGCAGGGATGTTTTTAATCTCATCTTGGCTTAAGTACAGCTTGCACACCATCGTGTTCCCAAGATGTTATTTATTCAAGGAAATCAACGTACTCTGCTTATGCTGTTTTTATATGTATCCACAGTGCTTGGAGGGTTCTTAAATTACATTAAGCAAATATTTCTTTTAATTAAATGTTTTTCATTAGAGAAGATCTATTGAACATCGGCTATATGAGAAACACTGGCTAGGAGCTCTAGAAACACAAGTAAGCAAGTTTAGTGTCTTCCATATTTACTTATATGTTGTCGTGTAGTGGCTAAGTCGTGTCCAGCTCTTTGTGACCCAAGGAGTGTAGCCCACCAGGCTCTCCTATCCATGGGATTTCTCAGGCAAGAATCCTGAGCGGGTGGCCACGTCCTTCTCCAAGAGATCTCCAAGGGAGCTTCCTGACCCAGGCGTCGAACCTGCATGTCCTGCGCTGGCAGGCAGATTCTTCATCAGTGAGCCACTGGAGAGGCTCGTTTACCTACATGTCCAGTAATTACATGGCAGTCCCGGGTCTGCGCTGCTCGCTTTTTAATTTTGTTTTGGTTACACCATGCCTCTTGCAGAATCTTAGTTCCCCAAGCAGGGATTGAACCCAGGCCGCAGCAATGAAAGCAGCGAATCCTAACCCCTGGGCCTCCAGGGAACTGCTCCCCAACCCTCAGGTCCTCATCTGACATCCCTGCTTTCCCTGGAGAAATTTCCAAGGGCACACAATTCCTCAGGTGCTATCCACAGAGCACGTCCATCTGCTTCAGGTTTGGCAGACATTCTGTGTAAGCAGGTGTCCTGGTCCACATGGGAATGCATGGGAAAGCCTGGATCTGATACAGCAGAAGGCATGGGAGAGGAGAAGATCCAGGGTAAGCTCCTGGGTACCCAGGCGTTCACAGCTCTCAGGCTGGTCGCTCGGGGTCCAGGTCTCAGGATTCCCATCAAATCCCAGCAGACAGCGGCTGCGGAAGGTCTGGACCCTGTACATGTTGGATCTCAGGCTCCTCCCATCCCCACCAAAATGCCAAAATTCACTCAGCAAGGCAGCCCCAGTGACATCCAGGGATGAAAGTTTAGACATCTCTTATACAAATTCTCATATAAATTCTGTGTATAAGAGATAACATATGATATTGCCTTTGACTTTCTTTCCCCTCTGGGATTTCTCCAATGTTCTCAGCATCTGGATACCGTCTAAGGCAAGCCTTTTGGCTGAAGCTTTATTCTAGAAAAGGATCAAGAAACTTCAGGGCAATGAGAAGAGCTGGGAGAAGGGAGACTCAGGATCACCCTGCATGATGGTCCAGGCCCCCAGCAACGCCGTTTCCTTCTCTGGGACCATTAAGTGGGGCTCCAGATCCATAAAGGGGATTCCGCTGGCGAAGGCAGCTTCTCTTCTTGGCGTTTTCCACCTCTGCTGATCATTTCACTGCCTTTATTTCCACTCACGACTCATACATTTGTTTTCTTCACTCATTCAGTCAGCCATTCATTTGGTTGTGTGGTTCTTCACTGCAGCGTTTGGGGTCTTTAGTTGCAGCCTGCGGGATCTTCCAGCTGTGTCAGGGGGGAATTTCATTCTCTGACCAGGGATCGAACCTGGGCCCCTGAATTGGGAGCACTTAGGGAGAGGCAGTGGGGAAGTAAAGTGAAAGGGTCTTCAGTCTTGCAAACCATCTCTAAGGGAATGATCAGCCTTTGGATGGGGTGTGTTAATCTCTATTCACAGGTGGGTAGGGACAACTGTCTCTCCAAGAGCTGAACAAAGGCACTTTCCTGTCAAGCAGAGGGGCAGGGTCCTCCAGGGAGGCCACTAAGTATGATTATAATAATAAAACAATGAAAATCAAGTCAAAGAAACAATTTTGAATCTGGAGTCAGAATTGGCTTCCTCCCTGCAACATTCCTTGGCGAAGGAAATGGCACCCCACTCCAGTACTCTTGCCTGGAAAATCCCTTGGATGGAGGAGCCTGGTAGGCTACAGTCCATGGGGTTGCGAAGAGTCGGACAGGACTGAGCGACTTAGCAGCAGTAGCAGTCTTAGTTAGGTACAAGACCACCAGGGAAGTCCATACTCATGCATTTGAGAGGATAGTCTTCTTTTTACCATATTGCTTTCATTATCCCCAGACAAGCTATTCTGAGGGAATGTGAGGGTTCTGGGAGGAATTTGTAACTTTGCACACACTTAGCAGAATGGGCAGCATAAAGACCCTGAGATCCTTGAGAGAAGCCTGAAGAGATGAGGAGGGGAGAGATGAGGGACTAAGGATAAACTGCCCGTGGTTCTCATACAATTGCAGCACCAGGAGTCTGGCCTGGGCAACGATTCACAGCATCACAGCCTCTGCAGAGGTTCTATGCACACCTCCCTCACTCCACTTCTCCTGAGGATCTCAGGTCACCACACATGAGGGCTCCAAGCATGATCTGGGTGAACTGCACGAGTCGTGTGCGTCCAGCTTTCCAGCCTTCGCAGGTATTTTCCAAGTGAAAGGCATTTCGTTGGTGCACGTTGAATCTGCAGAATCTGGTGAGCTGGGCCTTCTCTGACCCTGATTCAGATCAAATAAAAACTGCTTTCCTGCAAGACCTGAGTCTGCCACCTGTTCTCTTGAAAAGTGCATTGGCCATGGAACCGCAGACTCAGCGGGTCTGAGCTGGGCTAATCGCTCCATGTGGGACATGCAGGCATGATGCCGTCAGTGTAGGTCCCCTGACACCTCAGGAGGGTGAAGATGAATTAAAGAATGCTTACTCAAAGCTGGAGCTGGAAGCCGTGAAGGGAGGGCGTTCAGGCCCATGCTCGTCACTGCAGCTTGCGTGGATCAGCAGGGACAAGGAGGATTTGCTCTCTCACCCAGCAACAGCAGGCTGCCCTGCTCTGCAGCCAGTTAGGGCCTCCACCGCTTCCAACTGTCCCTTTCTCCAACGAATTTCTGCTCAGAGCAGCCCCTCCTAACTTTCCCCTTTCTTCCGTAAAAGAATGCTCTCCTTTCATTTTCTGGACTTGCCTATTTGTTAACCACAGTTTGCTTGTCTTGAAATGTAATTCCTCTGCAATGCCGGAATAAACTGGGTCGTTTTTTGGCGGGGGGGAGGCGGGGGGGACTTACATAAAATCACCCTTTGCTCTGTTTAAGCAGGATATTCCCAGAAGGAAAACAAGTGAAAGGACAAATTGACCTTGTCTAGTGTGGTAGCTCAGTGGGTTCGGAGCTTGCCTGCCAATGCAGGAGCCGCAGGTTCGATCCCTGGGTTGGGAAGATCCCCTGGAAAAGGAAATGGGTGCCCACACCCATTTCCTTGCCTGGGAAATCCCACAGACACAGGAGCCTGGTGGGCTACAGTCCACGGGGTCACGAAGGGTCAGACATGACTGAGCGACTAGACAACAACAACAAGGTGAGCAAATTGTGCAGCAGAGCTGAGCCACAGGGAAGCCCAGGAGCACTGGGGCGGGCAGCCGTGCCCTGCCCCAGCGGGCCTTCCCGACCCAGGATCGAGCCCAGGTCTCCCGCACTGCAGGCGGATTCTTTACCAACTGGGCTATCAGGGAAGCCCTAAATAAGCATCATTCCATCAAAGGCTTTTCCTTCGTTTATTGAGTCTGATCATGTTACCTCCTTTAACCAGTTCATGTTGTGGGTTATTTACATGTATTTGTTTTTTCTATTGAAGTTAGTGCATGTGTGTGTCTTCTGTTCTTAAGAGTTACTTCAACTCTTTTGGTTTGTCCATGGGATCACAAAGAGTCGGACAGGACTGAGCGACTTTCACTCTCCAACGCAGGATGCATTGCAAAAACGGAGGAAAGCTGGCAGAGGCAGAGCATTTCTTTAAGAAGGTAAATTTAGAAAGCTTCCCTGGGCTCAGGTCAGACTTCCCCCCAGGGCACGAGTGAAGGAAACTCACATTCTTCCTGGTGGCGGACAGGGGATGAATTACTAAGCAGTGGTGTGAGTGTGGTGGGCTCACCTCCACTCCTTAGCATTCAGGACAACACGTGACCCACCCGAGGGACAGCAGCTTGCTGAGCTCTGGCTGATTATTGCCTTGTGGGCAGAAGGTCTGCTTTGGCCAGATCTGAGATTTCAAGAGAACTGTGAATGAAATTCTGCATCAAAATGACCTATTTAAAAATGTTCGCATCTGAACCAACTGTTTCCAGAAACACTACACGAACCTCACTCCACAGACTCGGGAGCCTTGGAGGACGGGCTTCCTTCCTCTCCACCACCTGCTCCTTTGTTGCTAAGCACCTTCTTGTGTATTTCTGCTTGGTGTGTTAGTTGCTGGTGGTGTGGCTCTGCAGGAAGCGAAGGAAAACCCAGAAGAATAGGACAGCTTGTTGACCTCAAGGAGCTCGCGGTGTGGTAGTACAATAGGATAAGGGCAACAACTTTAATAAGAGCGCAACAGACGTGGAATAATAATAATAATAATCTTGCTAGTTACACGGATGGAGGCACCTTGTTGGCGTTCAGTAGTTGGAACCTCTTCTTCCAATGCCAGGAGTGTAGGTTAGATCCCTGGTTAGGGAGCTAAGATGTCACGTGCCTCTGGGCCAAAAAAAACCCAAAACATAAAACAGGAGCAATATTGTAAGAAATTAATAAAAAACCCTTTAAAAATGGTCCACATCCAAAAAAGAAAAAAAAAAACTTAAAAAATAAAATGAAGAAATTGGAGGGTATTGTGCTTAGTAAAATAAGTCAGAAGAGACAGACAAATGCTGTGTGTAATCATTTATATGCGGAAGCTAAACGTAAAACAAAGGGAGCAGATATAACGAAACGGAGACGGATCCCAGATACAGAGAACAAACTGGCGGGCACCCATGGGGATGAGGAAAGGGGGAGGGCGGGGTAGGGAGTTGGAGGGACAAACTACGGGGTGCAAAATAAAGAAGCTGCAGGGACGTGTGGCGCAGCAGAGGGAATGTGGCCATTCTCTTGTGACAGCTTCAAATGGGATACAATCTGCAGAAACTCTGGACCACTGTGTGGTACACCTGAAACCATGGAAGTATTGTAAGTCAACTACGCCGCAATAGAATATGTTTTCCCTTGAAATAAATGCAGACATAAAACCATTTAACAGACAGAAAATGCCCCCCCCGCCCCCCGCCCTTAAACTACGATTGTGTTTGAAGAGGAGAAAACATATAGGAGAAACGGCGGGGTCTCTGCAAATCCTTTTCTTTTCTTTTTTTAAGCTGGGTATCCTGATAGCTGTTGAAACGGCAAAGGGATAGGACCTACCTTGAGTTAGTGACACACAGGGGCCAGCTTCCCGGGCAGAGCGGAGGGAGAAGGCCTTGGGGTTCCACTCGCAGACCCAGGAAGGAGCTGATGTGGGAAACAGGAGCCTCTGAGTCAGACGCACCCCTATGCAGGTGGCACAGCTGTGCCTAAGAGATGGCGCTTGGTCGCCCACTTGATTGCTCTGCAACCTCAAATGCCAGAACGCCTGCTACACACCGAAAGTCCTCGTGTGATTCTTGACTTTTAATGTTAGAGAATAGAGGAAAGGGGCTGTGCTATACAAAGTGAAGTGAGTCAGGAAGAGAAAGGTAAATACAGTATAGTGATGCCTACATATGGAGTCAGCAACACGGTACTGGCGAGCCTATTCGCAGGGCAAGAACGGAGACAGACTGAGATACCAGGCTTGTGGACGCAGTGGAGGAAGGCGGCGGGGCAAAGGGAGAGAGGCGCGCTGGCATTTGTGCACGGCCGCGCGAAGCGGGCAGCTGGTGGAGGAAGCCGCTGTTCAGCACAGAGAGCTCAGCTCCGAGCCCTGTGATGACGGGAGGGGAGGAATGGAGGCGCAGAGGGAGGCTCAAGAGGCAGGGAATATGTGGGTACATACAGAGATTCGAGTTGTTGTACAGCAGAAACCAATACATGGTTCTAAAGCAATTATCCTCCAATTAAAATAAATAAATAAAACCCGAACTTGAGGTGGGGGGGAGGCGGAGAGACTGAGTTTCCCTGGGGTACAATGGTAGGATGGTGACAACAGTGCATAATCTGAGCCCACTCTGGACCAGGATGAGGGTCGTATGTCTGGCAAACTCAGTCCCCAGTTAGCAACTGTAGTGTTGAAGGGATCAGGACCTCTTGGCAACGGCTCTACCTGAAGAGCTAACACGCTATTTCTTGAGGACCAGATGTTTGGTATTGTAAATTATTGCCGTGTTCATTCTTTAGGTGCTTCTAAGGTGGATGACGCTTTACCAAGTGAGGAAGATGAAAACCACTGAAGAAAATATAGGAAAGAAATCACTGCTACTTGAGCTGGGAAGAGGTTTTTCCATGGGACACCAAAAGCACCATTCATAAAAGAACAAATTATTAAGTTGACTTTGAAGGAAACCAGAATGTTAACCCCAAAAGTGAAAAACACACAGTTTATTCAAACACGAAGTGCACATCTTTCAGGAGAAGTCTAAACCAAAAGTAACTCAAAATGGTACCCTGGAATTCTGGCTTATGTAGTGTCTTCAGCAAGAGTAACAAATTTGTAGAGAAATGACAGGGTGAAGGAAGAGTTAGGCTTCCAAGGAGGGCAAAATATGAGAAGTTAAATATACGGGAGGAAAATTATGGGGCAAAGTTTGTTTGCAGATTCCTCTGGGCTGATAAGAATCTGGCTTAGAAAAAATAGAATTTAGATTCTGCCTTTAAGCAGAAAAAAAGGAGCTTTTCTGTTTGCTGGGACTTCCCTATAGCTCAGATGGTAGAGAATCTGCCTGAGTGCAGGAGATCTGGGTTCGATACGCGGGTCAGAAAGATCCTCTGGAGAAGGAAATGGCAGCCCACTCCAATACACTTGCCTGGAGAATCCCATAGACGGAGGAGCTTGGCGTGCTGCAATCCATGGGGTCACAAAGAGTTGGACACGACTCAGTGACTAACACACACAATTTCTGTTTGCTGCTTCTTCAGTTCAGTCCAGTCGCTCAGTGGTGTCCAACTCTTTGCCACCCCATGGACTGCAGCACGCCAGGCCTCCCTGTCCATCACCAACTCCTGGAGTTTACCCAAACTCATGTCCATTGAGTCGGTGATGCCATCCAAACATCTCATCCTCTGTCGTCCCCTTCTCCTCCTGCCTTCAATCTTTCCCAGCATCAGGGTCTTTTCAAATGAGTCAGTAATTGAATTTAAATAAAAATAATTATGTCAAGGAGCCTATTTGGGATAAGATTTTGGTTTCCTTCAAAGTCAACTTATTAATTTGTTCTTTTATGAATGGTGCTGTTGGTATCCCATGGAAAAATCTTTTCCCAGCTCAAGTAGCAGTGATTTCTTTCCTATGTTTTCTTCAGTGGTTTTCATCTTCCTCACTTGGTAAAGCGTCATCCACCTTAGAAGCACCTTAAGAATGACCACGGCAATGATTTAAATAAAGAGTGAAAGGTCTTCGCATCTTCCTTACCTGCTACTCTGCCTACCCTCAGGCCTCACGCAGTAAACAATCTGCCCGGAATTCAGGAGACCCAGGTTCAACCCCTGGGCCAGGAAGATCCCCAGGAGAAGGTCATGGCAGCCCACCCCAGTGCTCTTAGCTGAAGAAGCTCATGGGGATGTGCATGGGATCACAAACAGGTGGAAATAGCTGAGTACCTAACACACACACACTCGCTTCCCTACTCTGCACTCTCCAAGCCATGAAGCACAGCAAAGATTCCTCACAATCTAGTCCGATTTTTGAGCTTCCCAACATTTTGCTGACTTGTTTGCCTATAACTTAATGATTGCCTATAACCTCAGATATGCAGATGACACCACCCTTATGGCAGAAAGCGAAAGAGGAACTAAGGAACCTCTTGATGAAAGTGAAAGAGGAGAGTGAAAAAGTGGGCTTAAAGCTCAACATTCAGAAAACTAAGGTCATGGCATCCAGTCCCATCACTTCATGGCAAATAGATGGGGGAACTGTGGAAACAGTCACAGACTTTATTTTCTTGGGTTCCAAACTTACTGCAGATGGTGACTGCAGATGGTGATGCTTGCTGCTTGGAAGAAAAGCTATGACCAACCTAGACAACATATTAAAAAGCAGAGAGATTACTTTGCCAACAAAGGTCCATCTAGTCAAGGCTATGGTTTTTCCAGTGGTCATATATGGATGTGAGAGTTGGACCATAAAGAAGCTGAGCACCAAAGAATTGATGCTTTTGAACTGTGGTGTTGGAGAAGAGTCTTGAGAGTCCCTTGGACTGCAAGGAGATCCAACCAGTCCATCCTAAAGGAGCTCAGTCCTGGGTGTACATTGGAAGGACTGATGCTGAAGCTGAAGCTCCAATACTTTGGCCAGCTGGTGCTAAGAACCAACTCATTGGAAAAGACCCTGATGCTGGGAAAGATTGAAGGCAGGAGGAGAAGGGGACAACAGAGGATGAGATGGTTAGATGGCATCACTGACTTAAAGGACATGAGTCTGAGTAAACTCTGGGAGATAGTGATGGACAGGGAGGCCTGGCATGCTGCAGTCCGTGGGGTCACAAAAGAGTCAGACACAACTGAGTGATTTTCAGTGCCGAAATATTCTTTTTACAACAAACACACAGCCTTCTTTTTTGCTCCTCTAAGCTGTTTAGAAAACAACATCATAGCTTTACAATTAAATTTAAAATTAGTCTTCACTGTCAGATTTTCAGGAACTCCTTGAGATAACCAGAAAGCTATCTGATTTACAACAGTCCATCTCTATGGAGTCAGTGCAGTATAAGTCAGTCAGTACAAGATGAGTCAGACCAAGCCTAAAGCTTCAGGTGATGAGATTGTGGCTGAGATAAAGAGTGGGTGTGGAAGCTGGGGCTCAGAATTGACCAGGTTCACCCTTGTGACTGCTCAGCTGTTATCCATTTCTTTATATTTTAAAATAACATATGGTTTTTTAATATAAATAAAAAATAAATCTTATAAAATTTGAAAAAGTGAGCTAAGAAGAAATAGAAGTGCAGAAAAATTAGAACCAAGATGGAGTTTAGTAACAAGAATGCTGTAGACAGGGCCAAATTTGGCTCAAAGCTCTCTGAAGGTCAAAATAAGGAGAGAGACCTCTTTGTTCTGTGGGACTTAGCATGAGATCGAAAGCACCCGGTGTCCCAGAGAAGCCTGTTTCAGGAGGAGGCGCTGTGTGATGTCCAAGAGCTCCTCCCGGGTGGCACGTGGTCCCTCAGTCCCTGTTCCATTCTCAGCTGGGATGGAGTTTCAGCAGCCCCTCCACCCTGCTCCTCAGAGTTCTGAATGGAACCTGGAGACTCGGGGGCCCCCGGCCAGCACCTCCCCTTTCCCCATGTTTTTTATTTTTTGTCTATCTGCCTTGAATATCTTGAGTCAATGAAAATTGAGTTATATTGATCATTGTATTTATTCAAGCACTTATACTGGGCAAAATAAGGCTTAAATCTCATTCCTTCGTGACATAATATATGTAAGTATCCCAGAAGGGCAAGGAACCTAAAAGGATTTGACGGTTGAGTCTCATCACCTGGGGCTTCCCAAGATCTCTTCTGGTTTTCTTTCATCCAGCAAACGCGTAGAGCAACCACTGCGTGTTCTGTCTGACACTGAGCTCTGGAAGCAAGTCCAGTGAGCACAGCACCTTCCCTTCCCCGATTCAGGGAGCTTCTGATCAGGTTGGATGAAGAACTCATGCCAAGGGTCAGGCTTACAATTACATGCTAAAGAGGTTAGGACAGATTCTTCCTGGGAGATGGAAGGAGTGTGTGGCTTTCCTGGTGGCTCAGACGGTAAGGAATCGCCCTGCAATGCGGGAGACCTGGGTTCAATCCCTGGGTCAGGAAGATCCCCTGGAGAAGGAACTGGCAACCCACTCCAGTGTTCTTGCCTGGAGAATCCCATGGACAGAGGAGCCTGGAGGACCATGGGGTGGAAAGAGTCGGGCACGACTGAGCGACTCCCTGATGAGACGGTGATGTGGGGTGGAGGAGAGAGGGCAACCAGAAATGCATTCTCCTGCGGCCTCAGGGAGGTGACCTTTGACCCTAGTCCTTTTCTTCCTTTGTTGGCTTTTGGCTGTGCTGGGTCTCCGTTGCCGCCCACGGGCATTCTCGAGTTGCCGAGCAGGGGCTGCTGACCAGCTGCAGGGCACGGGCTTCTCATCCTGGCGGCTGCTCTTGTTGTAGAGCCTGGGCTCTTGGGCCCTGAGCCCAGTCTGGATTGATGAGCAGGATTCCATCCGTCATCACTGGACATGCCATGGAAGGCAGCGTGTGCAGCAGAGAGAGTGTGCGACACGGCAGAGGCTCAGGGTGACAGAGCCGCCTGTGCCGCTGATACTGCTGCTGCTGCTGCTAAGCCGCTTCAGTCGTGTCCGACTCTGTGCGACCCCATAGACGGCAGCCCACCAGGCTCCGCCCTCCCTGGATTCTCCAGGCAAGAACGCTGGAGTGGGTTGACGTTTTCTTCTCCAATGCATGAAAGTGAAAAGTGAAAGTGAAGTTGCTCAGTCGTGCCCGACTCTTGGCGACCCCATGGACTGCGGCCTACCAGGCTCCTCCCTCCATGGGATTTTCCAGGCAAGAGTACCGGAGTGGGGTGCCACTGCCTTCTCCGGCTGGCTGATACAGTCACCTCCAAAAGCGGAGTGAGGACTTCCCAGCTGGCCCAAGGGTTGGGCGTCCACCTGCCCACGCAGGGGACACAGGCTCGCTCCCTGGGGCAGGATGATGCCACAGGCCGTGGGGCAGCTGGACCTGTGCACCACGACTGAAGCCGGAGGGCCTGGAGCTCGCCCCCAGAACGTCGTCCCTGCGAGCCAGCCTCCACGAGCGTCATTCCGCGAGACGCCCCACACCGCCGCTAGAGTAGGCCCT
Organism: Capra hircus; assembly: GCF_001704415.2. Lineage (NCBI taxonomy): Eukaryota > Metazoa > Chordata > Mammalia > Artiodactyla > Bovidae > Capra > Capra hircus. The sequence continues at coordinate 1,405,645 of NC_030822.1, forward strand.
CTCACCGTATCTAGGGACAGCCCAAGCCCAGCGAAGACCCAGTGCAGCCAAAAACAAATCAACAAATAACTTAAAAAACTAGAGTGATGCGTCTTTCAATCAAGAGGCTCTAGGTAATTATTATTTGGCCTTCCCTGGTGGCTCAGATGGTAAAGTATCCGCCTGCAATGCAGGAGACTCAGGTTTGATCGCTGGGTCAGGAAGATCCCCAGGAGAAGGGAATGGCAGCCCACTCCAGTATTCTGGCCTGGAGAATTCCATGGACAGTGGAGGCTGATGGGCTATACAGTCTATGGGGTCACAAAGAGCTGGACAAGCCTGAGCGACTAACCCTTTCACTTTCGTGTAGTTATTTATAGAGCTTCGTTTTGGTCTCCACAAGGGTCCAGATTTGGATGATCCCTCACATAGTCAGTCTTAAAGGGTGGTCCATTTGCCCCCTTACTATTTATTCCACACCAAATCCTTTTATTACACCCCAACCCCCGCCCTGCTTGGAGAGAGCTCAGGTTTTGAAGTCTGGAGGATGGTTGCAGGAAATGAATTGAGACCGTCAGAAATGGGCATTCACCTTCTGTTGAAAGGATCTTCCCAGGTCAGTAGAACAGAACTAACCCAAAAATATGCCAAGTTGACCCAAGAGTCCAGTCCCGTGCCAGAATTCCTATGAGCGCTCCACCACCACCACCCCCTAACTAGAATTTGTGACCCTCATACGTCCTCCCATAATATTTCGATGGAAGCTCTATGACATTTTACTGCAGGTGATCTGTTTCGTCAGTGTCTTATCCACTCAACTGAGCCCCAAACATACACCTTTGTGTCCTGAGGCCTCATGATGAGACAGCTCACTGGGAGCTGCTGGATGAGAGGCCCATACCAGGGGACTTCCACGCATTTCTCATTTAATTCTCGGAACAACGTATGACATTAGTCTATGATCATCCCCATTTACCAGCTGAGATTAGTTCTCAGAGGGGTGAGACCATTTTCTCATAGTCACGGAGCTAGGAAGTAGCTGTGCTGGGACTCAAACCCAGTTTGTCTGATTTGATTCTGGAATGCCACTCTTAAAGCAGTGGCAAGTCAGACCCCATAATGCTGGTGTCAACAGTTCCAGATTGAGAAAGGCCAGGCTATTTAATTTTGGCCACCTGATGTGAAGAACCGACTCACTGGAACAGACCCTGAAGCTGGGAAAGGGAGGAGAAGGGGACGACAGAAGATGAGATGGTTGGATGGCATCACCGACTCAATGGACGTGAGTTTGAGTAAGCTTCACGAGTTGGTGATGGACAGGGAGGCCTGGCGTGCTGGAGTCCATGGGGTTGCAAAGAGTCAGACACAACTGAGAGGCTGAAAAACAACAAGCTATTTCAAGGGACTGCATCCATTCGCTGATTTAATCTTCTCAAGTAACCTGAGAATTTAACATGCTATCTACATTGAACAGAAGACCAAACTGAGGTATAGGGAATTTCCAGAGGCGCATATCAGCCCCAGACCAAGCCAGTGGATTTATTGTGGTCCTCAGCAAATAATTAAATGAAATAATCTTTCCAAAGGGCACATTCTAAATACTCAGAAGGCATGAGCCTTTTTTTTTTTTCCTTCTTTTCTTTAATTTTCAGACCATGCCATGAGGCATGTGGGATCTTAGATTCCCAACAAAGGATTGACCCCATGCCTCCTGCTTTAGTGGCATAGAGTCTTAACCTCTGGGCAGCCAGCAATGTCCCACAATTATTGTTCTTAATATTTGAGTCATGTAACTTTGGGCAGGTCAACATCTGAACCTCAGTTTCCTCACTCATATCATGAGAACTACTTACCTACTTAAGGTTTGTGAAGACAAAGTAAGATGCTATCATAAAGGTAATGTTCATGTAAAGAAAGCCTCTATAAATGGTAATGACCACAAGTCTGGAGAAAGATCAGTAGAGCCACCGGTCAGTCAGTTCTTAGCTGACAGCCTATTCCAATGTGCATGTATAGGAGCAGCGGAAATAGCTCGAACATCCCGGAATCACTTGGATTTCTGTTGTCTGCTCTCTCGGGACTCAAGACTTTGTGCCAATACCACCCCATCAGGACCCTGGAATAGTCCACTGTGTAGCTAGAGTTGGTGAAACGGCAAGAAGTAAGACGACTCACCTAGGTCACTCAGACCATGGAAATACAGGTCTTGTCCGCCCTAGGGGGGCAACACTTGCTGCTACCTAGGGCCTCTCCAAGTGCCTTCAGATTTGGCTCTAAAATTCCCACATGAGGGAACCATCTGGACTTGGTCCTGCAGGTCCGACGGTTTACTGGGACACTCTGAGTTTGTCCTTGTGACAGCTGCAGACCCACCCACACTCTGGGCTTAAATCGCGATGCGCCTTTCGCTGCAAGCACATCACGAATGGAACACTGGCCCCGGGAGACTTTGGTGTACCGGAGATAAACAGAATATGCAAGCGGAGACGTCTTCCACCGTGGGTGAGGACTCTCAGCTCTCCAAAGCTGAGTTTCTCAGAACAGAGGATGAGATGGAAGAGTTCTCCCACGGTGATCATAGCTTGTATCATAGTTTACATTGGGATCCCATACGTATGTGCGTGTATACATACCTGCCATTTTAGGGTGAGTCAAAATGGTTGGATCTGGGCAATTTTATGTGATTAACTTATTTCACAAAATATAACATTATAAAATATAACATTATATAAACATTGTATCTGTTTCATGCAATATACTGTGATTTCTTTTAAAAAATTGCTTTAAAAATGTGATTAAAAAACAACCTAATTCATTCCATCATCCACAAGTAGGTCAGCCCCTATTTGGAAAACAAAAATAACAGACCTAACTTAAAACGAGTCCAAGATGGAACTTTTGGGGTTCAAGGCAATGATTCTGGGGAAATGAATGGACAAAATGAATTTTATAACAATTACAAAAAAAAAAATCTAACACGAAGCTACGCCATATATCCTGGGGTCAATACTGATTCTACCTTCTCTGTTGCTTCCCCTCCTACCCCATCCCAGCCCCCACCAAAGAATACCAGGAACACACCTGCATTTGAGCAAAGTTGGGTTTATTGGCTCTTTGCAACAAAGAAAGTGCCCAACATAAGAATATGGCAAGAAGAATGGCGGGGAGGGGAGTGGGGTTGCTCTCAAGAAGGCTTTAGGGAAAGAGATTGTTCCAGGAATTGAGCTTGAATTAGGTGATTTGGGGCATGACTTGAGAAAGCACCGTTCAGTCCCTGTACCTTGAGAAAGGGGGCCCATTCTGCGAGGAGGTATCAGACATCTGGTTACCCAGTTCACGGGGACACAGAGTGGACTGAAGCCCTGACCAGGGGCGAAGGGTGCTGCCGCTTGGGCCAAGTCTAGACGGAATTGTTGGCATTCTCTGAGCAGCCAGACGGAGTGGGGCTCTCAGCGGTTTCTGCAGTCCCATAGACTGTCTGCTCCTCTGCCAGGATGCCCTCCGGCAATCTCCTGTAACCCCGCTTCTGGTAGCGCCTGAAGCCCCAAGTTACCCCCAGAGCCAGAGCAATCACGCCCAAGACGGCCCCCAGGCAGGCGCTCGCGATGGTCCCAGCACTGGGCCGGGAACCCCCCTTATCCAGGAGCTGGGCTGCCACGGATGGGTCGTGGATATCGGTCTGCCGCCAGAGGCTGGAGCCCTGCAGCTTCACCCAGGCCCGCTGCCCGCTGGCGTCCACCAGGACCGAGGCCCTGAGGCCGCTGCTGTTGCCCAGCAGGCTGGGGCGGGCCACAAAGGGCGGCAACCGGACCATGAGCTGCTGCGGGTTCAAGAGGAACCCAGCCCGGAGGCAGTATTGGACCTGGCAGCCGCTGCTGAGGTAAGCTGGGTGTTGGCTGTAGCCTTCCGGGCAGGTCATGGGGTAATCCGTGGCGACGTTCAGGTTGAAGACTTCCTTCAATTCGGGGTCCTGGCCCCTCGCCCGGGCCGCCAAGGGGTTGCCCACCTGCAGCTGAAGAAACCCCCGAAGGGGACCGCGTGGGCCGCGCCCAGCTCCCAGTCACTGCTGACGCACACCTTGAGGTCACCCAGGAGGGTCAGCGGGAAGAAGGACGAGGGGCAGGCCTGGGCGCCGGTGCGGGCGTTGGGGCGGCCGGGGCTGTAGAGGCCTCCGAAGAGCAGGCCGGCCGCGGCCGTCGGGGCGGCCCCCGAGGGCGCGCACCAGGACGCGTTGACGCGCACTACGCGCTGCACCTCCCAGTAGCCGCACATCCGGTGGCAGCAGGTGAAGATCAGCCAGCACTTCTCGCAGCGCGGCCAGCACTGGTAGCTCCTCTCGCTCCACACCTTGACCTCGCTGCCCAGCAGGCTGGCCGTGTAGTTGGCGGGGCAGGAGGTCCGGCCGGTGAGCGGGTTCAGGATGGTGTAGGGCGCGCACAGGCGGCCACCCTCGGGGCCCGTGATCGCCTCGCACTCCTGGAAGACGCCCCCGAAGCTGAAGTTGGCGTGCTGGCCGTCAGTGCACGAGCCGTCGTCCACGTTGGCCAGCGGGTCGAAGTTGGGGGCCCCGCGCTTCACGCATCCGGGGTGCATGTTGACTGCGTAGTAGCGGCCGATGGCGCGGCTCACGGCCGCCTCCACGCGCCGCACGGCGGGCGCCGGGAGCTCGGGCAGCGCCTCGGGCTGCAGCAGCGCGGGCAGCGGCAGGCCCGAGCGGTCGATGGCCACCAGCCGGTTGGCGACGCCTTCCTGCCACTTCTGCAGGGTGAGGCCCTCGTAGAAGGGCGGGCCCCCGCGGCTGTGTATCTTGGAGGCCACCGTGCCCTGCTGGTACGCCTGCACCCACTGTCTCTGCTTGTCCCAGGACACCACGTCGCCCACCCCGATCTTCCGAGCGAACAAGGCGGAGGCGGCGAAGGTGACGTTGAGCCTGTTCCTGTCCTCATGGCCCACAAGCTCCCGACTCACCTGGTCCTCCTGCACCAGGGTGGCCCCCACCTCCACCTCGGTGAGGACGTGCGTGCCGTATGTGAACACGAGCATCTCCGCCAAGTACTCCGCCTCGAGGGTCTGGTTGTTCTCCAGGTGGTCGCTGAGGGTCAGCAGGCGCTGCCGGAAGTCGGGGTGCAAGTCGGGGTTCCCCCGGACCCTCACGGAGTAGATGCTGTGCCGCCGCTGCACGCGGGTGGTGATCGTCTGGTACTGCAGGCTGTACCTCCGGACGTTCTGGCATTCCACGGAGAACTTGCCGTTGAGGAAGGAGAGGAAGGAGAACTCGGCATTGACCGAGGCTGCCCAGGTGTCGGTGTAGTTGACCCAGCTGTCCATCAGGTCGGCGCGGGTCTGCACCAGGCTCTCGCGCCGCGGCACCGCCAGCATGCCGTCGGGGATGAGGTACTCGCCGTCCTCGGTGGTCAGACACTGCGAGTAGGCGCGCCCGAGCACCAGCCCCAGCTCCACGTTGCGCAGGTTGTCCCAGCCCGCCCCGGGCAGCGCCCCCAGCACTGACACGTTCAGCTGCTGCTTGCAGCCTTGGAAGCCCCAAGGCCCCTCGTCCGCCCTGCCGCCCAGCCCGGCCCAGAGCAGAACCAGCAGGGGTGCCAGGCCCAGGCGCAGGGCCGGGGGCGAGCTTCGCCGGCACAGCTTGCCGCCCCTCATCTCCTCCAGGACCCCGAGGGCGCTGAGGGCGGCCGTCCCCGGCCTGGAGCTGAAATAGGCTCAGCCTCAAAGCCCGGAGGGACTCAGCCCCACTCAGGCCCCTCCCCAAGCCGGCGGCCCCTCCCAGGCGCCTCTCCCGGAAGTCCTCCCAACAGAGGAGCAAGGCGGTCTCTTATCAGAAGCACGGAGGCGCGCGTGAAGCTGACTCCAGGCTTAAGGTCAGGGCGGGAATTAGACCAGGGAATCGCCTGAAGACCCACCAACAACAGTCCAGGGCCCAAGAACTTTTCTCCTCCCCTTGTATCTGCGAGGAGCTCTCTAGGGCCCCCCTCCCTGAGATCGGGAGCTGCTCTAAATACGCTAGGCTAGGGCTTTGCTGCTGCTGCTGCTGCTGCTGCTGCTGCTGCTAAGTCGCTTCCATCGTGTCCGACTCTGTGCGACCCCATAGATGGCAGCCCACCAGGCTCCCCCGTCCCTGGGATTCTCCAGGCAAGAATACTGGAGTGGGTTGCCATTTCCTTCTCCAGTGTATGAAAGTGAAACGTGAAAGAGGTCACTCAGTCGTGTCCGACTCTTCTTGACCCCATGGACTCCATTTTAAACTCTCACCAGTCTCTCTCTGTTTCTCCTTTCTAACCTCAGTGTAGCTCAAACGGTAAAGAATCTGCCTGCAATGCAGGAGAAAGTGTTCAGTCCCTGGGTTGGGAAGTTACTCTGGAGATAGGAATGGCAATCCACTGCAGTATTCTTACCTGGAGAATTCCATGGACAGAGAAACCTGGCAGGCTCCAGTCTGACTAACACACGTGATAGTCTCTTTTTACACATTAGAAAATCAGCCCCAGAGAAGTACGCCAAATCGCAGGTTCACACTGGAGCCGGCATTGAGTCCAGGCTCATCTGCCAAAGCACAGATCTTGGTTTAGGGCTTCTTCTTCCTATGCACTGTCAGGATCTTCTTTTTCAGAGAGGAAATGTGCGTGTTGAGTCGCTCAGTCCCGTCCAACTCTGTGGCCCCACAAACTGCAGCCCACCACGCTCCTCTGTCCATGGGATTTCTCAGCCAAGAACACTGGAGTGGGTTGCCTTTCCCTTCTCTAGGAGATCTTCCCAACCAAGGGATCGAACCCTTGTCTCCTGCATTGCAGGCAGGTTCTTTACCATCTGAGCCATTAGGGAGGAGCTTGTTCTTTGTTTCAAAACAATGTTTATCAATTTTCAGTATCAGAACAGCTGCACTATTGTTTTCTTTCTCCAAATTGATCCCTACAGAGACCACACCAAAGGAGAGAATGTTTTAAGCCAATTAAGCTGCAGCATACTCACCTAGCAGACCTCACTGAAACCTCATCCAAAAGAGGGGATTGGGTAGGGAAAGAAACTTTAAAAGATCAGCACACTGCAAGCCCACAGATTATAGAGTGCTCTCAGCCAGAGGGGTCACTGGTGTGCCCCAACCCCAAAGAAGCAAAGTACCACAATAGTATAAAATTTAAAAACAGGTTTGTACATAAGCTCTTCGTGCTTTCTCCAGCAGTAACCAATACAAAGCACAATGAGATGGCATTTGTAGACAGCACCTTCAGACCCAAAAAAGGTGATGAGATGAGTTTCCTGTGGCTAAATCAGTGGCAAAACATACTTTACTTTCTTTCAAGGAGGCAGGCGAGCAAACGTGTTTGCTTCAACATAAGGGCCACATGCTGCATTCTGTGAGCCCAGGTTGGGAACACGGTAGAGCTGGGACAAGGATTTGGTCCCAGAGGTTTCACCATCTTAAATTTGTTGGGTCACTTCTGATGAAAAAAGAGGAAAAAAAGTTTCAAAGAAACCGTAAAGCTGAAAACTGGAACAGACTTTTTTGGCTCTCTCCTCCTGCAATCATCTTTGTGGTTTGGGGGTTCTTTTTCCAGAGCAATGAGGTTTCCCCAAATGGAGACTTTCTCTGGGCTGTGAGGCTCTCAGTAAGGCAGGCCCATACCTTTTCCCCTCCCCTGTGGAGAAGGTCTTTGAAAAGACCCTGATGCTGGGAAAGATTGAAGACAGGAGGAGAAGGGGACAACAGAGGATGAGATGGTTGGATGGCATGACCGACTCAATGGACGTGAGTTTGAGTAAGCTCTAGGAGTTGGTGATGGACAGGGAGGCCTGGCGTGCTGCAGCCCATGGGATCACAAAGAGTCGGATATGTCTGAGCGACTGAACTAAACTGATGGAGAAGGCAATATGCATTAAGCCGAAACGTTACCTTCCAAAAGTGAGAAAGGGGTTAGACTGTTGCTTCAGAACCATGGAATTGTCTGGAACATTTTTACAAATGGCTGTTGCATCAACAATAGGAAAAGGCAATTACAAAAAGTGTACATCACAGCAGGCTTTCAAAGCCACTTCAAACTGTGCCCACACTCCCTTCAACGTTGTCCCCGAAGGTGTTCTGCCTCCGGCCCAGCTGGGGCTCGGGAAAGGCAGAGATAGTTTGGCAAAAGGGACACGGGGGTGGGGGTGGGAGAGGTGGCGAAAGGAGACATGCAGACTTCCACTTAAATAACGATCAGCCCTCAGTTTGCAAGTGAGCTTCAGGCAGGGTGTTCTCAGCAGAGTCGGGGTCGAGGGAGGAGCCGCTAGCGGCAGGGGGTGACCGGGCGCTCTACATCTCCTTCAAGTCGAGCAGCGATTGCTCCAGCATCCCTTGCTTACAGAGGTGCTGCTCTTGGTTACATTTCACTTTCTCTTCCAAATCGTCCATTGTCTTTTCCAGCCCAGCTACTGATCTCTCAGCAAACTCAACCCCTGTCTGCCTCCTTGAGTTTATAGGTAGGAATCTTTGTCTCTTCCTCGTATTTGTCTCCTTTTCGAGAGTACTTCTCTTCAGCAGCTCTCAGACACTTCAGGTTCAGCTCCATCAGTCTGATTCGCTCATCCGCCTCTCGACAATGGCACTCTGCCAGCTCAGCTCGCTCCTCTGTGCGTGCCAGGTCTCCCCCAATAATCCCCAGCTTCGGATCAGTTCAGCCGCTCAGTCGTGTCCGACTCCTTTTGACCTCATGGACTGCAGCAAGCCCGGCCTCCCTGTCCATCACCAACTCCTGGAGTTTACTCAAACCCATGTCCATTGCATCAGTGATGCCATCCAACCCTCTCATCCTCTGTTGTCGCCTTCTCCTCCCACCTTCAATCTCTCCCAGCATCAGGGTCTTTTCCAAGGAATCAGCTCTTTGTATCCCGAGCTTACGAGCCGCTTCTTCCTGCTTCCTGCCTGCCTCTTCTACAATGTGCTTAGCCTCTTTGCATTGGGTTTCCCAGAGTTCCAGTTTTTTCCTCATCTTCTAAGGCTCGGTTTTCATACCCTCACGCCTCTCTCGGTCTCCTCCCCAGCTCTGTCGGCTTCCTCCAGCTCTTGCAGGGCAGGGGCCAGGCGCTCTTGAGTTCAGTCCAGCTCCTTTTCAACCAGCTGGATCCTAGGCTCAAGGAAGCCACCTCAGCCTCCCCTGCCCCGGGCCCGCCTCTCTCCCTGAACCTCCCTCTGGAGGTGTTCAGCGCTCTCGCCTGCATCACCAGCCTGCTGCTGTGGAACCTGGACCTCCTGCTTCACCGCCTCAATGGTGCTGATCCCAGCCATGGGCCCACCCAGCTCCCACTCGGCTCTGCAGCTGCCTCTCAGGATCTTCTTGGTTTTTGTCTCTCCTAGGACTTTTGGTCCTAAGAAGGCTCTTGGAGAGGGCATAAGGAATCACCTGACCCAGTGATGTCCCTACCAGTTACACCTGTTGGCAGTGATGTGTTGGGAGCAGAGGTTTATTCATCCTACCTTGTGCGGGAGACACAAGACTCTCCCTTCCCTGAGGAATGGATACTGGCCTCACCTTCCCCAGATCTGAGTGGGAGCCCAGACTCTGTCATGTCATCAGCTGGGCACTCCCACTAGCATGGTCTCCTCTGATTCTGCTTGCCTCGTCTGCTCCACGATGAAAGCAACACAAAGCTGTTCAGGTTCCAGCCACTGATGAATGATGCCCAGCATGTTTCCTGGCACAAAAGAGGGTGTTCACTCAGTGGAATGGGTTCAGGGGCTGGCTCAAGGTCTGTGTTTTCACCGAGTTGGTGTGAATCCAAAGCCTAGCGCCCCTTCTACCCCCATGGGCTCCCCTCCCATCTCTTTGTGTGCTTATGTTTGCATTTCTTCGATCCAGAAGTGTCACCAGTTTATCATGAGATAATTTGGGAGGATGGTTTGCTAGGGAGAAGACTGTTCTCAGAGTAAGCGGTAAAGCTCTCCTCAGCTCTGAGTGTATCTTCCTGTGACAGGGACAAGTCCTCACGCTGCTTTTCCACATTCTGGACTTGTGACTTAGGAATAAGCACCTCATGTCATAAATTCAAAAGAAGCTGGGTATTTACCATGTTGGGTGATAGCTCTTACATTTGATAGCAGTGGATATGAGAAAAGATAGACCTGCTTCGGTGGAATGGTAGCTAAGCATTTGCCAGTAGGGATCAGATGCCAGCAGGAGGAAAGCAAGGAAAACTGTGAGGATGGTTTCTTACCAGCCTGGGCAGCATTGGCTAAGACTCGGGAGTTAAAACGGTCAACAGGTGCCCAGCACTTCCATCCCCCAATTTTCCCAAGGCAACACAAGGAAGACACAGGCAAGATGGTCTTGAGTCGGATGCCATTGCCCTGTGGGACCTTGGACCAAAAGTGTGACTTTCTGTAAAACAGGAACCAATAGGACTCTTCTAGCTATTCACTTCTAAGTAAAAGTGAAAGTCACTCAGTCGTAATCTGACTCTTTGTGACCCCATGGACTATACAGTCCCTGGAATTTTCCAGGCCAGAATACTGGAGTGGGTAGCCTTTCCCTTCTCCAGGGGATCATCCCAACCCAGGGATCAACCCCAGGTCACCCGCATTGCAGGAGGATTCTTTACCATCTGAGCTATCAGGGAAGCCCAAGAATACTGGAGTGGGTAGCCTATCCCTTCTCCAACAGATCTTCCTGACCCCAGACTCTAACCCAGGTCTCCTGCATTGCACGTGGATTCTTTACCAAGTGAGCTATCAGGGAAAGCCCATTCACTTTTAAAAATCACAAGAAATGATTCTTATGGAAAATGAAAAGAGTCTAGAGATTAGATAAATGAAAAAGCCTCCTTCGCCCAGTTCTACTTTCCATAAATAGACACTGTTATCAGCTGGGTGTATGTCCTTTCAGCCACATGCACCCAGGCACAGAAACATCTTTGCACGTCTGGTGCTGGGCCATATGTTGATTTTACTGTGGAGAAAGGGGTTCCCAGGGAAAACGGGGCCACACAGAGATAGACTTGGAAGGAAACCAATCTAAGTCCCCAGGTCCCGATTCACAGGCTGAATTCACTCCCCACCCTACCTCACAGCTGTGGGCCGTGGGGATTCCAGCTTAGAGCCTGGGGAGGACTCACAAGTGAGTACTGCTTCAGAGAAGCAGTCCGAATCCCTAACACCCCACACGTGGCAGGGGAAGCCAGAACTCACTGGCTGCAAGCGGGCCTCCTGAGGTTACTGGCTGAATATTGGCCCTTGCCTAGAGGGGTCATCTGGTCAAACCCAAGTTCCAGTGTGCGATGCTGTGACCCTAAGAATCTGAGGTTTTCCTTTTTGTTTGTTTAGTATTTCTTCATGGCTCCACTGAGTCTTTGCTGCCTGGTGCGGACTTTCTCTGGCTGCAGTGAGCCGGCGCTGCTCTTCGCTGCAATGGCCTGGCTGCTCTTGTCGGGAACCGCAGGCTGGAGGTTCTCTGGCTTCAGTGGCTGCTGTGCGCAGGCTCAATAGCTGTGGCACATGAAGCTTGTGGGACCATCGGATCAGGGCTCAAACCTGTGTCTCCATATTGCCCGGAGGATGCTCACCCACTGAGCCAGCACGGAAGTCCCGAGTCTGGAGCTCAAAAAAGTTGTTGCAAGTTGCCAGGCCAGGAGAGCGGGCAATTCACGCTGAAAAGAACTGCACTCCCGCCGAGTTTTCTGGGGGAGCATTTCAAAGGCTAAATTTGGGGCGAGGACCTCAGAGTGCATGAGTTTCTTCTGATGGGTTGATGGTGGGGTAATAGGAATCTCAGGAATCTCCGCCTTCTGGTTCCAACCAGCCTGGATCTGCATGCCTCCAACCTTGTGGTCCGCAAGTGTTCATCATCCTCCAGCAGGGCAGAGTTGGGGGGAGGAGGAGAGTAACTGAGAGATGTGAATCAGACTGTTATCTCCAGCCCTTCAGGAGCTCAGAGTCCTGTGATTCTCTGCCTAATAACTGCTTGAGCCTGCTCTTTGGATCTTGGGGAAGGCCTAGAAGATTAAAAGAAAACAATTTTAATTTTAAAAATCTTTCTAAAATGTGAAATTCTTTATTTATTTCGCTTCTGGCTGGGCTGGGGCTTCACTGCTGCCTGCGGGCTTCTAGTTGTGGGGAGCAGGGACTGCCCTAGTGGCAGGGCTTGGGCTTCTCATTGCGGTGCCTTCTCCCATTGCAGAGCTCAGGTGCTAGGGTGCGTGGGTTTCGGTAGTAGCGGCACACAGGCTCGGTTGCCTCGTGGCGTGTGGGGTCTTCCTGGACCAGGGACCAAAGCTGTGTCACCTGGAGTTGCAGTGGATTCCTGACCACTGGACCACTAAGAAAGTCCTTTCTTTCTATTTATTTTTTTAAAATAAGAAACTGGGGACAGGTAGGAAGTTTTATACCCAAGAGAGCTCCTCAGGGTCCTGTTTAATTTCAGTCTCATTTCACTCACTACGAGTCTCTAGATGCTTAGTTGAGAACGGAATAGAATGAATGAGGATGAATGCAAAGTGATCTTAAATGGCCCCATTAAGGAGGAAATTCCTTTCAGTAGAACCACAGTATTATTAACTGCAGCATTACATATGTATATATATTTTAAATAAGGACAAACACCAAGTAATCCTGTTGCTTGAAAAATATCATGCTGCCTGTCAAAGAGAAGGAGGCAGTAAAGATAAAGAAGTGGTCAGGGGAGCTGAAGTTCAGCAGAGCAGGGTTTGGGGCAGAGCATGGCGCTTAGCCCTCGTTGGCTCAGATGGTAAAGATCCTGCCTGTGGTGCAGGAGACCCAAGTTCAATCCCTGGGTCAAGAAGACCCCCTGGAGAAGGAAATGAAAATCCACTCCAGTATTTCTTGCCTGGAGAATTCTATGGACAGGGGAGCCTGGTGGGCTACAGTCCACGGGGTTGAAAAGAGTTGGACACGACTAAGTGACTAACAGTTCCCACTCATTAGCCTGTGAAATTGCCCAGCCCATAAAGCTAATCACACCATATTTCTAGGGCTTCTCTGTGGCTCAAATGGTAAAGAATCTGCTCAATCCCTGGGTTGGGAAGATTCTGTGAAGAAGGGAACGGCAACCCGCTCCAGTATTCTGGCCTGGAGAATCCCATGGACAGAGGAGCCTGGGGCGGGCTACAGTCCCTGGAAGGGCAAAGAGTCAGACACGACTGAGTGACTAACACCTTCACACTTTCACTTTCATGACATTTAGTGGCTCTGTGATCGTGGGCAAGTGACTTCATCTCTTTGAACTTCTTTTCTGAAACCTCTGTGAATGTGAGGGGGAGGAGAGGAACACAGTGATTTAAGCAAGATTATACCAGCCAAGGGTCAGATATGCTGAAGGGTCTGGGGGACTTTTAGTTCGGTCTGTTTATAGTTCAGTACCAAGGGTGTGCGTGCTCATCTGCTCAGCTGTGGCCTGCAGCCCACCAGGCTCCTCTGTACATGGGATTCTCCAGACAAGAAGACTGGAGTGGATTGCCATTTTCTCCTCCAGGGGATCTTCCCGACCCAGGGATAGAACCCTGCATTAGCAGGTAGATTCTTTATCGCTCAGTCACCTGAGAAGCCCCAGTATCAGGGGCAAACCAGATTTCAGGATTTCGACATCCTGAATTTGAGCTGATGGGGATTCTGAGTTATCTAAGCAACTCCTGTCTCCTCTGGGAGCACCTCCACCCCCAGCCTGCCATCCACACCTAACAGTCACCTGCCCAAGGGACTTGCAGGATCAAAGACCAGCTCCCCCTCCTCCCCTCCATCCCCAGGCCCCTTGGAATCACTGCCTCTTGAATTCTCCCTTCCTTTCCTGTGATAAATTTCCCCAAGGATTCTTCCTGGGTTTGCCTCACCCGGCAATGGATATATGTATGCTCTGCAGCTTAGCTTGGAAAGCTCAGATGGTAAAGTGTCTGCGTGCAACGTGGGAGACCTGGGTTCGATCCCTGGGTCAGGAAGGTCCCCTGGAGAAAGAAATGGCAACCCATTCCAGTATTCCTGCCTGGAAAATCCCATGGATGGAGGAGCCTGGTAGGCTACAGTCCATGGGGTTGCAAAGAGCTGGACACGCCTGAGCAACTTCACTGGTCACTGGTAGCTTGGAGAAGACCTAGAATCATCAAAGACATGAGGAAATTGGCAGGGGACATAAAATCTAGGAAAACCCTGACCACATCCCTGATTTAACCTGTATTTATACCATCATTTTATATATCATTATATATATATATATATTTGTTTGGGCTGAACCTCGTAGCTGGTAAAACTTCCCCAACGAAGGATGAAACTGTGGTCCCCTGCAGTGGAAGCTTGGAGTCTTCACCACTGGGACCAGCCCTACCCAGAATCATTATATCTCAAGCTACAGTGGTTCACAGGATTCCAAAGTGGCTCAGTGGTAGAGTCCACCTGCCAGCGTAAGAGATGCCGGAGACTCAGGTTCAATACCTGGGTCAGGAAGATCTCCTGGAGGAGGAAATGGCAACCCACTGCAGTGTTCTTGCTGGGAAAAGCTCATGGACAGAGGAGCTCTGTGGACTACAGTCCATGGGGTCGCAAAGAGCTGGCACGGCTGAGCATGCACACACAGTGGTTTGTAGCTCAGTAGAAGAGGAAAAATAATTTCCCTCCACCTTTCAGAGCTTGACTGTGACCCTCTGTAATAAAAGATGGACCGACAAGAGAAAGACACATTTAAAACATGTCTACTTCAAGTAGACAGAGAGCTGGGGGGAAATGAATAGCTTAAAGAGGTTGGCTTTAGAATTTAGGCTTAAATGTCCTCTTAATAGGAAAAGAGGAGGGCCACGTGGAGACTCCTTAGGGCAAGGGTCCGCAGCCTCTAGGATCAAAACCCTGCTGATCTGAGGTGAAGCTGAGGCAATAACAATAGAGACAAAATGCACGCAAACGTCACATGCTTGGATCATCGCGAAGCTACCCCCCGTGCTCCCTGGACCATGGAAACATTGTCTTCCGCAACACCAGTCCTGGGTGCCAAACGGTTTGGGGACAGCTGTCTTCAGGAACAGCAAGGGATTTTTAGGAAAGGTGAGTGGGCCCTTAGGAGGCAGGTGGGAGCCGTGGTTGTGATGGAGTTCATCTGGGTCTGTCTGATGTTCACCTGTGTTGAGTCCATCTTCCCTGGATGATGAACTCCTCAGGAGGGGGCTTATGATGATAAAGTTCCTTTGGGATTATCTGTCTTCAGGCAGATAAGGAAAGCTCAAAAGGAATCTTCCAGCATTTGGTATTTTTCAAATGCCTTTAGCTCAAAATAAGCAAAACGCCAAAGTCCCTTGTTTGTGTGGACCTGCTCTGCTACCCACCAGCTTATAGCCTTGATTCCAAGCCTGTGAAAAATAGAGGTTTTTGGGTTCCACCGAACAGGAGCTTTTGAAGATGAGTTCTGAGAATCTGTATGTTGACCATGTTCTCAGACCCATACTACCTACGCTCCACAGAGCTTACTCTTTATTGTAACCCACCACTCCATCCTCTCATTAGCATAACTTACTGTTCCAGGAGGTTCTTCCCTAGACAAGTGGCCTAGTTATTCACTGAAATTTTCCAAAATATTCCTCAGCTCCTCAAGGATAGCATCACCAGTTTGTGCCCTAAGGTTATGTAATTTCTCTGCCTTCCCTTGCTTCTGCTGCCAGCCTTAGACTGTTGCATTCTGATCTCTGCTCAATCTGCATCAAGACGACCTGCATCACAGGACTTCCCTAGTGCTCCAGAGGCTAAGACTCTGTGCTCCCAATGCAGAGACCCCAGGTTCCACTCCTGGTCAGGAAACTAGACCCCCATGTCACAGCCAAGAGTTGGCATGCTGCAACTAACTGGCTAGGTCACATAAGGCCAGGAGTAGACAAACGAATAAATTTTTGAAAGGGCCTTCCCCACTCTCCCGGTGAGGGACACGCCTTAAACCAAACTTCCCATTTTCAATCAATTCTAACCTTGCCCTTCCTCCTCTGAGAGGCTGCCAAATCTCTGTGGAGTTGGAGTTCTCCTTGTCTCATCAAGGGGTTGTTTTGATAATATTTGGGGAACTGGCATTCCCTGGTCTCCAGGAGATTCCAGGGCGCAGTTTGATCAGAGAACTACTGGACAAAGTCGCGTCCAAACTGCTGAGCCTAAGGTACAAGGTCCCCCGGAGTTTGACTGTTGCCCCACTTATTACACAAACCCACTGCCCACTGACTCTTTTTACGAAGCCGTACACCGTCCCTCATTCTTTTGTGTCTTAGGTACTCTGTGTTTTTCTCCATGCGTCTCTCTGCTCTTCCTTCTGTGTCTCAGCGTCTTTTCCACACCTATTCTTGGATTCAGTCTCCAGTGGTCCTTAATTAACCACCTCTCCCAGGATTCGTGTGCCCTGTGAGGTCCCGACCCACAGTGAACCCGGACTGGCCCTGTGACTTGCTGTGACTGATTCAGCGTGGACGGCATTCAGCTGGGCCATCACCGGGCCTAAATGTAAGACCTAGAAACAAGGAAGCAGGCCGTGCCCAGAGCCCTGAGCCACCCAGCTAGTCGCCTGTGGAGGCCGCGCAGGGCAGGCCAGCCCGGGGAACTGTGTGCACAGCTGCAGGGTTGCTCTGCCAGCATCCCGGCTTCGCTCAGCCTTTGCATCATCTCTGTGGAGACTACGTAGGTGAGCTTCCAGCCAACATCCCCTGGATAGAAAGACTGTCCAGGGACTTCCCTAGGGGCCCAGTGGCTAAGACTCAGGGAGCCGCAGTTGGATCCTGGGTCAGGGAACAAGACCTTGAATGCCTCAACTAAGACCTGTACAACCAAATTAATCACTTAATTTGTTTTAAAAGCATTCAGCTCAACCCAGAATGGTATCATACAGAATTGCTATCTTGAGCCAGCAGTTGTAGGGGTCATTTGTCACACAGCAGCAGACCACCAAATACACGTTTTTTAGACTTACCTTGAGAGCCACTCCTTGGTGGAGCTTTTTTGCATTATCTCACTCCACTGCCTTCCCGTGGCCAGAGTGGGAAGTAGAAATCGCCTAGTTCCCTGCTGGAGTGGCAAAGAACACATTGCAGCTTCCAGAATGGAAATTTCCAGCTCTTTCTGGCCTCCTCCTGAAGCACCTTCCATAAATTCAACCTGCTTCATGGCCAGTGGGCCCCTTTAGGTGAGACAGCAGTTTAGGAAAAACTCTGCCAAGGATCAGAAAAATTTATGATACACACTACTGCCAGGAGATCGTGTCTTACAGAAATTAAATCACTTTTCCTTTATTACTTTCAACTGTTTGATTTTACTGTGATTAATACGTCTACTGGAATATTTAAGAATACAACGTGTGCGTGCGTGCCAAGTGCTTCAGTCGTGTCCGACTCTTTGTGACCCCGTGGACTGCAGCCCGCCAGGCTCCTCCATCCAGGGGATTCTCCAGGCAGGAACACTGGAGTGGGTAACCCTTCTCTTCTCCAGGGGGTCTTCCCGACCCAGGAATCAAACCCCTGTGTTGTCCGTCTTCTTCACTGACAGGTAGGTGGGTTCTTCACCACTAGCGGCACCTGGGAAGCCTAAGAGCTTTTCTTTTGAAACGTTTTTGTCTTTCATTTTCTTGACCACACAGTGTGCCGCGTGAGATCTTAGTTCCCAGATCAGGGGTTGAACTATGCCCCCTGCAGCCGAATCGTGGAAAGGGAAAGTGTTAGTTGCTCAGTCTTTGTGAGCAACTGTATGGATTGGGGCCCCCCAGGCTCCTCTGCCCATGGGTTTCTCCAGGCAAGGATACTGAAATGGGTTGCCATTTCCTTCTCCAGGAGATTTTCCTGACCCAGGGATCAAACTTGGGGTCTCCTGCATTGTAGGCAGATTCTTTACCCTGTGATTCTTTGTGACCCCATGGACTGTATGGATTGGGGCCCCCCAGGCTCCTCTGCCCATGGGTTTCTCCAGGCAAGGATACTGACATGGGTTGCCATTTCTTTTTTGTTTGTTTGTTTGTTTGTTTTTTATTCTTTTTTTATTTATGGGTTGCCATTTCCTTCTCCAGGAGATTTTCCTGACCCAGGGATCGAACTCAGGGTCTCCTGCATTGTAGGCAGATTCCTTAACCTGTGAGCCACCAGGGAAGTCAAGATTTGTGGAGTCTTAACCATTATCCTGAGAGCTTTAAAAAGTATTTTAAAATTTTTATTATTAAAATCTTTTTGTATTGAAATGTATTTGATTTACAATGTGTTAGTTATAGTTGTACAGCAAAGTGATTCAGATTTATATATATGTATATACACACATGCACATATATATATCACGTCCATTATATATACTACTTCGTAGAGGAGACAGCAGGCCTTCCCTCATAGCTCAGTCGATAAAGAATCTGCCTACCACAATGAGGTACCATTTCACGCCAGCCAGAATGGCTGTGATCCAAAAGTCTACAAGCAATAAATGCTGGAGAGGGTGTGGAGAAAAGGGAACCTTCTTACATTGTTGGTGGGAATGCAAACTAGTACAGCCACTATGGAGAACAGTGTGGAGATTTCTTAAAAAACTGGAAATAGAACTGCCTTATGACCCAGCAATCCCACTGCTGGGCATACACACCGAGGGAACCAGAATTGAAAGAGACACATGTACCCCAACGTTCATCGCAGCACTGTTTATAATAGCCAGGATATGGAAACAACCTAGATGTCCATCAGCAGATGAATGGATAAGAAAGCTGTGGTACATATACACAATGGAGTATTACTCAGCCATTAAAAATGAATGAATGCATTTGAATCCGTTCTAATGAGGTAGATGAAACTGGAGCCGATTATACAGAGTGAAGTAAGCCAGAAAGAAAAACACCAATACAGTATACTAACACATATATATGGAATTTAGAAAGATGGTAATGATAACCCTGTATGTGAGACAGCAAAAGAGACACAGATGTATAGAGCAGTCTTTTGGACTCTGTGGGAGAGGGCGAGGGTGGGATGATTTGGGACAATGGCATTGAAACATGTATACTATCATGTAAGAAACGAATCACCAGTCCAGGTTCAATGCAGGATACTGGATCTTGCCTGGAGAATCTCATGGACAGAGGAGCCTGGTGGGCTCTAGTCCATGGGGTCGCAAGTTGGACATGACTTAGCGACTAAAGAGAGAGAAAAGAGAGATACATAGATATGTATATACTTTTTAGATTCTTTCCCACTATAAACGTATTGATGGACTCTTTGCAACCCCATGGACTATAGCATGTCAGGCTCCTCTCCAGGCAAGAAGACTGGAGTGGGTTGCCATTCCCTTCTCCAGAGGATCTTCCCGACCCAGGGACTGAACCCGCTTCTCCCACGTGGCAGGCAGATTCTTTACAATCTGAGCCAAGAGGGAAGCCCCGTAGTTCCCTGCGCTTCACAGTGGCTCCTTGTGGTTTATCTCTTTCATATGTTTGGCCACCTGACGTGAAGAACCAACTCATTGCAAAGACCCTGGTGCCAGGAAAGACTGAGGGCAAGAAGGGAAAGGGGCCACAGAGGCCGAGACGGTTGGATGGCATCACCCAGTGGACTTGAGTTTGAGCAAACTCAGGGAGATAGTGAAGGACATGGAAGTCTGGCCTGCTGCAGCCCATCGGCTTCCAAAGAGCTGGCCACAACTTGGCCACTGACCAGCAATGAGTGAGAAGAGCAAAGCGTGCCTACATATTCATGCCTCTCTCACCCCCATATCAGCGACTCCTAATTTATCCCCCTCTCTCTCCCCTGGAATCTAGCTTTTTATGTTTCAAATCACTCGGTACAGTTATCTGATAGAGGCTGGGTTAACTTTTGACACGATGTGAACATATGACCACAGGGACAAGTGTAAGGGGAAAAAGTGGAGGGTGGCTTTCAGCCCTTTAGGTTTGTGCTGCAGGTTTTTGATGAGATATATTTGCTTTACAACGTTGTGCTGCTTTCTGCTGTACAGCAATGTGAATTGGCAGTGAATATGCATACATCCCTCCCTCTCGAGCCCCCGGCCAGGTCGTCACAGAGCACCGAGCAGAGCGCCCTCTGCGGTGCAGCTCCCCGCTCACTGCCTATTTGGCCCATCATAGTGAACACATGTCAGCGCTACTCTCTCGATTCCTCCAGCTCTCCTTCTCTGAAAGCGAAATGAAAGGGAAAGTCTCTCAGTCCTGTCCGACTCTTTCTGACCCAGGCCAGAATACTGGAGAGGGTAGCCTTTCCCTTCTCCGCGGGATCTTCCCAACCCAGGGGTTGAACCTGGCCAGGTCTACTGTATTGCAGGCGGATTCTTTACCAGTTGAGCCCCAGGAGAAGCCCAAAACCATTGCCAAAACCCGGGATTGAACCAGGGACCTTTAGATCTTCAGTCTAACGCTCTCCTAACTGAGCTATTTCAGCTATTTTTTCTCCTTCCCCACCTGTATTTAAAAGCCCTGACAACGAGAGTAAATGGCTCCCCTCAGTTCAGTTCAGGCTCTCAGTCGTGTTTGACTCTTTGTGACCCCATGGACTGCAGCCAGGCCCCCGTCCATCACCAACTCCCGGAGTTCACTCACATTTATGTCCATTGAGTCAGTGATGCCATCCAACCATCTCATCCTCTGTCGTCCCCTTCTCCTCCTGCCCTCAATCTTTCCCAGCATCAGGGTCTTTTCCAATGAGTTGGTTCTTAGCATCAGGTGGTCAAAGTATTGGAGTTTCAGCTTCAGCGTCAGTCCTTCCAATGAACTGCCAGGACTGATGTCCTTTAGAATGGACTGGTTGGATCTCCTTGCAGTCCAAGGGACTCTCAAGAGTCTTCTCCAGCACCACAGTTCAAAAGCATCAATTCTTCGGTGCTCAGTTTTCTTCTTAGTCCAACTCTCACATCCATACATGACCACTGGAAAAACCATAGCCTTGACTAGACGGATCCTTGTTGACAAAGTAATCTCTCTGCTTTTTAATATGCTGTCTAGGTTGGTCATAAATTTGCTTTCACGGAGTAAGCGTCTTTTAATTTCACGGCTGCAGTCACCATCTGCAGCAATTTTGGAGCCCCCCAAAATAGCTGTCACTGTTTCCACTGTTTACCCATCTATTTGCCATGAAGTGATGGGACTGGGTGCCATGATCTTAGTTTTCAATGTTGAGTTTCCATGAACAGTATGCAATAGCTCCCCCTGGTGGTATTTTATTCTGAAAGTGGGTAATACCCGGCAGAAGGCAGGGCAGACAGCACCTGGCAGGCTGTTTTGTGAGCCAGAAAGTCCTTTTCCTTTTCCCTCAATTACGGTGAAAAACACGTAGCAGATTTGCCATCTTACCCTTTTCTGATTGTGTTGTTCATTAGTGTTGAATATATTCAGTGTTGGGGAACCAGTCTCCAGAACTTTTTCCTCTTGCAAAACTGCAGCTCCACACTCATCTAACGCCTCCCGCCCCTATTCTGCCTGCCTCAGTCCCTGGGACAGCTCTTTACTTTCTGTCTCTAAGGATTTGATTATACGAGATCCCCGAGGTAAGTGGGACCACACAGCATTCTCCTTTCTGTGACTGGCTTGTCTCAAGCCGCCTAATGCATTTCAGTTAGCTTAACGTCTTTAGGTTTCATCTGTGCTGCAGCATGTACCAGTCCACCCTAAAGAAATTCAACCCTGAATATTCATTGGAAGGACTGATGCTGAAGCTGAAACTCTAATACTTTGGCCATCTGATGCAAAGAGCTGACTCTTTGGAAAAGACCCTGATGCTGGGAAAGATTGAAGGCGGGAGGAGAAGGGGATGACAGAGGATGAGATGGTTGGATGGCATCACCGACTCAATGGCCGGGAGTCTGAGTGAACTCCGGGAGTTGGTGAGGGACAGGGAGGCCTGGCGTGCTGCCATGGGGTCGCAGGAAGCCGGACACGACTGAGCAGCTGAGCAACAGCAACAGTGCATGAGAATCCCCTTCCTTTTGGCAGCAGCTATTTCTGCACATGTCTTCTCTTGCTTTCCTTTTTTGTTTAATCTAAGGGTTATAGGGCATTGTTTGGGTAATTTTATCTCTTTATTTATTTTTGGCCATGCTGGTCCTTCACTGCTACACACCTGCTTTCTCTGCAGCAAGCAGGGACCGTGTTGTGTGATGCCCCACTTCTCATCGTGGTGGCTCCTCCCACTGCAGAGCTTGGGTCCCAGGCACTCGGGCTGAGCCGTTGTGGTGCTTGGGCTAGGTTGCTTCTGGGCATGTGGAATCTTCCCAGACCAGGGATCGAACCATTTTCCCTTGGATTGGGAGACAGTTCTCATCCACTGTTCCACCAGGTAAGTCCCGTCTTCTCTTTCTTGATTCGACACTTCATGGTATGTCAGGCAGCCCACTCCAGGGTTCCTGCCTGGAGAATCCCCTGGACAGAGGAGCCTGGTGGGCTGCAGTCCCTGGGGTCGCAGACGTGACTGAAGCGAGCTAGCGTGCATCTATTTGTAAGTGGGGCTGTCAGTGTCTCCCTTTAATTTCTTCCTGGGCTGGCCACATATACTTGTTTACGTGCATGGGCTGTGTACATGGGGTTCTGTGGAGGAGAGAGCGGGAAACTAATGCGCTTGCTGGGCCGCCCCTCAGCAGGGCATTCTGGGTCTGGGTCTCAGAACCTGGCCATTGTTTATACTCCTCCCTCAATTCAACATCTCCGTGTCTGGGAATTTATTCCAAAGAAATGACTCAAGGAGGAAAACAGTATTCACATTCAACAAACTTGGAGCAGTGCATGGAGGCGAGAAGGGCGGTGCGGCTCTCACATCTCCGTGAGAGAGCCGGCTCTGCGGGCAGCAGGGGGCTGACTACCTCCAGCTGCTGCCCCTTTGGGCTCTGCTGCACCATTTGCCCCGGCTCTGTACTCTGCTTGGGAATAAGAAGGGCCTCTCTTAGGAAGTGGGCTTTAAGGGACTTTCCTGCAGCTCCAGCGTCTAGGACTCTAAGCCCCCAGTGCAGGGGCCATGGGTTCAATCCCTGGCCAGGGAACTAGATCCCCCATGCTTCAACTAATTGTTCGCATGCTGAAACTCAAGATGCCACGTGCCACCATGAAGGTCGAAGATCCTGCATGCTACAGCTAGGACTCAGCGCTGCCGAATAAATCAATAAGTATACAAGAAAAAGGAAAGTGGGCTTTAGGCTAAAACGTCAAGGATGAACACAACCTACGCAGGCAAAGAGAGGGTAGAAGAGTGTTCTAGCAGATGGGCTACTTGTAAGCCAGAAAAGAATGAAGCTTCACCCTGTGACCTTGTTTACCAGGGGCTGTGCTTCCAAAGAAGCCATCTTTTTTTCCACAGATGGCCCCAAAGATGCTTTCCCCTTGAATCTGTAAATGCTACTTCCAGCTGAAAATCCCTGGCCAGACAGGGCCCTCTTACCAAGGCCCTGGATCTTTCGAACAGACTTGGTAAGTGTTGGTGTCATGACTAAGGTTATCTGTCATTTTCTGGATGGTTAGGAAAAGAAAGAAAAAGAAGGGTCTCCAGAATACTAGGGAATCTATGCAAACAGAGCGCTTGTTCATTTCAGCCCTGGTGTAAATATCACAGGGCAATGAAGTGGGGTTTCCACAAAAGAACACACACTCCTCCCTGTTTTGGTGGCCGGATGATGCCTGTGTTAAAATTAGTCCACCTGCCGCCAGCACCTGAAGCTTGAATGGGCTGATCCTGTTTCTGTGGAAAAGGGTATCACAAACCTGGAGCAGCCCAAAGACTGGGGAGAGTCAAGACGTTGGGAGAGGGTCACAGAGCGTCCCGTGTCTGTGGACAAACCTGGAAGCAAATCCCTAGACATTCAGGGCTGCCGCGGTTGGGGCCTGTGTGCAGCCTGTTCAGACAGTGGTGTCCGCTTGAGCAGCTTGAGAACAGGATGATCACGACCTTCAGAGGCAGCCCGATGTGCCCCTGGTCTGCTCTGAACATTAGACTTGCGCTTTGCTCGGGAGAAATTGGTCTCCTCGGTGATTTCACATCTCGGTCTCATATCTGGAGCCGCAGTGAAAAATTACAATGAAAACATTTTGTTTTGTGTTGGTTAGAGCTAGTGCTCACTTGTGTCCAGACCATGGACTGCAGCCCGCCAGGCTCCTCTGTCCGTGGGATTCTCTGGGCAAGCCTAGTGGAGAGGGTCAACATTTCCTTCTCCAGGAGACCTTCCTGATCCAGGGAGTGAACCTTGTCTCCCGTGTTGCAGGCAGATTCATGCTGATGTTTCCTTGTTGTTCAGTCGCTCAGTCACATCCAACTCTTTGTGACTCCATGGACTGCAGCATGCCAGGCTCCCCTGTCCTTCACTATCTCCTGGAGTTTGCTCAAACTCACGTCCATCGAGTCAATGATGCCATCCAACCATCTTGTCCTCTGTTGCCCCCTTCTCCTGCCCTCAATCTTTCCCTGCATTAGAGTCTTTTCCAACGAGTTGGCTCTTCATATCAGATGGCCAAAGTATTCAAGCTTCAGCTTCTGCATCAGTCCTTCCAATGAATAGTCAGGACTGATTTCCTTTAGAATTGACTGATTTGATCTCTTTGCAGTGCAAGGGACTCTCACGAGTCTTCTCCAACACCACAGTTCAGAAGCATCAATTCTTTGTCACTCTGCCTTCCTTATGGCCCAACCCTCACATCCGTACATGACTGTTGGCAAATGATGTCTCTGCTTTTTAATACACTGTCTAGGTTTATCATAGATTTTCTTCCAAGGAGCAAGGGTCTTTTAATTTCATGGCTACAGTCACCATCCGCCATGATTTTGGAGCCCAAGAAAATAGTGTCTCTCACTGTTTCCATTGTTTCCCATCTATTT
The DNA here is from genome assembly GCF_001704415.2 of Capra hircus. Taxonomy (NCBI): domain Eukaryota; kingdom Metazoa; phylum Chordata; class Mammalia; order Artiodactyla; family Bovidae; genus Capra; species Capra hircus. The sequence continues at coordinate 1,430,398 of NC_030822.1, forward strand.
GCCATGAAGTGATGGAACCAGATGCCATGCATGATCTTAGTTTTCTGAATGTTGAGTTTTAAGCCAGCTTTTTCACTCTCCTCTTTCACCTTCATCAAGAGGCTCTTTAGATCCTCTTCACTTTCTGCCATAAGGGTAGTATAATCTGCATATCTGAGGTTGTTGATGTTTCTCCCAGCAATCTTGATTCCAGCTTGTGTTTCATCCATCCCAGCATTTCTCATGATGTACTCTGCATATGAGTTAAATTAGCAGGGTCACAATTGACGTACTCCTTTCCCAACTTGCAAACAGTCCATTCTATGTCTGGTTCTAACTGTTGCTTCTTGACCTGCATGCAGGTTTCTCAGGAGGCAGGTAAGGGGGTCTGCCATTCCCATCTCCTTAAAAATTTCCCACAGTTCCCACAGATAGCATAGTCAATGAAGAATAATTAGATGCTTTTGGGAATTCACTTGCTTTCTCTATGATGCAACCAAAGTTGGCTATTTGATCTCTGGTTCCTCTGCTAACGTCTTTCAGTTCAGTTCAGTTCAGTCGCTCAGTCGTGCCCGACTCTTTGCGACCCCATGAATGCAGCACGCCAGGCCTCCCTGTCCATCACCATCTCCCGGAGTTCACTTAGCAGCATGTAACTGTAAGCCTGTCCCTTTGCATGAGTTCTTCATCCAGCCTGATTAGGAACTCTTTGAATGGCAGGAGGGAAGGTGCTGTGCTCATCAGAATCATTTCCAGAGCTCAGTATCAGGCAGAAATCCAGCAGATGCTCTGTAAGCTTGCTGATTGGAGAAAACCAGAAGAGCTCTTGGGAGGCCTCAGGTATATGACTCAACTCTCAGATCCTTTTAGGTCACCTGCCCTTCTGGGATTCATAAATTAGTTCATGTATGGAACAGTTTTAAGCTTCATTTTTCCTAGTATAATGCAATGATCAATATAACTCAGTTTTCATTGTTTCCAAATATTGGAGGCAGGCAGACAAAAAGTAACGATAAACAGGATGGGGAAAGTGGCGATGGCAACATGGGAAAACCCTTGAGTCTCCAAGTTCCTTTAAGGACCCTAAGAAACAGGGTGGAGGGGCTGCTGAAACTCATCCCCGCTGATGACAGAACGGGGACTGACGGACAGCGTGCTGCCCGGGAGCTGCTACTGGACACCACACAGCGCCTCCCCCTGAAACCGGCTTCTCTGGGACACTGGGTCGCTGTGATCTCATGGGCACTGTGAGTCTTGTCTCTCAGACACTGGGTTGTCGTGATCTCATGGACACTGTGAGTCATGTGGAACAAAGAGGTATTTGTCATTATTTTGACCTCCAGAGAGCTCAGAGTAAATTTGGTTCCTTCTACAGCATTCTTGCTGCTAAACTCAATCTTGGTTCCAACTTTTCAACACTTATGTTCCCTCTTGATTAACTCACTTTTTCAAAATTTTACGAGATATGCATTTACATAAAATACCACATATTATTTTTTTAAAATAAAGAAATGGATAACAGAACTGAGCAGTTGTGGAGGGAAATTCACAAGGGTGAACCCGGTAAATTCTGAGCCCCAGCTTCCATGCCCACTTCTTATCTCAGCCACAGTCTCACTACCTGTAGCTTTAGACTTGGTCTAAACTATCCTGTACTTTATAGAAGACAGACTGGTGTAAACCAGATAGTCACTAGTTAACTCATGGAGTTCCTCAGAATTTTACAATGAAAATTAATTTTAAATTTAATTTAATTGTTTTTAAAACAAGTTGGAGGTGCAAATAAAAATGGACTGTGTGTTTCTTGTGAATAAATGTTGCAGCATTGAAAGGCTGGCAATCACTAAGTCATAGGCAAATAAAGCAGCAAAGTTGGGGTTCAAAACTCAGACTGGAGTTGGAGCTCTGCTGAGCGTCATGGTCCGGAGAGACCTGAGAGAGTTGGAGATAAGACGTGAAAGGAAGAAGGCTTTTCCATTCTTTCATTTCAATTGCTCATGTGTTCGTTCTTTCGGTTTTGTCGGTGGCGCTAGTGTAAAGGACTCACCTGCCAATGCGGGAGGCACGAGACGTGGGTTCTATCTCTAGGTCGAAAAGATCTCCAAAATTCTTGCCTAGAGAATCCCATGGACAGAGGAGCCTGGCGGGCTACAGTCCAGTCAGTCAGTCAGTTCAGTCGCTCAGTCGTGTCCGACTCTTTGCAACTCCATGAATCACGACACACCAGGCCTCCCTGTCCATCACCAACTCCCAGAGTTCACTCAAACTCACGTCCATTGAGTTGGTGATGCCATCCAGCCATCTCATCCTCTGTCGTCCCCTTCTCTTCCTGCCCCCAATCCCTCCCAGCGTCAGAGTCTTTTCTACTGAGTCAACGCTTCGCATGAGGTGGCCGAAGCATTGGACTTTCAGTTTTAGCATCATTCCTTCCAATGAACACCCAGGACTGATCTCCTTTAGAATGGACTAGTTGGATCTCCTTGCAGTCCAAGGGACTCTCAAGACTCTTCTCCAACACCACAGTTCAAAGAATCAATTCTTCGGCACTCAGCTTTCTTCACAGTCCAACTCTCACATCTATACATGACCACTGGAAAAACCATAGCCTTGACTAGACGGACCTTTGTTGGCAAAGTAATATATCTGCTTTTCAGTATTCTGTCTAGGTTGGTCATAACTTTCCTTTCAAGGAGTAAGCGTCTTTTAATTTCATGGCTGCAGTCACCATCTGCAGTGATTTTGGAGCCCCTCAAAATAAAGTCTGACACTGTTTCCACTGTTTCCCCATCTATTTCCCATGAAGTGATGGGACCAGATGCCATGATCTTAGTTTTCTGAATGTTGAGCTTTAAGCCAATTTTTTCACTCTCCTCTTTCACTTTCATCAGAAGGCTTTTTGGTTCCTCTTCACTTTCTGCCATAAGGGTGGTGTCATCTGCATATCTGAGGTGATTGATATTTCTCCCAGCAATCTTGATTCCAGCTTGTGCTTCTTCCAGCCCAGTGTTTCTCATGATGTACTCTGCATAGAAGTTAAATAAGCAGGGTGACAACATACAGCCTTGATGTACTCCTTTTCCTATTTGGAACCAGTCAGTTGTTCCATGTCCAGTTCTAACTGTTGCTTCCTGACCTGCATATAGGTTTCTCAAGAGGCAGGTCTGGTATTCCCATCTCTTTCAGAATTTTCCACAGTTTATTGTGATCCACACAGTCAAAGGCTTTGGCATAGTCAATAAAGCAGAAATAGATGTTTTTCTGGAACTCTCTTGCTTTTTTGATGATCCAGCAGATGTTGGCAATTTGATCTCTGGTTCCTCTGCCTTTTCTAAAACCAGCTTGACCATCTGGAAGTTCACGGTTCATGTACTGGCTTGGTTCAAGCCTGGCTTGGAGAATTTTAAGCATTACTTTACTAGTGTGTGAGATGAGTGCAATTGTGCGGTAGTGTGAGCATTCTTTGGCATTGCCTTTCTTTGGCATTGGAATGAAAACTGACCTTTTCTAGTCCTGTGGCCACTGCTGAGTTTTCCAAATTTGCTGTCATATTGAGTGTAGCACTTTCACAGCATCATCTTCCAGGATATGAAACAGCTCAACTGGAATTCCACTAGCTTTGTTCGTAGTGATGCTTCCTAAGGCCGATGGGGTCACAAAGGGTCAGACACAACTGCAATGACTTAGCACAGATGCACAATTCATTCTTTTTTTTTAATTTTATTTTTTTATTTTAATTTTACTTTATTTTACTTTATAGTACTATATTGGTTTTGCCATACATTTTCCTTTGTTGTGCAGAAGCTTTTAATTTTAATTAGATCCCACTTGTTTATTTTTGCTTTTATTTCCAGTATTCTGGGAGGTGGATCATAGAGGATCCTGCTGTGATTTATGTCTGAGAGTGTTTTGCCTATGTTCTCCTCTAGGAGTTTTATAGTTTCTGGTCTTACGTTTAGATCTTTAATCCATTTTGAGTTTATTTTTGTGTGTGGTGTTAGAAAGTGATCTAGTTTCATTCTTTTACAAGTGGTTGACCAGTTTTCCCAGCATCACTTGTTAAAGAGATTGTCTTTACTCCATTGTATATTCTTGCCTCCTTTGTCAAAGATAAGGTGTCCATAGGTGCGTGGATTTATCTCTGGGCTTTCTATTTTGTTCCATTGATCTATATATCTGTCTTTGTGCCAGTACCATACTGTCTTGATGACTGTGGCTTTGTAGTAGAGCCTGAAGTCAGGCAAGTTGATTCCTCCAGTTCCATTCTTCTTTCTCAAGATTGCTTTGGCTATTCAAGGTTTTTGTATTTCCATACAAATCTTGAAGTTATTTGTTCTAGTTCTGTGAAAAATATGGCTGGTAGCTTGATAGGGATTGCATTGAATTTGTAAATTGCTTTGGGTAGTATACTCATTTTCACTATATTGATTCTTCTGATCCATGAACATGGTATATTTCTCCATCTATTAGTGTCCTCTTTGATTTCTTTCATCAGTGTTTTATAGTTTTCTATATATAGGTCTTTAGTTTCTTTAGGTAGATATATTCCTAAGTATTTTATTCTTTTCGTTGCAATGGTGAATGGAATTGTTTCCTTAATTTCTTTTTCTACTTTCTCATTATTCGTGTATAGGAATGCAAGGGATTTCTGTGTGTTGATTTTATATCCTGCAACTTTACTATATTCATTGATGAGCTCTAGTAATTTTCTGGTGGAGTCTGTAGGGTTTTCTATGTAGAGGATCATGTCATCTGCAAACAGTGAGAGTTTTACTTCTTCTTTTCCAATCTGGATTCCTTTTATTTCTTTTTCTGCTCTGATTGCTGTGGCCAAAACTTCCAGAACTATGTTGAATAGTTTCAGTGAAAGTGGGCACCCTTGTCTTGTTCCTGACTTTAGGGGAAATGCTTTCCATTTTTCACCATCGAGGATAATGTTTGCTGTGGGTTTGTCATATATAGCTTTTATTATGTTGAGGTATGTTCCTTCTATTCCTGCTTTCTGGAGAGTTTTTGTCATATATGGATGTTGAATTTTGTCAAAGGCCTTCTCTGCATCTTGAGATAATCATATGGCTTTTATTTTTCAATGTGTTAATGTGGTGAATTACATTGATTGATTTGCAGATATTGAAGAATCCTTGCATCCCTGGGATGAAGCCCACTTGGTCATGGTGTATGATCTTTTTAATGTGCTGTTGGATTCTGATTGCTAGAATTTTGTTGAGGATTTTTGCATCTATGCTCATCAGTGATATTGGTCTGTAGTTTTCTTTTTTTGTGGCATCTTTGTCAGGTTTTGGTATTAGGGTAATGGTGGCCTCATAGAATGAGTTTGGAAGTTTACCTTCGTCTGCAATTTTCTGGAAGAGTTTGAGTAGGATAGGTGTTAGCTCTTCTCTAAATTTTTGGTAGAATTCAGCTGTGAAGCTGTCTGGACCTGGGCTTTTGTTTGCTAGAAGATTTCTGATTACAGTTTCAATTTCCATGCTTGTGATGGGTCTGTTAAGATTTTCTATTTCTTCCTTGTTCAGTTTTGGAAAGTTGTACTTTTCTAAGAATTTGTCCATTTCTTCCACGTTGTCCATTTTATTGGCATGTAATTGCTGCTAGTAGTCTCTTATGATCCTTTGTATTTCTGTGTTGTCTGTTGTGACATATTCATTCTTAAGGGGCTGTTAAGAAGGATGACCCTTTACAAAGTGGGGAAGTTGAAAAACACGGAAGAAGAAAATATAGGAAAGCAATCATTGTGGTTTGAGTTAGGCAAAGATTTTTAGATATGGTGGCAAAAGGACCATTCATAAAAGTACAAATTAATAAGTTGAACATTGAAGGAAACCACAAAATTATTTTGAGCTAAAGGTCAGCAAGAAGCAGCAAACACAGAAGAAGCTCCTGCTTTTCTGCCTAAGGGCAGGATTTAAGTTCTACTTTTTCTAAGTCAGACTCTTATCAGCCCAGAGACGGCACCAGAGGAATCTGCAGGTAAGCTTTACTCCATTAGTTTTCCTTTCAACACACATATATTTACCGTCCCACAGTATGCCCACCTCGGAAGCCTAAGCTTTTGTTCATCCAGTCATTTGTCTACAGATGTATTATTCTTGCTGAAGATGTTACACAAATTGGAATTTTAAGGCACCATTTTGAATTACTTTTGGTCCAGTTTTCTCCTGAGTAAAGTGCGGTGCGTGCTGTAATAAACTACTTAAAAAAAAAAAAAAGAGCTTCAGCTGAAGATCTAAGGGGGGCAGAAGTAATGTTTTACCTTCCCTACGACTTCATCAAAGTTTAAAAACTGGGCTGAGGGGAGATGGACCCAAAGCTCTGAAACATAAAATTCATATGAATCTGAGGTCAGCAGACATGGCCCACAGTCTGGGACCTGTTTTTTGTCAATAAAATTTTATCGGAATGTGGCCATACTCATTTGTTTATGTGTCATCTGTAACTGTCAATTTTATAAAACTGTGGACCCGAATATGTCACCACCTCACAGCTTAAAATTCCCAGTGCTTTCTCTTTGCAGTATTGATACCCTTTAGCCAAAGACCACTCTGCAATGGCAGAGTTGAACAGTTGCAACAGAGACCTTGTAACACAAAAGTCTAAAATATTTAATGTATAGTCTTTAGGAAATAGTTTGTTAACCCTTCATATAAAGCACAGAATGTCCAACGGACACCCAGAGCTATTGACCCCTTCAGCACTAGATTGACTGAGGACGGAGGTTGTCAAACACACCATCCTTGTCATGGTCCCCCACTTCTGTCCAGCCTAGAGTGCCTCTCTCCTAGAATCCAGACCCCCTCCGAGTTACCCCAGTGTGTCCGACAACCAGTATCATTTCCATGAAAACGTTAGGAAAGCATCGATGTGAACAGTGATCACCCTGGCGCACACCAGCTTCCCTTCTCTTCATCTCTGTCTCCAGCTGCGTCCCTCCTCTCGTCCTGGCAACCAACCTTGGCTGAGCATCTACATTATTCCAGGGAAGACACAGCCTGGGCCTTCAAGGAGCCCACCTTCCAGAAGAGCAGAGACGAAGACATAGATAACACTGGGCAATGTGCTGAGCCATGCAATAGCTACGGAATGAAAGTGCGGCTGGATCCTCACAGAGTGACAGAGAGAACCTTTGTGGCTTGAAATCAGCGCTGTGTTTTAAGTGGGTGGCCAACAAGGGCCTACTCTGCATCGCAGGGAACTCTGCTCAGCGCAATGTGTCAGCCTGGATGGGAGGGGAGCTGGGGGAACAGATGCATGTGTGCGTGTGGCCGAGTCCCTCCACTGCTCGCCTAGAATTGTCACAGCAGTGCTGATCAGCTATGTCCCCATGCCAGTTTTTTTTAATTTAATAAAAAAGTATGGCTTTTATTGAAGGCAAGAGAACGGGAGGACAGAGGATGAGATGGTTGGATGGCATCACCTACGTGATGGACGTGAGTTTGAATGAACTCTGGGAGTTGGTGATGGACAGGGAGGCCTAGTGTGCTGCAGTCCACGGGGTTGCAGAGTCAGACACGACTGAGTGGGTGAACTGAACTGATGGCTTTTGTATTCGAATAGTTGCGTTTGAATTGCAGCTCGGCCAGTTCCCAGCTCTGCCACTGGGGAAAGGGTCGCTGATCTAAACCGAGACCCTCATGGTTGAGCCCCAACTTTCCCTTTCAGCTTCCTTCTCCCCCACCCCTTGCACCCTGCTTCTGTGCTCCACACTCAATGTATTTAAAAAAACAGGCTTCCTATCTCCTATGTTACCCCTGGTAGCTCAGCCAGTAAAGAATCTGCCCACAATGCAGGAGACCCCGGTTAGATTCCCTGCTTGGGAAGATCCCCTGGAGAAGGGATAGGCTCCCCACTCCATTATTCTTGGGCTTCCCTGGTGGCTCAGCTGGTAAAGAATCCGCCTGCAATGTGGGAGACCTGGGTTCAGTCCCTGGGTTGGGAAGATCCCCTGGAGAAGGGAAAGGCTCCCCACTCCACTGCTCTGGCCTGGAGAATCCCATGGACTGTACAGTCCACGGGTCACAGAGAGTTGGACACGGCTGAGCGACTTTCCCTTCACTTCCCTTCACGTTCCACCCAGCGTCTGCAGGCATGGATACTCTGCGTCTCCTGTGTGTTCCTTCTCCTCCTGGTTGGAGGGTGCTTTGCGGTCTCTCCCTCTTTCTGGGGCTCACTAGCCTTATCACCATCTTCCCGCCCCAAGCCCTCTGTACTGGTCTTCGGAGACGTTCTCTGCGCTCCATCCCCACTGTCACTTTTAATTCAGATTTTCCATCATCTGGATTTTTCTGCTTATTTCTGGTCTTGCCCCCATAGACCCATCTGTGCGTAGTGGTTTGATTGCTCATTTTAAAACTGCAGACCCTAACATGTCACTTTACAGCTGAAAGCTTTTCCAATGCTTTCTCTTTTCAGGGTTGCTATTCTTTAGCCAAAGACCACCAGAACAACACCTGGAGTAACCAAAGCCGGGTTTATTGGCTCGTTGCAACAGGCACCTCAAAATGGATGTGTTGGGTGGGGGGTGGTTTGAAGCCATAGGCCTTGGCCTTGGGTTGGTTAGTTTGGGGAAGGATTCGATCAGGGGTCATGTGTTCTGGAATCAGAGTCTGTTAGAAAGCAGGGCCGGTTCCGTGACTGATGTCTTGGTCCTTTTTATCTGGAAGGAGCCACCCTTGGTTGCCACATGGAAGTGCTCGTCACACACCGACTGCTGTCAGCCTGCTGGCTGTGGTCAGCAGTGCAGAGAAAGCTCAGCTCCCTGTCCTCACAGAACCTTACTGTTAGGGACGGAGGAAGAAAGTAGCCCTGGTGTCCAGGGATGTCCAGAATCGAAACAATGATCCCCCAGCACCGTGATACTCTTACAGGTCGGTCTGAGGCTCACAGCTAGTGATCCTACACGTTTCAACAATCTCACAGAGTTGAAACCTCAGGCAGAGTTATCCTGAGCCTGTGATACACGCCGCAGAGCGAGGTCACTGCATGGATTTTTCTAATCACATACAAAAGTAAGATCACTGTGCCATCGACAAAATAACCAGTTCTGAACTTGCCTCACTTTCTTTCCTTCTAAGATATATTTATTTATTTATTTGGCTGCACCTTCTCGCTCACATAGACAGACTTTATTTCTTCCTTAAAACTCTCTTGAAGTTTGGCGTTGCAGACACATTTTCCCCCCGAGAAGCTAAACAATTACCTTTTTATCTGGTGGCGTGTGAGGCCTCCTGGCTTCGCTGTGGCTCGAGGACTCCTTAGTTGTGGTGGGTGGGAGCTAGCGCCCTGACCAGACAGGGAGCCCGGGCCCCCTGCGCCGGGAGCTGGGTGGCTTTGCCCCGGACCACCAGGGAAGCCCCAGCTCGCCCCTACCTTGTGAGAGCATCCAGACCAGAGCAAACCTCTGATTCCTTCTGCCCTCCCCCGAACCCCCCAGCCAAAGCCTGGATGCTATGCCAGGCTCTCTCCAGCAGTGTCTTGAGGACGGGACGCTCCTTCCTCCTTGGCACCCGCGGGTAACGCTCCCTTTGACGTTGGTGCTTTCCCCGCAGGTCTCCTGGCGGCCGGCTCGAGTCAGTATTCAGGTCTCGGGGGACATAACCAGCTGAGAAAGGCCTTGATGGCTTCCCCCTCAGTAATCCTGCATCACATCTTCAAGCTTCTATATACATTTTATCACTCCCTTGGTTATATTACCATCACTCTTTAGAGGCCGTCTTTTAACGTGTCGCCTTTGCCTTCGGCTGTGCTGGACGTTGGCGCATGAGGGCTCTCTCTGCTGACAGTGCGGGCTTCTCACTGTGTTGCTTCTCCGCCGCAGACGGCAGGCTCAGAGTCAGGCTCAGGAGTTGTGCCCCTGGGATCTCACCAGACCGGGTAGGGAACCTGTGTCCCCTGAACTGGTGGGCAGATGCATAACCACTGGACCCACCAGGGAAGCCCCTCGGTCGTATGACTCTGTGCTGCCTGCCTCGCCCCACCCGAGCACCGGGTCTAAGGGAGCAGGGAAGCCTCTAACATTTGCACAAAGAGCCGGACGTACCTTACCAGGAGCAGAGGAGCATCTTTTTAACGAGTCTGTCTCCGGCAGCTCCCACCTCTGATTGCTGTCTGAGTCTGTTTTCTAAAACAAAGGGCAAATACCAGCACTACCCATCTTCACAAACGTTTCCTAGAGTCCTTCTTCAAGGCATCATCCACTTTCTCCTCTTGCCGAACCTCCCACTGGGGCTCTTGGTGAACCCCGAGCTGCAGGCATGGATGGAGAACATTCTGGAACATGCCACATGCCTTCTGGCGGCCAGACCTTGACAAGGGCTGCTGCTTCTCTCTGAGATGTTCTTGCCCATACCCAACCCTGCTCCCCACCCCTGGCTTATATTTTTTCCTGAGGGCAAAATCCTGGTCATTTTTCAAAGCCTGGCTCGCAAAGAGCCTCTTTGAAGTGGCTCTGCACGCTTCCCTCTCGCGGCCCCTCCAGGCCTCGCTTAGACTCTGGAAGGACTGAGTCTGCAGCCCGCTTTCTGTTGTCGTTTCTCAGGAGGACGTGTGTGTTTCCGGGGCAGCGGACCGTCAATCCTTCATGCCTCTGTTTCTCCAGCTGTAACACCGGAACCTCAGCACCTACCTCACCTGGTTCTTGGGAGGTGCCTGCCACTCTGGGTGTGAAAGAGCGAACACATGCAGCGGGACCGCCCAGAGGCTCCCAAAGGTGAGGCCGGTCTGATGGAGAAGCTGGGGAGCCCAGTGCAGAATGCCGGGACCAAACCCGTTCTCCTAGTGCACAGCTGGGGCAGCGGGTGCGCCTCTGGCTTCCTTGGGCAGTGCATCTTTTGTTTGCTTTTTATTCACTTAGTTTTGGCTGCCCTGGGTCGCCACTGCTGCGTGAGGGTCTCTCCCTAGTTTCCGGCAAGCAGGAGCTACCCTTCATTGCGGTGCAGGCTTCTCATCACGGTGGGCGGCTCCTCCAGTCGTGGGGCACCGGTTCTAGGGTGCCAGGCCTTCAGGAGGTGTGGGGCATACACTCACTTGATCTGCGGCGTGCGGGATCTCTCTGGGCGAGGGGTCGCACCCGTGTCCCTGGCATTGCAAGGCAAAGATATTCTTAACCCCTGGACCACCAGGGAAGTCCTCCTGCACGGTGTTTAATGATGCGATGAAACTAAATGAAGTGTGAGTTCCCTCCCGTGTGAGGAGCGGGGTGCTGCTACACGGCAGGATGACTCCAGGTCTAAATGCGTGCTTTAACGCGTCCTGGGGCTGTCTTGGATCTTCCCTCTAGCTCAAGTGGTAAAGCGTCTGCCTGCAATGCAGGAGACCTGGGTTCGATCCCTGGGTCAGGAAGATCCTCTGGAGGAGAGCATGGCTACCCACTCCAGTATCCTTGCCTGGAGAATCCCATGGACAGAGGAGCCTGGTGGGCTACAGTCCATGGGTCACAGAGTCAGACACAACTGAGTGACTAACACTGCTCCTGGAGGGTGTCTTGGTTTGCACACTTCCTTGGCTCTTTACCACGCGTCTCCAGAACGTGTCTGATGCTTGAGGAAACCGTCTTTTGGATGCAGTGGACAGCCTGGTCTCAGCTCTCCAGGGCGGTGGGTGAGTTCCTGGAGGCTCTGTGTGAAACCACATCGGCCTCTAGTGGCCAAAGGCCCACAGTGCAACAAGCCGGGTGACGTCTAGGCTCTGGCCGAACGACCCCTAGGAAACCCCCGGGACTTATCCCTGAGACACTTGCAGAGCCCTCTTCTCAGCAAGAAGTCTGCCATTAGTCCAAGCTGTTGGAGGCATTAAGTATACTCGATGTTTGCATGTCACTGACAAATACTTTCAGATACTCAAATGTGTCTGCGCTGTATAAAATCCTGTGAAGTGAGTTGTTATTGCCATTTCAGCTCAGGAGAAACTGACTTGCTCCCGAGTTTGGGAACCTAGTACAGTTTGTTGCAGAGACTGTGTGAACTCTGTCACTGGCTGTGTGCAAGGAGCGTGAATCACAGGGAGGGAGAACGGATATTTCAGGCTAGAGCCATCTTGATGCCTAGGGGTCCCATGACAGCCAGGGGTAGTGGGGTGAGCTTTGGAGCCAGAACTCTCCAAACCTCTCGTATACCAGAGGAGGGAACTCAGACAAGTTACCACCCATTGGTGTTTGCCCTGTTAGTGAAAGTATTTCAGGGGAGTTGCTGTTCAGTCGCTAAGTCCTGCTCAACTCTTTGTGACCCCACGGACTGCAGCACACCAGGCTCCTCTGTCCCGCTGTCTCCCAGAGTTTGCTCAAATTCGTGTTCATTGAGTCAGTGATGCTGCCGAACCATCTCGTCCTCTGCCGTCCCCTTCTCCTTCTGCCTTCAGTCTTTCCCAGCATTAGGGGCTTCAGAAGGCTGAGTCAATGGCATAAAGCAGCGTAGAGGCGTCTTACGTGAGTCAGTGCAGCACCTCCTCTCATATGACTTTGAACATGTGGATAAAAATGCAGAATCTCATAGGCGTGTTTAAATATTTTCCACTGTGGATTTTCCTCAACTTGGTTTCTGCCTAAGGTTTCTTCTGTTGCATGTAAAGCTGGATAAAAGAAAATCTCCGTCAGCTGCAGGCAAGCTGGTAAATGTAGGCGAAATCTATCTTTTTGAGGCTGCCTGGCCGGCCTTGGGAGCTGTGCCCAGTGGCCTGGCATCACAGAGCTTTACCCAGCACGCTCGAGTGAGCCTGGCCCTGGCCAGAGGGATTACGTTTCATCCCGTGTTGAAATCACTTGAAATTCCCCCTGTTCATCCAGATACAGAAATAAAAGCAGCAACTCGTGGTCTTGCTGAGCCAAAATCTTTATTGTTAGCCATTACCGAATCCCATATTCTTTCATTTTGGCATCCATCTGCCAAAAATAGACTGTTGTCAAAATAGGGTATTTTAAGAGCCACATGCGTGCAGATTTTCATACCTCACACCCCACACGTATTTCATCAAAAGACCAAATTATGCTTTTATCGTTTTTATCTAGACCTTAGAGTTCAATAGAAGCTTCTGAATGAAATGATGACTTTCTTTTTTATCATCTTCACTTTTTAAAAACCATTTGTCTGCGGCACACGGAGTCCTCAGTCTCCACCGAGGCATGCAGACTCTTTGGTTGTGGCATGTGGGATCTAATTCCAGGACCCGGGGTCAAAGCCAGGCCCCTTGCGTTTGGAGCTTGGACTCTCAGCCACGGGACCATCAGGGAAGCCCCTCGTTTTCACTTTTCACATGTACTGCCATCTGGGTGGGTCACTGTTGGGTCTGAGGCTTGAAGCTGAGGCAGGATGAGAGGCAGGAGGTCAAAGCATCCTTTTATAAATGCCCTGGCCCCAACACTCACACAGACACACACACAGACGCATCAACTGGAGTGACATCCGCATCTTTCTTTTTCCCCTTTTTTTTCTTCACCAATCCCTTTCTCATCCCCCTGCTTCCTGCATTTCTATTTCACCCAAGAGAAAGAGAAGGCGCCCAGCTACGTCATGAGCTGAGGGTTCACAGACAGAAATCCTTCTAAATGACTTTTCAGCTGTTTACTGGTCCTGTCCCTCTTTGACTATCGGTCACGACGATGAGTCACCCATCGGGCTTGAATCCACAGCCGCCTGAAACAACTGTGACTCCCAGGCTGCGACCTCACACTTTCCATTTGTATTAAAACTCTCACTTCCCTCGAACCTGACTGTCTTAATGTCAATTTTCTTCCAGGCGTGGACTTTCAGTTTGCGCTAATTTTCAAGTCTTTTTCCAAATTACCTTTGGAAATCAATGCATGAAGAATTTGTCAACTCTCACCCTTGCAGTTCCTGGACAGGTTCAGGAGTCTGTCCCCACAGAGAGGGCTTCTCTGGCGGGAGTGTTTATTTTTTTACTTCTGCTGTGCCAGGTCTTCACTGCTGCATATGGGCTCTTCGTTGCAGGGAGAAGGCTTCTCTGGCTGTAGAACGCAGGCTTAGGTGTCTGGCAGCACGTGGGATCCTAATCCCCTGACCAGGGATCGAACCCATGTCCCCTGCATTGGAAAGTAGATTCTTTACCACCCGACCATCAAGGGAGTCCCAGTTCTCTTTACAAAATAGGAGTTAGGGGCTGTGAACTATAACTTTGCCTTTTCAGACCTTATTAAGCCTGGTGCTCTGTGACAACCTAGAGCAGGGGGCTGGGGTGCCGGGTGGGAGGGAGGCTCAAGAGGGAGGGGTCGTCTGCACGCCTATGGCTGATTCATGTTGACGTATGGCAGAAACCAACTCAATGTTGTAGAGCAATTACCCTCCAATTAAAAATAAATTTAAAAGAGGCCTTATTATATGTAGCATTATATATATGTACTGGAGAAGGCAATGGCACCCTACTCCAGTACTCTTGCCTGGAAAATCGCATGGATGGAGGAGCCTGGTGGGCTACAGTCCATGGGGCCGCTAAGAGTCGGATATGACTGAGCGACTTCACTTTCACTTTTCACTTTCCTGCATTGGAGAAGGAAATGGCAGCCCACTCCAGTGTTCTTGCCTGGAGAATCCCAGGGACGGGGAAGCCTGGTGGGCTGCCGTCTATGGGGTCGCAGAGTCGGACACGGCTGAAGCGACTTAGCAGCAGCAGCAGCAGCAGCGGCGGCAGCATATATATGCACGGAACATTGTCAGTCCCTTACTTAGTCCGCTTCGTCCATTTCAGATAAGCATGATGTGGTGACTACACATTCAGATCCCCACGTTTATGTCTTTGTTATCATGGACAAGTGCCCATTTCCCCTTTATCCTTTTCTAAGAAGTCTATACATTTCCTGCAGGAGAAAGCGACACACAGCTCCTCGCACGCTGCCGGGGAATGCCCTCAGAAGACACGATACTTTTGTGACCTGATCTTTCTACCTCCTCCCATCCAGTAGTTAGTACTTACACCTTTCCTGGATCTGCTGCCGCTTCAAATGTGTGTCTAGTAGATAAAAATTCCTCCAGGAGCGACTCAGCAGAGCTGAAGCCAGGCTCCACTGGCGTCTGAAACTCCTGCAGATGTCCTACGAGATTCCGTAGGCCTCATCTAAAGACCCAGCATGCCACCATGAAGACCAAAGGTCCTGGGCACCGCACAGGACCCGAAGAAGCCAGAAAAATAAATACATTTTTAAAATTGCACAGGGACTTCCCTGGCAGTCCAGTCGTTAAAACTTCGCCTTCTAGCGCAGGGAGTGTGGGTTCCATCCTGGCTGGGGAGCTAAGTAAGAGCCCGCATACCTCCTGGCCAAAAAACCAAAACTTAAAACAGAAGCAATATTGTAACAGTTTCAATTAAGGCTTTAAAAACGCCCTCCCCCTCCCCCCCCCAAAAATCTTTTTTAAAAAATTCTACCGATTGAGGGACTTAAAGGTGTAATCAGTACTTCTCACTAAGAAATGTCAGCCAGAACATTCTTCATTAAACCAAAAGAGCCTAATGTACTGTACAGATAAATCTAAGCATTTCATATCAGTAAGCAAGTGTTTTATCAAAATACTGCTCTTAAGCAGAAGAAACCATTGAAACAAGGAAAAGCTTGAGTGAAATGCGCCTCTACGCATTCACTCACTGCGTACACACCCACCATAACCAGCGCTACAGACCAGCAATAAACTTCCAGAGCCGAGCGGCCCCCGCTGCGCCTCATCGCCTCATTTCCTTCTGGTAAGGACGCCCTTCCCTGGCTCTCCTCACGGTTCCTCTGCTCCTCAGCCTGCTCTGGGACACACTGGACCCCGGTCTCCTCGGGAAGCGCTTTCTGCCCCGGCCGGCCTTCAGCTGCGGGCCGCTTACACGCAGCTCAGACTGCAGTGCAGGCCGGCCTGCGGCCCCTTCCGGCGCGCGCCGCGCCGTCCCTGCGCGCCGGAGCCTGGCCCGCTGCGCGCCCTGAGCTCACAGGGCGCGGGCACAGACCCGCAGGCAGCCAGCCCTCTCTGACTCGCCATCTTTTAAGAAGAAAGGAAGGTGGTCCTTAAAAGAAGAAAAGAAGGCCCAGTAAGTAAGCCAAATTGATCTGAGCCCCAGCCCTGAGCGTGCATCCACTGGCGTTGTGAAGGGAGCGACACCCAGGAACTTCTGATGCCCCGCCCGCCCGCTCGCAAGCCCGGCCAAAGCGGCCTTTCCTGCAACACCCGCGTTCACGAGTCGGTGCTTTTCAGAGTCCCTCTCAAGAACATTACGCGCAGAACCGTGCCCTTTGCTGAGACGCAGGAAGGCCGTGCTGCGTGGCCTCAGAAGCTCTGCATTCCCACGGGAACACAGGGGGCCTCACGCCCTCCGCGTGGCTAAGGCCAGAGGGTGGCTGGTGGAGGATTTCGACTTTTTCACCCGAGCAGCGTCCTACCCGCCGTTCAGGGAGGTCTGGGCTACGGGGCTCGTGTCACTCGCTGCGGTGCTGACTGCAGCGGACTGAGGCCGCCTGGGGGACGCTGTGCCCAAGGCCACACTAAGCGCATCAGCGGGTATTTGAAACGCGCCGCGGGCCTGCACACCGCCAGCTTCCAGACGCCTGGCGGACCGATCTGAGGGTCTCCGCTCTCTCTTCCTTGCCAAGTACCGGCGGCAAGTGCTGGCGCTGCCTC
The DNA here is from genome assembly GCF_001704415.2 of Capra hircus. Taxonomy (NCBI): domain Eukaryota; kingdom Metazoa; phylum Chordata; class Mammalia; order Artiodactyla; family Bovidae; genus Capra; species Capra hircus. Next base: position 1,446,987 of record NC_030822.1, read on the forward strand.
TAACGCCCTCAGGACACGGTTGGGGGCTGTCTCCCCAGCCCCGGGGACAGAGTACACGCCCTTCCCAGCAGGCAAAGAGGAGCCGTGACAGAGCCCCGTTACCAGTGAAGGGCGCACAGGCTTTGGGACGCGAAACGTCTGGGTCCAAACTCAGGGTGCTGTCTGCTAGGCGGGTAACCCTGAACAAGCTGTGCCCACTTCTGCGAGCCTGTCTTCTCATCTGCCAAACGGAGATCCCACCGCCTCCCTCAGCGGGGCCGTGGGAGATCATGATTCGCCTAAAGCCCCTGGCAGGGCGCTTCAAGCAGCAGATACTCAACACGTGCGAACCACGATCGTCATTATCCCAGAGTTTGAACTGGCGAGAGTCCATTATTTTAATTCACTATTTCAGTCTTCTCAGAAGAGTCATCCACGACTGGAGTTAAAAAATATATTTATCCTGTGAGGCTGTTACATGCCTGCAGAGGTTGTTGAGTGGGTAGGAAAGACGGGAACACTGCGGTGGGGGATGCTGCCTCTGCCCGCGTTCCTTTATGGCACGCGTGCGCACACGCACACACGCACCCCAGAATAAACCTGTGTGCCCACCATTCGTTTATGGCACATGCACACACACACACACGCGCGTGCACCCCAGAATAAACCTGTATGCCCACCATTCCTTTATGGCACGTGCACGCACGTGCGCACACACACACACACACTCACACTCACCCCAGAATAAACCTGCATGCCCATCATTCCTTTATGGCACGTGCCACACCACATGCCGCGCCACACCACACTCACCAGCCACACACCACACACACTCACACTCACCCCAGAATAAACCTGCATGCCCATCATTCCTTTATGGCACGTGCACACATGCGCGCGCACACACACACACACACACACACTCACCCCAGAATAAACCTGTATGCCCACCATTCCTTTATGGCATGCACATGCACACACACACACACACACACCCCAGAATAAACCTGCATGCCCATCATTCCTTTATGGCATGCACGTGCACACACACACACTCACACTCACCCCAGAATAAACCTGTGTGCCCACCATTCGTTTATGGCACATGCACACACACACACTCACACTCACCCCAGAATAAACCTGCATGCCCATCTGTCCGTGTCTCTAACCCTGTGAAGATGGCTGTGGTTTTAGAGGATTTCAAAGTTAAGACTGGGTAACTGAGGCCTCAGAGAACAGTGTCTCTTCCATCAGGAGAGAAAGCCAGTGAGAGGGGGCGCAGTCACATCTTCTTGTCCTCGGTCGCGCGATGGCTCCCACGTGCGGGGACCCCACTTTGCCGAGAGATGGTCCGCAGGTCATGCACGGACCTCACCGTCCACCGAGAAAGCTCTTGCAGCACCTTTAGGCCCCACAGCTTCTTCTCAAAGAGACCAGCATCCCCAGTGAGAAGGGGCGGCCCGCCGGCCTCCCTGGGGGGCACCCTGTGCCCCAGCAGCGCCATCAACTCTTCCAGCTGGTACACGAAGGCCGCCACCTGGAGGAGGATGGTGTGTATCGCCTGGTGGAAGTCGTCTTCAGCCGGGGTGAAGTGTGCCCGCTGGTCCTCCAACAGCCGGGCCAACATCCCGTGGAAGGCGCGGTAGGCCTGGAGGTTCTCCTGGAGCCGCTCCGCCTCAGTCAGCTCGCTCCATCTGCTGGAGCTGGCCGTCGGCACACCTTCCAGAGAGTCCAGGCTCACGTTCCCGTTCAGACCCTGATGCTTCATCTGGCCAAGGATAGAGAAGCGTCACCCCTCCTGCAGTCCCTCCACCGTCCTCACGCCGCCGCCAAGTCCCACACATGCTACTCACCTCCCTGGTCAAGGGTCCAGATTGTAAGGAAAACAGTGCACAAGAGGAATTCTTCCTGTGGGATCTGTGACTGGCGTTAGGAAGACCCTGTTCTCCCAGAATTTATACACACCGCTTGGACTACCTGTTCACTTTTCTTGGGAGAATCTGCAGCTTTTGCTGGGTGCCAAAGGCTGAAAGCCACTGCCTGGCCTAGAATAGCTTTTCCTCCCTACTTGACACTCCCTGCTGGCACCCGGAATATTACCAGCAAACTGGAGTGTAAGTATTTTAAATATACCTCAAGATACTGGCCATACCTAAGCAGCTCTAAAATACAGCCTTGACAGAGTTGTTCTAATAGCCCTCTCCACTGCCCACTCTCACTGGTGAGGACAGTCATTTATTAGAGAAGTCAATAGCTGTATATATATATATGTAATTTGTATTTTAAAGTCTGATTTCTGAATGTTGGGGCTTTAGGAAGATAAACCCACTCTCCGGGAACTTAAATTCAGAGCTCTCCACAGGAGCCTGCAGTTCCCAAAGCAGGCCCTAGGTGGAGACTGATGGGAATCTTCCTTTATGGTTAGCTCCTTAAGAATTGGACACTTCTCCAGTTCCCCAGGGTTTCTTCCAGATTTTTTTTTTATAGGTGACCTTTCTATTTAGACACACAAACACTTCTGATTGTACAGGGTCCTAATACTATAATAGGAAAAATTGGTTGGTTTATACTGCTCTTCACCCAGCTCTATACACCTTACTCAGACTTTTGTTTACATAGTTTAAAAAGTCAGAACAACATATACATGAAGAACCCAAACTTGGGAGAGCTTATGGTTCATCTACTCTGGAAGAATTCAGACAGGTATTCAAATTAGGAACAGCCTCCAAGACATGTAGACAAATCTACCTAGAACCCCATGTATACTTTCTTATTTAAAGAACATGTTTCCTAAATAGCATATATTTAAAAAGTCTTAAAGGACTTTTCTTTCAGGAAAGGGCCATGTCAAACGACAGGTGCCCAGTGTATAAAACGACTGCTTGATTAGGGCTTTTGTAACCGGTAACAGGGTGGAAATATGACAACGGGCGGGGTCAGAAGAGAGGAAGTGAACGCACACGACAGCAAGGTCGGCAACTTACGTAAGAGTCCACCAGAGCAGTCAGGTCTGAACGGATCTTCCGTGCTAGCCAGATGGAGCGGCTACACAGGTCCCGGCGGTGAGGAGGGGGCAGCGGATGCTCCGTGAACGCCATCCCAACTCAACGGCCGGGCCCAGCAAACAAGGGCGCTGGGTCTGTCTGTCCACACTGGCCCCAATCAGAAATGTGCCTCGCGGGCCAAATGCCCTGGGCATCTCTCCTAGCCGGACTGGGACTGCGCACCCCCACCCCCAGCCTGGCTCAGAGGCGGCAGCAAATTCCTGGCTGCGGATTTTGCGCCTGTGGAATCAAAGGCCCCTCCCAGCGGCTTCCGTCCTGCAGCGTCGGCCTCCATCCTGCTCCTCCTCAGTGCCTCGTGTACTTGTTTTCAGGCACTGTCTTGCTTTTGCACTTAGCAACAAGGTCACTGTCACACTCTCAGGACGCCCCTGCCTAATGTGGCCTGTTTCATACACACGTACCATCAGGCCATCTTATTGCCACCCGCCCTGTGCCCCCCAGGTCCTCCTCTCTCTTCTTTGGCCTGGTATACAATAATATTGCTACTGTTACTGATACAGCTGCCATTCAATAAGCATCTACCCTGGGCCAGACATGGTTTAAAGCCTTTATTTGATCTTTAGAATAGTTCTACAAGATAAAGTTTTTTTCATTTTACACATGAAATGCAGGCTTAAAGAAGTTACTTCATGTGCACAAAATCCAGTGCCTGGGTTCAAAATTTAAATATAGGCCTTTGATTCTACAGCTGTTTCTCCCACTGACTTTCCAATTTCATTCTTTGGCTGGTTCATATTTTGTTCAAGACACAAAGTTTACATGAAAGAGATCCTGTAAAAATACAGCACTTTCCCCTACTCCTATCCTTTGGCTCTGTGTTTAAAAATTGAATTTGCGCTTGATTACAAGTCAGCTAAGGGGGCATCACTATCTTCTCAATCATGGTGCCCCCCTTGTAGCTTCCAGGATGAGGCAGGGACTGTTTAGGCCTGTTCTCTTCCAAAGGACAGGAAACACCCACCCCTGACTTGGTAACATTTCTGAGGCAGTATCACTCAAGTGACAACATGCTTTTCTTCTTTTTCCTTATCCCAATCATACCACATTGCTTCTTAACAAAATGAAAATTCTTAACAAAATTCCTAACAGAATGAGCGGGACTGAAGCGAAGGCAGTTTAAGTGCTTAAGGCGTCGCTCTACCGCAAGTAACTGTAGGTTCCAGGGTGATGCCAACTGGGTTAGGAGTCACGTTTCGTCCCCAAATGAATCACAGACACTACCTGTGAATTGAAACAAATGCCTTCTCAGGGGAAAAGTCCCACAAACAACGATCGAGGGACAGAGAGGGAAAGAAATGGGCCGGGGAGCTGCCGCAGCAGGCCTTTAGGGAATGCAGCCGGAGCCTTTTAACTCTGCACTTTCACGGACACTGAGTTTTGTGAAGGAGCACTAACATTAAATACTATCAGGGTTTTGTCATCATCAGAGTGAAATTAACCCCATAGCTTCCTTTACTATATTAAGATGGCCACCTTTTCCAGATAGTTGAAACATGGAAAGGATTTCCAATCTTGCCATATGATCAGAACGGCGTCTCAGTATTAGAAATCAAGAACTAAACAGTCAAAAGCTAATGACCTGATTCACAACAAGTGCAAACAAGTTTCTGCCACATGACTTGTTCTGAGGGCACTTGGTTTTCTCATTGAGCATATCAATTATTTCACCCCAGCGTAACTATAACTCAGTACAACCAAGGAAGACCAGTAGCTTCCATGAAGACAATTTTTATTATTCTTCTTTACATTTTATTTTGGATATGCCTTAGCTAGATTAAGAGAAAACAAGGATTTGAAAAGCAGAGTATCCCTTTTATTATAGTTTCTTTTTACATAAGCTTTTCGACCTAGATTCAGGTCTCTCTCCCATCAGAGGAGAAGGGTCCTGCACATTACAACAGGCAAAAAAGGCTTTTAGGAAATAAAATATTTTAAATTGATTCGTTACAATTTTTCAATTTTCTTGAGTACATTGGAAGGTGGGAAAAAGGCAGGAGGGAAAGATGGTGCTTCAAACAGCCTGACCGTAATAACCTTAGTGAGGTTTAGTATACTCTATATTTTTTCTCCAAACAGGTTCTAAGGAGGTTCAAGTGCTCTATGTGGATGCTTTTCCATACATTAATGTATCTATTTTCACTCCCAGTCATCCTGGCCAGTGTTTATCTAAATTCTCTGAAACATATTAAGTCTCAATTATGCAAAATAACCCCGGGCAACCACAAATAAGGGGGAAAGCACACCTTGGAGAAACACCTGTTTCAAGTACGTTTCCAAAATTCAGAACCGCTGATTAAAGATGAATATGCTGTGGGAAGAAGGTATTAAAAATGTACCAGAATTTGATTAAGAGTAGGAAACGGAGAATTTTAAGACTGAGTTCCTTAGAAGGATGGTGACGTAAACGTCTGAGGAGCAGAAAGTTAAAGGAAGAGAAACTGGTGACAGCTCACTCAGAGCCACTCTCTCCTTCGCTGGCATCCCTTTCTCAAAAGGAAGCAAACTGAGCCCATGAAAAATACCTGAAAATTCACCGCAGCCTGCTACAATAACTCACTGAAGCAAATTACAGGCAAATGGCAGCTGTGAAGAGTGACAAGGGGAGTTTCAAATCAGGAGAACCGATGAGCTGCTCTGGGTGGGGAGGGGTGTGATAAAGGGAAGAAAACATTTTCCCTCTGTCTCCAAGTTCTCTTTTAAAAATGCAGTTTGCTTTTGTGTAGGTGGCTAAAACATTCGATGACTAAGCGCTGCAAATGTAATTCACGGAGACCAAGGATAAGGTCAACGTGATGATGGCAAGAAGTGGCGGCTATAGACGCCGGCTAGTGAACCAAAGGACTTATACGGGAAAGGAACTTCGCTGTAGACCCGTCCGATTAATCTTATAGTAGTTTCACATCTACTCAACACACCAGAATCAACTCCAAGCCCTCACTGTGGCCAGGAAAGCACATTCCATATTCCTCCCATCCTTACTCCACTCTCTGCCCGGCCCTGGAGGCGACGGCAAAGCCTCCCCACGGAACACAGACAGCAGCGTCTAAGACGGTCACTGCAGACGCTTCCCTCCCTACCCCACGCACACCAGTGGGTGTAGAGCAAGCTTCTTTCAGAGATGGCATTTTGTTACCCTTCTTTTTAGGGGGGGGAAAAAATCAGAGAGAAAACTGATAAACTTTGTAGTTTTAGTGTTTGTGGAAAACAAGCTGCTCCTTATTCTGTTCTCAGCAAAGCTTCATTCTTTCCAACAGCCATTACACATCTCTAACGAACAATGAGCAGGGCAAGCCTTTAATCTCAGTTTCTGAGGTATGTAGGATAGAAACTGCCCTTCCAGCTCTCTAAAAATGAGCCAAAATGGATCTTTAGTCTTCTGGACGTTATGAAGTTGTACAAAACTGTCTCTCCCCCGTGGACAGTAGTAAGCGATCCACCCCATGAAGTCCCTATCTCAAGGGCAACGGTAATTCCTGGAATTTCAGGTGGAAGCCAAAGCATCATACAGACTACTAACTGTGCTGAAGACTTCCTTCTTCTGAAGTGTTCTTACAAGGGAAACAGAACAGAACAATTTCCTTTGACTTAAAACCATCTAACTCGGATGATTCCTTTTCTGACGGCAGTGCCCTTCACCAAATGGGAGCTGAGACGAACCCACGATGAAACAAAGCAAAGACAGAGGGGCCAGAGCTGGGCTGACAGGGGGGTGTGTACAGAGAAACGATGGGGACAAAGAACAACTCTCAAGAGAAAACCTTGCATCTGTAGTTCAGACCCTGAATAACCTCCTTCCTCCCCTCAAAATTCCTGAACCTCGATGCTCTGCAAGCTCGAAGAGTGCTAGTTACCACACCCCACCGTCCTTCCCTGAAGAGGCTTCCAGAAAAGCACTGTAGTGATTCTGTCGGTGCTGAGGACCAGCTTTTTGCAAAGGCCACTGGAGCGCTATGATTTCAGGGGCTGGCTGTGCTTCTTCAACCCTCTATTTTGCCTTCTACAAGTACCTCTTATGCAAAGGACCCCACGTCAGAATAATGTAATCTTGCCCAGCCCCACAAAATATAGCAACAAAGACAAAAAAAAAAAAAAAAAAAAGAAATCAGACTTTCCATTAATAAATAAGGAATCTCAGGTTCCACAACACAAAAACACACATGTTCAAAGTGCAAATTTCTGTCATTAGTCTGGGACTTCTCACCGATAGAGCCCTGTCTATGGCCGGAGACCATGGGGCGGGCGGCCCCTCCTTGCCAGGAGCCTGCTTGCGAGCGAGTGAGCACCATTGAGAACCTTATGGAGGGGCTGGGGGGCGCGGCGAGGAAGACGGAGAAGGCCAAGAGGAGGGAGGTGGTCCCCATGCAGCCTGCCTTCCTTCCTTCACCTGGAGAGGGTGGAGGGAGAGGGGGTGAGAGATGTGCGCTGTTTTAACAGCTCACCCTGCTCAGGGGCCTTAAAGTGCCAAGTCAAGCTGCCAGCCTCCAGAGATTAGAAGTATATGATACTTGGAAGATACATGTGCTGCAAGGGTAGAAGCCAGGACCACAGGGCAGCGGGAGAGGAGGAGGAGGGGTCGAGAGGATATCAATATATCATTAAGAGTTAAAAGCTGATCCAGAGCACACTGAAGCTACGGGGTGAAAGGGGGGGGGGTCTGCTGATGAGCAGGAAGTCTGCCTGGTTGGAAGTGAGTTTAGAAAGAACCCTTCCTTTAAGAGCTGCTGCAGCGGCTTCTTTGTCGAGCTTCCTGGGAAAGGCAACGTCAATTTTATCAAGGGGGTGACAGAGGGAGAAGAGGGGCTGTGTGTGTGTGTGTGCTGTGACCCAATGGAAAGAGCAGGCCCTTCAGTTATTTCACTAGATTTTAAATGCTTTAAATTTTTTTTTGTCCTTTTTGTCTTTTAAATACAAAGTCTGAGCCGTCCCAGCGCCCGGTCCGCCCCTGGCTATGGCCCCGCTGAGTCCGAGTCTTCGATCAGGACCTCTGCGGTAGCACCGAGGATGTCCGAGTTCATGACCAGCCCGTCCGCGCCCGTGCCGCCCCCGCCGCCCACGAAGAGCTTGCCGTCGGTCACCAGGCTCACCCGCTCGGGCCCGCCACAGAAGGCCTTGGACACGCCCTCGGCTTCCAGCAGCAGGCACTCTCCGGGGGCGGGGTTGCCCAGGGGCTCGGGAAGCAGTGGCAGGCCCTGGCCGCCGGCGGGTGGGCTGAGGGCCTGGGGGCTTGTGCCCAGGATGTCTGTGCTGGTGATGAGCGCGCCGGCGTTGGCGGCCAGGGCCTCGGCGATCAGCACCTCGGGGTGGCTCTTCGCTTTGTGCGCCACCACGCTGTCCTTCTTCTCAAACTTCTTGCCGCAGATGTTGCAGGAGAACTGGTAGAAGGAGTCTGCGTCGTGCTTCTTCATGTGCCAGTTAAGGGACGCCTTCTGCCGGCACGTGAACCCACAGATCTCGCATCTGAGAGAGCGAGGGAGCAAACGGCCCATCAGAGAGAGAAGCGCCCTCTCATCCCGGGCCGGAGCCTCACGGACAAATGACTCAGCCATCCAGGCAGGTCCCTAGGCATCACCCCCCAGTCCATGCCCGCTCTCACACAGGGAACACCAAGCGCCACGAGAGGGGCTTCCTCCGGCGGGGCACGCCCCGGGAGCGAGTACTCACTGGAGCGGCTTCTCGCCGGTGTGGATCATCCGGTGCACCGCCAGGTTGTGGGAGCTCTTGAAGGCTCGAGCACAATATTCACAGATGTAATCTCTCTGGTCTGAGAAAAACAATGTGATTAGTTACTGTTCCATTTGGAATCCCTCTTAAGTATTTTTTCCTAGCTTACAAAAAGCAAGCAGACAATCAGGCAGGTGAATTCAGAGTAAAGGCAATGTGGAGTATCAGCACCCTGGATAAACGAAACTTAAAAACAGACAGCGGGAGGGGATTCCCTGGCAATCCAGTGGGTTAGTTTCTTGGCCAAGAGCAGTTCCTGGTAGGGCAACTGAAATCCCACACAGACTGCACAGCACACTCAAAAAAGAAAAGTATCATTTTCATCTTTTTTTTTTAGTCTAGCCATTCGTTAACATAAGAATGTGTTTATAGTAACAAAAATAAAAAACACAGCTAGAGAGAAATATGAGAATGTGAATCCTAATCTCAGTTTTACCAGTAAGTCAGATGCAGGATAAACTGCTTAGCAAGTAAACAATTATATTTCTCACAGCTTTTATTCTTAAAACAGCTTTTTCACAGATTGTGAAAGCTGAATGGTTACATACAAAGAAGCTGGCGTTCAACAACAGCATTAAAGAGAATTTGACATTACGTAAAGAAAACAGATCCATACTCAAAGTGATACTCGTATCTTCTGTTTCAGATTTTTAAAAAAAATGTTACCCAAGATAAACAACTTAAACTCCTCTCAAAAAATCCTATGGGGCAAGGAGCACTGGACTTATTTTCTTCTTTATCAACTGGTTGGGGATAAAGTGGACAAACAGATGCCCAATGTCTACTTGCTGAACAAATGGCCACTACACTCTTTGTACGCCTTTCACTTAAAATGACCAGCAGCAGTCACAGTGAAAACACAAGAAGCAAACAACATCCAGTGTAATCCTACCCTCCATCCCAAACAGTTCTAAAAGCGACCGTGGGAGAAGAGCCACGTCTCTCCCACCTGAACGCACGGAGGCGGCACCTGGGGCTCCAGGGGACGCAGAGGCGGACTCAGCAGGTCGAGGCGGGGCCTGGGGTGCGCCACCTCTAGCAGGGGCTCAGGACACCAGGTCTGTCCGTCTGCATTCTTCATGAACAGTAGGGTCTGGAACGCACACTCCCAACCCAGGGACAGAGCTTACCATCTCTCAGGTCTGGGCCATGTTCCCAGCTCCACGGGAGCATGACGAACCCATGTGGAGCGTTTCACATACTTAAGGAAATTATATTTTCAAAGGGAGCCAATTCACACTCATTTGGAAGAGTAAAATTCTCCAACACTGACATCATAAAATGGTATTAACTACATACAAATATTTGGAAAGGATTTAATTTCTAAAACAGTGTTTGTCATAGTCGGCTTATAAAATCTAGCTAAAGTAGTCTAAACTGGCTGTCAGAAATTATTTTCTATGAACGAAACAGTTTAACAGGGAGAAGGAGCAGAGGAACAGCCGCTCCTTTAGAGAAACAGTGGGGATGGCGTCCTCACTGAAGAGGCAGAGCAGGAGGCAAGGCCTGCAGCCTGTGGAGCATGGAGACCTCAGGTCACACCCCAGTGCTGGGCCCACCAGGTGCCCGGCTCTGTGCAGTAGCCAGCACCGCACACGCCGCCCCGTTTCCTCCTTCTAATGGCACAGCGTTGCTGGACTCCTCACTAAGCTTACCCAGCCCAATCTGTTCCTATCAGCTGCACTGCGCCGAACTGTCGAGTGGCTGAAAGTGAGCGCGGCCTGAACTCCTCTGACGACTCGCGCCACACAGGAACTCAATCCCTCTTTTCCGGCCAACAGCTCCTGTGGGAGGCTGCGTGTGCGCGGTCGCTCAGCGGCGTCCAACTCCTCACGGCCGCACAGACGGCAGCCCGCCAGGCTCCTCTGTCCCGAAGAGTTTCCAGGCAAGAACACTGGGGTGGGTTGCCAATGCCTCCTCCAGGGGGTCTCCCTGACCCAGGAACTGAACCCGTGTCTCCTGTGTGCCTGCACTGGCTGGTGGATCCTTTGCCACTGAGCCACCTGGGAAGCCTCACAGGAGGCTACATGTGGATCCAACAGTTAGCCTTTGTGATTCCAACAGCAGCAGAAGTCTTGGGAGATTTTTAGTAGGCAATGTGAACTATAAGCAAGCCTCCTTACCATTAAGGCTTTCCCTACATACTCCTCATTTTCAGTCCAGGCAGTTACTACAAGTATCTATCTAACTGAAGCAGAATTAGAAACCACCCCCAAAATTACTATTATCTTTTTTTGCTAAAAACTAGCTATGTAACCACTGGCAAGTTCCCTAATGCTGCCCAGCTTCTCGTTTATTGGCTGTGAAACAAAGAGTACTATAAACAAACCTGGCGATGCTGGATGGATAGGTCAGGAAAAATATTGTCACCAATCTACACACTTAACAGGGCATTTCTAAGAAAGTACCTGTATGATGTTTGGCATGTCGGAGAAGCTGCTTCTGGAGCCTGAAGAGTCGTCCACAGGAGGGATGGGGACATACATATTTCTTCTTCAGCAAATGCTGGTATTTAATGTGGTGCTGAAACAGTAAAACAAAGTGAAGAGAGAGAGAAAAATTATGGCTTCCAGAAAGCTTAGCTCATTCCTTTGCAAAGTCAAAAGTATTGAAGGAAAACCAAGTCCTCTGTCCGTGAACAGGGAGCACCGTCATAGAGCGCTTCAGTGCCTGGCTCTGGCGCTCACTCGCTTGCGACCGCAGAAGACACACTGCCAACACTGCGAGCTCCAGTCCCCACGTGTGGAAGGAGGTGACGACAACCGCGTCAGTGTTGTGGGAACAGAAGTCGGGTACTGCACAGCGCCATGTACAGTGAATGGCGCATGGCCAGAGAGCCACAGCCATCACTGGAGCAGAAGCAGAAGCAGGGAGCAAGGCCCTGGTCGTATGTCACACTTGCTACTCAAGACCAAACACTTCTTTAGCTTTAGTAATTAATATTTCCTGTCTTCTGCCAGACCTAAATACAAGCTGTATCCGTATTCATTAAAAAAACTCACTTAAAATAAAAACCTCAAACTAAAAATTTATTCAATATAGTAATCAAGAAATCTTACATTTTAGTTGTAACCTGTTTAACTGTGTCTTGGTGTGTTATCACACAATCATCTATTGTATCAGGCACAGTTACACCATGAGAAACACTGGAATACCCCAAGATTCCAAGGAAACATTTATGTTCAGGTTCTCAATCACTTAAAACAACAACAAAAGCCCAACTGAAGTCATTTGATGTTTAATAAATGATTGTTGTTGACATTGCACAGTAATGATGAAGCCTGCACCAGTTCACAAACTAGGAAGTCTCAGTGAGCATGGGAACTAGTAACGGGAAGCGCCCTGCGAGTCCACCTCCTCTGGAACAGCTCCACTGACCTGCAGATAGCGCGGGTGAGCAAGGACGGTCCCGCAGCCTTCCATCTCACAGCGGACGTACTGGATGGGGGGCTTCTTTCTAGTAACAGCACAGAAGGGAAAAGTCAGCAACAGCAGGGAGGCAGTATGCACACTGGCCTCTCACTCCGACTGCACTATAGGGGATAGCTGTTCTATAGGACGAAGAGTTGAAATCTTTTACTAGCTTATAGCTTGCACAGAATTTATGTTAGAAGTAATCAGAAACTACCAAATGTTTAATTTTTTAAAAAGAGCACAAAATAAACCAGTAACTCCACCAAAGGCAAAGAAGTGTTAGATTTTTTAGAAACTTTAAGATCCTGCAATGGAAGTTAAAGCATAGTAGCTCTGCATCAAGGACACCAATGAAGCTGCTTCTGTGAAACTCTTAACTAGTCATTCCCACAGGATAATCCTAAGGGCTTACCGTATGAGTGAAGGGCCCAGTGCCAGCAAGAAGGCACAACCCTGCAGGACTATAACTCACTCACCTCCTTTTGGGTAATCGTGGGCTTTTGTCATCTTTCCGCCTTCTTCCTCTCCTGTAATTAAAGAACAGCTTAAGCTGTCCACACAGTCCAGACTGAAGCCTACACGTTAAAGATTAACTGAGGACATACACTCAAGATCGAACAGCTGGTGGCAAAAACAACGGATAACCCACAACACATAAAGCCAAAGACAAATCCCGCAAAACCAAAGACTTCACTCTGAAGCAACTTTACCTATAAATGAGGCCGCACCAAGTTAACGGAAAAGTAGAGGGAATTAGCCTATTATCTAGCAGCCCGAAGAACACAAAGGACACTCTCCTTGTAACAGAGACAGAAGCCTGCACACTTAAGAGCAGCTCTTCCTGCAACAGGAACCGACTGCTAGGCGCGAGCTTTCACCTGACCAAAGCCGTTACACCGTGCGCCTTATCTGCCATACTGGTTCTGCTCTCTTTACTCCCCTCTCTGCGTCCCTACAGCCACTGACCTGCTATACTCAATGGAGCATCTATAAGTGCTGCTGTGAATGAAACTTTCCAAGCTGTTGAGGAAAGTCTTTCCAATCACACTGTCAGCTGCTTGAGACAGCAGTATGTGCATGTCAACACTCCTACCCTTTTTTCCACTGGTGACCTGAAAATCTGCTAAGCCTCCATTTTCAGGAGTAACTGCCTACTCACTTCCTAGGAGGCTCCTCGTCTTCCCTGATTTCATTCTCTTCTTCTTTCACCTCTACCTCGACTTCCACTTTTATTTCCTTCTTCTCTTTCTCTTCTTTCACCTTCCCTGATTTTCTCCGTGGCTTTGGGGTTTCCCTGAAAATATAAACACATTTCAACACTGGCATCGAGCAAAGGACTCTTTCAGGAACATCTGTGATAGAAGGGTAAAGCCTAGAGTTATTGCTGATTTATTATAAAATTATGCTCCTTGGGATACGAAATGTGGTTTCTAGACACTATTCGTCATATGGACAGTAACCATACATCTATTTAAAGCCAGTGAAAAAAAATAAAATAAAGCCAGTGAGATGAGCCCCACCCCCAAGCTAACAAAGCCTTAGAATCAAATCTCACTATAGATGTAAAGAAAAACAAAAGTAAAAATATTCTAAGTGTTCCGGCAACTCATGACATCTTGAAACAGGCAGATGTCATTATAATTTAAATATGAGCAAAACAAAGTTCTACAGATGGACGAGCGCGCTGTAGCAGGGAGTAACAGGATGATGCCAGGTTTGCCAACAAGCGCAAAATCACTCCTTTAAAGATTAAGTCCATATCCATTAGTTTGGCAACAAGGTGAAATAAAAGCAAAAATGCTTTCCTAACATTTTCCACCAACAAACCCGAGACATGCCTTTCTAAGTGGGGTTTGTAGGTCTCATCTCTTGGATCATCTTTAAATGGTATTTCTTCTTCACTGATCAACATCTCTTCTTCCTCCTCCTCTTCCTCATCACTGCTAAAAAGAAGCCAACAGAGATTAGAAATCCTAGCTGTTATAAATCATACCTGACTGATTTTATTCAGTAATTTACTTAGACACAGCCAAAGATTCACAGTGTTACCTAGGATTTCCATTCTAATGATCTAGCTGGACTGCAACCTAGCTCTTTCCCCTCAAGAGTAATAACTGGAACTAAAAAGACAAAAATCCTAGACATATTCTCATTTCATTAAATACAGGCAAGGCAAAGATGGCTCAGTGCCACTAAGAGTTTAAAAACAACTGACTCAATTATTTCAAGTAGAAAACCTCTGAGTCATGAGATCTGACTGACTGGTCTTCATCCCCTTTACGTCCCCAAGGGTTTAAATATGAAATATTGCAAAGTTTCTTACCTAATGCCACCTGGAGACTGATGCTCTTCTGCATCTAGAAAAGGTATAAAACAGAACTTTTGGTATGAAGGTATAGATATTTTCTCTCTGCAGCCAAGAGAATCAAACCAAATTAAGTTTAGGGTCATTATACAAATGGAGAATTCTTTGTAAACTATCAAAAAGGATCCTTCCTATAACACCACACATGACCCTAAAAGTCAGGCTGTTCTAGTAAATGTTCAACATGACATAAAAATCAACAGGCAATTGGTGATTAAATAATCACCCTCTACTGGCACTGTACCATAATCAAGCTGATCTGTGTTTGGCTCTGACTTGCAGATGAGCTGCAGGGAACCAGTCTTGGACCGAGAGCTGCGGGTGTTCTCCGCGTCGCGATGCCGAGAGATGGATGTGCGGCTGCTGCCGCGCCAGCCCCGGCTAGGCCGAGCTGCTGCCGCGGGAGGTTCCTGAGCTAAGGGAGACTCTTCCTCCTCTTTCTCTTCCTTGGGATCTAGAGGAAAACATATATCATTCTTTTAGAGTTTACAGTTGACCGATAATCACTTCTGTGTATCTCTGACGATAACACCCACCCCCCACCACCTGTGGACATAATTTTACTGATATAATAGAAGCAAGATGAGGGGAAAATCTGATAAAAACTTACCCTTACTGTCATCAGTCTAAAGAAACAGCTTTGTAGGTTGCAAAGCAGCAATTTTATATTTATAGTTTATATATATATACTAAAAAATAAAATGCTAAGAGAAATATACCTAAGATCTAACCTTTTGTTCTATATTTTAATCGTTAGATCTAAGACAGAAGAGAGTGGTCCCCAAAAGATGACCAGATCTGCAGAACCATGAGCAAGAAGAAGCATACTTCTAGATGATTTAATAATCAAACAACGTTGCACTAGGTCCGTCTAGTCAAGGCTATGCTTTTTCCTGTGGTCATGTATGGATGTGAGAGTTGGACTGTGAAGAAGGCTGAGCGCCGAAGAATTGATGCTTTTGAAGTGTGGTGTTGGAGAAGACTCTTGAGGGTCCCTTGGACTGCAAGCAGATCCAACCAGTCCATTCTGAAGGAGATCAGCCCTGGGATTTCTTTGGAAGGAATGATGCTGAAAGCCGAAACTCCAGTACTTTGGCCACCTCATGCGAAGAGTTGACTCACTGGAAAAGACTCTGATGCTAGGAGGGATTGGGGGCAGGAGGAGAAGGGGATGACAGAGGATGAGATGGTTGGATGGCATCACTGACTCGATGGACGTAAGTCTGAGTGAACTCCAGGAGATGGTGATGGACAGGGAGACCTGGCGTGCTGCGATTCATGGGGTCACAAAGAGTCAGACACGACTGAGCGACGGAACTGAACTGAAGAGTGCAAAAGAGCAATTCCATCAAGAGGAATTCCTTTGTATCTATTCAGTTTTACTTAATATATTAAAAATGAGCCTATTTTGACCATGGAAGATCCTTTCAATAATCTCAGAATGGAAAAGTCCTTTCTAAGAACAGCATAGGATTTTAGGTCTTAAGACTGATACATCCAACTTTATAAACATAAAAAGTTTTCAGCATGGCAAATTCCACTATAATCAAAGTCTAACGGCCCAATAGAAAGATAGCAACTCAGTAAAAATGGTTTTCAAACGTGTGAACAAACAAAAACAATGACAGCAAAGCTCAATCCACTCCTAACAAGAGAGACTCCAATGAAACCGACAGTGCCAGGGTAGTGTTCCCTTAGAACATTGGCAACAACCAGAACGTCTGCCAGCACACTGTGTTGGCAATGTTGTAGGAAAACAGAAACGCTTGATAGAGATTAACATGTGGAGGTCAGTAAAACCTTTCTATAATGGACAATTTGGCAATATCTATCAAAATTTTAAGTACATATACCTTTCCCAGTAAGTTCAACTACTAGGAATTAATCCTACAAAACTAAGATCACACTTATAAAATGCACATCCATATAATGTCTAAATATTATATATGTGTATATATACATAGTATAAATCTACCTATCTACATACCAATCTATATATATCACAACACTTCTGTACAGATTAAAAGAAACATAAATACTCGCCGCCTTCCAGGAAAGATCTAAAAGCACTTCCAGGAACTCCGCCTCACAGTATCTGCCCTATGAAGAGAAACTGGCACGTGGAGGCTCACTGTAGCATGTTTAAAATAAAGAGCAGAAACAATGTAACTTTCCATATGTACGGGAAAGTGTTTATTAAAAAAAGATACGAAAAATTAGCTTCCTTTACTGCAGAACAAGGTGATGACTGGCAGTTGTTTCAGTTTTAAGTACACTGGTTTGAAAATTTTATGAGACCATAGTAAAGTAATGAAATAAAATTCATTTGAAATGCAGAGATGAATAGCAGTGGGAACTTCAACTTGTTCAAGATCACAAAATTATTTAAGTAGGCCTTAAATTAAAAATCCTGTCTCGGGCTAGTAATCAAGGACTTTTACATCTAGGTCACCACCACTTTTAAGAAAATTTCTTCAAAGGGAGAAACTCAAAACCCTTTATAAAGTACTGCAACATTAAATAATAAAGAGAAAATGAAAATTATTTCTTTTACTCAAACTAGCTACACTAATGTGGGCTTGAAACCTATTCCATAACCTCCTATACTCAATAAAGCTCTTCTCTACTTCATGATGAAAGGATATGCCCACAGCTTCTCAAACTGTGGGTACTATCCACAGGACAAATGATGGTAATCTGATGAGAACTGCTATCTTCACAAATAAAGCACAGCAGCCTGTTTTATTGAGTAACCCACACATCACCTAAAACTCTATAATTTTTAAAAAGAACACTGTCAGAGTGACGACAACAAAAATGTCCCTCATCAGAAAGGCACACACACACACACACCACGGGCACCAGAATCACCGCTGTAAGAACTCCGCGGTACAGTCACAGGTTCACAACCACCAAGTACACCCCGAAGCAAGAAACAAGGTGCACAAGCCACGTAAGGACATCTGTAGATCACAAGCTGAGCACAAGCAAAGAGCCTCAAGGCAGACCACAGAAGACAAAGAGCATGCTCAGACAGCTAAAGGAAATCTCACGAAACTATAGGAGATCGGATGATGGCTCAACAAATAGAAAATATGCCAACAAACAGATAGCAATTATATAACGGAATCAAATTCTGGGGCTAAAAAGCATAATATCTGAAATGAAAAATTCATTAGATGGTTTCATTAAACAGCAGATTGAGAAAGGAGACACATTAGCAAACTTAGATAGGTCAACTGAGAGCATCCACTCTGAAGAACAGAAAGAAATGAAGAAAAATTAACAGAGACTAAGAGATCAGTGGGGGACCATTAAAACAAATCAACAAAGTCCCAGAAGGAGAGTACAGAATGGAGCACAAAGAATCTGTTCAGTTCAGTCGCTCAATTGTGTCCTACTACTTGTGACCCCATGGACCGCAGCACGCCGGGCCTCCCTGTCCATGACCATCTCCCAGGGTTTACCCAAACTCATGTCCATCAAGTTGGTGATGCCATCCAACCATTTCATCCTCTGTCGTCCCCTTCTCCTCCTGCCCTCAATCTTTCCCAGCACCAGGGTCTTTTCAAATGAGTCAGCTCTTCGCATCAGGTGGCCAAAGTATCGGAGTTTCAGCTTGAGCATCAGTCCTTCCAATGAACACTCAGGACTGATCTCCTTTAGGACAGACTGGTTGGATCTCCTTGCAGTCCAAGGGACTCTCAAGAGTCTTCTCCAACACCACAATTCAAAATCATTAATTCTTCGGCACTCAGCTTTCTTTATGGTCCAACTATCACATCCTACATGACTATTGGAAAAACCATAGCTTTTACTAGAAAAACCATAGCTTTGAGTAGATGAACCTTTGCTGGCAAAATAATGTTTCTGCTTTTTAATACGGTGTCTAGGTTGGTCATAACTTTTCTTTCAAGGAGTAAGAGTCAAAATTTTAATTTCACGGCTGCAATTACCATCTGCAGTGATTATGGAGCCCAAGAAAATGAAGTCTGTCACTGTTTCCATTGCTTCCCCATCTATTAACCATGAAGTGATGGGCCCTGATGTCATGGTCTTAGATTTTTAAACTTTGAGTTTTAAGCCAGCCTTTTCCCTCTCCTCTTTAACTTTTCACCAAGGCTCTTTAGTTCCTCTTCCCTTTCTACCTTAAGGGCAGTGTCATCTGCATATCTGAGGCTACTGATATTTCCTCATTATCTTGATTTCCTACAATCTTGACTCCAGCTTGGGTTTCCTCCAGCCCTGCATTTCACATAATGTACTCTACAGAGTGCTTCCACTGCAGATTAGTGGGTTCAATCCCTGCTGGGGGAGTCCTGAAAGATGATGCTGTGAAAGTGCTGCACTCAATATGCCAGCAAATTTGGAAAACTCAGCAGTGGCCACAGGACTGGAAAAGGTCAGTTTTCATTCCAATCCCAAAAAAAGGCAATGCAAAAGAATGCTCAATCTACTGCACAATTGCACTCATCTCACACGCTAGTTAAGTAATGCTCAAAATTCTCCAAGCCAGGCTTCAGCCAATACATGAACCGTGAACTCCCTGATGTTCAAGCTGGTTTTAGAAAAGGCAGAGGAACCAGAGATCAAATTGCCAACATCCGTTGGATCACGGAAAAAATAAGAGAATTCCAGAAAAACATCTATTTCTGCTTTGACTACGCCAAAGCCTTTGACTGTGTGGATCACATCAAACTGTGGAAAATTCTGAAAGAGATGGGAATACCAGACCACCTAACCTGCCTCTTGAGAAATCTGTATGCAGGCAAGGAAGCAACAGTTAAAACTGGACATGGAACAACTGACTGGTTCCAAATAGGAAAAGGAGTACGTCAAGGCTGTATACTGTCACCCTGCTTATTTAACTTCTATGCAGAGTACATCATGAGAAACGCTGGACTGGAAGAAACACAAGCTGGAATCAAGATTGCTGGGAGAAATATCAGTCACCTCAGATATGCAGATGACACCACCCTTATGGCAGAAAGTGAAGAGGAACTAAAAAGCCTCTTGATGAAAGTCAAAGAGGAGAGTGAAAAATTTGGCTTAAAGCTCAACATTCAGAAAACGAAGATCTTGGCATCTGGTCCCATCACTTCATGGGAAATAGATGGGGAAACAGTGGAAACAGTGTCAAGACTTTATTATTTGGGGCTCCAAAATCACTGCAAATGACTGCAGCCATGAAATTAAAAGACGCTTACTCCTTGGGAGAAAAGTTATGACCAACCTAGATAGCGTATTCAAAAGCAGAGATATTACTTTGCCAACTAAGGTTCGTCTAGTCAAGGCTATAATTTTTCCTGTGGTCATGTACGGATGTGAGAGTTGGACTCTGAAGAAGGCTGAGCGCCGAAGAATTGATGCTTTTGAACTGTGGTGTTGGAGAAGACTCTTGAGAGTCCCTTAGACTGCAAGGAGATCCAACCAGTCCATTCAAAAGGAGATCAGCCCTGGGATTTCTTTGGAAGGAATGATGTTAAAGCTGAAACTCCAGTACTTGGCCACGTCATGCGAAGAGCTGACTCACTGGAAAAGACTGATGCTGGGAGGGATTGGGGGCAGGAGGAGAAGGGGACGACAGAGGATGAGATGGCTGGATGGCATCACCAACTCGATGGACATGAGTTCTGAGTGAACTCCAGGGGTTGGTGATGGACAGGGAGGCCTGGCGTGCTGCGATTCATGGGGTTGCAAAGAGTCGGACACGACTGAGGGACTGAACTGAACTAAACTCTACACGGAAGTTAAATGAGCAGGGTGACAATATACAGCCTTGAGGTACTCCTTTCCCAATTTGGAACCAGTCCATTGTTCCATGTCCAGTTCTAACTGTTGCTTCTTGACCTGCATACAGATTTCTCAGGAGGCAGGTAAGGTGGGCGGAATTCCCATCTCTTCAAGAATTTTCTTCGGTTTGTTGTGATCCACACAGTCAGAGGTTTTGGCGTAGTCAATAAAGCGGATGTTTTTCTGGAAGTCTCTTGTTTTTTCTATGATCCAGCAGATGCTGGCAATCTGATCTGTTTCCTCTGTCTTTTCTAAATCCAGCTTGAGCATCTGGAAGTTCTCGGTTCACATACTGCTGAAACCTTGCCTCGAGAATTTTGAGCTTTACTAGCGTGTGAGATGAGCGCAATTGGGCAGTAGTTTGAACATTCTTTGGCACTGCACTGGAATGGAAACTGACCTTTTCCAGTCCTATGGGCACTGCTGAGTTTTTCCAAATTTTCTGGCATATTGAGTGCAACACTTTAACAGTATCTTTTAGGATTTTAAATAACTTAGCTGGAATACCATCACCTCCACTAGCTTTGTTCAGTGATGCCCATTTGACTTTGAATTCCAGGATGTCTGGCTCTAGGTGAGTGATCACACTATTGTGATTGTCTGGGTCATTAAGATGGTTTTCTGGTATGGTTTTTCTGTGTATTCTTGCCACCTCTTCTTAATATCTTCTGCTTCTGTTAGGTCCATACTATTTCTATCCTTTATTGTGCTCAGATTTGCGTGAAATGTTCCCTTGGTAACTCCAATTTTCTTGAAGAGCTCTCCAGTCTTTCCCATTCGGTTGTTTTCCTCTATTCTTTGCACTGGTCACTGAGAAAGGCTTTCTTTTCTCTCCTTGCTATTCTCTGGAACTCCGTGTTCAGATGGGTGTATCTTTCCTTTTTTTCTTTGCCTTTTGTTTCTCTTTTTTTCTCAGCTATTTGTAAGGCCTCCTCTGACGACCATTTTGCCTTTTTTGGATTTCTTTTTCTTGGAGATAGTCTTGATCACCGCCTCTTGTAATGTCACAAACCTCCATCCATAGTCCTTCAGGCACTCTATCAGGTCTAGTCCCTTGACTCTGTGTCTCACTTCCACTGTGTAATCATGAGGGATTTGACTTAGGTCATACCTGAATGGTCTAGCGGTTTTCCCTACTTTCTTCAATTTAAGTCTGAATTTGGCAGTAAGGAGTTCATGATCTGAGCCATAGTCAGCTCCCAGTCTTCTTTTTGCTGACTATATGGAGGTTCTCCATCTTTAGCTGCAGAGAATAAAATCAATCTGATTTCAATGTTGACCATCTGGTGATGTCCATGTATAGAATCTTCTCTTGTGCTGTTGGAAGAGGGTGTTTGCTATGACCAGGGCATTTTCTTGGCAAAACTGTTACCCTTTGCCCTGTTTCACTTTATAGTCTAAGGCCAAACTTGCCTGTTACTCCAGGGATCTCTTGACTTCCTACTTTTACATTCCAGTCCCCTATAATGAAAAGGACATCTTTTTTTGGTGTTGGTTCTAAAAGGTCTTGTAGGTCATCATAGAACCATTCAACCTCATCTTTTCTGCATTACTGATCAGGGCATAGACTTGGATTACTGTGATACTGAATCATTTGCCTTGGAAACGAACAGAGATCATTCTGTGGTTTTTGAGATTGCACCTAAGTATTGCATTTCAGGCTCTTTCCTTTTCTATGACAGCTACTCTATTTCTTCAAAGGGATTCCTGCCCACAGTAGTAGATGTAACGGTCATCTGAGTTAACTTCCCCCACTCCAGTCCATTTCAGTTCACTGATCCCTAGAATGCCGACATTTACTCTTGCCATCATCTCCTGCTGACCACTTCCCATTTGCCATGATTCATGGACCTCACATTACAGGTTCCTATGCAATATCATTCTTTACAGCATCAGACTTGACGTCCATCACCAGTCAAATCTACCACTGGGTGTTGTTTTCCCTTTGGCTCCGTCCCCTCACTCTTTCTGGAGTTCTTTCTCCACTCTTCTCCAGCAGTATATTTGGCACCTACCAACCAGGGGAGTTCATTTTCCAGTGTCATATTTTTTTCCCTTTTCATACTGTTCATGGGGTTCTCAAGGTAGGATGCTGAAGTGATTTGCCAGTCCCTTCACCAGTGGACCATGTTTTGTCAGAACTCTCTACCATAACCCGTCCGTGTTAGGTGGCCTTACATGGCATGGCTCATAGTTTCATTGAGTTAGATTGATCATGTGGTCAGTTTGGTTAGTTTTCTGTAACTGTAGCAGAAAGAATACTCGGAGAAACAAAAGGCAAAACACCCCCACCAATTCTGAGACATGAATCCACGCAAACAAGCAGCTCCATGACCCTGCTTCCAAACAATCTTACACTCACAGGTTCTCAACACCTTTTGAGAGCCAACAATCCAATCAACAGAAAACAGCTCTACAAGTATCAGACAAAATAGACTTCAAGTCAAAACCTGCTGTGAGAACACAAAGTGAGACAGTGTATATTAGAAGTCAGTCAAAACGATGTAAGAATTATAAATCTATACATATGTAATACATGAAGTAAACACGACAGATTTGAAGGGGAAAATAGGTATTACTCAAATCAGTGAGAGACTTCAATATCTTACTTTCAGTAACGGATAAAATAACTACTCAAACTCAAACAGGAAATAGAGGACCTGCACAACAGTATTTAAAATAATTAAAACAGGAAAAAAAAAAACCTAACATATACAAAAACAGCAGAATATACAATTTTCTCAAGTACACTCAGAAGATTATCCAGAAAAGACCATATATTAGGCCAGTTAAGATATTTAAAAAGACTGAGTGAATTCCCTGATGGTCAGTGGTTACAACCCTTAACTTCCATCGCAGGGGGCATGCAACAGCACCCGCCCAACAAAGCCCACAACATATCACAAAACATGGACTACAAAAGCAGCAGTCAGAGTGGCGTAAGTGGCTAAAACACAAACACAACAACACATGTCTAATCAATAACCTAACTTTACACCAGGTCAGGAAGCAACAGTTAGAACTGGACATGGAACAACAGACTGGTTCCAAATAGGAAAAGGAACATGTCAAGGCTGTATATTGTCAGCCTGCTTATTTAACTTATATGCAGAGTACATCAGGAGAAACGCTGGGCTGGAGGAAGCACAAGCTGGAGTCAAGATTGTAGCAAACCAAGATAATCAGGAAATATGCAGATGACACCATCCTTATGGCAGAAAATGAAGAACTAAAGAGCCTCTGGATGAAAGTGGGAGAGGAGAATGAAAAAGTTGGCTTAAAGCTCAACATTTGGAAAACAAAGATCATGGCATCTGGTCCTATGACTTAGCTCTGGGGTTTTGATAAATGTCCTTTACCAGGCAGAGGAAGTTCCTATTGCGTGTTATCTTGAAAGTTTGTTGATTTTGTCAAATGCTTTTAAACTACATCAATTAGGACTGATTTTTGTGTGCTGAACCACCCTCCTGATCCTGGAACCACTTGGTCATCGTTTTAATGTGCTGCACTCTCTCGATATGCTAAAACAGATTGGGAAACAGTGGCTGACTTTATTTTGGGTGGCTCCAAAATCATGGCAGATGGTGATTGCAGCCATGAAATTAAAAGACGCTTACTTCTTGGAAGCAGTTATGACCACCCTAGACAGCACATTAAAAAGCAGAGAGGTTACTTTGCCAACAGTAGTCTTTCTAGTCAAGGCTATGCTTTTTCCAGTGGTCATGTATGGATGTGAGAGTTGGACTATAAAGAAAGCTGAGTGCAAAGAATTGATGCTTTTGAACTGTGTTGTTGGAGAAGACTCGAGAGGCCCTTGGACTGCAAGGAGATCCAACCAGTCCATTCTAAAGGAGATCAGTCCTGAGTGTTCACTGAAGGACTGATGCTGAAGCTGAAACTCCAATACTTTTGCCACCTGATGTGAAGAGCTGACTCATCTGAAAAGACCCTGACGCTGGGAAAGACTGAAGGCGGGAGGAGAAGGGGATGACAGAGGATGAGACAGTTGGATGGCATCAGCAACTCAATGGACATGGGTTTGGGTAAACTCTGGGAGCTGGTGATGGACAGGGAGGCCTGGTATGCTGCAGTCCATGGGGTAGCAAAGAGTGGGACACGACTGAGCAACTGAACTGAACTTTACACCTTAAAGAAAAAAGGGGGGGGGGGAGCAAGCCAAATCCAAAACTAGCAAAACAAAGGAATAAAAAGTGGAGATAATTAAGAAAACAGCAGGACAACAGAGAAAAAGATGAAACCAAGTTAGTTGTTTGAAAAGATCAACAAAATCAACAAGCCTCTAGTTAGACCGAGGGGAAAAAAAGGAGGCTCAAACTACCAAAAATCTGAACACACTTAATAACAAGTGAAGACACTGAGTTGGTAATCAGAAATCTCCCAGTGATAAAGAAAAAAGCCTAGAAGGAACCTCCCAACTCATTCCATAAGGACAGCATAACTCTGATATCAAAGCCAGACAAAGATACAAGAAAACTACAGATCAATATTCCTGCAAACTAAACTCAGCAGCCTATCGAGACAGTGCAGCACATTAAAACGATGACCAAGTGATCCCAGGATCAGCAGGGTGGTTCAGCACACAAAAATCAATCCCAAATGATGTAGTTTAAAAGCATTTGACAAAATCAACAAACTTTCAAGATAAGAACACACAATAGGAACTTCCTCTGCCTGGTAAAGGACATTTATCAAAACCCCAGAGCTAAGATACTTACTGGCAAAAACTCCTTCCCTAAAATCAGAAACAAAGTAACGACGCCCTTTGCCTCCTCATCTATCTAACACTGTACTAGAAGTCTTAGCCAGAGCCTTAGGCAAGAGAAAACAGGCACAAACAGAAGAGAGTAAAGCTAAATCTGTCTGCAAATGAAACGACCTTATTTCTAAAGAATCTGCAAAGAAAAGCTATGAAAGGGAACAAAAATTTAGGAGAGTTGCAGAATACAAGATCAACAGGCAAAAATTAACTGTTTAAACTATACCAGCAAGAGCAATCCAAAAAGGAGAATTAAGAAAATGATTCCACTCCACTTACAATTCAATCAAAAAGAAAAACATACTTAAATACTGCTAAAATGGCAATACTCCCTCAAAAGATCTACAGATTCAATAGAATCCCTATCAAAAATTTCAGCTTCCTTTTTTGTAGAAATTGACAATGTGATCCTAAAATTCATATGAAAATGCAAGCAGCCTAGTTTAGTCAAAACCACCTTGAAAGTGAATCTCGAGTACTCTGACCAATCTCAAAACTTACTACAACGTGTGGGACTGGCAGCAGGGTGGACATTCACACTGACGGAGCCCTGTCGCCAGTGCAGATGTACGCCCACGCTCTCTGTGCGCTCTGCTCTGGCCTGTCTCTCTGGGACCACGTGGACTGTCGCCCACCAGGCTCCTCTGTCCACGTGACTGTCCCAGCAAGAACGCCCGAGTGGGATGCTTTATCCCCTCCAGGCGATCTTCCCAAACAGGGATGGATCTAATGTGGCTCCCGCACTGCGGGGGATACTTTACTACCCAACCACCGGGAAAGCCCCCAAAACCCAAACACCTATGGTCAAATAATTTGACAAGGTTGCTGAGACCGTTTGTGGGGAAAGAATAGCTTCTTCAACAAATTGATATACATGCAATGAATGAAGCCGGACCCTTACCTTATACCATACACAAAGATTAACTCAAAATGGATCAGAGACCTACATGTGAAGAGCTAGCACTAAATAACTTAGACGTGAAGTCTACAGAATGGAAGAAAACATTTGCAAGTCCTATATCTTATAGGAGCCTAATATCCAGAATATAAAAAAAAGTCAGTTTAACAACAACAGACAAACCATCCAATTAAAAAGTGGGCAAAGGGCTCGAACAGATATTTATCCAAAGACAAACAAATGCTCAAAAATCACACAAAAAGATGCTCACTCTAAGTTATCAGTGAAATGTAAATCACAACCACAATGAGACTACTACTTCACACACACTACAATGCCTACAATCATAGCAATTTTACAAATGGGAAATAACAAGTATCAGAATGTAGAGAAATTGGAACTCTTTGTGCACTGCTGATGGGAATGTAAAATGATGCAGCCATTGTGGAAAATATTTCGCAGTTCCTCAAAAAAAAGAAAAAACCAAACATAGAATTACCATTGGTTGTTGTTCAGCTGCTAAGTCATGTCCGACTTTTTGCGACCCCCAAGAACTGCGGTGCGCCAGGCTTTCCCGTCCTTCATTATCTCCCTGCTGCTGCTGCTGAGTCGCTTCAGTCGTGTCCGACTCTGTGCGACCCCACAGACAGCAGCCCACCAGGATCCACCGTCCCTGGGATTCCCCAGGCAAGAACACTGGAGTGGGTTGCCATTTCCTTCTCCAATGCATGAAAAGGGAAAAGTGAAAGTGAAGTCACTTATTCGTGTCCGACTCTTGGCAACCCCATGGACTGCAGCCCACCAGGCTCCTCCGTCCATGGGATTTTCCAAGCAAGAGTACTGGAGTGGGGTCCCACTGCCTTCTCCCATTATCTCCCTAAGATTGTTCAAATTCATGATCACTGAGTTGATGATGCCATCCAACCATCTCATCCTCTGGTGCTCCCTTCTCCTCTTGCCCTCAGTCTTTCCCAGCACCAGGGTCTTTTCTAATGAGTCAGCTCTTTGCATCAGGTGGCCACAGTGCCTGTCAACTCCACTCCTACATATATACCCTCAAAGTTGAAAACAGGTATTCAAATACTCGCACGTGGATGTCTGTAACAGTCAATCCACCAATGTGCAAACCACGAAGACATCTGTCAAACACCGAACGGACAAACAAAATGCAGTCTTGCTCATAAGGAGGAGTCAAGTACCTTTGGGACTGACTGATACACACCGTTATATTTAAAATAGATAACTAACAAGGACCTACTGTACAGTACAGGGAACTCTGGTCAGTACTCTGTAACCACCTAAGTGCGAACGAAAGGGATACATGTATGTGTATAACTGAATCACTTTGCTGTACACCTGACATGAATACAATATTGTTAAACAGTACTCTTATATAAAAAATAAAACTAAGTTAGTGTTTTTTAGAGGCTGGAAAGGGGCTGGGTGGGAAATGACTCCCTTTAATGGATACAGGGCCCCTGCAGATGGAGGTGATGTCAATGCACTAAATGGCACTGACTTCCATGTTCCGTGATGGTCCGCTCTGCTCCACGAGTGGGGCACCAGGCAGCCACTGTGGGCGCTGTGAGCACCGCACGGGAGGACGGGGCAGAGCGGGCAAACTGAGAGCGGGGTGCCACGGGCTGAGACGGAAAGGCACTGGCACTCCTGGCAGGCATGCTTCTCCCGATGCTTCTAGGTGCCGAAAGATGGAACATGACGTGGATTTTCTCAACCTGAGAGTAGCCGGCAATCCTTTTAAAACAATCTAACATCAAATCCAAAAGGTGACAGCCATTTCATCACGATAAAACACTTCAAGTTCTAAGTTTTGCCCTAACATGGTCTGGTCCTCCTTCAGCCTGGCGCCTCACTTTTCTGATTGAGGCTGAGAGAAATTAAACCACTTATCCAAGATTACAGAGTTAACACTGATATAGTGAACAGGGAAATGGCTGGTTAACAGGCTGGAACAAACTAGAGTGAAAGTCTCATCTCTAATTAAATATTTACATTTTTGGAGGAAAACTAACAAACCTTAAATACTTGTTAAGTGCCTAATATTTTCTCCCTTTTTCTAAACTTAGAATATATATTTTTTTAATATATATAATAATTATATTTTTTTTAATTGTTGAGGAAAACAAGTAACTGACTTTTGCAAGCTCACCTATTAAATGGTGGAGCTAAGACTGGAACCCAGGTATATCTAAGTCCAAAGTCTATATTCATTCCACTACACCACACCTATCATATAAGAAAGAAATGGGAAAGCGCCAGTCCAAAAGCTTAATGCAGATTTGATTTCCACCAAGTCTCAGGTTCAAGTGCCAGAAGAGCGGCTCATTTATGGAAGATACTGGCCTAAGAGACCACGAGAAGAATTATTTCAAGAAAGTGAATTCTTAATCTAAAACTGCAGCGAACATTCACAGCATCATTATTCACAGTAGCTATTTAAAAAGTAGGTCAAGTGATGAACAATCTGTTTAGGTCAAATGGAGTATTTTCACACAAAGGAATGAAAATATTTACACATGCTACAACATGGAGTAACCTAAAAAATTTTGTGCTAAGTGAAAGAAGTCAGACTCAAAACAGAAAACCTCACATATTATAAGTCTGTATACAACATGTCAGAAAAGACATATCTACATAGACAGAATCACACACTTAAAAATGTATTTTAAACTATCGATATGTAAACTGTGCCTCAATAAAACCGTGTTAATAAAATAGGCTTTGCAGCATTGAGTCATAAAGGCCAATAACTCAAACTACCCAAACGCCCATCAGTAGTAAATGGATAAACTGGGATATATTCCCACAATGGAATAGTACATAGCAATGAAGATAAACGTCTATAACAAATGCAACACAGAGGGATGCCACATAGTGGGGAGCAGAAGAGGCCCCACACAGAGCTATAGCGAACTACTCCACTTAAGTAAAACTCACAACTGGCAAAAGTAATCTGTGCTGTTCAAAGTAACAACAGTGGTTACACTTAGGGATGGCTGACTGTGTTGTTTCTTGAGCTGGGTAATGTTTACACGGCTGGGCCTGCTTTGTGGAAATGCATGATGCCAGACACTCCCGTTGAGTGTGCTTTCGTATACGTGCGGTGTATCTTTAATAATTTCTTAAAAAAAAAAAAAAAAAATCACCTGTAATCTACTGCCCCCTCCCCGGGGGTTGGGGGAGAATCTGAGAAATACCAAACGCCCTCCAATCAAGTAATAGTTAAATAAACACAGAACACCGACGTGTAGCAGTCACAGTTGGAAGCCCATGCAGGAACTCGTCTCTTTCTGCTTCCTTAGAGAATCAATCCCACTGCTAAAAGACATGTTGGGATTTGAGTGTAAACTAATGGTTTTCACAGTGTAGTTTGCAAACTCCTACGGGTCCCCAATACTCTCTCAAGAAGTTTTCAAAGTCAAAATTCGTCACAAAAAACCTGTTGGGATTTTGATTTTGATTACATTGCAGTTACAGATCAATATGGGGAGAAATAAAACCTTAACAATGAGTCTTCAAACTCACGAACAAGGCATACCGCTCTTCATTTAGGTCTTAGTAATAACTTCCCTCAGCAGTGTGCCGTACTTTTCAGTGTATGCTTCCCATCTTCCGTCACATTTCTCCCTAAGTAATTCATACTTTTGGTACTATTGTAAGCAATATTTTTACACGCAAATACAACTGATTTTTGTATGCTGATCTTGTTTTCTGTGGGATGACTTCAAGAGGCCTTGCAGCTTTTGGACCACTGTCCTAAGACCACACAACATGAAAATGTCTGAACTGGAAGACCACTGATGAGAATGGCCCAACTGAGAAATAACCAACTATTGTCTTTTAAACCACTAAGCTTCTGGAGGCTTCCCTGGTGGCTCAGAGGTTAAAGCGTCTGACTGCAATGCGGGAGCCCCAGGTTTGATTCCTGGCTCGGGAAGATCCCCTGAAGAAGGAAATGGCAACCCACTCCAGTATTCTTGCCTGGAGAATCCCATGGACGGAGGGAGGAGCCTGGTGGGCTACAGTTCATGGGGTTGCAAAGAGTCGGACACAACTGAGCGACTTCACTTCACTTCACTTCAAGCTTTTGGATGGTTTGTTATACAATATATAACTGACACAAAAGTTTATATAGAGAGTCACAGTAAAGAAAATGGGGTTTAGAAATTCTAAGAGTTAAAGCTACAAACAGAATCAGTCAATAAGAAGGTAAGATATACGTTGGGAGTCTAGGATCAAACAAGCCACATTTAAGGAGATATGTAAGCAAAAGACAGACCCTCAGGAATTCTCAGTAGGGTATTAACTGTACTAAAGCTAAAGGGGGTACTCGCCTGGGTCTGTAACAGTTAGATCGACCTGGCTAGTTTTAATTCAGAGGAGCTTGATCCTTCCTGGGACTTAAAAGATCAGGGGTCATTAACTCAGAGCTAATTTCTTTGTGTCAGAGGATCTCGCCCACCCATAATCTCGGTGTAAGGAGAGCATTATGTCCACAGGTTGAGATGAGTATCTCTTAGGGGTTTCCGGTTCTTATCTGTTGAGGGGAGGTCTGCCCACTCAGGACCTTGGGCCTCTTCTGCCAGGGTGTTCTGTTGCAACTCTCAACTGGTTGTGGAGGAAAAGGGATCTCAGTGTACAATAATTATTATATATAACAAGATAAACTTACAACTGTGTCAAGACAGTTCTGATATGCTGAATCGTAACAGGCAAATTTTAACACACCTATCTTCTTTAAATGTAAGGGACAGAAAAACTCATTGACCTGATTGATAAAACATCCCATAACCGAAAGGAACTGATAATCAAGGCTTTCTAAGCCCAGGTCACAATCCACACTAATCACAGATGAGGTATGTCTGCCCGTCTAGGAAACTAGAACAGAAAGGAAGAACCATCGGAGGTCTGGATATCTGAAGTAGAAAAACAGTCTGAAGGCTCCGGGACATTCCTAACAAGGAACAAGTTGCTGAGCAGATCTTTCCCACCCTGAGAGGAATAATAATGTGGTTCCTGTCACCTTAAGATAAAGGGATAGGAAGGAAACCGGATAGATAAAATGACGATCTGGTGTACTGTCAGCCTCTTGAGACATAAGCATTACAATAGTCAGAACTTGAGTCTCAGAAACCTGATCCTGTGACTCTGTGTATTTCTATAATTAGCTCTACTTTGTTTTCCATAAATAATTAGTAAAGTCCATTTTGAAATATTAATATTAGCCGATCTCAACATATTTAAAGAAGTCAGGGAAAGCAAGTCCTCTGTTTTTTTAAAAAAACGAAAACAAAACTAGTATTTAAGCCGACTTTAGAAGAGTTTATCATTGTGAAGACAATGTTTTTTGTACATCCTTTGTGCAGAAACTCAGATGGTAAAA
Organism: Capra hircus; assembly: GCF_001704415.2. Taxonomy (NCBI): domain Eukaryota; kingdom Metazoa; phylum Chordata; class Mammalia; order Artiodactyla; family Bovidae; genus Capra; species Capra hircus. Next base: position 1,478,406 of record NC_030822.1, read on the forward strand.
ATTAAGAATTTATATACTACCACAGGAAAACAGAAATACTCCAATGAAAACAATCTAAATAAACCCCCAGATCTGATTAACTCATTTGGTGATTCTGTCCAGGCAATCTTTCCCAAACATCACTACAACAGGAAGAGCAACTAAAAACAGCAAAATGATATTAAATAAAGGATGGAGCCCACACTTTAATATAATCAAATTTTTTAAACAACCAAGGTTCCAAACTGTTTCCTCCCAGCTCTAATTTCACGAGATATTCTTTAAGGGAAAGGAGGAGGGGCTGTCTTACATGCAGCTTCTGTGCATTTTGGCATCTACATTGCAAACTACCCAGAAACAAAGTCTGTGAAGTTAACATGAGCAGGTAAAGCAACACTGGGATTATTAATCACTACACTGAAGCAAATCACTCCTTTACCTTCCCTGTGTTACACTGTTGGAATTTCTTCACCCCACACTTACTTACCACACAGCCTAGTATCTAGGATGGTGCTGGACACACAGGGAATGCTCAACAATCACTTGCTGAAGGGACTGTTCGTGAAGCAATTTTCTACTGCATTCTAGACACATCCATCAGGGTTAAATAAACACCGTAGACAAAGGGACCTAATGCACTTCTTTCCTATTATTTCAACTTGAAAAATGACCACGACACTTTGCAATTCAGTCATTCTGAAGCAGCAGCCAGTTCCTTTTCTGAGTGTGCATTAGCTTTTACTCAAACCTGTCCAGAGTTCTTGCCTGTAACTGAAGGAGAGCACTTTATTTCCAAGTTGTTTGGAGTAAGAGTAAAAAATAATCCTGAAAACATCTTTTCAATACTAATGAAATAAAGAGCTATCTTTAGAAATTCACCTCCATTTCTATATTCAGTGATCTAGTTGTAGAATTATGAGACACTTACATACCAACATATGCAGCTCAGACTTGAACGATTACTGTAGTAACTAAACTTACAGAGACTCAGATGGGAGTTGGAGAGGATTTCTTTGAAATTTTATAAGCTTAACAACGGTTACTTTTTATTGAGTCTTTACTGGATTCAGTTAACTAGGTTATTTGCAATAAAAGGCAAAACTCGAATTCAACCCCTGAGCTGTAACTCCAGATCCAGAGCACTTAACTAGGGGATTAACGTGGGACTTAAAGACTGACTGACCCGTGATGCAGGTGTTTTTCTCTCTAAACTGTAGCGCAGATGGTTCGCAACGCTGCATCAGCGTCAGGTGCACAGCAGAGGGACTCGTTTCACACACACCCACCACCCACCACGCTTTCTCCGCTTCCCCCCATCATAACCAGACACTGGCTATACTTCCCTGTGCTCACACAACAGGTCCTTGTTGGTCACCTGGTTTATAAGTGATAGTGTGTGTCTGTTAACCCCAAACTCCTAGTTCATCCCCGCTCCTTTCCCTTTTGGTAACCATAAATTTAAGTTCATCTGTATCTTTTTTTTCCAGATTCCACATATAAGCAATTATGTGTTATTTATATTTGTCTGACTTACTTTACTTAGTATGATAATTCTAGGTCTACTCATGTTGCTGCAAAAGTCATTATTTCATGTTTTTATGGTTGAGTATTCTAAAGATTAGTCTTGGGTGTTCTTTGGAAGGAATGATGCTGAAGCTGAAACTCCAGTACTTTGGCCACCTCATGCAAAGAGCTGACTCATTGGAAAAGACTCTGATGCTGGGAGGGATTGGGGGCAGGAGGAGAAGGGGACGACAGAGGATGAGATGGCTGGATGGCATCACTGACTCGATGGACCTGAGTCTGAGTGAACTCCGGGAGTTGGTGATGGACAGGCAGGCCTGGCGTGCTGCGATTCATGGGGTGACAAAGAGTCGGACACGACTGAGCGACTGAACTGAATATTTCAGTGTGTGTGTGTGCCCATGTGTGCACATACACTGGAAAATATACATATATACACACACACATACACACAATCACAACCCCCATCTTCTGTACCCATCCATCTGTGGAGGGACACTTGGGCTGCTTCCATCTCTTGGCTGCAGTAAATACTGCTGCATGACACCGGGCATGCGTATCTTTTTGAATTAAGAGTTTTCATCTTTTTCTGATAATACACCCAGGAGAGGGAGTGCTGGATCATGATAGCTCTATTTTTAGCTTTTTAACAAACATCCATACTGCCCTCCACAGTGGCTGCACCAAGTCACACTCCCACCAGTAGTGTGGAAGGGCCCCCCTTTCTCCACACTCTACCCAGCATTTACTATTATAGACTTTCAGATGATGGTGATTCTGACCAGTATGAGGCAGTACCTCATCACAGCTTTATTTCCATTTCCTGAATAATTAACACTGATGAACATCTCTCCATGTGCTCGTTAAGTCATCTGTACCTCTTTTTCAGATAAATGTCTGTTTAGGTCTTCTGCCCATTTTTTTGTTTCTTTTTGATATTGAGCTGCAAGAGCTGTTTGTATTTTTTTGGAAGTTAAACCCTTGTCAGTTGCAGTGTTTGCAAATATTTTCTCCCAGTCCACACTGCTATCATTTACATAAGAGGATGTTTTTTGCCTATCTTCTCTGAGTTTTATGGTGTCATATCTGATATTTACATTTTAAGCCAATTTGAGTGTATTTTTAAGTCTAGTGTGAGGAAGTGTTCTAACTTCACTGATATACATGCAGCTAGCTGTCCAGCTTTCCCAACCCCACTTGCTGCAGAGGCTTGTCTTTTCCTCACTGTATATTCTTTCCTCTTTGCTGAAGATTAACTGACCACAGGTGAATGTGTTTATTTCTGGGCTCTCTATTCTGCTCTATTGATTCATGTCTGGTTTTGTGCCAATGCCACTCTGCTCTGACTGCAGCTCTGTAGTAGAGTCGTAGTCTTTTACCTCCTCGGTCAGGGTTTTTCCTGGGTATTTTATCTTTTTGAGGCAATTTTAAGAGAGTTTTTTTTTTTTTTACTTTCTCTTTCTCATATTTCAATGTTAACATAAAGAAATCTGTTAGTACAACAGGTTTCTGTATGTTACTCTTGTATCCCACTACCTTGCTCAGTTTGTTTATCAACTCTAATAGTTGCTGTGCAGAGTTTCTTTGCAGTAAAAGACAGAAATTGAATTCAAATTCTGAGCTCTAACTCTAAATCCAGGGCATTTAACAAGTGGGTTAAAGTGGTACTGACTGAGACTGAACTATCCGAAATGCAGTTTTACTCTCTCCTCAGTGCAGAACTTTATGTAACATGCCAGCTTCTGGTTTAAGAAATCGACACAAAAGATCAATTAAAAAGTCATCTACAACAGAGTTCTTAATTTCCACCACATTCTGTGAGTTCACTCCAAGGCAACCCAAAATAATTTCTTTTGACAGTCTTTAGACACAGGAGATAATTCTAGCTGACAGATGCAGGCTGTGGTTTTTGTCTTAGTAGAAATTGCTCTGTTATTTGTCACCTGTCACAGCATTCCCCCCACATCCTAAAATTTCCAAAATGATCTCTGAATAAGGAACACAAGAGCTTCCATTCTTGACAGACATATCCTAATTTCCAAGTATCAACAGCAACAAAACCCAAAACCTCCTAAACAAAACAGTCATGCAAAGCTTTCTACACAAAAACCTGCCTAGTATGAAACACTTCTGCTTGGTATACTATGAAATGGAATACTAGCAGATTCTAAAATTCAGAGGAAAAAAAAACCTGCTCACTGATACCTAATTGCTCACAGAGTAAGTAACTGGTTCCTAACCATACTATCATTCTTCTAAATGGCATAAATTCAGGTTTTACACTTGACCTATACATGCATATTGCAAAGCATTCTTTAAAAGAGAAAGTCCACACTGAGGATAATATGTACTCACATTACATATATACATAATAAATTAACTGATTAATACTTTAGGACTGGACCAAGATTAGACAAAGTAAATGAAATATGCTTAAATGTATCTTTGTTTCAGTTTTAAGAAGGATGCTATGTATTTGAATGCAGTATCAAGGAACAAAGTCAATAACTAGGAAAAAAATTTAATAAATGAGCAACTGGCTCAACATGATATGGGCAGTTTTAATAATCCAATCTGCAAAGCCAGAACAGTCTTTTAAAAAAAGCATTTAAAAAAACCCCTGAACATTAGCTTCCCTTCATAATCCAGATAAGAATACTTTTAATACATATATCTGGTTTGCTACTTGAAATAACCTAATGGGCCCATTTAATTATTCACCAGGCTGCAATCTTAAAACACTTTTCTTTCTGCATTCTTCAAAATGCATTTAGACTCTCCACAAGAGTCTATACTGTACTCTGTACACTGTGTATCATTCCACTCTGCTACTTCACTGGAAAACCAAGTAACTTTAAAAATTACAATAAAGTGACATCAAATAATCTGATCTCCCATTATTAGGTTTTTAAATAATATTAAAATGTTCCACTTGCCCAAACCTGCCACTCTCTTAAATATGGCCTATCTATTCCAACAATTCATTACCAAATAAGTCACTTTTAAATAGGAGCAATTTGAATGATCAGGTTGAAGCTCATTCTATTTTCTATCAGATTATAAAGTAGTGACGTAATGTTTATGAGTGCTAAGAAGGACCCATCTTACCTTTCTCAGTTGATACTTTTTCTATGCATCTGAAAGAAAAGAGAATCAAATGGTAAATGAATAATCTTGCACATTTTCTTAAAAAAAAAAAAAACAAACATTTATCCTTTTCAGGTTCATCTCCAGAGTGATACAGAAAGCATCTAGAGCAGCAGTGTCCAGCTGAACTTTCTGCAATGACAAAAAACATCCTACTTCTGTACTGTCCAATATGATAGTCTCCTGAACGAATGAAATAGCTATGTAGTTGAGGAACTCAATTTTCAGTTTTGATTAATTTAATAGCCACAAGCAGATATCATATTTGACAGCACAAAGCTAGAGTATCATTCAAAATAGTTGTTTCTAACTGTAAAAAAAAAAATATCGATACAAAGAAACTACTGATAATTTTGTTGTATTAAATGGTCATAAAAGAAAAATGTATTTTACACAAATGCAGTAACTAGTGGTGCAATGAAATATTTGAGATATCCTCCAAAATACTCCTGCCAAAAGAAAAACAGAGGGAAGAAGGGCAAAGGTAGTAAGAATGGCAAAATCTCAATAACTGTTAAATCCAGGTGATAAATACTGAGGACTCATTATTATCTCTACTTTGGATATATTTGACAATTCTCAAAATAAAAATTTAACGACCTAAGAGAAAATCCTAAAATTATTCATTTGTTAAACTAAAGTCAAAATCTATTTCTAAAATGGCAGCAGACTGGACCTAGAAATAAATGTAACTTGAACTTAACAAATTAGATAGGAAGAGTAAAGAGTCTTATGTGTAATAAACTGGCGGTTAAAAAGAATGTCATTCGCATGTTTTTAATTTGGGGAAATTTCTATCAAATGTTAACTGTTGAGTACAGTATAATGACTCTCCTCTATAGCCCTTACCCAAATTCAAAGTTGACCTGTCTTGGATCTTTCCCAAGATGCCAAACAGCATCTCTGAGCAGTATAAAGTTTTCTCCTTTTTTTCTTTTTTGAAAATAAACCTAATACAAATGAAGACTCTTATGTTACAAAGAATATCCAAGCAGATACTGAAGCCACAGCATAATACAAATTCTGTTCTCTTTAGAGAGACTAAATATCATTTTCTCATCTCATTCATTTCTTTAAAAGCTTGGTATTATAATTTATTCTATTTTTAACGTCCCAGTTAACGACTGACACAGGAATGCCGCTCATCACCCTGGCTCTAAATGCAAAGTTTCCTAAGTCACTGCTAGATGCGGACACGCCAGGAAGTAAACTTTCTGAAAGCCCATGGGAACGGCTCAGGGTTCCCTCTACCAAGCTCACTGCAAAAGGGAAACTCAGGATTTGGGGCTTATACAATTGAAGGCTTCTCTAAAGAGCCACAGAATCCGGAAATTTTTCCAATTCAGAGTAGTGCTGCCTCTTCATCCTCACTATCATGACCATCACCTTCTCCGTACAAAAAGAAAGTGTGAAGCAAAGGCTTGCTGCCATTGTACTTTCTGCGAGAAACAAACCCCAAATGGAATTCCATATACTGGAAAACAGTGCAGTATTTGTTTCATTTGTAACCCATCTGAACCTGTAGGTTTACCACTAGGAATACTGTTCTAGCCTATATTCCCATATTCCTTATGGTGAGGAAAGAACAGCTTTTCTCAACAGCTAAGAGAGAAATTAAAAAAAAAAAAAGTATATAAGTATTAAATTCTGAAATGCATCAGATAATCTAAAGGACTTATTATCACACAGTAGGAAGAAATAAGTCTTTTGCATTTAAAGTAATCTTATTTTAACAATTATAGTGTTTCCCTATTAGTAGAGAATGGATGTTTTAATTTCTAAATCAGAAATAAGCTGTAGTGTGTGTATGTATACACAGATACCTGTATATACCTGTATGTACCCATACATAGATACCTATAAACATCTGCATTTGAAACATAAGAATCTTAACTCTGGAACTTATTGGCTAAAATACAGCAAATAAAGAGCCTAATTCTTAGCACTAATATATAACCTTTCTTCAAACTTGGTTTATCTTTCCTACTAGCCTTTAAGCTTTTAATTTAAAATGATTATAAATTTAACCGAATGCCTTTTGCTTAAGCACATTCACTGAAAAATTCTTTTTATTCGCCTTCACAAAGAGCTCCTATTCTTTTCATTAATTCCTGAGTATGTCAATGCAAATAGAAAAGTTGTTATAAGATTAGGAAAGTTTATAAAAACAGTAATTGCCATCTAACTGTAAAGCTCATTCCATAAATCATAAATTATCAGCTAAAGATACAGAAGCATATTCAAGGAGGTTAAGTGACTCGCCCAAGGTCAGTAAGCAGTAAAAAGCAATGCTTTTTTTCTATTTTGCCTTGTAAGAGGAATCGAAAATCCAAGTCTATTTACTGACACTTGAAACCACTGTACAATCAAGTCACTTTGCTGTTTCCTTGATCAAGAAAAACAAGGGTAGGTTAAACAGTGATTACTGGGAATTTATTGGGAGAAATGTTATTTGGAAAACAGAGCTGAAATCAAGGTCAGAAGGAACTTAACCAGGGTTCAGTGATCACACATTTCAAAACTTGAAATGTCTTAATGGATAAAGTTTCTCAATTACTTTTTAAAATTTATCACTCTGAAAATCTGTAAACTGTGCATTTGACAAACCTCCACTAATCCATGCATCGTCCCCCTTTACTGAAATCCATGTCTCATTTTCCTTTATAAATCCTGGCTCAGCACACTACCAGATCCAATTATTTGCTTAATCAAGGTTTACTGAGCTGAAATGCTGTAGCAGTTCTTCGATTTCCAGGGTATGTAGTAAATTGAAAACATGTAATTAAAAAATTATTAAAGTGAAAATTTATCAAACAATCCAATCAAAACTGCATAATTTAAAATATACAGTTAAGAAATAGTTCCGAGGCTAAAAGAACACTATGATCTTTTATGATACTGGATGAGAGAGAGGAGCACTTTTAAGAAGACTTTTCTTTCCTCCCCACAAGGAATACTGAGGAGAAAAAAACTGAAAGGATTTAATTAAGCCCTCATCCAACTTCAACTGTTGTAACATTTACATTGTAGAAATAAAACTACTCAGTACTTTTTTGACAGAAGTTAGGGAACACTTAAGATTTTCTCTGAGTAAACTGATGAGTCGGCGGGAGGGAAAGGCGCTAAGGAGATATAGCCATCTATAACTTTCAAATGGGTAGGTGAAAATGGAAGGAAATTTTAAAAGATTAAGTTATTAACCTTCCTGTGTATGGCTATAGAAAAGACTGAAAACCCTATTTGGCAGAATTTACATGAAGAACTCCCTACACAGCAGCTATGCCTCCACTGCGTCACTCCAGCAGAGGCCTGCCTACTACACGGCCGCACGCAGTAGACGCGCGGAGCAGGTGCGGACCGCTGCTCAGAACACACTAGTTCAATAGTCCCTACGTGCCATGCTTTGTATTAAGTGCTGCACTTAAGTCTCACAAACTCATCTCACTGAGCTCAGTATTTCCTGTAGATAATAAAACTGAGGCAGAAGCAGTTTAACCTGTCCAAGGAATTTATATTCAAATAAGGCCATTGACATCTTTTCAACTTTATGGTAGTAAAAACTGTTTAAATTTTTTGTGTCTATGAAACTCACAGCAATTATTAATCGAACCCTAACTGCATGCAGCCCAATCATTTATAAATACAAGTTTTTGTTGTCCACAGAAATTTAATTTACACAATTCTCTAAATTATGTTAATTGGTGAAAGTCGCTCAACTGTCCAACTCTTTGCGACGCCACGGAAAATACAGTCCATGGAATCCCCCAGGCCAGAATACAGGAGTGGGTAGCCTTTTCCTTTCTCCAGGGGATCTTCCCAACCCAGGGATCGAATCCAGGTCTTCCGCACTGCGGGCGGATTCTTTACCAGCTGAAAGAAAGTGAAGTCGCTCAGTCCTGTCCGACCTTTTGCAATCCCACGGACTGTAGCCTACCAGGCTCCTCTGTCCACGGGATTTTCAGGCAAGAATACGGGAGTGGGTTGCCATTTCCTTCTCCACTTTACCAGCTGAGCCGCATGTTAATCAAATAACACCCAATAATTTGAAAGCACATCTAAAACACAATATACCTTTGAAAGTTACTTCTTTCTGAGAGTCTTCCAAGACAAGTATGCCACAGTCACAGACTTCACTCTTAACTGTGGAGCAGGTGTGTTTCAAATTTTAAATTGACCAGGCCTGTGTAAGCCAAATATTGTCAGGATCGCTACTGGGGAGGTAGCGTGGCGGCGGCGGCCGGGGGCATTTAAAACTTATTTCTCCCCTCACCTTCAATTTTTCCTGCTTTTACTTTTTTTTTTTTTCACTTGAAAGTCAAAAAGACACAAAAGTCTTCAGCAACTAATCCCATGGCTAATGGGCTTAATTTCTACAATTTACAAACACGTGCGCTTCACTACTTCAGGCACAGAAACATTTTAATGAACAACTTAGAAAATATGTAGATTCCTGGTCATCTTGGTTCCTCTACGACCTCTCGGGAAGGAAAGAATTCCTTTCATATTATTCAAAATTTTAAGGACGAAATCCCTATATTAAAACACCTCCAAAAACACACACTTGTGTGCGCCTCAGGTTTATCTATAGGAGATAATGTTAAGCTCAATGAGATGAGTTTGTGAGACTTAAGTGCAGCACTTAATACAAAGCATGATATGTAGGAAATATTGAAAGTTTTTGTTTTTGACAGTCGTCAAAAAAAAAAACCATCAACACACTCATTTCAGAGTCTACACTTAAAATTGGCAGGCCACATTTTTATCCTAAGTTGTTTTTTTTTTCCCCCAAAAACGAGTGAAAATGTGAAAATTTAGTACGTTTGAAAAAAAACCCAAACAAACTGTGCTGAGACTGATCAGGAGGGAAGGGTGGGGGAACGACCTCATCCTGCGCGCTGGGCGCGGAGCCCCCGCCGCCGGTTTCCCAACGGGGCCGCGCGGTACAGCGGAGGCCGCCGCGCGGGGGAAGGGGCCGGCGGGCAGAGGGCGCGCGGGCAGCCCGGGACGGCGGGGCCGGGCGGCAGAGGCGCGCCGCGCGGGGGCCGCCGAGGCGGGAGGGGCGGCGGGGCGCGGGGAGGCCGGCGGCGGGGGCCGCCGAGGCGGGAGGGGCGGCGGGGCGCGGGCAGGCCGGCGGCGGGGGCCGCCGAGGCGGGGCGCGGGCGGCGGAGCGCCGGGCCGGCCGGCAGGGGGCAGAGCGGCGGCGCGTCACGTGGGGCGGCCGCTACGGGAGCCGCGAGGGCTGCGCGGGCGGAGGGGGGTCGCTCCCACCGCCGCGGAGACGGCGTTACTCACAGCAGGCGCGGGCTCCTCTTGCCCTGGGCCGGGGACGGCGGCTTCGCGGCCTGGGCCGGCTGCCCCGGGGCGTCGGCGGGCCTGGCGCTGGGGCTGCTCCTCCGCCGGCGCGGGTACTCGGCCTTCCTCCGACGGGACACGGCGGCGGCGGCGGCGGCCGCGGCGGCGCGGCCCCGGTCTCCGGCCTCCCCTCAGCACGCGGCTGCTGGGGGGCCCCGCGGGCGGCGCCGCCGCCGCCTCAGGGGGCTGTGGCTGGGGCTCCGCCGCCGCCGGCCCCCCTCCCTGGTCCTGCCGCTCCGGGGGTCGCGGCTCTTCCGTCTCCCCCGGCATCGAGACGCGTCCGCCCCCCCACCCCCTGGTCCCGGCGGCGGAGGCGGCGGCGGCGGCGGCCGCGGCGCTGCTCCCCCCGCCCCCCGGAGCGGCCGGCTCACTCACTCTGCGCGCCTCTCTCCCCCCTCCCCTCCGCCCGGCTCCGAGGGCGCCCCCCCCGCCCCCTGCCACTCAAGGGCCGGTACCGCTGGCGGCGCGCGCGCGCGCCCGCCACAGGCGCACAGCGGGCCAATCAGGGGGAAGAAGCGGCTCCTTGGCCCCGCCCCTCGCGGGTTTTCACGTCGCGGCGTCCCGGGCTTCCGCCCACCCCCACCCCGGCCTTCCACCAATCAGGAAACGGCTCCAAGGGAGCGCGCGAGGTTTCCTTCCCCGCGCACCCGTTCTCACCGTTAAACGGCTGCGTCTCGCGACAATCCCAAAGTGACCTTTTTTTTTTTTTTTCCCCCCACCTCCGGAGCTCAACGCGCGCCCGGGGCAGTGGGAGGGGCAGGCCTCGCGCTGGGGCGGGTGGGAAACGCACCTCCTTCCCCGCCTCGCGCGCACCCTGGGCTGGCTGCGCGCGCACCTGCCGCCCTAAGGAGCCGCTAACGCCACAAGGGCTTTCTATCCTTCTCCCTTAAGCCGCGGAGGGAGCCTCGGCGTCCTTCCGCCTCCACCCCGGCCCCACTTTCCTTTCTGTGGCCTTTCTGTCCCCAGCGCCGCGAGGTCTTGCGGGGAAGAAGGGGGGGGATTTTTTTTTTTTGAGCTGTCGCTTCTCCTTTAAGAAAAAAAGCCCCGTCGGCCGCCGGATGAAAGTCTCTGAAAAAATGGCGGCGGTGGAACAGAGGCGGGGTCGTAAGGGCAAGGAGGACCCGCCTTCTGGCGCATGCGCGTGGTCGTCTCGCTCCGAGGCATCCTGGGAAGTGAAGTTCCGCTTCCCCCTGAGCCTTCGGAAGACAGCTGGGAATCCCGCGGCGGAGAGGATGCTGGGAGGCTTTGACCGTTGCGCGCTGGGAGAGGTAGTCGACTGTCCCGTCAGTTCGAATTCGCTCTTCCGGGAGGCGGTGTTTCCGGGTTGGGCCTGAGCGCCCGCCCGCATCCGGGTACGCCTCCCGAGCCTGTCGCTGGTTGGGTCGCCTGGCAGTTTCCCGTAACTTTTCGCTCGGCATTGGCGAACCGTGTCAAGGTGGCCACGCAGTAGCCCTCAACTCTGCTTAGACGGCGCCGCCGCGGGGACGGGCTAGCGTTCACATACATCTCCTGCATTATCCCATCTTCTCCTGTGCGCGTCTGGAGGTCAGGAGTTGACTGGTCCCGTTGGCTCTTAGTGGGTCTGGCACAATTCCTACCCCTCATCCGATCCTTAATAAAAGTTTGTGGAAAGACTTGTGGAATTGCTCTTTTCGCCCTTGGATATCAGGGCTGAAGACTGGCACCCGCTGCTTAGGTTTGGCCGTGCCCCCTGGGTGAAGCATTGTTGCCGTGACTCCTGTGACCTCCCCGGATACCTGAAAGCTCCCCACCACCGCCTCCCGCCACTCCCCACCCGAAACCATCTGCTTCTGCGGTTTTTAAATGTCGCTGCTACACAGGAAGCACGGTCAGAACAGCAGCTTTGTCAGAATTTCTTTTTCCACCAGCGTGTACAGCTAAATGACTCTAGTGCATCAAACGGGAGTTTCCATTTGCTTATCAACCAAGTTGCCTTCGGTGATGGCTCTGAACTTCTTGCATTGCTCCCCGCCCCCCCCTTTTCTTTTCGTTTCGTCCATTATAATGAAGGCGCGACCTGCAGGAATGCTCCTCAGTCCCGGAAACCAAAGCACCCAGGGTTAAAAATCTGCAAAGAAAGTGGCTGGAAACAAGCTCTCAGAATCCAATTCTACATTTCACATGAATCATTTAGTTAAACTGCAGATAGAGTCCAATATTTTGCAAGCCAAGTGCTGAAGAGCCTTTTTCCTTCCAATGTTTGGGCTCAGTTCAGTTCAGTTCAGTCGCTCAGTCGTGTCCGACCCTTTGCGACCCCATGAATCGCAGCACGCCAGGCACCACTTCAGATTGGGCAAATGTTCATCTTCTCTGTGGAGTGTTTTGCACTTTGATGGGGCTAAAGGCATTTCAGTTGTAAAAACTGGCATAGTGTGGGTGGGAGTTTTTCAAAGCTGTGTTTGTAGTGAGCAGACTTTTGGAATGACGCTGACATCCAATGGCTGCGAAAAGTAATGCAGAGGTGGGATCGCCTTTACGTTAAACAATAAAAAATAAAAAAGTTTTTAAGAGTCACAGAGGAATGGAGAATGAGTGATTCAGTTAACCGTAAAAAAGACCACTGGGTTGTAGAGGAAAGAATACAGGCTTCGACATTAAATCTATATTTTAAGTATTATAGTAAGTAGCAAACTTACTAATTCTGTTAACTTTAGCAAGTTTCTATTTCACTACTTGTGAAAATGGGGATAATATCTATTTAACACGACCATAGTTTTACTTTATGTACTGCCGCCTTATAGCTGACCTTTTGAAAGTGCTTTATTCACGGTGAATAAAATCCCAGTAGCCAAAAAAGAGGGAAAGCTGACCCCAGTGTCACTTTTGAGAGAAATTAAGGCCATATAACTAGACGGCAAGTGTGTATGATTGAAACATCTGCCCCTAAGAACCTGGTGTCAAATCTTCCAGTTTCATTCTTCATGACACCTCTAGATGATTGCATTTTAAACCACTGAAATAAACCTGGCCGGAGAATCCAACTGTAAGCCTGGTCCAGAGAATCCTGTTCTGCCTTTAATAGGTTGATGATCTATTCAGAAAAGCAAATAAGTATGATTTCTGGATAATTGGGTAAAGATAGCAAAATGAATTGAGTGCTAGTGAAGGAGATTATGCTTCCATGGTCTTTCAGCTTCATAGAAAAAAAAAAATCAGAATCTTTCACAGCAGGCTACCTTACCCACTCTGGGAAAGAAACACAAATGCAAATCTGCCATTCCCATGAATTTAAGATAAATCCAAGCGCATAGTAGGTTCTCAAATTTTTCAAAATTAGTTTTGCTTCTTTATCACCTTGGCCAATGCACAACCAGAACTCAAATCCAACAACCTATCTTTCTATGTCTCATTTTTTAAAACTCTTACTTAGGAAAAAAAAAAAAAACATCAAAAGCGAGGAAAGTGAAAGCGAAGTCGCTCAGTCTTCGCCGACCCCGTGTACTGTGTAGCCCACCAGGCCCCTCCGTCCACGGGATTCTCCAGGCAAGAATACTGCTATTTCCTTGTCCAGGGGATCTTCCCGACCCAGGGATCAAACCCAGGTCTCCCACATTGCAGGCAGATGCTTTAACCTCTGAGCTACCAGGGAAGTAACTCAGAGGTTAGAGAGAGGAAGTGCTAAGCAAATACAGGAACCAAAAAAAGGCTATAGAGGCTGCTTCGCGCTGGCTCATTCAGTCCCTCTGCGGTCCTCTTCCGCAGCACATGCAGCGCTCTACAACCTGCGTGTGGCACCGGGGCATCTCGGGTGCGAGACGATGGAAGAGCTAGGTGAGTGAGGAGCTTCTTGGAGGAGCAACTCAAAGGGACTGAAGACTTGGCTGCCCTCTCCATGGGTGGTGGGGTGTACTTCTAGCCAGATGGAGGATAGTGTTGGAAGATTTTCTTTTCACTGCTTTCCTGACCTCAGGCCAACCAAGAGTGAGGCATGAGGAACTATGTTATTTTGGGGAACTATGGGTTCGCTGTTTTTAGAGACACAATAGGCAAAGAATTTGGTACTAACCACAGAGTAAACTCTGCACAAATACTTTTGAACTGAGTTGTGCTTGAAATTGTGATTTTGTTAGGAGCGTTTTTGCTCCTTGGGGGGCTGCAAGGAGATCATAGTCGGGCTACAGAGTCGGTAAGTTCAGAGATGTGATTTGGGGAGGAAAAGAAATAGGGGGGACTGGGTAAAGGGTGTTACAAGGAGAAGAAACGGACTAGAAGTATGAGAATGAGGGATCCGCAAAGGGTGGAGAAAGGCCAGAGATTTTCATTTGTTCCATCGTTGAGCATTAAATCAAGAAGACAAAGCACTGTTACTCCAGTGCTTTCATTGCTAAACTTTTTACTGAGAGCAGCTCTGAAGGAGCAGATGACCATGGCCTGCAAATATGACACCTCCTTCCACTTCAAAGCAACTGCAACCAGTGCTGAAGCTGTGGGCCGCATTGCTCAGAGAGATCCCTGATTTCAGACCTTGGGCGTGCCGTCAGGCTTGTCGTTCTCGGGACTCATGCCATATCCTTTGCCAATTTTTGTTGCCATCGTGCTTACAAACGCTGAGTCACTAAACTTTACCCAGTGTCCAAGCTGTATAATTCCACGGTGTCTTGGGTGGTTGTATGTCAGAAGAGCAAATGACAGCAACAAGAAAAATCTCGCATGTTGTCTTTTTTTAAATATGTTTTGAGAGCTAGAGGAGTAGAGGAAGGAAGGAAGCCAGATTACAGACAGGAAGCGATGTTAATGAAAAGGAAAAGGGTATTTAATATTAACGTGTGAACTATTTTGGAAGTAAAGTCTATTTTAATACGTGGAGTAGAATATATTTTGAACTTGGGGTAGAATCCCAATTCTTATCCTGTTGGAGAGATTCATGTTTTTGGCTGAATTCCACCCGAATCCAGCTCTGCTCTTTTAGGGATACGCCATGGCTTTCATGGAGAAGAAAATGGGAACGCACCCCAGTATTCTTGCCTGGAGAATCCCATGGACAGAGGAGCCTGGCGGGCTACAGTCCACAGGGTGGCAAGAGTCAGACATGACTGAGCGGCTAAACAGAGAGAGAGATGGCTTTCGTGTCGTCATTGGAAAGGGAACTAATCCTTATTCAGTGACTTAAGCTGAAACTCTACATTTTTATATATGTTAATTGTGTTAGTGTTCCAAACAACCCTCTGAAATAGGTATTCTCCACGTCTTTTTTTTTTCAAATAAGGAATCAAAAAAACAAAATAGCTTGTTCAGCGTCACTCATAGGAACACCTGACGAACTGACTAAACCAAAACCTGATTAAGTGACAAGGTGTTCTTTTGGAAGTCTGTTGGCCCTGGTGTTCCAGCCAATAGGACAACCCAGAAAATTAAAAGATTAAAAAAAAATAGATTGGTGCAGTTTCACATTTCCTCAGCAGGATGAATGGTAGAGGAGTTTGGTCCCGAAATACAGAAACTACCGGCTGGCCTGGAGGCAGCGTTCAGGCGAGTCAGCCGGGCGGCCGCACCTCCCCGGGAGGAAAGAGTCGGACATGACTGAGCGACTGGACTGAACTGAATGGCATGAGAGACCATTATCACACCTAAAATATTAACAGAAACTACAGTATTATCAAGTGTCCTTGTCACACCTGAAATACACTAACAGTGCTTACTACTTATTGAATTTTCAGTCACTGTTCACTATTTCTTTCTTTTTTGGCGGTTCTTGCTTGTTTATTTAAGATTCATCCACTGAATCAGTTATAAATCTCTGGAATCTTTTTTAACCTATTGGTCCCCCTCTGTCTCTTCTTTTCCACCGAAGTTTATTTGTTGAAGGATCATTAGCCCTGAAGAGTTTAGCTCATTTTGTTTATCTCCAAAATGGTGCATACAATTCAATATATTTGTGAGATGGATGCTTGAGAAAGATCTGCAGAAGGTTTCATTTGTAAAAAAAAATGATCAGATCTTTTCTTATGCCATTAAGAAATACCCATCCCCCAACATCAGAAATGAAATCATTTTTTAACGACCTGTAAAGTTCATTTTCCCCATCTGAAGACTTTAGAGTTAGGTAGATCCTTGCTGCTGCTAAGTCGCTTCAGTCATGTCCGACTCTGCGTGACCCCATAGACGGCAGCCCACCAGGCTCTGCTGTCCCTGGGATTCTCCAGGCAAGAGCACTGGAGTGGGTTGCCGTTTCCCTCTCCAATAGGCAGATCCTTAGGAATAATATAGTCCATTGTTTTGTAAAGGTTAAAACACTACAGTCTCTGATAAGAAATTCACTGGAGGTTCACTCTGGGCGTGAATCTGCAATTCACAAAATGCTGTTGTGATAAATTGCTTCATTATGTGGGTGAGAAAACAGCCTCAGAGAAGCGCGTGTCATGGGAAGACGACCTAGAGAACCCACATGGAGAAGAGGTCTGGCGTTTCTGACTTGCAGACATCAGGGATCAGGTAGTTCGGGCTCAGCCAGGGTCTGCATTCAGTAGGCTGGGCGCTCAGTCGCTCAGCTGTGTCTGACTCTTTGCGACCCTGTGGACTGCAGCCCGCCAGGCTCCTCTGTCCGTGGGATTCTCCAGGCGAAAGTGCTGGACTGGGTTGCCACTTCCTACTCCAGAGGACCTTCCCGATCCAGGGACTGGAGCTGCTGCTTCTTTACCCTCTGAGCCATCAGCTGGCACTCAGGAGCAGCGTGACCTTACACAAGACATTTTTCTCTTTCTTAATCTACCAAATAAGGACAATACTATCACTTGACTCAAAGTATTAGGATGACTAACATATAAATATATAGCTATTATATATCAAATAATATATTAATACTATATTTAATTTATATTTATATGAATAATATACATGTATGTCCTGTGTTAATTTCATTAATTATTACTATTAATTTCCTGAAAACAGAAAGTTGACGGTGTAATACTCATACAAGAAAGTCCGTTGGTTTCTCCTAAGAAAACTACAAGAGAAACAAATCTCAGCTGTTTGGACTGCAGCAGCTTGTTCGATTTTGCAGTATGTTTCCAATCAATCCATTTTTCTCCCACACTTTTAAAAGACAGAGTGCCAATACCTTGAGAATTTTGTTACATGCTGGGGATATAAGGGAAACAAAACCCATCAGGATTAAGAATCAGTTTCACTGCACTGATATGTTTGGGAAACTGTAAAATAATAGCTTATATTTTTCTGATAGGAAAACATGTGGCATTTACACCTAGAGTCTATTATACAGAGCGAAGTAAGTCAGAAAGAGGAAGATAAGCATCGAATATTAGCGCATATACACGGGATCTAGAAAGATGGCGCTCTTGAGCCTGTTTGCTGGGCAGCAGGAGATGCGGAGTAGAGAACGTGCCGTGGACACAGCGGGGGATGGAGACGCTGGGAGAAACTGAGAGTGGCATTGCAGCGTGTACATTAGCATATGTGACATTAGGTGGCCAGCGGAAACTCGCCGTATGACACAGGGAGCTCAGATCCACTGCTCTGAGACAAATTAGCAGGAGTGGGGAGGGAGGTGGGAAGGAGGTTCCAGCGGGGGGACATGTGTATACCTATGGCTGATTCATGCTGCTGTATGGCAGAAACCAACACAGTATTGTAAAGTAATTATCCTCCAATCAAAAATAAGTAATCTAAAAATATGTTTTAAATTTACTCATTTCCTTGGCTGTGCCAAGTCTTAGCTGCGCACGTGGAATCTTTGATCTTCAGTGCACCGTGTGGGATCTAGTTCCCCGAGGAGGGGTTGAAACCAGGCCCCCTGCCCTGGGAGTGCGGGGTCTCAGCCACTGGACCCCCAGGGATGTCCCCATTTATGTTTCTCTAATTGGAGATCTTCGTGGGTGATCCCCTCTCAATGATAAAAATGAATACGGGGCAAGATAGAAAGTCAAACTGTAGACTGAGACCATGTGATTGAATGCAGCTGTCGGAAATGAGAAATAGGCTACAGTATGCAGAGGCCATAAACATGTCCTGGTAAGACAGACCATATTCTTGAAGTCAAAAAAGGAGTAAAGGAGGATGTTTGAGTTTAGATTTAACTCTTAGCCTAAGAGAAGAGGGAGATAAATGGCAGCATCGTGGGGATACTCGAGAGGATAATTACTCTATAGAAGATGTGCACAGTCCATATCACGATTCCCTTGTATCTTTTGATATAGATGCCTTGTTGGAGGAACTGGAGCACTCTACCTTCCAGGAAAGTGATGAATACTCCAAGGCAGCTTCTCCTCCCCTGTATCAGCATTCCAGAAAGGAGAGTAACCTTGCTGAGACTTCAAAGGTCCCTTCCATTCCTGATGACACGAATCCCTTTCCGGTAAGTTTTCATTTCTTGAAGTGCCTTAAATATTTGAGTGCATTTCTGAAAATTAATTGTATCTCAAATAAAATTATGTTAAAAGGAGAATCACATATTCAAGAGAGAAAAAAAACCTTCTCCTTAAAAATTAAAAATTTTTTTTTAAATGATAAAGATGGTTGTTTTTGGAAAGAGAAGGAGCACTGAGAAAAGCATCATAGAAGAATAAGTCTTTGGAAACTGCTTTTTTTCTTATGAGGGCCTGGAGCTGGTAGAGTATTGTGTAATTCACTTGGGATATTCCGCTATCACCATCTGGGTATCAGAAGGCATGTTGTAGTTCGATTGGAATATCACTCAGTAAGGCCAGAGATCATCTGGGCAAGGCCAGGTGACAGTTCAGCTAAATCTTCTCAGTTCAGTTCAGTTCAGTTCAGTCGCTCAGTTGCGTCCAACTCTTTGTGACTCATAAATCTTCTCAGGATAGCTTTTTTAGGGTATTCACTTTCTGGCTCTTTTCTGCTGAATATATTAGGAAATTCAATTATTAGTATATCCAGAGGTGAGGAAGCTCTGGGGAACCAACCCAAGAAAACTACACTCAGGAAAGATTATGAATTAACCTCCCCGGAAATCCAGTTTATTAACTTCTGGTTAGAATGTAAATGATCAAGCAGAACAGATACGAATAACATTTGTTGAGATTTGTTGAGATGCATCCTTTCCTATGGATAAGTCTGCATGCATGTGCTTTATAATTAGAAGCTTACTTGGTGAGAATGGATTAGTATAGGAGGGATTAAGAAGATGCTTTTCATATCTGGTGTTTCTGAACGATGATTGCTTCTTTTCTTTTTGGCCACACTGTTCGGCATGTGGGATCTTAGTTTCCCGACCAGGGACTGAGCCTGTGCCTCCTGCATTGGGAGAGCGGATCTTAAGCACTGTACCCCAGGGAAGTCCCTGAACCGTGGTATTCTGACCCATCCTTGTACACTATAGGAAATCACCAGCAGCACAGACTTGAAACCTGAGCCTGTGGGAAGGCTTCCTCTTTAACTGCTCTTCCTTCCAGCTATGCCTGTACAGCTTTCAGGATACACGTTTCTCTCTTTTCTAGGGAGCCACTGTCTTTGTTCTCACTGTGAGGTATAGCCATAGACTCCTAACTGGTCCCCTAGCCTGCCCCCCTGCAATTTCTTCTCCAAATTGCAGTCAGGATAATCCTGTAAAACTTAAATCAGATCACCTCATTCTCCTACTCAGAACCCCGTGATGAATTCTCATCTCATTTGCAGTAAAAAGCCACAGTCTTTACACTGACCTTATTTATGGGGTGACCATATGTGTTGGTTCACTTGGAAGAACCTGGGTTTTTCCTTATTTTCTTGACATCCTAGTATTGACTTTACCTTTTACCCCAGATTTTCCATTTTTTTGGTGAAATTTTTGAAGTTAGTATTAGCTTTAAAGTAAACCAGCATGGATTATAAACCCCCAGTTGGTTCTTCTGGCTTCTCTCACAGTCTCCTGCAGTATATAAAACACATGTGCAGGGAACAGAGTTCTTATTTTATTATTGCTGTTGATCAGTCTTTCAATTCTGTCTGACCCTTTGCAACCCCATGAACTGCAGCACGCCAGGCTTCCCTGTTCACCATCTCCTGGAGCTTGCTCAAACTCATGTCCATCGAGTTGGTGATGCCATCCAACCATCTCATCCTCTGTCGTCCCCTCCTTCTCCTAACCTCAATCTTTCCCAGCATCAGGGTCTTTTCAAATGAGTCAGCTCTTCGCATCAGGTGGCCAAAGTATTGGAGTTTCAGCTTCAGCATCAGTCCTTCCAGTGAATATTCATGACTGATTTCCTTTAGGATGGACTGGATGGATTTCCTTGCTGTCCAAGGGACTCTCAAGAGTCTTCTCCAACACCACAGTTGAAAAGCATCAATTCTTCAGCACTTAGCCTTCTTTATGGTCCACCTCTCACATCTGTACATGACTACGGAAAAAACCATAGCTTTGACTATATGGACCTTTATCAGCAAAACAATGTCTCTGCTTTTTAATACACTGTTTAGGTTTGTCATAGCTTTTCTTCCAAGGAGCAAGGGTCTCTTAATTTCATGTCTGCAGTCACTGTCCACAGTGATTTTGGAGCCCAAGAAAACAAAATCTGTCACTGTTTCCACTTTTTTCCCATCTATTTGCCATGAAATGATGGGACCGGATGCCATTATCTTTGTTTTGGAATGTTCAGTTTTAATTATAGCTGGATCTAATAGGTGTGGTTTAGTCGCTAAGTCATGATCGACTCTTGGCAACCCCATGGCCTGTAATCCACCAGGCTCCTCTGTCCATGGGATGCTCCAGGCAAGAACACTGGAGCGGGTTGCCATTTCCTCCTCCAGGGGATCTTCACCACACAGGGATTGAGCCTGAGTCTCCTGCACTGCAGGTGAATTCTTCACCAACTGAGCTACAAGGGAGGTCTAGGGTCTAAGAGATGCCTAATGACAATGACTACTCTCATCTCCTGATCCTGTTAGGATACAGTCTAACTGGCAGCACCCTTTGCAGGGCGATACTCAGGGTGCTGGCTGTTATAGCTAGAGCTCGAGCACAGCAGTCAGCGGCAGCTGACTCCTCTGGTTTTAAGTGGTGGCAAGAAAAATGATGAGGTATTTTTTCCCCCTGGCCACTTGTCATAGCAGCTCTCGTGCCCTGCTGTGGTCCGTGAGATGAACTGTGAGATGCAGAGAATCTCCTCGGGGTCAGAGAGAAATACAGGAAACTGTGGCTTAAGGTCATACACATCTAGCTGAAGAAACAGAGGCTGAGCACTCTTGCCATAGGGTACAGTGTGATCTAAGTGTTCTTGTTAAAGCAGTTTTGTCACTGATTGTATATTAAAGATGTTAGTTTTATTATTTGGTAATGCTTTTAAATTCTGTAATGAACACTTCCAGCAGCATTTGGCTCAAATCCAAACTGAAACCAAAACTACGCATTTAACAGTCTCAATAAAGCTAATGTTTGGGACTCTGGTGGTCCTGCGGTTAAGCATCTGCCCCCTAAGTGGGATCTATTTATGCTAATAGTCACTTTTGAAGTAGATCTTGATGCTTCTTCATAATGTTTGTGTCTTCTGGTTTTCAAACTGACAATGATATTTCTACTCCCCAACCCCATGTTGGATGGTAAATATTAACAAAGTTGAACAAATACTTTGTGCAGAATACACACCCATCATCATCTCTTCTTTTTAAAAAAGCTTTATGATTTATTTATTGGTTGTGCTGGGTCTTCATTGCTGCGTGTTGGTTTTTTTCTAGTTTCGGGGGGCTTTCTCTCATCAGGGAACATGGGCTGTAGGGAGTGCAGGCTTCAAGACTGGGGCACCTGGGCTCAGTATTTGTCCAAGGATTGAACCCACGTTCCCTGCTTGGCAGGCAGATTCTTAACCACTGGATCACCAGGGGAGTCTGATCCTCAACTTTCTTGAGACAATTAAACGTGTAGTTTTGGTTTTGAAAAGTTAATACTTGAGAAGAACGTGCCAGATGACAATTCAGTATGTGAAGCTGCAGGAGGTATGTTTACACGCCATTGTGATACCTTCCATACGGATCAAATGACTCTCCTCAATTAATTTTGCTCATTTTCAATTCTAAGTTTTCTTGTGCTTATAACTAAAGTGAACTAGTGATAATTAATTGACTCTTTTTGCAAGCCACCAGATAAAGTCAGATTAAATCAGTTAGAGGCCTCAATTAGAAACTTTAGTTACAAATTGGTTTAATTGTTACAGCTCATTCAAAGGACCACAGAAAAGTACTTAGAAGTTTATTCTTCTGTCTAAAATGAAACATCTGATATTGCTAATGCCATTGTAAATTTAGTTGAAAAGTTCAACGATGGAGATCAATGTTGTTTGGAGAGGGTGGTAATGCTGACACAAAGTTTGACGGAGCACAGCCTACTGGCAAAGCCACTGTGTGGAGCAGATAGCTAGTTGGAACTGGTCATGATGTGCACAAAATTCATGACTGCATCCAAATAAGCTTCTGTATTCTACCAATCAGAATAGAAACTGTGGTTGTTAAAATTTACAAAGTCTCTCTCTCTCTATATATATATATACACACAATCAGTGGAGAAGGAAATGGCAACCCATTCCAGTATTCTTGCCTGAGAAATCACAAGGACAGAGGAGCCTGGTGAGCTACAGTCCGTGGGGTCACAAAGAGTCAGACATGCCTGAGGGACTTATCACACGTGCACACACACACAATCAGGGTGTGCATGTGTGTATATATGTTTATATATATATATATATATATAATCTACAAAACTTTTGTGACAGAAGCTGTTGTTGAATCTAAAAATATATATTAGCATGGTTGTATATATTTTCTCTATTTATTGCCTGCCATCAACTGGGTTTTAGAAATGTCTGAGCCTCTGAAAAGTCACTTTGTAAAGCAACCTCAATGGAGGCCATGTTATGTGCAAAATCAGTTGGAAATATTTAATCAGATTATTTAATGCATGTAGCATGAAAATTCAGCTTTTGAAGTTTTTAAACAAGTTGCAATTATGTGCAACAAAGTTTGCAAAAAGGAAGTAGCTCAGATTTCTCCTTACAAAAGCCTGGGAGGAAATGAACCAATCAAAAGATGAGCCCTTAAACATTTTAATGGCCTAACTTGAAAATCATGTTTTGGAAACATCTCAACTTTGATGGACCTCCTGATTTTAGTTGAATAAATTTAAATTCCCATCAGAATGGGATGAAATTGTGAAGGCCTATGATTTTGCAGTATCTACATTTGATGAAATGTTAGAAGGCATCATTTAAGAGCTCTGTCATGTAAAAATATCAAAGAAAGTTGTGCTGGATGGAGGCAGAAATACCACATGTGTGAAAATATTGGAGCTGAAATATTTACACATTTTAATATAAAAAATAGGATTGAAAATATCTTCCACTCAGCAGAATCTACTCCAAACTTAAAGGTTCATCACCATCTAGACAGGGAGTATCTTCTCAATTAAAATTATTACGGGCCATGGAGAAACCAGAGAAGGCAATGGCACCCCACTCCAGTACTCTTGCCTGGAAAATCCCATGGACGGAGGAGCCTGGTGGGCTGCAGTCCACGGGGTCGCTAAGAGTCAGACACGACTAAGCGACTTCACTTTCACTTTTTACTTTCATGCATTGGAGAAGGAAATGGCACCCCACTCCAGTGTTCTTGCCTGGAGAATCCCAGGGATGGGGGAGCCTGGTGGGCTGCCGTCTCTGGGGTCGCACAGAGTTGGACACGACTGAAGCGATTTAGCACCAGCAGCAGCAGCAGCATGGAGAAACAGTGTCAGCAATTTCAGATATATTAACCGTAAAACACAGCTTCACAGAAGATTGCAATTTAATAAAAAGTGTAAAAATAAATAAGATCATGTTGAAAAAAGGCATTTTTTCAGAAAAATTTTAGCATCACGATGTTAAAGACAATGGCTAAGTAGCCTATTAAGATGTGCATACATATATCTCAAAAATATTTACCTGTGCCATTTTAAAATGCTCAAGTAATCAATATAAAAAATACAAAAATGTTTTGCTTTCATGTTCATAGCTATGTGTCATTTTAAAATGTTCTATAAAATTTTCTTTTGAGTAGAATTAGTTGATAGGTCCACCAATATGATAAAATAAAAACATTGGTCCATAAATACAAGTTTTAAAACTTAAAGTAATATTAGTTATTTTTAGTACTCTCTTTCATTCGCAAGGACTTCCCTGGTGGTTCAGCTGGTACAAAATCCGCCTGCAATGCAAGAGACCTGGGTTGGATCCCTGGGTTGGGAAGATCCCCTGGAGAAGGGAATGGGCCCTCCAGTGTTCTGGCCTGGAGAATTCCATGGACTGTATAGTCCACGGAGTCACAAAGAGCCGGACAGTACTGAGCGACTTCCACCTCATGTCACTCTCAAAGGTGTCCCAGTCTGAATAATAAAGTAGGTGGTCGCCGACCTGCATGAACTGGGCCCTGACTCTGTTCTTGCCTCACTGGTGCGCTCTGCTCAGGCCACGCTCGTCTCTGTTCCGCAGGTGCTCGACCGCGGAGCCAGGGACACCTGCACGCTGTCCTCATTCCCTTAAGTCCTTGCCCAAGCGCTCCTTCCCCAACCAACATACTGATGAATGCCATCCCTCCCCCTTTTCTCATCTCCTTTGCTGTTGTTAGTCTCTAAGGGGCGTCTGACTCTTTGTGACCCCATGGACCCCTTTGAGCCCCCACCAGGCTCCTCCGACCTTGGGATCTCCCAGGCAAGAATACTGGCGTGGGCTGCCATTTCCTTCTCCAGGGGAACTTCCTGACCCCGGGATCAAACCTGCATGTCCCGCATCGGCAGGTGATTCTTTAGCAGTGAACCACCAGGGACGCCCCTTTCTTATCTCCTGCCCATCATTAATGCTTATTATTTTTTTACATATTAATTTATTATCTGTCTCTCACCACCGTAATGTAAGGCTCAGGGACAATTTCTATTCTTTTTTGTTTTTTGACTCCTGCGTCCCTTAGCCCTCACACCTGACAGGCACTCAATAAATACTTGCTCATGAAATAAACTACGGGTCAGCTACCCTTTAGAGTCACTCCTTATTGCTTCCAGTGCCTTAACTTGAACCGCGTCATACTCTTCCCCGACTCCATCCTGTCTGGTTCAAGGGGCTTCGCCCTGGCTCGTGCTGTTTTGCGGTTCTTTTGTGAGAGGGGTGACGTCTCCGTTTCAGTGCTTTGCGGGCGGGGCGGGCGGGTTGGTCCCTGTATTTGTTCACAAGCCAGCTACTGTGCCGAGAGTTTGGCCTTTCTCTATGGGATGGCTGCTACTGCTCTGCCTTGTCAAAGATTTGACATGTGCTAGTTAGCAGTCCCCTTCAGAAGCTCCAGACCTCTTCTGACTCTGGCTGTGGGTAAGTACTAGTATTCTTTTTAAATTTATCTTTTACTAAAAAATTTACTGAAGCATAGTTGATCTCGGAGAAGGCAATGGCACCCCTCTCCAGTACTCTTGCCTGGAAAATCCCATGGGCAGAGGAGCCTGGTAGGCTGCAGTCCATGGGGTCGCTAAGAGTCGAATACGACTGAGCGACTTCACTTTCACTTTTCACTTTCGTGCATTGGAGAAGGAAATGGCAACCCACTCCAGCGTTCTTGCCTGGAGAACCCCAGGGATGGGGGAGCCTGGTGGGCTGCCGTCTCTGGGGTCGCACAGAGTCGAACACGACTGAAGTGACTTAGCATAGTTGATCTACAATGTTGTGTTAATTCCTGATGTGCAGCACAGGGATTCAGTTATCATATATACACATGTACACATATGTATTATCTATTTCTTCTTCATACTCTTTGCCATTGTGGTTTATCACAGGATACTGAATATAGCTCCCTGTGCTTGACGGTAGGACTTTGTTGTTTATCCAACATTCAAATAATGAGAAATTCATTCTTTATTCTTCTCACTTGCATGTCTTAGGTGCAGCTTGTGTATACTACCGAAATCCAGGGACCCAACGTCTACAGGTATTTTTCTTTTTAATTAAATATTTTAAAAATTAAGGATACTCGGGCCATCACTTGCTTTGCTCAAGTGTTTGTTACTAGCATTCCTATTTCCCTCCCCCTCATTCCATGGTCTGTGAGCAGTGGTGGAATTCTGCCAGCTGACACGTGGCAGTTTCTCAGGGAGCCTGGCTTCTAGACAGGTCATCTACTCATCCATGCGGGTGGATGCTGTTGTTTCCTTTACCTCCTGACAAAATGTAAACAGCCCGAGTTACCACAGGTGCTTTGACCCAGCTATTCCAGATACCGTCCTTCAGTTCACAAAAGAGAAAACAGCCAAACAAATGTCAGCAAGATGCTGACAAAATCAGAGCTAGGATCAGGGCTG
Source organism: Capra hircus (assembly GCF_001704415.2). Classification (NCBI taxonomy): domain Eukaryota; kingdom Metazoa; phylum Chordata; class Mammalia; order Artiodactyla; family Bovidae; genus Capra; species Capra hircus. Next base: position 1,504,684 of record NC_030822.1, read on the forward strand.
AACTAAGACAGTGGGTTTCCATGGCAGGTTGATGAATATATGCTGTTTCTGTTCTGTTGCTAAGTCGTGCCTGAGTCTCTGCAACCCTATGGACTACAGCACGCCGGCTCCTCTGTCCTTTACTGTCTCCCAGAGTTTGCTCAAATTCATGTCCGTTGAGTCGGTGACGCCATCCAACCATCTCATCCTCTGTGGCCCCCTTCTCCTTTGCCTTCAATCTTTCCCAGCATCAGGGTCTTTTCCAGTGAGCCGGCTCCTTGCATCAGGTGGCCAAAGCATTGGAGCTTCAGCTTCAGTAGCAATCCTTCCAGTGAATTTTCAGGGTTACTCAACATTTATTTATGGAGGGATTTCCTTTTAATAAAAGTTACATATTGCTGCAGATTCTACTTACTAAATGATCTCTTCTGGCCAAGGCAGAGTTTGACAATCTGAAAAATTAAAGGGCCACTGTTTCTGTTCTCTCTTCAGTTAAAACTAGAAATTTAAAAAAAAAAAAAAATCAGCCTTCTGGGAAACAAATCAGAGGGTTTAAAATGTAAATGCTAAAGCTTCACGCTTGGTGAAGAAAACTACACCACATTAACGTGGTTTCAGCATTGCAACCAGTAACGCACACGTGGCACAAAGATACAAGGAGGGCCTGTGCTCTCTTTTGAAGCCTTGGCATGACTTCCCATTTTAGCGGGCTTTCTGTTCGTATGAGAGTAAAGCCAACTCACTCATACGTATCGCCAGCTTATTCCAGTCCTAGGGAGCTGCCTGCTGGGTGTGCTCCTTAGGGCTTCCCGTCTCCCTCCTTTGTAAAAAGAAAAAAAAAAAGCAAAACATTAAGTACGTGGTACACTGTAGCTTCTCAGTTAATATTTAATATTTTTTTATATTGAGGAAACCAAGACTTAAACACAAGGATATCTGTATGAAACCCAGCCCGGCCAGCGGCCACTTTGCTGTGTACCTGGCCTCATGACCCGCTGACCGAGCGGCACCCTAACTCCCAGGCGCCTTTCCTCTGGAGTACTGATCTTCGGGGAGAAGGAAATGGCAGCGCACTCCAGAGTTCTTGCCTGGAGAATCCGTGGGCAGAGGAGCCTGCAGGGCTAAGGTCCATGGGGTCACAAAGAGTCGGACACGACTGAGTGACGCACACACACACACAGATCTTTGGGCCAGGAGAGCTGATCCTGCGGGTCGGGTTTTACCAGCTCCAGGGTCCATAGGCTCCCACCGGCTGCAAACAATGGAAGGCGCTGTGGGGAGACTGGGCCGGGCGGGTGGGGGTGCTGGGGGGAGAGGGGTGCAAGGCAAGGACGGTTAGGGCGTGTGCTCGCCCAGTCTCTCTCTCCACAGCGTCTCTGACAGCAGTTGTATCTCCTATGGCTTCTGATTCCCTCCTCTGCCTGGGAACCTGGGCTCCTGGGGGCTGGTAACTTAGCCTCTTCTTTTTGTGCCTTTGACCTAATGGCTTCTTGCTGAACCTGATCTCTGGGTTCCCTCAGTGTTTCCTGTTTGCTTCTGAGCTCTCCATCACCCGTGTAATTAAATTGCTGAATTAAATTCCTTCTGCTTACTCTCAGTCTTTGCATTTTCCTGAGCAGATCTCAATCGATGCAAATACCACTACTGAATGATACTCACCGTGTCGTTCTGTGTGGGAGAGTGATATGAAATCCAGGTGACCTAGTCAGTATGTGACAGGCTGATCCAAACCCGAGGCTGATAAAACTCAGAGCTCCCAAGGCTTCCATGTGCAGATTCAGCGTGAGACACAGAAGCAAGATTCCTGCGTGCTGTTTCCACCGTTGCCTTTGACTTGCTTACATTAACCAAACATTACTTTCGACCTTGAAAGTATGTTCAATACCAGGTGTGGATATAACAATATGATGGTTTTTAGAAATGTATCTTTTATATGACCCCAAATAATTTTAGTGAAGAATAGGGAGGGACACTTCATAAACACATTGCAGAGGAATAAATAGGGGAAAAAATAAAGCCCTTCACTTGGTAAGTCTTGAACTCAACTTTTATTTTTTTTTTTATGGTTTATCATAGGATTTTCTTTTAATTGGAGGATAGTTGCTCTACAAAGTTGTGTTTGTTTCTGCTGAACAACAACGTGAGTTGGCTCTAAGTATACACGTCTCCTCCCTCTAGACCCTTCCCCACTCCAGCCCACCCCTCTCATCATCACAGAGCACCGAGCTGAGCTCCTTGTGCTATGCAACAAAGCCGGTCCCTTAGACCACTCGGCCATCCTGACACCCATATTTGCATTGTTAAGACCTCTGCACAATGAAGTTGTTACTGATGGCGTACTTAGGTACTTTTATCACCTGGCATCCGTGGTAAAGAAGCCGCCAGCCAGTGCAGGAGACTAAGAGTCACAGGCTCAGTCCCTGGGTCGGGAAGATCCCCTGGAGAAGGGCTTGGCCACCCACTCCAATATTCTTGCCTGGAGAATCCCACGAACAGAGGAGCCTGGGGGCGGCGGGGGTTACAGTCCATGGGATCACAGAGAGTCAGACACAACTGAAGCGACTTAGCAAGCATGCATCATCTTAGAGATGGAAGGAGAAATCAAAGGAGCTCTGATTTGAGGGTTTCTCTCTTTTCAGGAGCGTTTCCTGTAGTGAAGTCATCATCGACACTCCAAGAGGTCTTTCATTTCTTATTTAGAAGTTGATACTGTTGACTCAGTTACTCCTAGGGAATCATGACAACGATCTCTCTTTCTTTCTACACTGCACTAGGCGCCTAGTTGGGAACTAGTGAGAGGGCCTCCCCTGGCAGGCAGTAGGGCTTGCCCTCCCAGGGCAGGGGCACAGGGCTGATCCCTGGTTGGAGGACTAGGATTCTGCATGCTACACAGCACAGCCAAAAAAAAAAAAATGAGGGGACAAACCAGTGAGAGTCCTTTCACTAAGAACAAGAATGCCCATCTGTGGGATGAACAGGTTTTTGGATTATACAGGGTCCCTCGAGAGGCTGCATTTTTTCTATGCTGGGACACAACAGAGAGGTGTTCAGACCTGCCACCTATTGTATTCCTAAGTACATGCCTTGGCAGCACTTCCTGAGGGATTAAGACTGAAAAGAGTTGTGTGAGAGAGAGAGCTCCTTTGCACTTTGTTGGAAACCTCCAAGGACTAAATCCGTCACTTGCATACCTGACCATTTTTGTTCTTCGATTAACTACCGCCTCCAAAAAAAAAATCAAACCCAAATTTGTGTCTGGCAGGAAGCCATATTGTAACTAAAGGACAAAGTCTTTTAAGAGGGGAAAAGATCCACTTTCCTCCTACATTTTCCTTGTTGTTAGGTGTTCAAACGTACGTGAGCCAGTAGCAGGACATGTTGTACCCAAGAGATGGTCTTTTTTGTTAAGAGAGGAAGATGTCCATCTTTCTTCTACTTTTTCCCTAGTTGATAAATACATAAAACAAGTAAAATAGTAAGATGTTTGTTGTCATGTATGAAACACACTTAGTGAATGATTTAGAATATTTGACCTGATGGCTTTTTGTGTGTCTGTCTCTCTCTCATACACACACACATTGTCTGGTGGATTGTTAGCTAAGCTTCTTGATTAACTTGATGACAAACACTACTCCAGATTCCGTTACTTATATCACCCCGTAATTCCACTTCTCAGAATGTACTCTCTGGAAGTGAAGGTATCAAACATTTATTTAGCAGTGTTGACTACAACAGTGAAAATCAGAAACAATCTAGGTGTCTAACAATAAGTGATCGGTTTAATAGATTATAGCACATTATGCATTTGAAAACTGTATAGCCTTTATCCATCTTTCAAAAGATAATTTAGTGATAGAGAACACAAGCTTAGCAGTCTGCAGGCCCAAACCCTGTTATTTGCCTTTTGTATAGGGTAGAGCAAAGGTTTTAACGTCCATAGGCCCCAGTTTCTCCATCTGGGGGTGGTACTGCTGCTGCTGCTAAGTCGCCTCAGTCGTGTCCGACTCTCTGTGACCCCAGAGACGGCAGCCCACCAGGCTCCCCCGTCCCTGGGATTCTCCAGGCAAGAACACTGGAGTGGGTTGCCATTTCCTTCTCCAAATGGTAGTACTACTTACCTCTTATTGTTTTTGTGAGGATTTAAAGAGAACCCATGCAAAACCCTTTACCGAGGGCCTACTGTTATATATGGAGAAGGCAATGGCACCCCACTCCAGTACTCTTGCCTAGGAAATCCATGGATGGAGGAGCCTTGTAGGCTGCAGTCCATGGGGTCGCTAAGAGTTGGACACGACTGAGCGACTTCACTTTCACTTTTTCACTTTCATGCATTGGAGAAGGAAATGGCAACCCACTCCAGTGTTCTTGCCTGGAGAATCCCAGGGATGGGGGAGCCTGGTGGGCTGCTGTCTATGAGGTCGCGCAGAGTCAGACACGACTGAAGTGACTTAGCAGCAGCAGCAGCAGGGTTATATACACATTCAATAATTGTTAACTCTTATGGTTACAAAGGATAGATAAGGATGTGAATTAGGGGATGGAAAAATGTTAACTTGAAGAATGTTAACATGAAGAAAACCAGTAATATTCAAATTTCCTAAAATCATACACAATCATAGAAGAGTGTAAGAACATAAGCCATCGTGTCTAGGGTGTTCAGTTCAGTTCATTCGCTCAGTTGTGTCCGACTCTTTGCGGCCCCATGAATTGCAGCACACCAGGCCTCCCTGTCCAACACCAACTCCCGGAGTTCACCCAGACTCACGTCCATCGAGTCAGTGATGCCATCCAGCCATCCCATCCTCGGTCGTCCCCTTCTCCTCCTGCCCCCAATCCCTCCCAGCATCAGAGTCTTTTCCAATGAGTCACCTCTTCGCATGAGGGGGCCAAAGTACTGGAGTTTCAGCTTTAGCATCATTCCTTCCAAAGAAATCCCAGGGCTGATCTCCTTCAGAATGGACTGGTTGGATCTCCTTGCAGTCCAAGGGACTCTCAAGAGTCTTCTCCAACACCACAGTTCAAAAGCATCAATTCTTTGGCGCTCAGCCCTCTTCATAGTCCAACTCTCACATCCATACATGACCACAGGAAAGACCATAGCCTTGACTAGACGGACCTTTGTTTGCAAAGTAATGTCTCTGCTTTTCAATATGCTATTGCCTCTCAAAAGGAAGAGAATGTGTGCTTTTATTTTTTTCTTTGTATTCCTCTTCAGTTTTAAAATGTTCTACATTCAACATTGCTCATTTTATACTGAACATAATTTTCCATAGGAATCTCAATATTGTGACTATATTAATGTAGTATCCTGAAAGTTATTTAATGGAATCACGGTTGATGAACACGCGTGTGCATCTAAGCTACACACGTACGTGAAACTGCACTGTTGAGGCCCAGCCTGCCGCTCCTGCTGTCTCATCTGTTTCTGTCAGTGTCTCTCTCCTAGTATAGCTGACCTTTGTTTTGAAAATATAACTTCATACACACAATTATTTTATGAACTCACGTATGTAAAAAGTCAAAGAGATATCTTCTGCTTACTATTGTGTATACACCTAAAACTGCTCTGAAAAATAGTCTTTAAAAAAAAAAAATCAAAGCAGAGAATTCCCTGGCTGTCCAGCGCTTAGGACTCCATGCTTTCACTGCTGGGCACAGGTTCAGTCCCTGGTCACAGAACTAAGATTCCACAAGGCTCACAGCACAGCCCAACGCAAAGCAAAAAAAGTCAGACAAACCGGATATATCCAGGGTAAACTGTGAGACCACCTCCAGCAGCGTCTCTCCTCCCACCACCTACTTACCAGCTCAACAGGTTGCTGTCCGGTCTGTCTTCTTACAGATCTTTGTGTGTGAGCTTCAGACTTATGTATCCGTGTTTCTAAAATGATGTCAATGGAAGGATAGTTTTCATATTGTTCTGGGCCTTGTTTTTTTAAGTTAGCAGTATAAATTAGAAGTCTTCCTTAGCTCATATAAATCTGTTGACTTTTTTTTTTTTTAGCAGCCACAGGGTATTTTATAGTGTGGGTGGACCATAATTTATTTGACTGTATCTCCATTTAGTTTTAATTTGCTCGTAAAACTATACTGCTTTTGTGTTTCAAGGAGTGTCTTGGTGCATGTATCTTCATAGATATGTCCAATTTTTCTGTAGGATAGAGTCTCGGAAGTAAAATTGCTGAATTGGTCTAGTCTTAGTCACATCTAAGGGGTTAGTGGGTCTACCAGGTGGCACGGTGGGAAAGAACCCACCTGCCAATTTGGGAGACATAAGAGGAGCAAGTTCAATCCCTGGGTTGGGAAGACCCCCTGGAGGAGGGCACGGCAGCCCACTCCAGTGTTCTCGCCTGGAGAATCCATGGACAGAGGAGCCAGGCGGGCTGCAGTCCATGGGTCTCAAAGAGTCAGAGATGACCGAAGCGACTTAGCGCGCATGCACAGGGCTAATAGTTAGAACTGCATTTTCTGGTATTTTAGGCACGGTCTAATGCTTATTTGAGTTTTGGTGTGTTAGTTTGATTTTTCTCTTTCCTCCTTACAGTGAGATTCGAGACCCAAAGAAATCGCCACCAGCTTCTAAAACCTCAGCAGCCTCACAGTTGGATGAGCTGATGGCCCAACTGTGTGAGATGCAGCATCAGGTGAGCACAGTCCTGTGACGCAGCCCGCAGGGCTTCTCACTGGGGACCTCCGCCCTGCCCTCCCGCTTTAGAAACTCTCCCAAGTCCTTCCTGATCCTGCCGGACTCAGTTTGGCTCAGTGGATGAGCTCACTGAAGTGTAGCTGACTTGCAGCGCGTTGTATTTGTTTCCGGTGTTCAGCAGAACGGTTCCGTTCTGTGTCTCCATCTCTATCTCTATCTGACTTCTTTCTGTTAGAGGTTATTACAAACTATTGAGCACGGCTCCCTGTGCTGGGCAGTGGTAGGTGCCTGCTGGTTATCTGTTTTATGTACAGTAATGTGTCCATGCTAATCTCAAACTCCTAACTTATCCCTCCCACTCTTTACCCCCAAGTGTGCTAAGCAGCTTCAGTCATGTCCGACTCTCTGCGACTCCATGGACCGTAGCCCACCGGGCTCCTCTGTCCACAGGATCCTCCAGGCAAGAACACTGGAGTGGGTTCTTCCTGACGCAGGGATCAAAGCCAGGTCTCCAGCCTTGCAGGCGTATCTTTACCAACTGAGCCGCCAGGGAAGCCCAGAGGCTAGGCCAAGAGGGGTGGGTTTTCTCTCTGTAAGAGTTCAGGACTCATCCTTCCTTCCAAAGCCATGCTTGCTCTCCCAGTCCACAGGGTCGCAAGAGTTGGACACGACTGAGCGACTAAACCACCGCCACCACCATAGTTGACCAACACTGTGGTGATTTCAGGTGCGCAGCAAAGTGATTCAGTTCTGTACACACACGTATCCTTTTCCAAATTCTTTTCCCATTCAGGTTATCACAGAATATTGAGCTAGAATTCTTAAGGTAGAGAATCCAACCATTCTGAATTGGTTGGGGTGTTTGATATGCACGCTTGACGTGACTATGAAGTAATTTCAAGGCAGTGTATAAACATGTGTGTGATTTGAAGGGCAGGAATCATCTCTGTGGCTCACCTTTGGCTTTCCAGTGCTGTTTCTGATGCATTATGAATAATGCATATTATTAGAGAGACAATGACTAAATATTAGAAACAAGTTTTTTTAGTATTTACAATAAAGCTGAGCGCATTCCTCATCGCACTGTCTATCTGAAAATTGTTGTTTAATTGCTGAATCATGCCAACTGTTTTACAACCCCATGGACTATAGCCCACCAGGAGCCTTTGTCCTTGGGATTTTCCAGGCAAGAATACTGGAGTGGGTTGCTATTTCCTTCTCCAGGGGATCTTCCCAACTCCAGAATGGAACCTGCATCTCCTGAAGCAGCAGGCCGATTCTTTACCACTGAGCCACCAGGGAAGCCCATACCTGAAAATACTAGGAAAAAAAATAATAAACTACCTTAGTAGTTTTAATTGTGTGATAGTTTAAAATTGATTTATCGTGTGTCTTAGTTTATTTACATTTAAAAATTTATGTTTGTGTTTTGAATTAGCCATACCTTTACACTAAAATCCAGAGCACAACAGTGTACAGTGAAGTATTCCCAGCCATCCAGTTCTGCCCCCTGGAGGTATTCAGTGTTTTCTATTTTTCACATAATCCTTCCAGAAGCACTCTGAAATATACCAGCAAATAGATGTAATTGTATATATAGACACAGACGCATCGCTGTGTTTTTACTTAGTTACTTTCAGGCCTTTTCAATGTTAACCTTTAGAACACGAATCTCTTGAGCATTAACTAACATTATATAATAGGAGAGGAAGGAAGTGTGTCAAATGCTAAGTTTCTTGAAGGGAAATGAGCATTTTGGCTTAGTGAGATAGTGGGAGGTTGTCCCAGGCAGAGGCCTGAAGGCAAAGGGGAACAGATCACTTTCTCGGGAGACTGCTAGGAGCCTGGCTGGCTTTACACAACGGGGGCTTTTTACTGAGTAATCAAAGATGAAATCGGAAAGGTGAAGTGGGGGCGTGGATGGGAGCCGCAGCGTCCGTCTGATGCTGAGGCTTCAGCGCCGGACGCCGGAGGAGCGCTGCAGCCCTCTGGCCCGGAAGCTGCGGTTCTCTGGAAACTGGGAGTTGAGAGAGACGAGTTGGGCAACTGTTCTGTCGTTTGAAGTCTTCCCTTTGAATGTTTTATCACAGCTGCATTGGAGTTTCTCTTTAATAAATCCAACCCGTCACCAAGTTTTATCTGACCGCCTCTAACTACCTTCTCCACCATCACTGGCCCAAGTCATCTCTGATCCCAGCTGTTTTGAAAGTCTCCTGCCTAACGAGCGCCTCTGATTCCTCTTGCTTTGTCCACACCTAATTAATTCCTCACTCAGCTACCGCAGGGATCTTGTGACTCAGATTCTTTCCCTCTCATGCTTGAAGTGCCCTGATGGTTCCCTCACCCTTGGAATAAAACTGGAGCTTTATTAAATAATAACAATTATTTATTTTTATTAATAAAACCAAAGCTTTATCCTGCGGGCTCTGTGTGATCATCGCCTCTTTTTCCATTGTTTTCTCCTGCCTCACTCATCCTCACGCCCCCTGTTCTAGCCTACTGATCTCATTCCTCTGGGCCTTCCTTCCCTATAGAATGCTGTTCTCACAATTGTCAATATTTCTGTGTCTCAGTAAATCACTCAAATATCTGTTCAGGTATCAGCTCCTTAGCCTTCTCTGATTGCCCTCATCTGAATCCATTCTTCCTCACCATCCCACTCTCTGTCTTTTGTCTCAATATATAATCCATATCTCTAACCTGACATCTATTATTTCTTTAATTGCTTACTGTCTGTTACTCAGAGAAAATAAATTCCATGAGGGCAGACACTAGGTTAGTCTTGAGAATTGCTCTGCACCACGAGCCTAGAGCAGTGAGTGGCACAAACCAGCTGCCCAATAAACACGGCAACATAAATGAATAAAAAGATGAATTGTTGACCTGCAGTCACCATACGAGATAAGGTGTCATCTTCCTACGTTCAGTTTCCAACTGCCAGAAGAAATCTGCAAACAGGAAGGCTAGTCAGAGTTCATTCAGCCTGAGGAACTTAGAATGAAAGGGGGATGAAAGCATTTTTTTTTTTTTTTGGTGTTGCAATGTTCGATTCTTCCAGCGCCTTGGAGGAAGTTCAGGGAAGACTACGAGGCCGTGCAGAAGACGCCAGAGGATAACTCTCTTTGTGGTTCTTTTCTTGGTACAGGTTGCAGCGAAAGCAGATGCCAGCAAGAAACCCGTATCCGACAAGCAGGATCACAGGGCCTCCCTGGACTCCATGCTGGGGGGCTTGGAGCAGGACTTGCAGAACCTGGGAATTGCCACAGTACCCAAGGGCCACTGTGCCTCCTGCCAGAAGCCGATCGCTGGGAAGGTGGGACGGGCCAGGACACTGATGCCATGGCCATCCATGTCTGTGTGTGTGTCGGTCTCCACCCTCCAAGGACTGCTCTTTCTTCTTATGACCTAGGACAATTCAGTAATACTTACCGATCCTTCACAGTGCTCCGGGTGTGGAACTAAGCACTGTACAAGTCTTCTTTTATTTAATGGTTGCATTAGCCCTTCAATCCTGAATCAGGAAGATCCCCTGGAGGAAGGCATGGCAGCCCACTCCAGTGTTCTTGCCTGGAGAATCCCATGGACAGAGGAGGCTGGCGGGCTACAGTCCATGGGGTCACAAAGAGTCAGACATGACTGAGTGACTGAGGGCACACACACGTACACACGGCCCTTCAGTGGTTACAAGCTCTTTGTAAAGATGAGGAAACTGAGGGCCCAGGGTCATTCACTGACATGTCCAAAGTCTAGTAGAGGTTGATGTAAGATCCAAATCCAGGAGATTCTGGCCTGAGAGTTCGAGCTCGTAACCGTTTTCCTCTACTGCCTTATGGAGAATAATTTTCCCTCTGCTCCCTTGGTTCAAATCTTCCCAGTGCAAAGTGACTGATTATTCAGCTGCTCCCAGCATCATAGCATGACCACAAATTCCTGCTTGGGCACCATCCTTCATCCACGGCATTATAAAGGGCGTTGAGACCTGACTTTCCACGGGGTGTGAGATGAGGTGTCCAGATCAGAGGAATAAAAACTGTCATTGGTCTTCTCCTGTTCCCAGGATCCCTCTCAGGCCAAGCGTGTCGTCCGTCACCACTATGCTCTATTCCGCGTCTGTAATTTTCTGGGGCAGTATAACGGAATGAGCATTTATTAAGTCAGGAAAGCCGACAGCATGCCATTATCCGTCAAGTATGGACCACAGGTGGAGAAGGGAATGGCAGCCCACCCCAGTACTCTTGCCTGGAGAATCCCAGGGACAGAGGAGCCTGGCGGGCTGCAGTCCATGGGGTCGCAAAGAGTCGGACACGACTGAGCGACTCACACACACACACATACCCATGGACCTCAGGCCGCGTGAGCGCACCCGAGGTCTTGGCCTCCGTGTGGCCTAACTGCAGGGGGTGTCGTTTCCATGGATGCTGCTGGAAGAGCACGCCCCAGAGTCGTGCACACTGCGCGCGCCGAGCGCCCGCGGACCCCGAGTGCGCCCCCACGCCAAGCCTTGCTTCGCGCTGCAGGTGATCCACGCGCTGGGGCAGGCGTGGCATCCCGAGCACTTCGTGTGCGCCCACTGCGAAGCGGAGATCGGCTCCAGCCCCTTCTTCGAGCGGAGCGGCCTGGCCTACTGCTCTGAGGACTACCACCGCCTCTTCTCCCCGCGCTGCGCCTACTGCGCCGCCCCCATCCTGGACGTGAGTGAGCCCCGCGGCCCGCGCCTTCGCGCAGGTTTCGTTTCGCTCGTGTTTTACGGCTCTGCAGCCTCCTAATCGCTCTCCGTTGCTTTTCCAGAAGGTGCTGACGGCCATGAATCAAACCTGGCACCCCGAGCACTTCTTCTGCGCTCACTGTGGAGAGGTGTTCGGTGAAGAAGGTACGGCCCGGGCGGTTGCAAGAGGACCAGCACGGCTTTCCCTGGTCTTCTCTGCTGGGCCTGGTTCCTGCCTCTACCCCCCCCGGGTGCCCATTTCGGTACCAAACGCCATCCCTTTCCTACCTGATCTGACGTTGATACCTTTTGCTTAAATGAAAATTTTAAATCAAAGTCATACAAATGCATAGCTTAAAATGCAGATACTACGCCGAGTAATATTAAAAAAGAACACTCCTTTGCTTTTCCTTTTTCCACCCCCAAGTCCAGTTCTCCTCTCTAAATATTTTAGCTGCTTCTGTTATTTACTTGTGGGGCTTTCCAGGTGGCGCTGGTGGTAAAGAACCTGCCTGCCGATGCCCTGCCGGAGACGCAGGTTCCATCCCTGGATCGGGAAGGTCCCCTGGAGGAGGGCATGGCAGCCCACTCCAGTATTCTTGCCTGGAGAATCCCATGGACAGAGGAGCCTGGCGGGCTACAGTCTGTGGGTTTGCAAAGAGTCGGACACGACTGAGCAACTTAGCACAGCACATTATTTACTTGTATATTTTAAACAGTATATTCCTCTATATGGATTCTTTTGTCCAATTTTAGGCATTACGTGTTAACTTTCTACCAAGAGAGATGAGGATTTAGAAATGTTATTACTCCCCCACCCACCCCCAACATAATTCCCCTCCCCTATTCTCAGTTATAATTAGGTCATAATTATAAATCAGATCAGTAGTCAATGTGTACCTGTTGGCAGTCACATATATATTGCTCACAGTTGAGTCATGTAACAAACTGTGATATAGTACAGTGTGGATCTGGGGGTTCGTCTGCCTGGTTCAAATCTGGGCTGTGGCATTTATTAGCCCTATGATGTTCAAGTTATCTTTGGAGCTCACTTTCCTCATGAGTAAAATGGACCTGATAATAATGCTTGCTTTAGAACTTCCCCCGTGGTCCAGTGGTTAAGACTGCGCTTCCAATGCAGGAGCATGGGTTTGATTCCTGGTTGGGAATCTAAGCTCTCACGTGCCATGTGGCACGACCAAGAAGGTTTTTTTTTTTTTTTAAGTAAGAAAACATGATAATGCTTACTGTATAGGGTCATTATGAGGATTTTAAGAGACAATATCAATGTGTTTGCAACAGTGCCTGGCATGTGAAGACTGATAATGATGATGACGATCATTCTCGTGGTGTCCTTTTCATACACGTGTTATTTCCTGAAATTAACATCTGGATCCCTTTTTCATTAGCTTAATTCTCATTGTAATTATCACTAATTTATCTGACAGAGCTGCGAAATCCCTCTCAAAAATTGTCAACCGCTTCTGGTAATACGTCAGTTCTGTTCGTTTCTTTCTTTTTTTTTTTCTTGGAGACATCTGTCCAGGAGACTTTCATCCTTCTGCTCCAGCCTGCCTGCTGAGAAGCAATACTTTATCTCAGGAATCCCTTATACTAAATCCTTTCCTCCATCTTTGAATGTGTATTATTGCTTTTATTTTGGTGGAGCACACCCTCCAGTAGCTCCTGGTAAAAGCTTTGAAACCTTGAGCATCTGAAAGTATCTTGTCTACCTTAAGTAGACAGGAGCAGGCAGAAGCTGTCCCTCGCCATTCACTGTCTTCCTGCCTCCGTGGCTGAAGTTTTTTATTGAGCTTTTGTTCTTGTTCCTGACCCTTTCTGTGTGACCTGTTTTGCCCCTGTTGCAGGCTTTTTACTCCCTTCTGTTTTTTGCATTGTCTTGATTTTTTTTTCCTGACTTCTTCTTTTTATGTTTGTTTTGAACCAATATAACTCATGTATGAAATCAGAAAGCTTCTTTTTCTTGTCCTTTTAGAATTAATTCACAGGGAAAGTTGTCTTCTAAATAAAAATTTGAGGCGGTCTTATGTCTTTTTTGATTATTCTTAATGACTTACTCTAAATAGAAAAGTACATTTAAGACACAAAGCACAAGTCTAAATCCTTAGGTAATTCATTCTGTATAATAACTAAAGCTTCCAACTTATTTAAAGTGACAGCTACTCTCTCCCCTGGTGGGGCCTTTAAGCTGCAGAAGGCCAGGGAAGAGGGCTATGGCCGGTCATTGGTCCTTTCTTGCTTTTATTCTCACACCCACTGCTAATCTCCATAGCTGACCCCTCCAGGGTAGAAACAGGGGTGGAAGGGTTTAGCTTGGAGGGCAGAAAAGTTCTAAGTTGTCTGATTTGCTTTGAACTCTCTGGGCTTGGTGTACATTTAACTCTGACTTTTCTTTTTGCTGTTGTTTAGTTGCTGAGTCGTGTCTGACTCTTTTGTGACCCCGTGGACTGTAGCCTGCCAGGCTCCTCCGTCCATGAGATTCTCCAGGCAAGAGTACTGGAGTGGGTTGCATTTCCTTCTCCAGGGGATCTTCCTGACCCAGGGATTGAACCTGGGTCTCCCGTGTTGCAGGCAGACGCTTTATTGTCTGAGCCACCAGGGAAGCTGGCTAGAATGACTGCACTTAATTTCAGGTGCCTCTCTCTATTCAGCGGCCATAGGCCGTTTAACCAGACTCTCACCTGTGGATCTTTTCCGGGGAGGAGTCAAATTCCATCAGCTGTATGGGAAGGGCACCCATGGCCAGCTCTCAGAGTGGTCCTGTTGCAGTCGCTCTCTTGACTTGAGGGTCCCCGGGACCATGCCTCATGCCTCTTGACGATGGTGGTGGAGCAGGCATAGCCCAGCTTACTCAGAGAAATCCCTGTCTCAGCCTCCGTTTCTCTTTGCTGTTGTCCAGAGGCTCAGTCATGGCCCACTCTTGGCGACCCCGTGGACTGCAGCACGCCAGACTTCCCTGTCCTGCGCCATCTCCTGGAACTTGCTCAAACTCATGTCTATTGAGTCGGTGATGCCATCCAACCATCTCATCCTCCATCTCCCCTTCTCCTCTTGCCTTCAGTCTTTCCCAGCATCAGGGAAAAGATCCTTTCTCTTTACCTGTTTTATATCCTAGGTGTAAGGGAAGAGTCCAAGATTTGTGCAGATAGTCCATAGCTGTCTACTTTGAGGGACGTCTTGCCGCGCACTTTGAACTTTGACGTCTATCACATCTTGATGCCCTCTATCCCGTTGCATTGGTCTTCGCCAAGTGCTGCTGACCTTTCTTGCCCATTCTTTATTTAAGAATGAATGAGACACTTTAATGCTAACCGGAAGCTCTGTGGGTGAGGCAGAACGTGCTCACTGGTGGGCCGGTACTCAGGTAGGGTGCTGCAGGACCCTTAAATATTAATATTTTAGGTCTTCTGTCTTGAATAAATTTTACCAAAGAGTTGTGCTCTCTGTCAGCTTTACAAAAATTAGTAAAAGGGATTAGGGGATGGGGTTTTTACCGTTCAGTATGCCAACTTTTATTTAATTCCCATTTTTTACTAAAAACCGTAGAACTTTAATTCCGTCAGGCTTCCCTGGTGGCTCAGACGGTAATGGCTTTGAGCTGCCTTGTGGCTCTGCCTGCAATGCAGGAGACCCAGGTTCAATCCCTGGGTCAGGAAGATCCCCTGGAGAAGGGAACGGCAACCCACTTCAGTGTTCTTGCCAAGAGAATCCATGGACAGAGGAGCCTGATGGGCTATCATCCATAGAGTTGCAAAGAGTTGGACATGGCTGAGTGACTAATACTTTTAGTAGAAAGCTTGACTTCTTTTCTTATAGTACATGTCCAATATCCCTGAACATTGAGACCCTCTGACTTGAAATTTACAGAAATAATCATTTCTATAATTATTATTTACAGAAATTATTATTTATATAATTGTAAATTATTGTTATTTACAGAAATAAATTCTGTAAATTATTATTTACAGAATAATCATTGCATCTTACAGTTAAGATGGGGAATCTGATTTTCTGACAGTTCTTCAGACTTTCAACCAATCCTGCTCACAGCCTTGAAGACTATTTTATGAGTTTAAAATAATCCGAGCCTGAGCCCCTTTGATGTTTTGGAGCTCAGGATGGTTGAGGGTATTTTTGGCTGTGTTACTCAGCATGAGGAATGTGGGATCTTCGTTCCCTGAGTAGGGACCAGACCCATGTCCCCTGCAGCGGAAGCGCAGAGTGTTAACCGCTGGCCCAGGAAGCCTCCGGAGGGCTTCAGTTTTACCAGCATCTCTTTAATTATCTAGGTTTCAGGTTTGTTATTGTTGTTGTTTGTTGGTTTAGTTTTGTTTCTGCCAAGCTAGGTGCCACTCTAACACCCACTTTAAATTTTAGACGATTTTGATAGCTCACCTGTGGCGTGGTCTTCCCTTTTCTCTTTTCCCCATGAATCTTTCTGTTTTAAATAATTCTTAACCTATTGTGATAGTGATGATTCAAGAGGATATGAAGATAAGCCCCATGGTATGCTAGTTCTCCTGGAGGCCAGGTCTTAAGTATCAGGCAGGTTAACATGTATGTGTGCTAAGTTGCTTCAGCCGGGTCCAACTCTTTGTGCTGCCATGGACTCCAGCCCTCCAGGCTCCTTTGCTCATGGAATTCTCCAGGCGAGAATACTGAAGTGGGTTGCTGTGCCCTCTTCTAGGGATGGAACCCGACCCAGGGGTCAAACCCCTATCTCTTATGCCTCGTGCACTGGCGGGCAGCTGCTTGACCACTAGTGCCCCCTGGGAAGCCCTGTGTATATTCCCGACTATTACTCATTTAATCTGCAGCGCAACTTGGGGAGAATAGTTTTACCAAATAGTAGATGGAAGCACTGAGCATCGGGGAGGTAAAGTCACTTTTTTTTTTAAGTCATGCAGCTAGAAAATCAGAGAACTGGAATTTAGACTCAGGTTTCACTTCTGCACGTTCCGTGTTTTCTTCTGCGCCATTGCAGCTGCCCTTGATGGAGACTGAACCCCTCTTCTGCCGTTGGGTCTCTTTCCTTTCTTGGCACAAACATGGGACACTCTATTTGAAGACAGACCTGGGTAGAGTAGCGCTGATAAAATCCACCAGCGAAGTGCGTTGTAGTGAGTTGCTTGTTCCCTGAAGCTTGTTCCGTGCTTTTCACAAATCATTAGGTCTTTCATGTTCAGACTGCACTTTAGTTAAACAGCATTTTTCGTTGAGATTTAGTCTAAGTCATGGTCAATTTATATTGCACTGGTCGCCATAGAAGTCTGAGGGTGTGTTGGGTGAAAGAGTCAGCAAGTGAATACTGCCCGTGGATAATTATGATGTGGAAGGTGCCTGACAGCAGACGCCAGTGCATACATATTTCAAGAAGAGACGTGAGTTAAATACAGAAGAAAAATACCCTGTCCATAGGATAACCAGGAAATGCCTTGAAGGTAGCTAGCTTGCATTGTTTTTGGCTTGGGCCCCTTCTAACTAGACAAGGCTGAATTGGTCATTTATGACTTTATGTAATCCATATGAAGCCACTTAAAGCATATTTATTGAGACAAGTGACAAAAAAGGCCCGTTACTAAGCAAAGCTCCTCTTGGGTTGGCTGTTTGCTTTCATCCATTGTCTTCTGTGAATGCGCCTCCTGCCATACGGTTACTCCATTAATTAGGTGGCATCCGGCCTGGCCCCGAGCCCCACAGTCACACACGCAGTTCCTGTAATGACAGCGCAACCGCTGAGCCTCCTGGGAAATTAAATCCATCTGCATTTTGTTTCAGTTCAGAGGATTCCTCTCTAAGGCTCACTAAGCACACCAGCCCTTAGCATCCTCCCACAGGGACCAGGTCCCCAGTGCCCGTGTCTTCCTCTTTAATTGTTCATTATCCAGGCCACGCTGCTGCCCCCTAATTTCCCCGGTGGCTTCGAGCTTCACCAGAGTACAAACACCTTTCTTCGCTCAAGGTGTTTTTAACAATTTTGCAAATTGTTAGTGTTTCTTATCTGTCCTCCAGAGTAATTGGCCCCGGAGAGAGCCTCCAGGAAAGTTAAGTGCTGAAACTTTCTCAATTTGTTGGATTACCAACTGCAGGGGTATCACAGCAAGTTGGGCTGATTGCCTTCGGGTCCTCTCCTGGGGCTCACCTGAGCTAAAACAGAGGCTGTTACTTCCCTACTGTCTCATGCTTGAGACCAGCTCCCCTGTAAATGCCTAGACGAGGGTCATTCCTAGGGCAGTCGGCCTGTCTCACAATTTTCTCAGGTGACACCTACTTCTAGGCAAGCTCAGTTCTACCCCATTTGTTTTATGAAACATCAGCATCAGCTTGGGGACTTGTTAAGGATGCAGAGTCTCGAGCCCCAACCCAGGCCAACTGAATCAGAAGCACTGGGTGGGGTGGGGCCACGCAGTCAGCGTATAGACCAGTTCTCCAGGTGGCGGATGTGTGCTGTAGTCTGTGTGCCGCAGAAGCAAGAAAGGTGGCTGTGGGTGTTGGTTTGCTTGGCTTCCCCTGATGGCTCAGCAGGTGAAGAATTGGTCTGCAATGCAGGTGACACAGGAAACGCGGGTTCAATCCCTGGGTCAGGAGGATCTCCTGGAGGAGGAAATGGCAACCCACTCCAGAATTCTTGCCTGCAAAATCCCACGGACAGAGGAGCCTGGCGGGATACAGTCCAAGAGGTCGCAAAGAGTCGGGCACGACTGAAGTGACTTAGCATGCCCGCTTTCAGTTGTCCTTGATCAGACTCTAGACGTTCTTTGACAAAGAGAACAACTGGGCTCTTGCCTCAGAGGCAGAAAAGAAGGACACAGGACAGCCTAAAAAATTATTGGTTTACATTCTTAGATCTCGAGGCCTCAGAAATCTATTAAATCGTCTGCTTTTCAAAGAAAGCATAGTTGAACAAGGCAAGGCATATCAGAAAATGCCCCGAGGTTATGGGCCACTGCAGCTGCACGATTTGGACTTGAACCCCTGGTTCCTCCTATTGCCTTTTTGTGGATCTGGTTGCTATGGTCAAAGTGTGTTTCTAGAAATAATGTTTCTTGTGTTTTGCTTACATGCTGTTTGAGTGGGGCACATTTAGAGATCTCTTCTATTTACCAACTTATTGGGTTATGATATTTAAGCTCAGCTGATACTCGCAGTTCCCGCAGAAAATTCAAGGTGACAATGCGTTTAAGGTCAAGGATGTGACGTCCAAGTTAGACTTTGAAGCTAGGCCTAGATTTGAGTCAGTTCCTCCACCGCCTAGCTGGTTATTTGTGATTTCGCTGAGCTTCCCTTTTCTCCCTTGTAAAATGAGAGGGTTGCTATGAAGAATCTAATTTCGATTTAGTCCTGCAGAGAGAACCCTCAGTTGGAACCAGTAAAACAGTAGGTGTTGGCAAAAATGAGGTTGCTACTGGTCCTCTTTGTTTTAGGTGGAATCTCCTTGGAAATGCTAAGGAGAGTTTCTTCTAGAAAAGTTCACCTGTTTATGCGTGTTCTAGTTAATTTTGATGCGGGGCGACCCTCTTCAACCTTGCTGTTGTAGTATTGTTCACAGGCCTGCTAATTCGATGCATGTTTTTTGAGCAGCTTCTATCTACCTATCAGGTACTATTCTAGGAACTAGGGGGACAGTGACAAAAAACAAAGTCCCCGCATTCATGCTGCGTATGTTCTAGTGAGAAAGACAGACGGCAACCAAACGGCCAACTAACTGATCACCTAACTTACTCTGTGCCTTAGGAGAGGGGATGAGGGAGAGCAACAGGGTTCTGCTTGGAATAAAGTGGTCTAGTTGTTGTTCCCTTAAGCAGACCCCTGAGTTAAGTGCAGAACCAAACCATCTGGGTGTCTTAGGAAATGATTTTTGAAGCAGAGGGAATATATCACACGAATAAGTGCTTGAGGATGAATCAATTTATTATATTTTTCTTTTTTTTAATGTGAAGACAATAAGACCTTGCATAAAATTTTATTTGTAATCTATTAACTTCTTAACCTAGTGCAACAAAAAATTTGTCCTACCAATATTTTTCTACATTTATTAATATTTGTGTATATATAAAAGTTACAGTATGCTTGAAATTCCTTTTTTTCCCCTTAAGCGTTTTCCCATGTTGTTTAATAGTTTTATAATAATTTTAATAATATCAGTTATTCCATCAGGGTTTCATGTAGACAAATTTTAAAAGATTATATGCCTGAAGATGTTTACTAAAGCATTATTTATAGTTCCAAATACTGAAAACAATTAAATGTGTTTGGAACGATATATTTAGATTGCTTGTGTTTTCTTAGTACAGCTGTAATGACTATCTTTAAACACAGAATTTTCTTCTATTGAATTATTTATGTAGATTAACTTCTAGGATCGAGATATTTATATATTTTAAAAATATTGATACACATTATCAAATGACTTTCTAAAAGAATAATGGAATAGTAACATTTATCTTTGTCACTAGGAATATAAAAATATGTGAATACCTCCATATGTTTTGAGGCATTGCATATATATTTATTTAACACTGTTTTTACTACTTAGCTAATTAGAAATTAAACTACTCATTAGCAAAACTTGGAACTTCAATACTTTCTTTTACGTTTCATTCTTAGCCATAATGTTGGATACAGTACCCGTAAAAGTATTTCTTCTTGGGCTAGTTGTCTATTTGTGAAGCAGACTTATTTCAAAGATTTTTAAAAGCAGTCACCATGGGTTTCTTATCTCGCATCATCTGGACACAGGATCTTTAAGAGCCAGGGGTTTTCTAATCTGCACCTAACAGTGAGCATTTCAAGTATTAAAATGAAAGCACTTAGACCTCAACACATTTATATTTAAGCTTTTTATTATGGAAATTTCAATAAATACCAACATATTGCCAAACGAATTTCCTCTAACCACTACTAAACCACCTAGCCTTTTCTTTCGAGGGAATAATTTAAAAGCAAATCCTAAAAATCATATCATCTCACCATTAAATACTTCAGCCCATGTCATCTCCAACTGATGAACACCCTTCATACTTCACAAAATTAAGTTCCTTATTTTCATTTAAAACCCACATCCCAATTTCTCAAGTTTCTAAATGGTGTTATTCAGTTGCTTTGTTTGAATCAGGATCCAAGCAAGATCCTTTATATACTGCCTTTGACTGCTTTATCCCTCAAATTTTCTGAATCCTGTAACAATCCTCTCTTCCTCCCTTTTTTGTAGCGTTGATTCATTAGGAAACTGGAACCTATGTTCTATAAATGCCCCATATTCTTGATTAGACCGGCTACTGCTTAATGATGAAGTTTGCCTTCTTTGCTCTATCTTCATCTTACCCCGCCTTCTCCAGTATTTTCTGTAAATTGTTAGTTTAGACCTAGAGACTTGATTCAGTTTAGGTTTAGTATTTAGGGGAGAATAGGTCATAGATCCTGGCTGCTATGTACTTCTTGTTGAGTCATATCTAGAGGTATGTAATGACTGGTTGACCTACTTTTGAAAAATGAAAGTGTTACTTGCTCAGTCGTGTCTGACTCTTTACTACTCCATGGGTTGCAGCCTGCTAAGCTCCTCTGACCATGGAATTCTCCAGGCAAGAATACTGGAGTGGGTTGTCATTGTCTTCTTCAGGGGATCTTCCTGACCCAGGGATCGAACCCAGGTCTCCTTTATTGCAGGCAGATTCTTTACCGTCTGAGCCACCAGGGAAGCCTGACCTACTTTTACTGATGCCAAGATTGACCACTGGTTGCAAGCAGTGTCAGCCCCACCCCTCCATTTTCAAGTTCCTTGATGATCATTGCCTATCACCAGTGAGCTCAGTTGTAAAATGGTGACTTTTCCATCACTCTTTCAGTGTTTATTAGATGGGATTATATAAACAGTACCATTTCATCATTAACTATTTAGTTATCTTGAAATACATCCCATACAGGAAAACTGAAGAAACGTTTTACTATGAATAAATGGTTTTACCATAAATAAATACTTTTATAACCTTATTGAAAAAAGTTTAAAAGATTTTTGTAGCTCTTTTTAGAATACAGCCTATGTATAAATAAATTATACAGTCAAAATCCTGTGTTTTAGAGCCACTGAATGAATTGTTGCCTTCTTTAGTCATATTATCAATTTTATGTATGGTTAATTTGCTAAAACTTGATTAAAATTTTAGAGATTGATTTTTCTATTCTATTTTTTTTTTTTTACATTTTATAAAACAATATTTGAAATCGTATATCCAGTTTGGAACTCCTTGATTTAGCTATATTTTCCTGATATATAGGTAGCAAATATTTTCCTCAGTTTCTTGTTTGTCTTTGTCTTTGCTCATGATCTTTTTTGGCCGTACGTAAGTCATTCCTATATATTTTCAATGTAGCTAAGTTTATTAATCTTTAACTTCCTTTTGAAATTTGAGCCAATCTTAGCACAGTTTTCTATTCCCCAGTTGAAGAGGAACCCATCCATTAAAAAGACAGGGCATTTGTCTAGGGCTGTGCTGGGCTTCCTCGCGGTGAGGGCGTCTCTCCAGCTTTGGCAAGCGGGCTCCTCTCTGACTGCGGGGGCAGGGCTTCTCGCTGCGGTGGCCTCTCCTGTTGTGGAAGACGGGCTGGAGGGCACTGAGGCTTCAGTCGCTGCAGCCCCGGGCTCTAGAGCGCAGACTCAGTAGTTGCGGCGCACGGGCTTAGTTGCTCCGTGACACGTGGGATCTTCTCCATCAGGCGTCTAACCGTGTCTCCTGCATTGGCAGGTGGAGTCTTTACTGCTGAGCCACCAAGGAAGCCCCCATCCATTTCTAATTCACGTGTTTATATGGTTTGAATGATTACATTTGGATTTTTGCATCAATTTGGAAATTATTATTTAATATTGCTTTCTTTTAAAATATTAGACACTTTTCTCCCCCCCAGATACCGTTTTAGATACTGGGGATTATAAAGTGACCAGACCAAAATACTTAGTTTCTTTCAGAGCAAACATTCCAGTCAGAGAGAAAAGGCAATGAAAAAAAGATGAAGAGATAAATACAGGCTGCAGAGAGTCTCTCTGATTAGAGGATATTTGAGTTGATTTCTGAAACACGAGGCGGGGCTCGCCATATCAAGGCCTGGGAACGCAGAGGCCGATGTGCAGAGGCGTTGAGGAGGAATAGACCTTAACGCTTATTAAATGCTTGCGCAAATCAGACAGGCCGCCCTGGTGGCTGAGTGGTAAAGAAGAGACGTGGGTTTGATCCCTGGGTATGAGGAAGATCCCCTGGAGAGAAATGGCAGCCCATTCCAGTATTCTTGCCTGGAAAATCCCATGGACAGAGGAGACTCGTGGGCTACAGCTCATGGAACTGCAAAGACTCAGACACCACCTGTGACAGAACCAGTGTGAACCAGGCCCGACTCAGAAACCCTGTGGCTGCACTGCCTCGCGCCTTCTTATGACAGCCCCTTGACGGAGGCGTCTATCAGTGCAGTTTAATGTGGGAGAGTGTACGTCATTGCCCTTTTCTCCATCTCTAACTTGGTTTAGGGTCTCAAACCGCAAGAGCAAACCCTTGCTTTCCGTCTCTCCAGGCTTTCACGAGAAGGACAAGAAGCCGTATTGCCGGAAGGACTTCCTGGTCATGTTCGCACCCAGATGTGGGGGCTGCAACCGGCCAGTGGTGGAAGACTACCTTTCAGCCATGGGCACCGTCTGGCACCCAGAGTGCTTCGTGTGCGGGGTGGGTATCCCCGCTTATCTTCTGGGTTTCGGGAAAGGCAGGGTTCTCCTTTCTGGGGAGCAGCTGGTAAGAGGGTTCACAACTCGGGGCGAGAATTTGACAGGGGCTTCTTAAAAGAAATACATGTTTTTCTCGGCCATTAGAAGGAATGAAATAATGTCATTTGCAGCCACATGGATGAACCTAGAGATTGTCTTACTGAGTGAAGTCAGACAGAGAAGGAGAAATACAGTGTGACATCCTTCTATGCGGAATCTAAAAAGGAAATTAGCTGTGTCCATGCGTCACAAAGAGTCAGACACAAGTTAGCAGCTGAACAACAACAGCAGAAGAAATGAGTTTATTTACAAAGCAGAAACAAACTCTCAGACGTCGAGAGTGGATTTATGCTTGCCGAGGAGGCGGGAAAGTGAGGGAGTCTGGGATGGATGTGTTCACCCTGCTATACTGATAGTGGATAACCAACAAGGACCTACCCTATAGCATGGGGAGCTCTGCTCAGTGTTATGTGGCAGCCTGGATGGGAGGGGAGTTTAGGAGAAAATGGATGCATGTTCATGTGTGGTTGAGTTCCTTTGCCGTCTACCTGACACTATCACCATCTTGTTCATCGGCTATACTCCAATACAAAATTAAAAGTTTCTTAAAAAAAAAAAAAAACACAAAACACAACATCCATGTGGGCATTTGCTTGTCTGGTTTGCAGAGGGGCGACATTCTAACCTCGGTGTGCCCACTGGCGGGAAACTGGCAGGGATTTCCAGGCTGAAATTTTGCTTTCCTTCTTGACATCTGCACCGCTTGTCTCTCTCTCCCCCTCACCTCCCAGGACTGCTTCACCGGTTTTTCTACCGGTTCCTTCTTTGAACTGGACGGGCGGCCCTTCTGTGAGCTCCACTACCATCAGCGCCGGGGAACCCTCTGCCACGGGTGCGGACAGCCCATCACGGGCCGCTGCGTCAGCGCCATGGGCTACAAGTTCCACCCCGAGCACTTCGTGTGCACCTTCTGCCTGACGCAGCTGTCCAAGGGGGTCTTCAAGGAGCAGAACGACAAGACCTACTGTCACCCCTGCTTCACCAAGCTCTTCCCCGTGTGACCGCGGCTGAGCCCACACGCGCCCTCTTCTGATCTGCTGGAAAGTTTAAGCCGAGAGAGGGAAGAGTACATTTGTAGTTCCTGACCTTCTTCTGCTCAGTAGGCTTAGAGGGAAAGCAAAGGTGATGGACAAAGACGGGAGGTCAGAGGTGACGTGACTAGGCTTCCGGCTGCAAGGTCTGCTCTCAAGCCTTTTTTTGAACAATGCAGTTGACTTTTGATCTGGGACCTGCTGCAGTGCCTCTGCACGTGTGTGTCCACATGCACGCGTCCATTCCACTCCTGCCTTCCTCAGCTTTCTCCACTTTCACCTCTATTGATGGTCCTACAGATAGATCTTGTCTGTTTAGCCTTAGGAGCTGGGTCTTTTAAGCTACCCCCATTTCCCTGTGACTGACTTTCCCACAGTCACTGCTGTGGGCTTTGTTCCTGTGTTTTTTTAGCAGGAGGATAGTTGCCTTTCCGCGCTGTGGGGGTCACTGCTGCGGGGCTTTCTTCTCGCTGCTAGAGATTACTTGTCGCGCTTTAGTTCCTCGTGTTTCCCTTCATTGTGTTTCTCCTTTTCAAGAGAAAGTAGATTTTAACTGGAAAACTGTGACTCCAGACATCACTGATGAATAAAGGAACCTGTGGTTTTAATGACTCAGTGTCATATGAGTTTGGTGAATAAACTTTCCGCTTCCCATGTTGTGTGCCAGGCACAGTATGCAGTTAAGTTTGTATCATACCTCTGGTTTACTTCCATACAACGGGCCCTTTTGTTTACATCAGAAGAAATGAAAAGGAGAGACTCCTAGTCATTGACTTTTAATTTGGGCTCGTAGCTTTCACTTTATTTTTTTGCACTTAAGTGATTGATTAAAAGATGGCAAAGCTTCTTAACAGTTTTTTCATTGCTTTGTTTACCTTTGGAGGAAAACAGTTTCCACTAGGCAGTTGCGAATTCATATTTGCATATGCGTGCATATCTCCAAACTCATAAAGTTGTATGTATTCGTTCAATTTTCTTGTATATCAACTATATCTCAATAAAGCTATTTTAAAAAGTGAAATGTGTGTCCTCCTTCGACTTCACAGTCGTCGCATGAAAACAAGCAGGATGGCTGTTCTTACAGCATCTCTGAAGAAGGATACTTTAAACCTCATTTCACCATTTTCCAGTTTGGATTAGGAAATCCAACCCCGCCCCGCAGAAACAAAACAAAACAAAACTCCACTTACTTATTTTTTCCTCTGAAAAATATTATGAGTAAATTTGTAGAAAAGCTTGTCAGACTAGTCAAGAGTCTGACTTTCTCAAGTTCTATCTCAAGTCAATTTTAAAGGGAGTCATGCTTCCTCAAAAGAAATCTTGATATGCTCTGTAACGTATCTCTCTTACCATGATATTAAAAATAACCATATGATTATTTGTTATGAAAATTTTTTAAATCACTGAGGAAATCCCCTTCCCTGGAGGTATTTTTTAAAATAGGACTGATTTTTTAAAATAGACTGATGTCTTTAGATTATTAATATGGGGACAGAACTTCTAGGAGGGCAGGAATGGATGAAATGATTCTTGCCAAGCTTTATCCTGTTGGCCCCCTTTATTGGAGTGAATGGTAAGGGGGATTTGAGGGTTAAAAGGAACTGGTAACAGTGAAATTCGACAAAATAGGAACTCCAAATGCGCCCGAGCTGGGAGGGAGGCTGATGAGACAGGGAGCCAGCTGGCCTCTCATCCTGCTGGCTGAGTACCAGGCTAAGCAAAATACGTGTTCCCTTTCTAAACATCCTCTTGACTGCATATAACTCTGTGATGGTGTTTGCAGGTGTTAATATGGTGGTATTCGTGGTTGGTTTGGGATTTGACAAAAGAAACGGGGTGTTAACCAGAAAGAACGTTCTGGTGGTGACTTTTTTTTTTTTAAGGATTGGCTATTTTGAGATTTCAGTAGAACCTACGTATTCAAAAATGTCAAAGAAAAACCGCAGTTTACTAAGGTAAAATTAAGAAGTGAAAATTTTTATTTTCATAATGAAAGTGGGTTTATATTTGTCCAAAAGGAGATTCTGTCTTCTGGACTAGTGTTTCAGCAACAAGGAAACCACTGAAAAGTTAAAAGTTCTCCTTTTTAAAAAAATAATACTTTTCTCATACTGATAATATACCTGTTTACTTGGTTCTGAGTAACTCATAGGTTTTATTTTATTAATTAATTTTATTTGGCTGTGCCACGTGGCTTGCAGGACCTTCGTTCCCCAACCAGGGGTTGAACCCAAGCCCCCTGCAGTGGAAGTGCAGAGTCTTAGCCACCAGACTGCCAGGGAAGTCTCCAAAGTTTTCTTTTTACTTTTCGGCCGTGCCGTGCAGCATGCAGGATCTCCGTTTTCTGACCAAGGATTGAACCTGTGCCTCCTGCAGTGGGAGCCTGGAGTCTTAGCCACTGAACTGCCGGGAAGTCCCCTCTTAGCTTTTAAAAAATAAAACCTACTCTCAAAAGACAGGGTTTTTCCTGCCCATGAGGATATATACTTTTATAGAAGAATGTGCGATTGATTGAAAACTCTATCCTCAAGGAGGAATCATTCAGTTTGGCCAATGGGCCTTTGGAATAGGGTCCTCCAAGGTGATACTTAGACAAAGACAACAGTCGTTTTTCCATAGGAGTGCTAGCACGTAACCTTGTAAGATGGCTACTGGCCATAAGCTCCCTGTTTGGGCAGTAGAGGGAGACAGAGTGCTTTTCTCTAGCTTTGCAAACGAAAGTCCCCAGATTCATCCTATCTGCACTCGCTTAGATGGCATTAAAATAGAAAAGGAAACACTCAGCCATGTCCAACTCTGCGACCTCGAGGACTGTAGCCCTCCAGGCTCCTCTGTCCATGAGATTTCCCAGGCAAGGATACTCGAGTCGGTAGCCTTTCCCTTTTCCGGGGCCTGGGGGTAGGTGGGCGGGGTTGGGGGGGACGGTGTCTTCCCAACCCAGGGATCGAACCCGTGTCTCCTACGTTACTCTCAGATTCTTTATTGTCTGAGCCACCAGGGAAGCCCACATACCCACCCATTGACTTTTGCTGGGGGAATTGTACTATGCAGTCCCCCTTAAACCAAACTAGATCATTTCCAGAGTTAGGGTCAGAACTAAGGTTTTAAAAACACAAGGGCCCTGTGCAAGAGGTGTGGATACTTAAAAAATCTGGGGACTGGCCAAAAGAGATCAATGAATCTTGAATATGTATGACCATAAATGTTCAAGGGCAAAAGAGTTTCAAGATAATACAGAAGGTAACCAAGCAGATCTTTCCAGTGCCCGGAGGGAACATGCTCGCGAACTTCACAGAATGTAAAAGCGGAGGGGAGCCTGGAGTGAGGATGTGACGGAAACACGCGGCAGATACTGACCTTCCTTGGGGCTTAAGAAACATCCAAAGCAGCTTCAGTTTGAGAATCTGAGAAAGGAGATCTTCCGGCTGAAATAAAAGTGAGGAGTGACGACCGTGTTTAGGGACAAGCGTCGCAGCTGTGTACGTGTGTGTGTTCAGTCGCTCAGTCGTGTCCGACTCTCTGCGACCCTGTGGACTCTAACTCACCAGTCTTCTCTGTCCAGGGAGGTTTTCAGGCAAGAATACTGAGTCTGTTAGTCACTCAGTTGTGTTTGATTCTTTGTGACCCCAGGGACTGTAGCCTGCCAGGCTCTTCTGTCCATGGGATTCTTCAGGTAAGAACACTTGGAGAGGGTTGCCATACCCTTTTCAATTGGATCCTCCCAACCTAGGGATCGAACCCGGGTCTCCTATATGACAAGCAGATTCTTTACCCTCTGAGCTACAAGGGAAGCCCGTTAGGTGTCAGCAGGTCCTTAATAAGAACAGAGGTGGCAGTCATTAAAATATGAGACTGAAAAAGTGACTACTTGCCCTCAAAATGCTGTGAGGTTAGTGTTATTAGATAAAACTCTCCATCAGAGCAGCATGTATGTGCTGAGAACCCAGAGGTGAAAGGAGAAATGGAAACCTGCTGGGAGACCCTGGATCAGGAGGAAAGAATCCTCAGACCAGTGCTGGAGCTTGAGCTGTGCTTGTTACAGATGTACAGCTTAGCCAGAAGGCAGCAGTGTCTCAAATCTATCCTCAAATCTATACAGAGTGAGGTAAGTCAGAGGAGAAAAACAAGTATCGTGTATTAACACATATAGGAGGACTCTAGAAAAATGGTGCTGATGAACCTGTCTGCAGGGCAGGAGTAGAGACGCAGACGTGTGCGGACACGGGGCGAAGGGCTGGGGGGGGGCGGGTTGGGAGAGTGGGGTTGCTGTATACACAGCACCACGTGTGGAATAGAGACGGCCTCTGTACAGCACAGGGGGCTCCGCTTGGCGCTCTGTGATGGCCTGGGGCGGGGGGGGGGGTGCGAGGAAGGCCGAAGAGGGAGGCCAAAGACGAATGCACACATCTGTGTCATTGTACAGCAGAAAGCAGCGCAGCGTGCCAACGCAATTAGACTCCACTGAAACACGAGCGGAGATTCATGCCACGGATGCTGCTTGCTTTATGCCTCTCCGTAGAAAGTGGCTCAGTCTCTAACGTCACTGTAATACTGTATCTTTGTAGTGAGAAAATGTTCTTGATGTCTTACTTGCAAAAAGAAAAAAGACAATTTGGAAAATTGTAAGAGAATTGTTATATTTACCTTTATCCTGAAAACGGGTACTTGAAGAAAATTGGGTTAAAAAGAGTTGAGGAAGAGAAAGAAGATATGTATAGTAATTCTGAGAGGAGCCTGTAGGGACACTTTTTATCATTTTGGAGGTTGAGGGTGGAGGTTTTCATTATGTCCAATGACACTTGGAAAACATGACTTTCCCTGTCTGGTTGCTTTTCATTTTCAGACATGAGTTCAGAGATATTGGAATCTCAGAAGTAAGGTGTGCTGAATGTGTGCCTCTAAGGGGTGCTTAGAGAGAGAAAGATTTTCCTAAAACAATCTGAAATTTTTGAAAGAGAAGGGGAAAAAAGAAGGGAAGGGAGTTATGGGCTCTATAAGTGAATGCGTGAGTTGCACCAGTTGAAAATTCCAGTGCTTCCAGGAAGCCTGGGGAAACAAGAAGGGTGGCTTATAGCACGCTCTGTGGGTGAAAGAGAAACAGTGGTGGGGCTGGGCCCCGGCACTCAGCTAATCCCTTCCCACAGACTAAGGTGGCGGAGAGCACACTCTCTGTGGGGGAAAGAGAGACAGTGGTGGGGCTGGGCCCCGGCACTGAGCTAATCCCCTTACACAAACTCCGCCTGGAGGGCCTCTTAGTTTGGGTTCTCCCGGAAGCGGGCGCAAGACTAGGATTTGTGTGCGGTAGTTTATTTGGAAGCGTTGTGGGTGTACAGGCAGGAGAGCAGGGAAGTGAGACAGGGACTAACAGGCGCTAACAAACCGCTTACTGGGGTGGAAAGTCAGAGCTCGAAACTCTCGGCGACTTCTGGGGTTTATTAGACCACACGAGATGACAACCAATCCCCCACCCGACCTCTGCTGCCTCTGGCCTGCCCTCTACGCAAGCTGGATATGCTTCTGACCAAAGAAAGCCCTTAATCTGAGTGACAGGTGCTTTCGGTAGGGAGCATCAGCTTGCCCCAGGTAGTGAGGGCCAGCAGCCGCAGGAAATCAGAGCACCGGCGGGGAGAGTCAAGAGGAGGTGAGCCGGCGAGAAGAAATTCACGGGAAACATCTTCGACTCTCATCTGAAGTGCGGGCTCGCTCTCAGTCGCTCGGTCGTGCCCGACTCTTCGTGACACTGCGGACGGTAGCCTGCCAGGCGCCTCCGTCCACGGCACTTTCCGGCAAGCGTCCCGGAGTGGGTTGCCGCGGCCTGCTCCAGCTGCGATGTATAGTCAGCCGTTCGTTTTCAGAACTTTAATAGGGCACATGTATGCAGCAGAACATCACTCCGCCATAAAAACGGACACAACTGAGTCGTTCATGGTGAGGTGGATGGACCTAGCTAGAGTCTGTCATACAGAGTGAAGTAAGTCAGAAAGGGAAAAACAGATATTGCATATTAATGCATACCTGTGAAATCTAGAAAAGTGCCACAGATGAGCCCATTTACAGGGCGGGAATGGAGACAGAGAGGTAGAGAACAGGTGTGTGGGCATGGGAGTGCTGAAGGGGGCTAGGGTGAGCTGGGAGATTGCCATTGACACATATACACGACCAGGAGTACGGCAGACAGCTAGTGGGGCGCTGCTGCACATCACAGGCTGCTCAGCCTGGTGCTCCGTGATGACCTAGAAGGGTGGGGGGTGGGTGGGAGGGGGGAGGCCCAGGAGGGAGGGGACGTATGTTCACATAAGTGACTCACTTTGTTGCACAGCAGAAACTAACCCAACATTGTAAAGCGACTCTGCCCCAATTAAAATAAAATAAAATGTCCCCCGTTCTAGAAAGCTTAATGCATTTCATCAAGTGTAGCGATGGTTGAGGGGATTTAGGGAGGATAAGAATGGGCATCTCCATTTTACCCGTGGAAAAATGGCAATTATACAACTTGGCCACAATCACTCAGTTTTAGTGATGGCATTAGAGCCGGGCTGATGCTTGCTTATAGAATCCCTTGCCTGGGACACTTTCTCTTAGGCTTTACTTCAACAGTGCAAAATACATCTCAGAAATAAGGCCCACGAAGTGAATTTTCAAGGATGGTTGAGGGCCCTGGGGCAAGAAAGGTGACGCAGTGGTGTAACCTATGTTGTTTGGGATATAGTGGCCAGAACTGTAGCCTTGACATCAGACAAACCCAAGTTCAGAGGCTGAGTGCGCCATTTACAGACAGTGTGAACCTTAGTTATCTTCTCCAAACTTCAGTTTCACAATATGCTAAATGTGGGCAATAATCCCATGTGGGTTTGCTCTGAGGATTAACCAAGATAATAAGTGCGAAAGAGCTTTGTAAACCTCCAAGAACCACACATAAAAGGCATTAACAAAATAGTCCAAGAGGTACGTGAGGAAGTCAGTACAGCTTCCATCTCTAGCATTTCCATGGAGACTATGAAAATATAGCAGGCTTTTAGTTGCATTTCTATGATTTTAGAAATCTTTTTCAGGGCCCAGGACGAAAGCTGGTGGAATTGAAACGCTGGGAGATTAGGAGCAGAACTTGAGTGTGAGCTGGTAATCTCCCTTCGCAGCAACATATTGACAAAGTAGCGCTCAAGACGGATTTCCACGGCACAGGACATCCATTCAGTCAGCTGCTTCCTGTAGACAGAAAGCAGTGAGTCCAGCTTAAGGAAGCAGAGCCCAGGGGGCAAGAGTTCAGGGGCCTTCCAAGGCTGCGGTCGTCGCTGCCTGTCAATGGCCTGACCACAGTTCCAACAAAACTCCAGGAGAGCCCTCGCCATCATCAACACTTGCGTTGCCAGAGGTGCTGTACCAAAATACCGCAGACTGCGCAGCAGAAAGAAGGGAAATGTATTTTCGTTCAGTTCCAGAGGCCGGAAGTCCGCGATCCAGGCGTCCACGGATTTGGCGTCTCTGAAGGCCTCTCGTTTTGCCTTGCTGGTGGCCACCTCCCCCCGTGTCCCCGTGTGTCCTTTCCTCTCTGCATATGTCTCCCTGGTGCTTCCTCCTCTTGAACAATAGTCCTGTTGGTTTAGGGTCCCACCCTTATGGCCTCATGTAACCCACATTAGCCCCATCTCCAGGGCTCCTCAGGCGGCGCTAGTGGTATGGAACACTCCCGCCGGCGCAGGAGACATAAGAGACACGGGTTTGACCCCTGGGTTGGGACGATCCCCCAGAGGAGGGCACGGCGACCCACTCCTGTGTTCTTACCTGGAGAATCCCATGGACAGAGGAGCCTGGCGGGCTACAGTCCATGGGGTTGCAGAGAGTCAGACACAACTGAAGCTTCTTAGCACACATGCATCTCAAGATGAAGAAGATGATACTAGAGGGAACAGCTAAGATGGAAGCTGAGATGAGACATTATAGGAAGGGTCCAGCTTCTGTGCGTTTACACAGGCCGACATCCTGGGACACAGCCGACGCAGCTGGTTTCTCTTTTAAAGGCAAGCGGGAGACATATTTCAAAGCACCAGTTTAAGCTGCTCTTTTTTATTTTTCACAAAGAAGCCCTCAGGGTTTGCAAATCTACAAATAGATACTTTTCCATTTTCATTCCTAATGAGAAGCATAGAGTGCTTTTTTAAGATTACCACGTCTGATGATCTGAATGCTAGTTTGGTGAGTTAGAGACAAATACATTTCTTTTAAGTTGAGCTCCTCAAATGACATCTCTGTTCCTATTCCATTTTATTAAACCGAGAATCAGATAGAAGGTGCAAAATTCGATAGGCTCATTCTGTTTTCAGGCCAGGTTCTAGGCTCCTGAAGAAAATGTGAGTAAGCCTTAGTCTTTATCTTCGAGGAGCTTACAGCCTAGGAAAGTCACACATCCAGGCCTAATACGAGCTTGTCTGTACAGAAGGGCTTCTTGCCTGGCAGCAGAGGTGAGGGCAGTGAGAGAGGAACTAGGAAGCAAACGAGAGGAGGCAGACGACGCACAGAGCTAAACAGATGGTTGGATAACATCCCCGACTCAGTGGGCGTGAATTTGGACAAACTCTGGGAGATGGCGGAGGATAGAGGAGCCTGGAGTGCTACGGTCCATGGGGTTGCGAAGAATCAGACACAACTTAGCGTCTGAACAACGGAGGATAGAGGAGCCTGGAGTGCTACGGTCCATGGGGTTGCGAAGAATCAGACACAACTTAGCGTCTGAACAACAACAACAAAATATCACAAGGCGATTTGGAAGAGTGCTATAAATAGAAGGACACACATGTGTTTTTCATAATCTCAGCAAAAAGCTTCATGG
Organism: Capra hircus; assembly: GCF_001704415.2. NCBI lineage: Eukaryota > Metazoa > Chordata > Mammalia > Artiodactyla > Bovidae > Capra > Capra hircus. Next base: position 1,537,699 of record NC_030822.1, read on the forward strand.
TGGAGATGGCTTTAATTTGAATCTTCAAGGGAAAATGAGAAAGGAAAACTGGGGCATTCCAACCCCGGGGAAAGGCAAGAAGTAAGGCAAAGAGGAAAAGTGCTTGGTGTGTAGGTGGAGAGAGGAGCTCCTTTACTGAGGATCCACTGTGCCTTTTCGGGTGTGTAGGATGAAGTAAGGTACTTGGTAGTAATAAAAGAGAATTAGCATATACCGACTACTATATGGGTGGTAAAGAACCCACTTGTCAATTCAGGAGACATAAGAAATGTGGGTTTGATCCCTGGGCTGGGAAGACCCCCTGGAGGAAGGCATAGGAACCCACTCCAGTGTTCTTGCCTGGAGAATCCCATGGACAGAGGAGCTTGATGGGCTATGGTCCAAGGGTTGCAAAGAGTCAGACACAACCGAAACAGTTTAGCACACAGCACACATTGAGTGTATAGAAAACAGATAACCAACAAGGACCTACTGTGTAGCACAGGGAACTCAATAATCACCTACAGGGAACTCTGTAATCACCTACATGGGAAAATCTGAGAGTGAATGCGTGTGTGTGTGTGCACAACCGAATCACTCAGCAGCAGGCCTGAAACTAACACAACATTGCAAACCAGCTGTGCCCCGACATAAAATAGAAAGTAAAATGAAAAAGAGAGAGAGATACAGCAAGAAAGGCGTGTTGGGCTAGTTGGGTTTGACTGCCAGGCTGGAGAAGTTGCATGTTATCCTGTAGGCAACAGGCAAGTTGTTGCAGTTCTGAACACGGTGGATAGGAGTGAGAAGGGGAAGCAGAGGGAGGTATGACCTGAGGTCCCAAGCCTCCTGTGCGTGCTCGGAGATTTTACCTGCAAAACACACATTTAAAGATAAAATTACTAATAACTTGAAAATAGCAACTGCAGAGCATTAAACCCCAAGGATGGAGCCCTCCTAAGCATGGGTCCCTGTATGATGACAACGCCTGCATGTCTGTGAGGCAGGCTCTGGAGTGGCCTTTCAGAACACCGTTTCAGTAGAATGGGCGTGGAAACAGTGGAGGCTATGGTGCAGTGGATTGAGGGTATGGCGGGAGACGATGTAGATGACGATCTTAATGGTACAAGGAGGGATACTGGTGGAGAACAAGGGTCTGTTAGGGTGGGAGAAAGCCTTCTGAGAGTTTTGGGGAAAGGATGGGTAACTTAAGCATGCTTGAGGACACACAGGGTAAGAGCAAGTGAGAGAAGGCATGGCGGGTGGACCAGTAGCTACGGTAACGCTCTCACAGGAGTAAGCAAAGACGGGATCAACAGCATGCTTCGAGGAGGAGGAGAAGGAAGAGGGCACGGCAAGGTCCGAGCTAGGAAGGCAGAAGGGGGCAGTGTGAAATTAGATGGGGTGACTGAAGTGACATAAAATCAGGTGGCCCCAATCTTAGTAAAGAATATGGCGTCACCCGTGGAAAGGGCAGAGACCTCAGTGGGGCTGAGGACTCGCGAGAAGCTTGGGAGATTCTGGGTAAACTGGCGGATGGAAATCAGTCAGCGGTCTTAGAGCCTTTTGTTCTTCAGTCGCTCAGTCGCATCCAATTCTTTGCGACCCCATGAACTGCAGCGTGCCAGGCTTCCCTGTCCTTCACTATCTCCTAAACTCAGCCATGTCCATTGAGTTTCAAATATGTTGCTAATCAGTTTTGTGGCTTTGGGTGGATCACTTCATCTCTATAAATCTGTTTAATCCTCAATCAAATTAGATATTTACAAAATAACACATATTTATAGTGTTCAGTATTCTAGGTACTTTATGTCTGTTAACTTGATTCTTACGACAACCCCATAGTGAGAAAGAGAGGTATGGAGAGGCTAAGTGACTTGGCCGAGACTTCCAGGCACAGGGGGCTTGGGGACGGGGAGAGCTAGAGTCTGAACCTGTACATCTGGCTGTAGGGAGGGTCCTTGTCTCCACTGGGCCGCTGCTGTCTTGGGTACCTTAACCCCTCGTGATCTGTTGAGTCTTAAAAGGCACTGACATCCATAAGTCCACAAAATTAGCATTTTAAGAAGACTAGTATCTTCTTCACTCTTTGTAAGTCCAAAGCGTCTTTCCTCAGTGAACCCACAGGTCAGGGTGCCGGGGAACGTAGGCTCTGGTCCCCCAGCCGGCGCCCCAGTGAGCTCATCGCAGGAAAGCCTTGCAGTGGCCGCGAGGTGGCAGCATTCAATCAAAGATATGTGGCCTTGCGCTAACTGAAAAGTCAGGATTGGCCCCTTCCTTCTTCACTTTTCTAAAACCCCAGAGTATACCTGTTTGATGGTGGAGTCTGGGCTTGATCGTCTGAGGTTCCCAACAGTGAAGGAGTCACAGGAGTCCAAGCCGCAGCGTACCCGCTGGGAACTCAGAGCCTTTGGGAGAGAAAAGGAGGGAGGTAGATTCAGGGCCACAAGGAGCTGATGAGCAGCGGGTTCTCTGCCACCAGCACCCAAGACTGTTCCGTTTTACCTCGCTAGCAGTCTCCATTTCAAGCTGTTTAATTTGGTCTATAATATTAAACACGGATAAAGGGGAGGACTAAATTATTTTATGGAAACAGATGTCCTGACTAGATTATCTCAGTTAGGGTGTAAGACGTACCAGGTGACGTTTTCTCTTTCCCTTCTTTCCACTCCTTTGCCTCTTCTCTTCCCTTTTCCTTCTTGTTCTTCCTCCACTGCCCCCCTCCCTGCTCCTCCCCTCTCCCCCTCCTCCCTGCTCTTGCCCTCCCCCCTCCCTGCTCCTCCCCTCTCCCCGCTCCTCCCCTCTCCCCCTCCTCCCTGCTCCTTCCCTCCCCCTCCTTCCCTCCCCCTCATCGCTCCCTTCCCCTTCTCTCACCTCCTTCCCCCCTCCTCCTTCTTCTCCTTCCTCCCATTCTTATCCCTTCTCTATCGCTCTTTTTAAATCTCTCTCCCTCTTCCTCTCTCCATTCCCCCCTTGATAGTCGTAGTGATCAAATAAAAGAGCAATGAGGAAGGTCTAGTCTTAGAGTAGGATGTGCCGGTCAGAAGATGAGGTCCATAAAATTCCAAGAGTGGTGCAAAAACATCCTTGCCCTTTCAGCACCTAGCTTGCCACTTACTTTGGCCACTTTTTTTTTTTTAATAAAAGTTTAAATTTATTCTACACAAAATGAAAATACTTTCATATAAGAAACGGGTTAATAAGCTTCCCTTTTTTAGCTGGCTCCATTGGAGAATGCGTCTGTGAGTCCCTGTGGAAAAGAGGACGCTGTTCTAGATTCTGAGAACATCCCTGCTCTTGGGCGTGGACCCCCGAAAGGAGTAGCAGAGCACAGCCCTCAAGTGTAGACTGAGCGAGCCAGGCTCGAGCGACTCCTGCTGGAGTGACGAGATGCCCCAGGCTTGACTGGTGCAGTCCTTGCTCTAATCTTGGAAGCAATCATCTCTCCAAGGAGCCCAGGTTCCTTTTGTTAGAGATTATTATTACAAAGATTGGGGTGCTATGTATAAACTGAAATTTTTACAACTGTAAGACTGGAGACATAATAGAGTTCTTATAGAGTTGGGCGAACATTAAGTGAAATAACAATTAAAATTTCTCCCCATTTAGTCTTAGAAGGCAGAGAAGGCAATGGTACCCCCACTCCAGCACTCTTGCCTGGAAAATCCCATGGACAGAGGAGCCTGATAGGCTGCAGTCCATGGGGTCGCAAAGAGTCGGACACAACTGAGTGACTTCTCTTTCACTTTTCACTTTCATGCATTGGAGAAGGAAATGGCAACCCACTCCAGTGTTCTTGCCTGGAAAATCCCAGGGATGGGGGAGCCTCATGGGCTGTCGTCTATGGGGTCTCACAGAGTTGGACATGACTGAAGTGACTTAGCAGCAGCAGCAGTCTTAGAAGGAAGTGAAGTCACTCAGTTGTGTCCGACTTTTTGTGACCCCATGGACTGTAGCCCGCCAGACTCCTCTATCCATGGAGTTTTCCAGGCAAGCATACTGGAGTGAGTTGCCATTTCCTTCTCCAGGCAATCTTCCTGACCCAGGGATCGAACCTGGGTCTCCAGCACTCCAGGCAGCCTCTTTACCGTCTGAGCCACCAGGGGAGACCAAAAATATTTATTCATTTGGTTGTGCTGAGTCTTAGTTGTGGGATGCAAATTCTTAGTTGTGGCATGTGGGATCTAGTTCCCTGACCAGGAATCGAACCCATCCCCCGCCTTTGCAGCATGGAGTCTTAGCCACTGGGCCACCAGGGAATTCCCAGAAATGAAACCTGCAAGGTGTGGCAGCAGCGGGATTCGAAGCCACACCATCCAAACGACTGGAGCCTGAATCCAGGGCCTTACACCACTCAGCCACACTGCCTCTGAGTTATAGAGCCAAGTCCTGTCACTCACAGGAAGGCTTCCATGGGCAGAGTGGGGATGGTTGGACCCAGCAGCTCCTTTGAAGGCATTTTGATGGAACTTGATCATCAATCATTTTAGCCTTTGCTTGAAGGCCTGGCCTTCCCCCGGGCCTCTCTGCCTCTTTCATATCACAGTGATGTCTCATTCCCTCGGGAAAGTGGTGCTTTGATTCCTTGTTTGCGCTGTACTGAGCCCTGGGTTGGGGTTGAGAACTTAGGGAACATCCTCCCAGAGGATTCCACATCTACAGAGATGGCTGGTTCCAAGCCTCTCCTGTAGTTTGGTACCACTCACTTAAGCTCTGAAACAAACTGTAACGGTGGCTGAACTGCCTTTACGCTCACTCCGTAGCCTCAGGAAATCTTTTACTTTTTGAAATCTGAGGCCTTCAGAGACTGAACAGTCCCTCTTTTCCTTTGCAGGCTTCAAAAGCCCTGTAGTTGAAGGCAGCTCTGAATTAAGACCTCAAAATTCCCAAGGAACTGGGTTTGATTTGCCTGACTTTTCTTTCCCCAGTGTTCTTCATATTGTTGATAAAAATAATGGGTTTGTCTAAGAGAAAGGGGCTCAGAAGAAGGTATAATAAAGGACTCAATTCCATTTTCCCCACTTTTCCCTGCTGTGTGAAAACCTGAGATGAGACTAAATCACCTAGGCAATTTTTTGGTCACCTTTTCTTAAACAGAAAATGACACAGTCATTTTTATGTAGAACGCTGCTACCAGCTGGTGTTAATAAAATCCAGGAACCGAGGTTATATGATTGACCAGTTGGTTTTAAAATTTTTTTATTTTTTTAATTGAAGTGTAGTTGATGTAGTGTTGTGCTAGCTTCTGGCATACAGCAAAGCGACCCAGTTACGGGCGCATGTATGCACATATGCGTTCCTTCATATATACACGTGTACTCTTCTTCATTATGGTGTATTACAGGAGGTTGAACACAGCTCCCTGTGCTGAACGGTAGGACCTTGTTTATCCACTTTATATACAGTAGCGTGTATCTGTTAATCCCAGACTCCTAATGTATCCCTCCCCAACCTCCTTCCCCATTTGGTAACCATAAGTTTGCTTTCTCTTGATTGACCAACAGTTTAATAAAAAGATAAATTCAGTTGTATTGAGGACCCACCATAGATCACACAGTGGCTAGATTTTCTCATATTTTATCTTACTTAATTCTATGTTATTAGAGGAAATTGGTGGAGAAGGCGACGGCACCCCACTCCAGTACTCTTGCCTGGAAAATCCCATGGATGGAGGAGCCTGGTGGGCTGCAGTCCATGGGGTCGCGAAGAGTCGGACACGACTAAGCAACTTCACTTTCACTTTTCACTTTCATGCACTGGAGAAGGAAATGGCAACCCACTCCAGTGTTCTTGCCTGGAGAATCCCAGGGACAGGGGAGCCTGGTGGGCTGTCGTCTATGGGGTCTCACAGAGTTGGACACGACTGAAGCGATGCAGCAGCAGCAGAGGAAATTGGCTTGCCTACAGTCCCACACTCGTAAGCATTAAAGCTATGATTCTCACTCAGCTGTTGAGTTTCTAGTCCATCCGTTCATTTAACAAATATTTAAGAATCTGCTCTGCTCCTGGCACTGGCCCGGGCAGTGGAGATTGAGGCACAGAACGGGTACACGCTTTATCTCTTTTTCATGGCATTTAGTCTAACAGTTTTCCACTGAGAGTCTTCTTTGGAAGGTTCCCCCATGGAATGTGATGGCTGAGGGTGATTCTTTAAACCCCTTAAGAAGCAATTTTGATAACACTTTTATTTGAAGATTATCTGTCTTGCTGATTTCGACTTTATAATCCCTTCATCCTTAAAGTTTTAATGTTTTTCATTTTTCAACACACTTTCTTATTTTTTTATTTTTTAATTTATTTGGCCACACCACACTGCTTGTAGGATCTTAGTTCCCTGACTGGTGATTGAACCTGGGCCCTTGGCAGTGAAAGTGCAGCCTCTTAACCATTGGACCACCAGAGAATTCCCTCTTATTTTTTACTTATTAAATAAAGCAATATCTTTACTATTTGTTAAAATGTCTTTGCCTTTTCAAGGCTCCTTCTGGTATTTATTTTAGGGCTATGCAGAAAAGCTTGTCCTCTGGAGGGCTTTGGTGGGAAGGGCACAGCACTCAGCAATGGGGTGTGGATTCAGGCTGTGAGAGAGGGTGCTGGGGACAAGTAGGCCCTTCCTGTCTCCACCCTGAATCTGGATTCTCTCTGCTGCTTTGGGTCTGGACACATTTATGGACAGTGATGGCAGTGCATAATGGAAAGGATTGTCCATCAGGAGAACAGAAACACTTTGAGGGCTAATAATGTACCAAGATGCCATTCTGGAGCAATTCAATATGGGGAGTGGGTAATAAAGGTTAGAGATCAGACCTACAGGTTGCTGCGAAGTTGCTGTCAATTCAGTCGTGTCCGACTCTGTGCGACCCCATAGACGACAGCCCACCAGGCTCCCCCGTCCCTGGGATTCTCCAGGCAAGAACACTGGAGTGGGTTGCCATTTCCTTCTCCAATGCATGAAAGTGAAAAGTGAAACTGAAGTCACTCAGTTGTATCCGACTCTTAGCGACCCCATGGACTGCAGCCTATCAGGCTCTTCCATCCATGGGATATTCCAGGCAAGAGTACTGGAGTGGGGTGCCATTGCCTTCTCCCGACCTACAGGTTAGGTACAAATAATTGGGTGGTCAGCATTAACCAAGAAAATTGACTAAGCATTTGAGAAGATGTTTTGGAATAGAATTCAGAGACCACGCTAAGTCAGCTGCCTTTCATTCTTGGGGCTTTTCCGTCTTGCTTGTCGTACCTCTTGTTGAGGAAGACGCTGGCTTTATGAAATAGGAGGGCGGATATCTCTTTAGTTGCGGGACCAAGGTGCTCGGCATGCAGTTTCCCTTCTGGGACCGCCTCACCAACGAGCAGCGGTATCTGGCTGGAGCTCTAGGTCTCGCACTAGTCCGCTGATCTCACCGAGTCTCAGTTTCTGCATACAGATGCCTCTATACGTGAACATGGAGAACCCCATGGACAGAGGAGCCTGGCGAGCCACAGTCCATGGGGTTGCGAAGAGTCGGACGCGACTTGGTGACTGAGCACACACGCCACATACACCGGACTATGGCCTATAATGCATATGTGTGCTGTGAAGTATATAACACACATAACTCATGGCATCGTGGTTCCATGAACTGTGAACACAAGTAGCGTTTTAGAATGTCTTGAACAGCGGCTCTCGACCAGGGATGACGCCGTGGACCTTTGGGACGTCTCACAGGGTCTGGAGACACAGCTGGTTGTCGCAACTAAGGAAGGGGGTATGCTCCTGGCGTCTAGTGGGCAGAGGCCAGGGAAACTGAAAACCTCCTGCGAAGCACAGGACAGCCTTTCCCCCGCCGCTGCCACCTACAACCAAACGGCTGTTCAGCTCACAATGTTCACGGCGCCGCGGCTGATGAATCCCGCTCTGGGCCTTTGTGCAGATACTGCGATTAAGAGGCCCCAGTGTCCTCCTGTGAGCTGTCAGGGGCTGCCTCCTGCAGATGGTAGGGTATTGCGTCTGCTCCCTTAGAGAGCACACACACGCCAAGTATCAAAAGGGAAAAAATAAAATAAAAAGGACTGGCTAAACATTACAGTCCCGTGGCCAGTGACTGCAGCCATGAGATTAAAAGACGCTCACTCCTTGGAAGGAAAGTTATGACCAACCTAGACAGCATATTCAAAAGCAGAGACACTACTTTGCCAACAAAGGTCCGTCTAGTCAAGGCTATGGTTTTTCCAGTGGTCACGTATGGATGTGAGAGTTGGACTGTGAAGAAAGCTGAGGGCCGAAGAATTGATGCTTTTGAACTGTGGTGTTGGAGAAGACTCTTGAGAGTCCCTTGGACTGCAAGGAGATCCAACCAGTCCACCCTAAAGGAGATCAGTCCTGAATATTCATTGGAAGGACTGATGCTAAAGCTGAAACTCCAATCCTTTGGCCACCTGATGCGAAGACCTGACTCATTGGAAAAGACCCTGATGCTGGGAAAGATTGAGGGTGGGAGGAGAAGGGGATGACAGAGGATGAGATGGTTGGATGGCATCACCGACTCAATGGACATGAGTTTGGGTAAACTCTGGGAGTTGGTCATGGACAGGGAGGCCTGGTGTGCTGCGGTTTACAGGGTCGCAAAGAGTCGGACACGACTGAGCGACTGAACTGAACTGAACTGAAACGCGATAGAAAGTGGTGCAGGTTGGGAAGTTAATTGGTACATTACTGAATGGAAATCTGTCAATAAGCAAGGGAAAGATAAAAATAGAAAATTCTAGGAATTTATCTTAGGGGAAAGAAAGAGGTGTGAGAAACACCGACGAGGGTATTCCTTGAAGCACTGTTTACGATGGTGAAAAGTGGAGGCTAGGACTGGAGTATTGCCATGGTCCCTGAGTGACAGCGTTTCTCAGGCCAGCTGAGCCCATCTTCTGATGCCAGCTGCCACACTCGTCTGTGCGATTATCATCCGAACTCAAGAGGCTGGACTGTCTCCTTTCATGGAATAAGAAAGGCTCCTTATCAGTCTGATTGCTGCAGTTTCAGATAAACCAAAGTCACGAAGAGCTGAAGCGTTTTCTCCCTTGAATTCCTTCTTTCTCCCTTTCTCTCCTTCCTCCACGTCTTAAAACTGAATAAATAAAATCTCAAAAACTAGTCTACGAGACATATCGTGGTTTTCCCAAGGATGTAAACAGGTAATAATTCAAATTTTGAGTGCGCAGACTTTGGGTTCAGAAGTATAAAGATGGGAATTTAGTTCTGACCTGTACTAATTAGGTTGTTCTGGTCACTCTTAAGTGCCCAGGCCTTAACTTCCTCATCTATAAAGTGGGCATAATCAGTTCAGTTCAGTTCAGTTCAGTGTCTCAGTTGTGTCCGACTCACTGCGACACTATGGATTGCAGCACGCCAAGCCTCCCTGTCTATCGCCAACTCCCAGAGTTTACTCAAAGTCGTGTCCATTGAGTCGGTGATGCCATCCAGCCATCTCATGCTCTGTAGCACCTGCCTTACAGGATTAACTGTTGTAATGTAACAGAAGGGTCTAGCGTGTGCCTCACACATAGACCTTTCTAGACATATGTTCGTTTCCTATTTTTATATCTCTCCTCTAAACTTTCATCTGAGTTTACGGCTCCTTTCTTAGGCTGAGTTGAAGTAAACCTCAGTGGAGAACAGCACAGAAGCAACAGAGTCCATCCTCTCGGGATTAAAGAGGACCCCCAACCTCCAGGTTCCCCTCTTTCTGGCATTTCTGTCCATGTACCTCATCACTTTGGGTGGGGATGGGGGGATTATGGTGGTCGTCTACTCAGACCCCCACCTCTACACTCCATGCATTTCTTCCTTAGCAGCCTCTCCTTTGCAGATCTGGGCTACTGATCAGCTCCTAAGATGGTGGCGGCACTGCCCTCAGGGAACAAAGTCATCTCTTACAGGGTGTGCTGCTCAGGCCTCCTTCTTCGGGGGCTTTGCCACCGTTGAGGGCCTCCTCCTGGCCTCCATGGCCTATGACCGCCACGTGTAGGCCCCTTCACTACACCAACACCGTGACCTCAGGCGCGTGTGCCCTCCTGACAGTGGGCTGTTACACAGACACCTTCAGACTCTCCTTGTGGTTCAGATGAGATCAGTCGCTTTTTCTGCGACACGCCTCCACCCCTGGCTCTCTGGTGCTCCGCCGCACGCCGTCAGCCAGCTGGTCTTCTTCCTCGTGAGCGTCAGTGGCCTTTCACCCTCCCAGTCACCCTCATCTCCTCCCTCTTCACATGTGCCACCGTGGCACGGACACGTTCTGCAGGAGGAAGGAAGAAGGCCATCTCCTCCTGCACGTTCCACCTCCCGGCCATGTCCATCTTCTCCGGGACAATCATCGTCATGTACTTACAGCCCAGCTCCACCCGTCGGCGGACACGGACAAGGCAGCATCTGTGTTTTACTGGGTGGGTGATTCCCATGCTGAACCCCTTGATCTACAGGTTCAGGAACAAAGAAGTGAAAAGTGCTCTCTGGAAAATACTCAACAAACCTAATCCCCAGTCTTTCAGTGGTAGGAGGTAGGCCAGTACATAGGCCACCTGATGCAAAGAGCTGACTCATCAGAAAAGACCCTGATGCTGGAAAAGATTGAAGGCAGGAGGAGAAGGGGGCGACAGAGGATGAGATGGCTGGATGGCATCACTGACTCAAAGGACATGAGTTTGAGCAAACTCTGGGAGTTGGTGATGGACAGGGAAGCCTGGCGTGCTGTGATTCATGGGGTCACAAAGAGTCGGACACGACTGAGCGAGTGAAAAACAGCAACAACAAGGAAGTAGGCAGGTAATAATGGATAAAATTTCCTTCAGATTTAGACGCCATCTCATCTTTTGAGGTTTGGCAGATTTCAGTTCTTTCTTCTCCAAGAACAGTGCTTACTTCTGTGCTTAGGTGAAGTGGTAAAAAGCAACCCTTTTAAATGTCTCACTCAGAAGAAATAGCCTCATGTTTAGTGAACAACACCTTGGGATGTTAAAATCTTTCTTGCATTCATTTCCTGACATGCTTTAAGGCAGAAGATCAAAGCATAGACCGAATGCGCTGAGTTTCCCTCTCCTTATGTTAATTGGAGGAAATTTCCATTTGTTACTAAAATTGGGTATAAGGACTACATGTTCGTTGAATAATATTTATCATGGAATTATGCTTTTCATTTCTTTGATCCACGGATTTGAAAGTTAAAATTTTCTAATGCTGACAAAGGAGGTTTCAATATGTTTAATAGCGTCTCAGAGAAGGTTGTAGTTGAAAGGATAGGGCGCTGGTCCAAGAATAAGTCCTTCCCCCCACCACCCTTCTTGCCTGCTCGCATTCCCAACCTCACTCACAGGCTGTACACCTTTGCATTCTCCATCTCCAGCTAACATGTCCCCCACATTTTATTTATTTATTGGCTGCAGCATGCAGCCTGTGGGATCTTAGGGCCACACAAGGACTGACACTCTGCACTGGAAACTCAGAGTCATAACTGCTGGGCGACCGGGGAAGTCCTTCCCGCTAAAGTGTTAGCACAACCTTGGCAGGAAACAATGAGCCACCTTGCTTCAGTTGATAACTTGTTTAAAATTTAACTTGCATAACTGTATCTCTTTTTCGAGTGCCTGCACTCTGTTCTATGCTTTTGGCCCCAATCTAACATAACTGCCAAAGGTTGCAGAAGGTTTAAAGAAAAAAGTTTGCCCCAGGGCCATGAGAAAGGACGTTTGTCTGAATGAAGCGCTCGTGTTTCTCACCCTCAAGGTTGGCGAATCTCATGAATACACATGGTAGTTTTTGGTGCCCTCATCGCTTCTGCTTTTTCAATAATTCAGTTCACCTCCGAAAATCCTGTTCCGTTCACATGCTTTGTAATTAGATGAGGAAAAGTTAAAAGCCTGCGGAAATGTACTTCTTAAGACTGGAATGACATGGCTCACAGCCAAAGTCCAGCTTCTCGTCTGCTTTCGTGGGCTAGGCGGTGTGAACGGGTGTGAGTGGGTGGGAGGGGAGTGGTGATCAGTCTTACTTTTCATCAACTGTTTGATGTTTATAGTTACGAGGAGTCTAAGTTGTCACATACTTCGTGTTTTCAAGAGCTCAAAAAAAATCTTTTTAACCTTAAATGTGAAAACCAGAGATCTTTTTAAAAAAGGTTGTATTAATTTGTTTACTCTTAGCTCTGGTGGCCCTTTGTGGGCATGCCCAGGCTTTTCACCAGCTGCGCTGAGCAGGGTCTCCTCTCTAGCTGTGGTCTGCAGGCTTCTCCTTGCAGTGGCCCTCTCGTTTGGGAGCACACTCTCTAGGGCCCACAAGCTTCAATAGCTTTGGCACAGGGGCTCAGGAACTGCGATGCATGGGCTTCGTTGCACCACCAAATGTGGCATCTTCCCGGGCCAGGGATCAAACCCGTGTCCTCTGCATCGGCAGGGGAGTTCCTAGCCCCTGGACCACCAGGGAAGTCCAAAGCCAGAAATCTCAGTGGGCTAAATCAGGGAGCTTAGAAGGTCAAGTTGATTTTGAGATGATCAAACTCTACCATGCACAGGGCAGGCTCGGTCTGAGGAGGGTTGAGCATGGGTCTTGTGGAGAGAGAAGCAGAAAAGGACACGAGTACAACCTGGAGGAGAGACCTTCTCTAGCACCTGGTCACCATCAGCTGAATGCACTGGGAGCTTCTTGTGGATGCAAAGCCTCGACAGCCGGGACCCTCCCGCCCGCCTGCCTGAGCAGTGAGGACTTTTCAGCCACACACACCGGAGAACAGGCTTTAATGGCCAGGAGCCACTTCACCGAGGGGTCCTTCTCAGCATCTCATAGGAGTTACAGGGCTCACGGTGCCTGATTTGGAGGAGAGTGTTGGAAGCAGCTATGCGAGTATTGAGTGTATTCCACTCATAGCTCAGTTTCTTTTCCTACCTTGATATCATTACATTTTTCCTCTTCTTCCCCTTAAAAAAAATATTTACTTATTTTGGCTGTGCTGGGTCTCAGTTGCAGCCCATGGACTCATGGTTGGAGCAGGCAGGTGGGCCCTAGTTCCCCAGCCAGGGGTAGGACCTGGGCCCCCTGCGCTGGGGGCAGAGTCTTACCCCCAGCCCACAAGGGAAGCCCCTCTCCTCTTCTTCCCGCTCCTCTTTTCCTACTTCCTCTTTCCCCTTCTCCTCTTCTGGTTTCGTTTCCCTTTTTCTTTCAACCTCTTTTCATCCTCAGCCTGGGCAAGAGCTTCTCTCACCACTAAGCAATTAGGTCCTGTGAAAAATTAAAGTTTTTTGTATTAAAACTATGACAGTGCCCAGTAATGCGTGCTTCTGGGCATGTTTCTTTCTGCCTCTGTCTCCCAGTTTAGGCCAAAAAGTATGTGGCTCTCCTAAGAGTCGAAAGCCTAATGCCTACACGTTGCGTCTCTTTTAATTGAAGTCACCTCAAACTAGCACTGCAGTTGACGGCAAATCAGTATAAAGGTCCTAGTTCTAGTATCAAGGGCTGGATGAAAATTCTTACTAGTCTCGGTGGTATGACTTCTAGAAAGTCATTTGATTGCTTTGAACCCAGCATTTGGGATAAACTGTAAAGACGTGTGTGTGCGTGGTCACTTAGCCGTGTCCAGCTCTTTGCAACCCCGTGGAGTGCAGCCCGCTAGGCTCCTCTGCCCCTGGGATTCTCCAGGCTAGCATACTGGAGTGGGCTGCCGTCTCCTCCTTCAGAGGATCGTCCTAACGCAGGGACTGAACCCATGTCCCCTGCATGTCCTGTACTGGCAGGTGGATTCTTTACCACCAAGCCGCCGGGGAGCCCTGAACGGTGAAGATGGCATAAAATGAAGTGTGCCAACAGGCCCATCATAATGAGTGCACGTTTGATACAGTTGAGATTCCTGTAATAGTTCTCACTTAGCCATTCTCGTATGTTCCGCTTTGGGCTCCTGAGCTGCTCCACTCTTGTCTATTTGGGTCCAAGCCTTTATGCCCGTCCATTACTTACCTTCCTGTCCCCCAAGCTCCCAGTTCTGCAGCAGACCCATTTCAAGCTGATACTACATGAGCATTCATTTACACAAGCTCAGAAGGAGACGTCTTGTTTCCAATAAGACTTCAGTTACAGAATACAGATTACTGTGGGGAGTTTTTCATGTCCACATGGGAAATCTGTCAGACAGAGACTATATCCTCATCTGGTTATTAGCAATCCCCACCTTCTCCCTGCAGGAGTGGTCAGAGGCAGGACAGACACTGTGGGTAAGGCCTGCAACTCAAGTTAGCACAATAAAGGCCCAGGAGGAATTCCTGCCTGAAATGTCCAAAAGCAGGATGTAAAACACACATAAACTGGGACAATTATTTACATCAGGGTAGATTATCCTTTTGAATAAAGATCATGATTGAATTATTTTAAATAAGAGTCTCCCTTTGTGCATGAGATAATGTGTTTAGCTTTTATGTATATGGGAAGAAAAATTAAAATATGTAGAGTCCTGGACAGTTGAAGTGAACATTACTGACTCAAAGACTCTTTAGCCAAGATAGACTTTAAAAATAACCTACCCCAATTCTCTCATTTTACAGCTGAAAATTCTGATCCCTGCAGTTTAACTTGCTTCACCTCACAAGAACGAAATCTTACTTGACTCCTATCCATCCTTTACCTTCTGTAAAACTCTTGATGTATCAAAAGAAAGTTTTACTTTCATTGGTTCACTTGGAGATGGATTTTCGTGCTTCCATTTGGCAACTGAGGAAATCAGCTCTTTGAGAAGTTGACTTACTTGCTGAGTGGTAACAAAAGGAGCCCAGATTTGAACATAAGTCATGATGTGCCTGCTCAATCTTCTGAGAAAATAAAAGTAGCCTTATATTGTAGTAAATTTCAATAGATGACTTATTTGATGTATAAATCATTTAAAGGCAGCCTTTCATGATAAGTTCCTGCTGTGTGGCAAGGCAGTCTGGAGAATACAAACAGATTTAAGGATATCAGATATAATTCCTACTTCCACAAAGCAAATCCTCCTGCACACATGATGACCGATGTGATGCACTTTGGGATTCACGACTCAGCGTTCAATGGCTTGGCTGGCAGGAAGTGTTCCTCTATCTTACGGAGGCTGCATGGACCAGGGCATGTCACTCTTGTCATTCTGGGCTCTCTGAATGTTGCATCCGTGGAGACATGCATCCGTGGAGACAGCCAAACCCTGGCCAGGATTTACTGGGTACAAGCAACAGGAAAGGCATGGTGTGAGGTCTGTGAAGGAACCAGGAATAGACTGCATTTTTCCTGCTTCGGAAGGAGCTTGCAAATAGTGCTGCGGAACAAGACACATACTTTGAGATGGATGACCCCTGAAGGCTTTTGTGGTTATTTTTTTTTAAAGATGTTTATTTACTTTTGCTGTGCTGCGTCTCTGTGGCCGTGCTTGGACTTTCTCTGCTTGCGGGGAGCAGCGCTGCTCTTGACTGCCACGGCCTGGCTTCTCATTGCGGCGGCTTCTCTCTCTGTGGAGCACAGCCTTTAGGCAGCTGGGCTCAGGAGTCGTGGCACACGGGCTTTGTTGCTCCGTGCATGTGGGATCTTCCCAGACCAGGGATCGAACCTGTGTCTCCTGCATTGACAGGTGGATTCTTATCCACTGTGCCAACAGGGAAGTCCTGCGATCATTGTTAAGGGAGTAGTATAGAAAGAAAAACATTTAGGAAGCTATGATGGATGGAGGAGGGCCTCTCTAAAGCAATGACATTTTAACCAAGGCTTGAAAAGAAACAAACCGAAAGACCCTGGCAGTGAAACAATTGGAAGGGAAAGACCCGGGAATTCATTTCTCGTCTTTTTTAAAAAATGCATTTTTACTGGAGTGTAGTTGCTTTGCAGTGTTGTCTTACTTTCTGCTGTACAGCAAAGTGAACAGCGATATGTACAGCTGATACAGAGCTCACACGTTACACCTTCTCTCTTTTTGCATTTCCCTCCCATTCAGGTCACCACAGAGCACTGAGTAGATCTCCTGTGTCTGCAGAAGATCCTCACTAGTTATCTACTTTCAGAGAAGGCAATGGCACCCCACTCCAGTACTCTTGCCTGGAAAATCCCATGGACGGAGGAGCCTGGTGGGCTGCAGTCCATGGGGTCTCTAAGAGTTGGACACGACTGAGTGACTTCACTTTGACTTTTCACTTTCATGCATTGGAGAAGGAAATGGCAACTCACTCCAGTGTTCTTGCCTGGAGAATCCCAGGGACGGGGGAGCCTGGTGGGCTGCCGTCTGTGGGGTCGCACAGTGTGGGACACGACTGAGCGACTCAGCAGCAGCAGCAGCAGCAGCAGCAGCAATCTACTTTACACGCAGTGTCAGTAGCGTTTCGATCTTCCCAAACTCTATGGCCTCAGCTTGTTTCACTGAGTTTGAGAGCATCTGATAAATTATCTATTAAAAAAAAAGAAAAAAATATTTAGAACACTTCAGAGGTGACAAAGAATCCTGAAGGTGGGGAAAGCTCCTTGGAAGAGGTTAGAACTTGAGCCAGGCTCTTGAAGGGATGAGGAGAACGTCCAGAATTCCAAGACGGAAGAATTAGCCTCTAGTCAAAACTCTGCCACTTACTGGTGGTACCGTCTCCCTAGATTCCATACATGTGTGTTACTATATGATATTTGTTTTTCTCTTTCTGACTTACTTCACTTTGTATGATAGACTTGAGGTCCATCCACATCACTACAAATGACCCAGTTTCATTCCTCTTTATGGCTGAGTAATATATGTATATACACATACACCACATCGTCTTTATCCCTTCATCTGTTGATACTGCAGTAAAGACAGTCGAGACTTGCTCCTATCAAACTGTGTGAGGAACCTGGACTTACAAGAACAACTGTTTCTCCGCAGAGAAGTTACACTTTATGGGGAAACTTCTGTAGGATCTCACCACTCGCCTGTCCAGATCCAAGCCCAGGAGTCCTATCGCCTGTTTGCAACATGGGATTCCTCAGTCGCTGGTCTGTGATTGATTCACAAACCAGGTGTGTGTGGGGATTGGATAATATTTTTGTAGTGTACTTAACCAACTAAAAGTTAGTGTGTGTCTGCACTTGTATTTGTGTTTGTATAAAATGTTTGTTTTAAACTTCTTACAGATCAGTGAGAAAAAGCCAGACAACCCAATAGAAAAATACAAAATTTAATTGCTCAATCTATTGTTCGTGTTAATTTGGTTTATCTCTAGGGTAAAGATGGGCTATGTTGATGCGACCATTTTTGTCAAGTATTTCAGTGCACATATACAGTCAGTTCTCTGCTGCTGCTGCTAAGTCTCTTCAGTCGTGTCCGACTCTGTGCGACCCCATAGACGGCAGCCCACCAGGCTCCTCGGTCCCTGGGATTTTCCAGGCAAGAACACTGGAGTGGGTTGCCATTTCCTTCTCCAATGCATAAAAGTGAAAACTGAAAGTGAAGTCACTCAGTTGTGTCCGACTCTTAGTGACCCCATGGACTGCAGCCCACCAGGCTCCTCCGTCCATGGGATTTTCCAGGCAAGAGCACTGGAGTGGGTTGCCATGCAGTCAGTTCTCTAGGGTGTATCTATTTTAAAGTGTAATTGCTGACTCATAGGCTATATTCAGTTTCAACTTCACTAAATAATATGTTATTTTCCAAAGTGGTTTCGCCAATTTATCTTCCCATCAACAGTGTGTGAATTTCCACTGCCAACGCTTGGTATAACTGGGTTTTTAAATTATGCCAATTTGGAGAGAGGTCAGTGTTTTTCTTATTGTTGTCCTAATTTGCATTTATTTGATTACTGATGAAATTAAACACACATGTACGTTTTCCCCCCAGATCTTTCAGCTGTTTTTCTCTTATTGTATAAAAAGACAGCAAACCACAAATGGATACAAACAGATGCATGGCAGTGGATGTACAGAGGCTGCTGTTCTATTTTTGACTTGGATGGTAGATATATTGGAGTTTTCCATTGTTAAACTAAACCTACATGTTTTATGCACTTAAAATATATATATATGTCTCGCAGTAAAAATGTTAACAAGGTAAATCAAATATAGCTCCTATATTAAAGGAGTTTGTGTAAATTTTGGTTATGCTTTCTGTATAGGGTGTACTTCACAAGAGAAATGTTTTTTAAAAAAAGTATATCAACCAACTCCTGTATTAAAGAAGTTTATGGTATAAAGTAAACTGAGGACAATATCTAGGTATAAGTAGCTTTAGTTCTACGTGGAAAATTATAAACAGCTACAAGAGAGGCACGTGAAATGCTGCGGTTCAAGAGAGGAAGGCTCGATCCCGCGGTGGAGACTTGAAGAACACGGCATTTGCTCTGGACAAGAAAGAGACATACAGGGACATGACAAGGAGAGTCTGCAGATGTATTCAGCAAACAGTCTTGTTTGTCTGAAATGTGGTACTCTTGAAGAAAAATAATCGAAAATAGATTTGGAAGGCTGTGAGTTGGTGCCCGACTGTGGAGACCATTCTCTTTCCGATTAAGACTTTCAAGTTCACACTATAGATTCCAGCGCCACTAAAGAAAGCTTAGGCATTGTGCAGCTGCCAGAGCTCAAGGCAGAATCCCAGCCACTGCAGGAGAACATTCAAAGCGGCTTCGCGTCTGCATTTCTGTTAAAACAAAGCATTTGTTCACTTTCGGCAAATTGTCCAGCATTTTATGTGTGAGCACACAGCCACATAAAAAGTTGTTTCAGCACCTGTTGGAGCAGCCATTGATCTTTCTTTTCTTTAAATGTTGATCGACATACTGATTCATTTTTTAATATACTTTCTTTTAAAATTTATTTTTAATTGGAGTAGAATCGCTTTACAATGTTGTGTCTGCTGTACAGCAGTGTGAACCAGCTGCAAGCGTGCACATGTCCCCTCCCTCCCGACCTCCTTCCCGCCCCGACCCCAGCCCTCTCGGTGATCGCAGCGCACAGGCGGAGCTCCCTGCGCCCTGCAGCAGGCCCATCCGCTGTCTGCTCTGCACACGGCCGTGTGTATGCCAGCCCTCTCGGTGATCGCAGCGCACAGGCGGAGCTCCCTGCGCCCTGCAGCAGAGCCCATCCGCTGTCTGCTCTGCACACGGCCGTGTGTCTGTTCTCTGCGTCTGCCTCTCTATTCCCGCCCTGCTGATGGATTCATCCATGCCATTTCTCCAGATTCCATATGTAGACGTTAATAAACAATGCGCCTTTTTCTCTTTCTGACTTCCCTCACTCAGTACAACGGAGCCTACTGTCTGTCATACCAAGTCATCATTTCTTGATGTGTCCAGAATCCATATTCCTTCTTGAAAGGGTTCTGACTTCCTTGGAGAGTGGTCTCAGTTACTGGATGGATGAGAGGATCCCCACGCCCACCCAAGTCCATGGACACCGAGGCAACGAGCATCTTTCCTCCCCATCTTCTTCAGAGAGATCTGCGAGCTGTGACATGTCAGGGGCAGAGGGGCCTCACAGGACTCCTCAGTTCAGCCAATAAAAAATTCTCATTGCCCCCAACTTAAATCTGAAGCAAATGAAGCCAGGGAATCATGTGGGCTCGGAGTCGCTTGCCCCTCCGGTGGGATTCAGGTCGGGTCATGGCAGTCACGCCATGGTTTCTGTGCTGCTGAAGTCTGTTCCTTAGCCTCCAAAATGACTTTAGTTCCTCTGATGCTGAAGCTGAAGCTCCAACACTTTGGCCACCTGATGCAAAGAGGTGACTTATTAGAAAAGACCCGGATGCTGGAAAAGATTGAAGGCGGGAGGACATGGGGATGACAGAGGATGAGATGGCTGGATGTCATCACTGACTCAATGGACATGAGTCTGAGCAAACTCTGGGAGACAGTGAAGGACAGGGAAGCCTGGTGTGCTGCAGTCCGTGGGGTCGCGCTGAGTCAGACAGGACTTGGCGACAGAACAACAGTAATAACCAGCTGCCTTTGGTCCAGTTTCCCTTTGATTCTTGACTCTCTCGATGTCCTTTCAATGACCTCCATCTTCCCTCTTTGTGTTCGCCTGAGCAGACCTCTGTAACAAACATAACATATATCTATTGCATGAGTGAAAATTATCCAGGGACTGTACGGTGAACAGGAGACAAGAAATTGAAAAATAGAGTAGAAATGTAAAATGGCAAAAGAATAGGAAGAAAGTACTCAGTAATGCAAAAGTCCATAAGCATTTTAATGGGCATGTCAGAAGGAAAATGAATGATACATTTTGTAGCCTTGCTACAAAATTAAACTTCCTTCAGAAAGCTGAGCAACTGCCAAGCCATCCATTTTTTAACCACATTTTCTTGCTGACAATGTCGATTCAGATCTGGAGTTATTTGTACGCAGGAATAAAAGAGACCTGAGGGCTAATGCCATCCACGGTGGCGTGTTTAAGATGAGGAAGTGGAGGCCCAGGAAGGGGAAGTGGTCTCCCGTCCAGAAAGCGGCCGAGGCAGACCCTGGGACATACCCCACCGCCGCTGCGGCGCTCCTGGCTGGGGGCCTCCATCCAGGCTGTACTTGAGAACACCCACTTTTGCTTCTCCTTGGGTGTTTCTCCTTGGGTGTTTCAGTATCATCCTTTGTCTTATAAACACGTTCCTCGCTGCCTTCTCAGAAAACGTCACTTCATACCTGCATGACACATGGGCCTGGCGAGAGCTGGAGAAAGTCATATCCAGAGCCAACTTGCTGCCTTTCAAGTTAATTGCAGCATCTTCTTCTCTTTGGTTCCCTAGTTGGCTACTCTTAACGTTTCCTCTCTTCAGTTCCAAACGTCTTCTATGTCCATGATAGCGTCTCCCAGAGCAGACGCCACGGTGAGCTGCTTGGACCCCATATAAATATATGGGGCTTCCCAGGGGGCTCAGATGATAAAGCATCTGCCTGCAATGCAGGAGACCTGGGTTTGATCCCTGGGTTGGGAAGATCCCCTGGAGAAGGAAATGGCAACCCATTCTAGTCGCCTTGCCTGGAAAATTCCATGGACAGAGGAACCTGGCAGGCTATAGTCCATGGAGTCACAGAGTCGGACACAACTGAGCGACAGACACAACAACCATGTATTTATATATGCATACAATCTTTCCTATATTACTTCCCATCATGGTTTACTCCAGAAGACTGGGTATAGCTCCCTGCACTACGCAGTAGGACCTTGTTGTCTCCCCATTCCAGACGTAATAGCTTGCAGCTACTGACCCCAAACTCCCAGTCTCTCTCTCTCCCTGCAGCCCTCCCCCAGTCCCCTCTGGCAACCGCAAGTGTGATCTCTAAGTCTGTGAATCTCTGTTTCACAGATACGTTCACTTGTGCCATACTTCAGATCCCACATATAAGTGCTGTCCCATGGGGCTCGTCTTTCCTTTTCTGACTTGCTTCATTTGGTATGAGAATCTCTAGCTGCATCCATGTTGCTGCAGATGGCATTATTTCATCCTTTGAATGTATGGACTGTGTCTTCTTCGTCTGTTCACAAGGTGATGGACATTTAGGTTATTTCCATGGCTTGGCCATTGTCAATAGGGCCACTGTGAATGTAGGGGTGGTGCATCTTTCTGAATTTCAGTTTTGTCTGGATCTATGCCCAGGAGTGGGATTGCTGGATCATATGGTGGTGGTAGTGGTGGTGGTTTAGTTGCTAAGTTGTGCCCAGTTCTTGCGATGCTAGGGACTGTAGCTCACCAGGCTCCTCTGCCCAGGGGATTCTCCAGGCAAGGATACTGTAGTGGGTTGCCATTTCCTTCTCCAGGGGATCTTCCTGACCCAGGGATTGAAGCCGGGTCTCCTGCATTGCAGGCAGACTCTTTACCAACTGAGCTACAAGGGAAGATGGATCATCTGGTAGCCCTATTTTCAGTTTCCTGAGGAGCTTCCATACAGCTCTCCACAGTGGCTGCACCAGCTCGAATTCCCACCGATGCTGCAGGAGGGCTCCCTTTTCTCCACACCCTCTGCGGCGTCTGTTACTTGCACACTTTTAAAACCTACCCATTCTGACCAGTGTGGGATGGTACCCCTCTGTGATTTTGATTTGCATTTCTCTGATTCAACCCCATATTTGAACTCCCTTCAGGAATTATGTTTGGCTGAAGACAGCCACCTCCCTTAAGGTAACTCACATCCAAGACTGGTCGGAGAGGGACACAGAGGCTTGGCCCCTTGTCTCCTTGTGACAGCTGACAGTTCCCCAGGGCCGTCTCTGCTGCAGAGCTCGTGCAGGGATTGGCTGAGGCCCTTGGACAGAGCAGCCTGGCGAGCTGCCGTCCTTGGGGTCATACAGAGTCGGACACAACTGACTGACTAACGCTTTCACTGTTGCTGTTGTTGTTGCAAACGCATCGCAGCCCTGGTCCGGCTGCCACATCTCCCTCGCAGGCGCTGACCCTAACGCACCCCCACTGAGCCACAAGCACGTGAATCTCAGCCTCAGAGCCCATTTCTCAGTGAATATGATAAAAGAAGTCTCCTCGCTCACTCTTAATTCTATGACAGTTTTTGATGGTCAAAAGATATTGTTTTACCTCCCTCAGGATCATGATTTCTATTGCTAACTATCAGAGCTAGAATCTGAAACCTCCAGACTGGTTTCCTGAAGCAAGCAGGCAAGACGAGCCCCGAGGGTGTTGCCCACAGCATTCATATTCCCTGCAGAGGTAAAGAGCCTCAGGACCACCCCCGCCCTTCCTCACGTGTTTCCGGAGGGTTTTCTGTGTTCTAGAAGCTGCTGAGCGCACTCGTTTCTCCCAGTTACTCTATCAGCGTTCGCTTTAGTACCCTAGTTTTACTTTTTATTTATTTATGTTTGACTGGAGTGTAGCTGACTTACAGCGTTGTGTTGGTTTCTGCTGTACAGCAAAGTGATTCAGTTACCCATATTCGTGCACTCTTTTCTGTTACGGTTTGTCTTAGGATATTGGATGTAGCTCCCTGCGTCCTACGGGAGGTGCCTGTTGTTCGTGCATTCTACCTGTGATGGTTTGCACCTGATAACTCCAAATTCCCGCTCCATCTCTGACTTCATGCTTGATAAAAGCCAAGGATTAGAGATGTGGAGTGACTTCCTGAGGGATGAGAAGCTGGAGGCGAGTCGCCACGTTCTACGAAGCGAGGAGTGGGTTGAGAACAACCGCTGGGTCATCTCTACCCGCGAGTCCCCGGCACCTAACCTAGCGCCTGGCGTGGAGCAGGTGTTCAGCACGTCTTCCTGAGTGGATGGATGGTTGAGCATTCAAGGTGAGGGATTTATGATTTTATCGGGCACTTTTACCATGCCAGTTGTTTTCCATATTTTAATGTACATTATCTCTTCAAAATGCACACTAAATCTGTGAGAGGTGAATTAATTTTTTTGTTTGTTTGTTTTACAGATGGTGAAACTGAAGTTCAGACGCACAGGAATTGAAGGGTAGAAGCAGGATTCTAGCCCACACTGTTGGCCTCCTGCTGTATCTTGACCTTCCCGCCATCTCCTGTTTATCAGATGAGGAAACTGAGGTACCGAAGCTTTAAGTGGCTCCACGCGAGACATGCTGCCTGAGAGTGGGCCCGGATTTCCCATCTCCTGACCCTCAGCATCAAGCAGGCTCCTGCCCAGCACACCCATAATTTGCAGGACTCCAGCTGCCTTTGCCAAACAGGTGGGCAAAATGTCACTTTCACTTAGGTGGCAAAACTCCTCACCAGATATAAAACTGAAAATGTAGGCCACTTCCCCATGTGATTGCATTTCATAACTCAGAGCTAAAAATATCTCTCGGCCCACTTGGCCTGTTGATAACATATTAAAAACTCATATTCAAATGTACTCGCCTCTTGGATTAATGTCAAGATGATGGCTTTCCAGGTTTCTTTCTTTCTCCCTCTCTATCTCCCCCAGCAGGAAGTGGATTAGCCTTGTCCACATTATTTCCCACATGAATTACTGAGTGCTTATTTTCAGAGATGAGTTTAATGACCTTATTATCTCTTTGCTGTACCTGCGGAATCCAGTTTGGAAGTCAGGACAGAAGTGGCTCCAGGGCCAGAAGTATTCTTTTTTAAAATTTTTTAAATTTAATTTTTATTTTATACTGAAGTATAGTTGATTCTTTTTCATATTCTTTCTCATTATGGTTCTTCATAGGATACTGACTATGGCGCCCATGCTGTGCGGTAGGACCTTATCGTCTGTTCACTCTGCATGTGATCGTTTGCCTCTGGTAACGGTGAACTCCTGGTTCTACGCCCTCCAGGGAAGACCCCCTGGAGGAGGGCATGGCCACTCACTCCAGTGTTCTTGCCTGGAGAATCCCATGGACAGAGGAGTCCAGTGGGTTACCAGACTCCATAGGGTAAGCCATGCTAGTCCATAGGGATGCCGAGAGCAGGACACAACTGAAGCGACTTTCCATGCATAATTGATTGACAATTTTTGTGTTAGTTTCAGATGCACAGCTAACTGATTCAGTTGTGCACATACATATATCCGCCCATTTTCAGATTCTTCTCCCATATTGGTTATCACCGAATATTGAGTATAGTTCCCTGAGCTATATTAGGTCCTTGTTGATTATATATTTTATATTAATATATAGTGGTGTGTGCATGCTAATCCTAACCCACCTCTTAATTTATCCTTCCCCCAGACATTTCCCCTTTGGTAACCATGAGTTTATTTTCAAAGTCGGGGAGTATGTTTCTGTTTTCTAAATAATTTCATTAGTATCATTTTTAAGAGTTTGCATATCATTTTAATATTTCAGTATCATATGCTATTTGTCTTTCTCTTACTTTGCGTAGTATAATGATCTCGAGGTCCCTCCATGCTGCTGTGAATGGCATTATGCGTTCTTTTTAATGACCGAGTATATTCCATTGTGTGTTAGGTGCCACATAACTTCTTATCCATTTATCTGTCGAAAGACATTGCTTGCTTCCATGTCTTGTCTAATGTAAATAGAACTGCAGTGGACACTGGGGTGCCTATACCTTTTCAAATATGGTTTTCTTTGGAGAAAGGCTGTACATTTGTGAGCCAGGTATGAAACCGTTGTCTTAATTTCCTTGTCACTGAAATAGAGACAAAAGAATACCTCCTATTTCCTGGGATTATTGTGAGGATTAAACAACAACAAAAAATTCATGGCTGATGTTTAGCTCAATTCCCAGCACACACACACACACACACACACACACACACACACACACACACACACACACAAGACTGAACAAAAAGAGCTACTGAAAACAAAAAATAGCAAAACAAAAAGTTACCACCACTGAGCATGACCTACTAGGCTTCCCTGGCGGCTCAGATGATGAAGAGTCCACTTGCAATACAGGAGACCTGGGTTCGACTTGTCTCAATTTGCCTGGAATTTTCTAGATTTAGTAGAAAGACTCCAGTCCTGGGAAACCTCTGTCCTGGGAAAATTGGAACAGTTGGTTGGCTACTTGCTTCCCCATCAAGAAAACAAACAAAAGGTTCTGAGTTATTCATTTATGCATGAAGCCTTTATTGATAACTAAAACATTCAGACATTCTGATGGCATTTGAAAGGTAAACGTGACAAAAGATGAGTCCTCACAAAACGCTCAGCAGAATGAGAGACGACCATGCATTATACGGCAAATTATATACGGTTCTTCTGAATCGGCATGGAATGCTCAAAGAATACAACTCGGAAATAAATCGCTCCCAGGGGATACTTTGTACGAATTTCATGGACCGCACACTTGTGTCTAATAGAGATTTTCCCCTCCAAACACTAATGCTATGTGGGAGTTAATAGGTTTACACAGGAAAAAGCTTTTCCATGAGGGGATGAGTTAAACAGCTTTGACTGCAGTACTTCTCAGCATCTTTATTAGGCTGATGAGCATTTGATCTCTAGGATGGGGATGTTTGAAATATTATTTCCAAACTTTAAGAAATTGGACAACACTGGATTATTTTTAGGATTTATGGAATGATACCAGCATTCCACAGGGCTCTGACAAAAAGCCCATCTAGGTATTATCTGGCACTGAACATACAGAACCCAGACTGGGGAGAAAACTGCCAAATCCCAGCTCCTCATCAACAGAGCAGCTATGCTTCAGTCATAACAGTTCTATCTGTGGTCCTTAGCCTTTTTTGTTTCATGAACCTCCTTTCAGAATTTGATGAATACTTGAATGCACAGAGGATAAAGGACTCAAATTAGCACCTTGAACTTTGCAGGGCATACTGGAGAGATGCTATGTCTCCAGAGGAATTAAAAAATCTTATTCTCTAAGAGAATTTTGGGCCTTCATATCCACAGAGATGGAAACACTCTGCAAAGGCTGAAATAAATTCTGACCCAAGACAGAAATATTGGTGTAGGTAAGTATGGTATATAGTATGCAATGCTCAAAAGCAGTACTTAGACAAGTAATTATTTACATATATATATATATGATGTTTGCTATGACATGCATTATCTTATTTAATCAAGAGGTAGCTTATCATGATAGTTTAGATTGTGGCTTCTAAAATTAAATATCAGTTTAGTTCAGTTCAGTCACTCAGTCGTGTCCGACTCTTTGCGACCCCATGAATTGCAGCATGCCAGGCCTCCCTGTTCATCACCATCTCCTGGAGTTCACTCAGACTCACGTCCATTGAGTCCGTGATGCCATCCAGCCATCTCATCCTCTCTCGTCCCCTTCTCCTCCTGCCCTCAATCCCTCCCAGCATCAGAGTCTTTTCCAATGAGTCAACTCTTCTCATGAAGTGGCCAAAGTACTGGAGTTTCAGCTTCAGCATCATTCCTTCCAAAGAAATCCCAGGGCTGATCTCCTTTAGGATGGACTGGTTGGATCTCCTTGCAGTCCAAGGGACTCTCGAGAGTCTTCTCCAACACCACAGTTCAAAAGCATTAATTCTTCGGCGCTCAGCCTTCTTCACAGTCCAACTCTCACATCCATACATGACCGCAGGAAAAACCATAGCCTTGACTAGACGGACCTTAGTCGGCAGAGTAATGTCTCTGCTTTTGAACGTGCTGTCTGGGTTGGTCATAGCTGATAAGATACCGTATGTTGCCCTCTGTGTTATGTAGGCACTCCACATGCTTTTTATTCCCATTCTTTCCTCCAACCCACAGAAACCTTTGGAGTCACTTGTAACATCTATGTTATTAACGTAAGAAGTCTTGGTCTTTACCACTTAGAAATAAATCACTTCTGAAACCACTCAACTCATATCTAATTGTAAGAAAGCCAAGAAATAAAATTTCATCTGAAGGTGCATAAAATGAAACCAAGATTAGTGTTGGGTGAGAGTAAGTTGGAGCCGCTGTCATTTGCTAGACTTTACTCATAGTCAGGTATGACTTCAGAATCCACGGGGCACAGTAGACGCAGAAGCGTGTTTGCGATGCTTCTTTTTCTCATTCTGACTGACTTCATCCTAGGCTCATCCGTGTCTCTGCCAGTGGCCCTCTTCGTTGCTTCTTCCCAGCTGAGCAGTGTTCCTTGATATACGTGCCATGCCTTTATCCCTTCATCTGTTGGTGGACAGTTAGATTGCTTCCATGTCCTGGCTACTGTAAATACGGGTGGATTGGGAGATTAGGATTTACATATACACACTGCTGCTGTTGCTGCTGCTGCTGCTGCTAAGTCACTTCAGTTGTGTCCGACTCCGTGTGACCCCATAGACGGCAGCCCCCCAGGCTCCCCCGTCCCTGGGATTCTCCAGGCAAGAACACCGGAGTGGGTTGCCATTTCCTTCTCCAATGCAGGAAAGTGAAAAGTGAAAGTGAAGTTGCAGTCGTGTCTGACTCTTCACGACCCCATGGACTGCAGCCTACCAGGCTCCTCCGTCCATGGGATTTTCCAGGCAAGAGCACTGGAGTGGGGTGCCATTGCCTTCTCCGATGTATACACTACCATGTGTTAAGTAGATCACCAGTGGGACCTGCTGTATAGTGCAGGGAGCTCAGCTTGGCGCTCTGTGGACCTACAGGGGTGGGGTGGCGGATTAGGAGGGAGGTCTAAGGGGATATATGTGTACATACGACTGATTCACGTTGTTGCACAGCAGAAACTAACATAACATTATAAAGCAACTATACCCTAATTTTTTTAAAAAAGGGTATTTATTGATATGGCCAAAGAGAAAAAAAGACATGAAAACACCCCACAGGACTGATGGAGATAATGTTGTCTGAGGCCTTTGTGATTCTACGCCCCACCCCATGTTCCTTCTCCTGCTCGCTGATGTCCGCGTCAGCTGCTTCCAAGAATGTTAACAGCCTCTTTTTCTTTGTTTTTGAGAACAGATGGGTATACTGGAGAAGAAACAACAACTCATACAGCCATGAATTTCCTTAGTAAGTTCCCTAAGGACTTGGTCCCCACAGGCAAGGCTTTAATTAAAATATTCAGTACAGGAGGCATAGAGCTGTGGATGGATCCCAGGAGAACTGGTTCCTGAGTTTCATGTCCAAATAATCCCCTTCAAGACATCAGTCACCAGACCCTTAAATCCCAGGCTGGCTTCATTCAAACTCACTAGAGTGAGAAACCCTGGTGCCCAGGGCAACCTTGTTCACTGGATTTTATTTTATCGCAAGGTGGTCTTCAGGGTCTCAGAGCTGGAGGCCTTTGCTTTCACAGGAAAGTTCCCTTACCTTCACAGGATGACCTTGGGCAGCACTGTCTGGCAACTAGAGGAATCTTTTAGAGAGACTGAGTGATTTACTAAGCACTTCACATCTTTTGTTTTATTTCATCCTCAAGGCACTCTGTAAAAACATCAAGAGTGGTTATTAGTAATTCCATTTAAAAGTTTTAGGAAGTGAGGCTAAGTGATGTTAAGGAGTTTATTCTGTTCCCATCTGAAGCAAGAAATCTAGAACTGAAGACTTTTGAGGTTTGACACGCAGTGCCAAGGAATCCAGTTATGGTCCCAAAAGGTGTAGTCAAGGGGATGAAATAATTCAGAAGGTGCAAATTTACAGTTATACAATAAATGTCATGGAGGTGAAATCCACAGCATGGTGACTATAGCCAATGATCTTGTATGGCAGATTTGAAAGCTGCTAAGAGAGTAGATCTGAAAAGTCCTCACCACAAGAGAAATAATTGTAACTGTGCATGGGAGTGGATGTTAACTAGACTCATTGTGGTGATCATTTTGCAACACATACAAACATCCAGTCAGTGAGACTAACATAGTGTCATGTGCCAATTATACTTCAAAAAAGAGAATTTAGACCTCAGCACAGAGAGGAAGCCATAACCTGCTTCTTCTATTATCATCTGACTTCATCTTGTAAGGATGTTGGTGGTTATGTGTTCTGACCAGAGAAGGAATAATTATTAAGAATAGAAAAGGCATTCGGGTTACATCTCCGGGGAGCTTTAGGTAATGCTGATGTTACTTAGTGTAACTCAGGGCTTCCCTGTGGGCTCAGATGGTAAAGAATCTGCCTGCAATGTGTGAGACCTGAGTTGGACCCCTGGACTGGGAATATCCCTTGGAGGAGGGCATGGCAATCCACACCAGTATTCTTGCCTGGAGAATCCCCATGGACAGAGGAGCCTGGAGGGCTGCAGTCCACGGGTCGCAGAGTCAGACACGACTGAGTGACTGAGCACAGCGTACCTAAAGGGGCAGCAGAAGCCATCTAGTTTCTTTCTTTTTTTTTTTTTAACAATTAGAAAACACGTGCTTTATATTATCACCTTTTGAAACCCAAATCTATGTATTCAGTTCAATATATTTCAGCTCAAAACCTTTTATCTTTGCCTAAAATTGTTGAACTTTGACACGCAAGTTAGTCGCTGATTCAGCTTGTTTTCTATTCACCTCGCCTGGTCTTTGTTTCACTGTTTCCTTCCTTTTGGAATAAGGCTTTCTCACAGCAAGGAAGTGACTAATTTTGCTTTTTTGTCCCCTATTATTGCAACTTTCATCCTTCACTTATTAAATTGTGCATCAATATTTTTATTTTTCTTCACCAAGAAAGGACAGTGTAACATTTTGATTCTGATTGCTTCCCATCCCTTTATGCCTAATGGTCATATATTTTAACTTTAAATATAATTAAAACTTTAGAATATTTTTTCAACATTATTTTAAAAGTCAATATATTTATTTTTATTATTCACACATTAGTCCTCCCAGAGGACTAATTCCAGAGCCTATTCTAATCCCTGTATTTTCATTTTGGAGCTTTTTTTTTTTGGCTTGGAAGAACCTCTTTTAGTGTATCTTTCAGTATAGATCTACCAGCAACCAAACCTCTTAATCTGTTGTCTGAAAGGTTTTGATTTTGTTTCATTTTTTAAAGATATGATATTTGATTACAGAATTCTAGATTGTAACTTATCCTTTTTACTTTTAAAGGCATCACTCCACGTATAGCTGAGTCACTTTGCTGTGCAGTAGAAATTAACACAATTTTGTAAGCCAATTATACTTCAATAAAATAAATAAAAATAAAGACATCACTCCACTCAGTTCTACCCTCCAAGAGTCTCTGTGCCCCCCAGTTCTATGGAAACTGTAATCAAAGCCCGCTGGCCTTCAAAGTCAGGTTCCCTGGGGACTCCCAGTCCCTCGGCTGGATTCCTAGGCTGGGGAGCCTGACGTGGGGCCTAGAAACTTCGCAGCAGTGTGAGAGCTTCTTTGGTATCATTGTTCTCCAGCTTGTGACTTGCCCGCCCGGCGGGTACAGGACTTGATTTTACCGTAATTGTTCCCCTCGTACCGTTTCACTGTGGCTCCCGTCTTGGTCGGTTCCAGTATCTCACTGTCGGTAGGTGTTCAACGGCTCGTTGCAGTTTGGTGCTCTGGCAGGAGGAGCTGAGTGCACCTCCCTCTACTCCATCACCTCAATCTCGTCTAAACATCATTCCACTCCATTCTGAACTTACTCTTTACTTTGATAGATTAGCTGCCAGGCTCACCAGAGATCATACTATGTGTGTATGATGTGTGTGCTTTGCTCAGTAGCTCAGTTGTGTCCAACTTGCGACCTCACGGACTGTAGCCTGACAGGCTCCTCTGTTCATGAAATTTTCTAGGCAGTAATACTGGAGTAGGTTGCCCTTCCCTACTTCAGGGGATCTTCCCAACCCAGGGATCTAACTCACATCTCTTGAGTCTCCTGCGATGTCTGGTGGGTTACCACTTGAGCCACCTAAGAAGCCCCTTTACTATACACACACACATGCATGTGCACACACACAGTATACTATTAGTGAAATTAACATCACAATCTTTGTAAATTTTAATAGTAACTACTTATACTTCACTGACCATAATCATCATTTGTAGCATAATAATTCCCTGTGTGTTTTATATTCTGATTTTAACTGTAAGCTTCTGTATTTCTTGGGAAAAAAGAGTCTAATACACATGTTCTCAAGGGATATTTGTGAGTTTATGAACTATGTTATGATATGGTGATAACCTATATGCAGGTCATGAAGCAACAGTTAGAACTGGACATGGAACAACAGACTGGTTCCAAATAGGAAAAGGAGTACGTCAAGGCTGTATATTGTCACCCTGCTTATTTAACTTATATGCAGAGTACATCATGAGAAACGCTGGGCTGGAAGAAACACAAGCTGGAATCAAGATTGCCAGGAGAAATATCAATAACCTCAGATATGCAGATGACACCACCTTTATGGCAGAAAGTGAAGAGAGACTAAACAGCCTCTTGATGAAAGTGAAAGAGGAGAGTGAAAAGTTGGCTTAAAGCTCAACATTCGGAAAACTGAGATCATGGCATCTGGTTCCATCACTTCATGTGAAATAGATGGGGAAACAGTGGAAACAGTGGCTGACTTTATTTTTCTGGGTTCCAAAATCACTGCAGATGATGACTGCAGCCATGAAATTAAAAGACGCTTACTCCTTGGAAGGAAAGTTATGACCAACCTAGATAGCATATTGAAAAATAGAGATATTACTTTGCCAACAAAGGTCCATCTAGTCAAGACTATGGTTTCTCCAGTAGTCATGTATGGATGTGAGAGTTGGACTGTGAAGAAAGCTGAGCACCAAAGAATTGATGCTTTTGAACTGTGGTGCTAGAGAAGACTCTTGAGAGTCCCTTGGACTGCAAGGAGATCCAACTAGTCCATTCTGAAGGAGATCAGCCCTGGGATTTCTTTGGAAGAAATGATGCTAAAGCTGAAACTCCAGTACTTTGGCCACTTCATGTGAAGAGTTGACTCGTTGGAAAAGACTCTGATGCTGGGAGGGATTGGGGGCAGGAGGAGAAGGGGACGACAGAAGATGAGATGGCTGGATGGCATCATGGACTCAATGGATGTGAGTTTGAGTGCACTCCGGGAGTTGGTGATGGACAGGGAGGCCTGGTGTGCTGCGATTCATGGGGTCGCAAAGAGTCGGACATGACTGAGCGACCAAACTGAACTGAACTGATAGTACCATCATGCCAATCTTATTTCAAGGACTTGCTAAAGGTTTCCTAAGTAAAAATGGTATTTAAATCCAGATACACTGTCTGCATGTTGTATGTTCATATCTCCCACACTATACAGACACTGGTAAAAACATGAACTTGGAGGAATGGAAGATTTCAAAGCATTTCCAGTGATAAGAGCAGCCGCTGTTTCTCTCAGGAGCAGAAAGAATAGAAATGTTAAGAGTATAAGATGATGGTGAATGATATTTGCAGAATCTGCAGCCTTGGGATGAGAATTCCATCCAGTCATGCTTCAGTACAGTAGACGTGTGCTGTGCTAAGTCAGTCCAGTCGTGTCTGACTCTTTGTGACCCTTTGCACTGTAGCCCACCAGACTCCTCTGTCCACAGGAGTCTCCAGGCAGAAATACTGGAATGGGTCGCCATTTCCTGCTCCAGGGGGTCTTCCCGACCCAGGGGTTGGACCTGCATCCCTTACGCTTCCTGCATTGGCGGGCCGTTCTTTAGCCCTGGAACCACCTGGGGATTTACAGTAGATTTTACCTGCTAAAAAAAATGACAAAGTATGTATGCATCCTAGGAATTACTCTCTGTGGGTCTTAAACTTATAGGCTGTAAGGAATACTTTTTAGATATGATGGATGCTTCTCAAGAAAGAGGTTATTACTTGACTTATAATTATGCAGGTGCTCAAACTGATTGGAATAACAGGTACTCCAGTCTGACACTAATAACGAATCCCAGTGGTTTGCTTTATGCTGGACAGGATTTGAGTTATTCGTGCTACTGGTTGTCCATGCTGGCCCTATGATCCAGTCATTCCTCTGGATATGTGTTTGGGAGGAGGTGTTTGTTTGGGTTTGTTCAGGATTTTGTTCTAGAAAGAACACAATACAAAGTGTCAAGGAAGAGGTCTTGCTTGCTTGGTTACTTCCTTGGTTACTTAGATTCTGCCAACTTGGAAAATTTGAGGCCTCACCATAACTTTTCATGTTGTTTGAGCCAATAATTGTTACCACCTCTATTCATCCTTTTTTAAAAAATATTTTATTGAAAAGTGAAAGTGAGTCGCTTAGTCATGTCTGACTGGGGCTTGCCAGGCTCCTCTCCATCGGATTCTCCAGGGAGGAATACTGGAGTCAGTTGCCATTTCCTTCTTCAGCGGATCTTCCTGACCCAGGAATTGAACCCGTGTCTCTTGCATTGCAGGCAGATTCTTCATCATCTGGGCCACCAGGAAACCATTCATTCTTTTTTTAAAAAAATTCTATTGAAGGATAGTTGATTTTATGGGCTTCCTAGGTGGTGCATTCCAGTCCCCTATGATGAAAACGGCATCTTTTTTTTGGTGTAGCTCTAGAAGGTCTTGTAGGTCATCATAGAACCATTCAGCTTCAGCTTCTTCAGCATTCCTGGTCAGGGCATAGACTTGGATTACTGTGACATTGAATGGTTTGCCTTGGAAATGAACAAAGATGATTCTGTCGTTTTTGAGATTGCACCCAAGTACTACATTTCGATTCTTTTGTTGACTATGATGGCTACTCCACTTCTTCTAAGGGATTGTTCTTCACAGTAGTAGATATAATGGTCATCTGAGTTAAATTCACCCCTTTCAGTCCATTTAAGTTCACTGATTCCTTAAATGTTAATATTCACTCTTGCCATCTCTTGTTGGACCTTCCAATTTACCTTGATTTATAGACCTAACATTCCAGGTTCCTACGTAATATTGTTTTTTACAGCATTGGACTTTACCAGGAAGTCAAGTGAGACCTGGAGTAACAGGCAAGTGTGGCCTTGGAGTACAGAATGAAGCGGGGCAAAGGCTAACAGAGTTTTTTCAAGAGAACACACTGATCATAGCAAACACCCTTTTCCAACAACACAAGAGACAACTCTAAACATGGCCATCACCAGCTGGTCAACACCAAAATCAGATTGATTATATTCTTTGCAGCCGAAGATGGAGAAGCTCTTACAGTCAGCAAAAGCAAGACCGGGAGCTGACTGTGGCTCAGATCATGAACTCCTTATTGCCAAATTCAGACTTAAATTGAAGAAAGTAGGGAAAACCACTAGACCACTCAGGTGTGACCTAAATCAAAGCCCTTATGATTATACAGTGGAAGTGACAAATATTCAAGGGATTAGATTTGATATACAAAGTGCCTGAAGAACTATGGATGGAGGTTCACAGCATTGTACAGGAGGCAGTGATCAAGATCATCCCCAAGAAAAAAAATGCAATAAGGCAAAATGGTCATCTGATGAGGCATTACAAATAGCTGAGAAAAGAGGAGAAGCTATAGGCAAAGGAGAAAAGGGAAGATATATCCATCCGAATGCAGAGTTCCAAAGAATAGCAAAGAGAGATAAGAAAACCTTCCTCAGTAATCAATGCAAAGAAATAGAGGAAAATAATAGAATGCAAAATAGTAGTGATCTCTTCAAGAAAATTAGAGATACCAAGGGAACATTTCATGCAAAGATGGGCTCAATAAAGTACAGAAATGGTATGGACCTAACAGAAGCAGAAGATATTAAGAAGAGGTGGCAAGAATACACAAAAGAACTGTACAAAAAGGATCTTCACGACCAAGATAATCACGATGGTGTGATCCATCACCTAGAGCCAGACATTGTGGAATGCGAAGTCAAATGGGCCTTAGAAAGCATCACTATGAACAAAGCTAGTGGAGGTGATGAAATTCTAGTTGAGCTGTTTCAAATCCTGAAAGAAGATGCTGTGAAAATGCTGCACTCAATATGCCAGCAAATCTGGAAAACTCAGCAGTGCCTATAGGACTGGAAAAGGTCAGTTTTAATCCCAAAGAAAAGCAATGCCAAACAATGCTCAAAGAAAGTGGAGTCGCTCACTCATGTCCGACTCTTTGCAACCCCATGGACTGCAACCTATCAGTCTCTTCCGTCCATGCGATTTTCCTGGCAAGACTACTGGAGTGGGCTGTCATTTCCTTCTCCAAGGGATTTTCCAAACCCAGGGATTGAACTCAGGTCTCCTGCATTGCAGACAGGCACTTTACCATCTGAGCCACCAAGGAAGCCTCAAGAATGCTCAAACTACCGCACAATTGCACTTATCTCACATTCTAGCAAAGTAATGCTCAACATTCCCCAAGCCAGGATTCAAGAGTACATGAACTGTGAACTTCCAGATGTTCAAACTGGATTTAAAAAAGACAGAGGAACCAGAGATCAAATTGCCAACATCCATCAGATTATTGAAAAAGCAAGAGAGTTCCAGAAAAACATCTGCCTCTGCTTTATTGACTATGCAAAAGCCTTTGACAGTGTGGATCAAAACAAACTGTGGAAAATTCTTAGAAGATGGGAATACGAGACCACCTGACCTGTCTCCTGAGATATCTCTATGCAGGTCAAGAAGCAACAGTTAGAACCGGACATGGAACAACGGACTGGTTCCAAATTGGGGAAGGAGTACGTCAAGGCTGTATATTGTCACCCTGCTTATTTAACTTCTATGCAGAGTACATCATGAGAAATGCCAGACTGGATAAAACACAAGCTGGAATCAAGATTGCCAGGAGAAATATCAATAACCTCAGATATGCAGATGACACCACCATTATAGCAGAAAGTAAAGAAAAACTAAAGAGTCTCCTGATGAAAGTGAAAGAGGAGAGTGAAAAAGTTGGCTTAAAACTCAACATTCAGAAAACTAAGATCATGGCATCTGGTTCCATCACTTCATGGCAAATAGATGGGGAAACAATGGAAACAGTGACAGACTTCATTTTCTTGGGCTCCAAAATCACTGCAGATGGTGATTGCAACCATGAAATTTAAGATGCTTACTCCTTGGAAGGAAAGTTATGACCAATCTAGACAGCATATTAAAAAGCAGAGACATTACTTTGCCAACAGAGGTCCATCTTGTCAAGGCTCTGGTTTTTCCAGTGGTCATCTATGGATATGAGAGTTGGACCATAAATTATTATAGTTAAACTCAAGTTTGTCCCTACCCCTCGTCTTTCTCCTTTGGTAACCATGAGTTTGTTTTCTATTTCTGTGAGTCTGTCTCTGCTTTGTAAGTAAGTCCATTTGTATAATTTCTTTTATATCCACATATAAGTGATGTCATAGGATATTTGTCTTTATCAAACTTACTTCACTTATTCTGATAATACCTAGGTCTACCCACATTGCTATATTCATCCTTTCAGTATTGAGTGAGGTGAGAAATTCATTAATTGTCCTGAGAAAATTCTCCTGAGAAAAAATATTCCCCCCAAAATTGATTATGACCAGTCAATTAAAAGTAGATATTTTTTATTGCTCACTCTCATATGAGCACCTTGCTCTTTTATAATTTTATATCCTTATTAGTGAGTTTGTTTAATTTTTGTCTTCTGCAATAAACTTAAGCACATGAGCCTAAGAACAAGTTTGCTTTACATGGAGATGTACATCCAAAGCCAGGAGTATGGCTAAACTCCTCTGAGAAAAATAAGTAGTTGAATAAACGAATAATTTTTATCAAAGGTACAAATATTTCAGATGAACTAAGGAATGCAATCGTTTCTATAATCCATTTGGGTTAGAGGCTACCCTCTGCTCCCATCCCCTCATGCTTATGTAACTTAATGTTAGCATTATCTAAGGGAATTAATGCAAGTTGCGGTAACATACTCATGGTCTCCCGGAAACAAGCAGAACTGGGTTCCTATAGACACATTCGTCACTTGTTGCCCAGTACTGTGAGAAAGGGGCCTGTTCTTGGTCTCGTGGGGGCTTGGTCCCCTGGGAGCTCCACGGCTGTGTGACTCTTTCACTCTCCAAGTTCTCTTAGGACTCCATTGGGCCTTACGTAATAGGTAACAGGCCTTGTCTTATAGATAGCCCCTTATATTGTAGGTAACAGACCAAGGGCAGAGCCCCTGAGCCTCCATTCATTCTCCTGATTGTCAGTGTCCTTGACAGTTGTAGGCATCTATTGCCTTCCATGGTCTTCTCTCAAAATGAGATTTACTGGGAGCCTGCAGTAATGAATAGGGCAGATAGCTGCAAATAACGAGGACTTTTATTATGATTATGATGAGTGCCCCTTTTCAGGACAGTACGGGAGCCTCTCGGTATTTCTGGAAGGATGTTGTTTGAGGGCTGCCTTTCTAATATCTCCATTATATAGATGAATATATAGTGACTTAAAGCAAGTACGTGACTTATCTGAGATGACTGATCAGCAGCTCTTACCATACAATTCGTTTTAGCTGCTTCCCTGGCATTAATTTTTTTTTCCTCAATATCTCTCTGTTCTGGAGAACTTTTCCCTTTTGGTTAAACACTAAAGAACATCGCAGTAAAATGCTTTTTATCTTTTATGGGTTGAATTTCTGATTTGAAACTCACATGTGAAAGTGCTGCGTTTGCCTGTTCATTGTTCAGGGAGCCAGGTAAGCCTCGGGCCAAATCTAGGATCTGTATGAATTTTCAAGGGCAGCGGTAACCAGGAAAATACATCAAGACACCTGTTTCCCTCTCGATTTATTCACAACTGAATACTGAATGTTTAGACTGTCATTCTGTGTCTGTGATTTCTCAAAGGAGACTGTGTCACACACATCAAAGAAATTCTTGAGGAGGATATGCGTTTACTTTTGTAAAAAAGATAAAATGAACAAGAGGGTCTTGAGTAGTCCTTGCTTTGCTATACATGAGCTTCTAGAATTTGAGCAAGTTGTTACAGCTGAATCGCTTTCTGTTTCCTCTTTTGGAGCATCAGAATACCAGCTACCCTGGCTAGTTCTACAGTCTTTGAGAGTATCAGATTGTGTCTCAATTGAAAATTTGTTATCATCTGGAGAGCACATACCATCATTCATTAAAAAGAATAA
This sequence comes from Capra hircus, assembly GCF_001704415.2. NCBI lineage: Eukaryota > Metazoa > Chordata > Mammalia > Artiodactyla > Bovidae > Capra > Capra hircus. The sequence continues at coordinate 1,575,955 of NC_030822.1, forward strand.
GAACAGAGAGAAATAAATAAGGGGGACCCGGATTAAGAGGACGATTATAAAAGGAAAGGAAAGGTGTAAGCATCACCCCGGGAGGAACAATCGACAGGAGAGAGAGGACCTGGACTCCAGCCATCATTTTTTAAATGCTTGTTTATTTTTATCTACTTGGCTGTGCCAGGTCTCGGTGGCGGCACGTAGGATCTTCCTCACAGTATGCGAACTGTTAGTTGCGGCATGCAGGATCTAGCTTCCTGGTCACGGTTCGAACCTGGGTCCCCTGCCTTGGGAGTATGGAGTCTTAGCTGTTGGCCTACCAAGGAAGTCCCTCAGTTAGCTCAGTTATCATTCTGAAACTTTGCTGGCATTGGGCATCTGGAATGATCGACTAGTGGATGTATTGGCTGGTGAAAGTGTTAGTTGCTGAGTCATGTCCAACTCTTTGAGACCCAGTGGACTGTAGCCCGCCAGGCTCCCCTGTCCATGGGATTCTCCAGCCGTGAACATTGGGCTGGGTTAACCAGAGTGTAAATGAGACCATCATATGATCCCAGTGGCCTGAAGGACAAAAGTAAAGCTCTCTGCTTGGGAATAAAGGATAAGTTATCCCACAGTGGTGGTCATTTTGTCATCTTTCTTGGTCTTCTATACTTCCTGATTAGGGAATAGGTTTCTTATTTCACTGTAGACCTTACAATTAGCACACAACCTGATAGACTATAAGCAATTACTTAGTACTGGAAGAGAAATGAATGTTGGAAGGATTACTGAACAAATTCCAGCCCTTTATGGAGCCACTAATTGATGTTATGCAAACTTATGTTACTTTTAAATGTAGAAGTATTTTTTTCATTTTTTTCTTTTGGAGAGAAGGGAGAGGAATTCAACTGTAAACCTGTATGGATATAGCTCTTGTCACTCAGTTAGGATTTAGAAATATAGTGTATTAGCCAAGTTCCCACTAGCAAGTTGTATTGATTCCAAAGACCATGCTTTTTATTTCCCCACATTGCTTATGAAGTATGGACTCAATAAATCAGTCATTCATGAGTACATTGATATAATGAGTAACTTTTTTGTGCCTGGGGCTGTCATAGAGAATTTGGATTATATATACAATATTAGGGGGATATGCTTTGGTTCAAAATGATGTGTGTTCAAATACCAGCTCTGCAATTTACTAGTTTTAAGGACTTCAGTGTGTAACTCCTTGTGAGTAAGCTTCAGATTCCCGTATATTAAATGGAGATAATATCTCACATAGTGACGTGATAAATCAGTGGGGATACAGCACGCATGTGGTGCCCTGAAAATAGAGTGTTCAGTAGTTTCTAACTACTGTAGTTTAATTCATTACTTAGGTCTATTTATGCAGTATTGATCTATATGGGATCAGTTCAGTTCAGTTCAGTTCAGTCGCTCAGTCGTGTCCGACTTTGTGACCCCATGAAGTGCAGCATGCCAGGCCTCCCTGTCCATCACCGACTCCTGGAGTTCACTCAAACTCACGTCCATTGAGTCGGTGATGCCATCCAGCCATCTCTTCCTCTGTCGTCCCCTTCTCCTCCTGACCCCAATCCCTCCCAGTCAGTCTTTTCCAATGAGTCAACTCTTCTCATGAGGTGGCCAAAGTATTGGAGTTTCAGCTTCAGCTTCATTCTTTCCAAAAAACACCCAGGACTGATCTCCTCTAGAATGGACTGGTTGGATCTCCTTGCAGTCCAAGGGACTCTCAAGAGTCTTCTCCAACACCACAGTTCAAAAGCATCAATACTTTGGCGCTCAGCTTTCTTCACAGTCCAACTCTCACATCCTCACGTGACTACTGGAAAAACCATAGCTTTGACTAGAGGGACCTTTGTTGGCAAAGTAATATCTCTGCTTTTTAATATGCTATCTAGGTTGGCCATAACTTTTCTCCCAAGGAGTAAGCGTCTTTTAATTTCATGGCTGCAGTCACCATCTGCAGTGATTTTGGAGCCCCAAAAAACAAAGTCTGATACTGTTTCCACTGTTTCCCCATCTATTTCCCATGAAGTGATGGGACCAGATGCCACGATCTTCGTTTTCTGAATGTTGAGCTTTAAGCCAACTTTTTCACTCTCCTCTTTCACTTTCATCAAGAGTCTTTTTAGTTCCTATTCACTTTCTGCCATAAGGGTGGTGTCACCGGCTTATCTGAGGTTATTGATATTTCTCCTGGCAATCTTGATTCCAGCTTGTGCTTCTTCCAGCCCAGCGTTTCTCATGATGTACTCTGCATATAAGGGATAGGAAGCTTAAATTAAGGTAAATAAATTATTATGAGTAACAAAACGATCAACAGCACTTCACAGACTATGACCGGAAAGCACTGTCTAGCGAGGGTGCACGAGTGCTCCGTCGCTCAGTCATGTCCAGCTCCTTGCAAGCCCATGGACTGCAGCGCGTGAAGCCTCTCTGTCCTTCACTGTCTGCTGGAGTCTGATCGAACTCATGTCCGTTGAGATGATGATGCCATCCAATCATCTCATCCTCCGTTTCCCCTTCTCCTGCCCTCAATCTTTCCCAGGATCAGGGTCTTTTCCAATGAATTGGCTCTTTTTTTCCCCTTTCTCTTTTTCAGACACGCTGCTGCTGCTAAGTCACTTCAGTCGTGTCCGACTCTGTGTGACCCCATAGATGGCAGCCCACGAGGCTCCCCCATCCCTGGGATTCTCCAGGCAAAAACACTGGAGTGGGTTGCCATTTCCTTCTCTTTTTCAGCCACGCTGCACTGAATGTGAATTATTAGTTCCCTGACTAAGGATTGAACTTGTCTTCACCAGCATTGAAAGCATGGAGTCTTAACCACTGACCTGCCGGGGAAGTCCTATGACAAATCTTGCATTTGACAGATTTTTCTGATGATTTTGCATGTCTCTTTCCATCTCTGAACTTCAGTTTCAATCATTTATGAGGATAGAAGATTGGGTTATAGTATCTTCAAAATTCTTAAAAGTAGAGCATTCCATATTTCTATGAATATTTTAAAATTACCTTTTGTTGTTATGCGTAAGTTAATAGAGAAAATTCTGATATAAGGCCATCTTGGGCATCATGATAGTTCTAAGTTCAGGCACTAACCAGCCTTTCTTTTCTCACTGCTATAGGCCATTCACATACTGCACAAATGATCCCCGCGGAGAACAGCACAGTTGTGACTGAGTTCGCTCTTGCCGGGATAACTGATGACCCACAGCTGCAGATCCCGCTCTTTCTGGTGTTCACGCTCATCTACCTCCTCACTCTGGTTGGGAACCTGGGGGTGATCACGCTGATCCTGCTGGACTCTCGTCTCCACACTCCCATGTACGTCTTCCTCAGCCACCTCTCCCTGATGGACTTTGGTTACTCCACGGCCGTCACTCCCAAAGTGATGGCTGGCTTCCTCGTGGGAGACGAGGCCATTTCCTACAAAGCTTGTGTTGCTCAGTTATATTGTTTTGCTGTCTTTCTGATTGTAGAAACTTTTCTCTTGGCCTCAATGGCCTATGACCGTCATGCCGCAGTGTGCAAGCCACTCCATTACACCAATATCATGACACCAAGGATGTGTGCCTGGATGGTCGTAGGATGCTATGTCTTTGGTTTTCTGGAGGCCTCTGTTCACACTTGGAATGCATTCAGTCTCCCTTTCTGCAGATCCAATGTGGTTGATCACTTCTTTTGTGATGCTACGCCTCTCCTGGCTCTCTCATGCTCAGACAGCAGCAGAAGTGAGATGGTGTTTTTTATTTTGGCAGGCTTCAATATCATCTTTACCGTTATGGTCATCCTGGTCTCCTATCTGTTTATCTTTGTCACCATTCTGAGGGTGCGCTCATCTGAAGGACATCAGAAGGCCTTTTCCACCTGTACTTCCCACCTCACTTCCATCTCCATCTTCTATGGGACAGGCGCCTTCATGTACCAACAGCCCGGCTCCCGCCATTCCAGGAGCACAGACAAAATAGCGTCTGTATTCTACGCCATAGTCATCCCCATGCTGAATCCGCTGATCTATAGCCTGAGGAACAAAGAGGTCAAGAACGCCTTAAAAAAGGCTGTGGGGAAAGCAAAGTCTTCTCTAAGATACATATTTTAATTATATAGAAACAAATAGATGGTTTGATATAGTTCAATCAAGCTAAGGAAAGTATTGACTTGCTAGGCCAACTATTATGTAAAATTTTTACACACCTTCTCAAAGTTATTTTTAAATCTGTGAAATAAATGTGTGGACAAAGTGAGATCTCATGAAAAATAACTTTGGAAGAGTCAACTATGAACCTATAATTTGTGTTTTTAAGATTTCTTTTGAATTGCATTTTATTGTATATTTGTTTCCATGATCATCCACATTTGTATGCACATTTATGCTCACAGACCTGTTTAAGCACATGCCCACATGTCTTATTCATGCAAATCACATGCAATCATACCATTCATGGGTGGACAGAAAAATGAGTTCAAGAGACAAACCAGACTTGCCTAGTTTCATAGCATAATTTGAAAAGTGCTTTTGGTGTCTGATACATTAACACATTCTTAAATGTAAACCTATATATTTTTAAATAGAAGTTATCATTTGCTATGTGATATTAATTTTATTTTTAAATACTTTTTACTTGAAAATAAACTCATTTCATTTTAATATTTGTACCAAACATCCTCATTCTAGGTTTATTACTGAGTGCTTTTGTTTTATTCTTTTTTCAATGATAATAAGCATCATTGCATGGGCATCTTTTTAAAACAATCTTATTTCTTTGTGGCCGTTGGGTCTTCACTGCCTCGTGCTGGCTCCCTGCAGTTGTGGTGACTGGGGCTGCTCTCCACGCCCAGGCAGGCTTCCCATTGTGGCGGCTTCTCTTGTTTTGAAGCAGACTCTAGGAATGCACTTCAGCAGCTGCAGCTCTAGGACTCCAGGATACAGGCTCAGTAGCTGTGACTCATGGGCTTATTTGCTCCCGGGCATGTGAGGTCTTCCCAGACCAAGGATGGAACCTGTATCCCCCACACTGGCAGGTGGACATTAACCACTGGACCGCCAGGGAGGCCACCATATGGGCATCTCTACTCGGCTCCGTGTTCATCTCTATTGGCTCGTTACCCAGAGTAACGTCTTCATGTGGTGACTGTAATGAAAACAGAATAGCAGCATATAAGACAAGGGAAACTAAACAAAACATATTTTAATTCACCGAAATTAAAAAAAAAACAAAACTAGCATTTAGTTTTACAGTAAGCCTTGACTCTGTCTTCAGATGCTCAGCCCAGGATGCATTTTATGCTCCTTCCTTCCTATATAGAGTCAAGTCTTCAACTGATAGATCTCGGTTCAGGCTCAAATTAGAGGTTAAACTGACTGATACTTAGCACACTCCAAGAATAACACAGCATGACTTTTAAATTTGGGTATATTAGAACACTAAGACTAATTCAGAGATCTGATAACTATAAAGATATCTTTTTCAAAGAAAACAGTATCAAATTAATTGAGTCTAAAACAGATTTCTTTGAATTATCAATTCACTATAAACTGGTTTTATGTGAATATTTATTTCCAGGTCAAATGATTTAGAACACATGTATAATAGAAAAAGTATGAAAATGTATGTTTATTTCAAACCATGGACTTATACACGAGAAGCGTGTAGTACATCATTTTTTCATGTGATGTCTGAAATCTAGCATCGAGGTCTGTGGTTTGACTTGAAGGGCCAGTACATCCTGTTATGGAGTGACAGAGATAATTAAGTATGTATCCCTCAGAACCAAGTGAAAAATGTAGCAACAGATTATCTCTCCTGATAGGGAGGGGATATTTCCTTTTTTGAGAAAAGGAACTGACTTCATTTTCTATGAGTTTTCTTTGTAAAATGCAAAAACCTCCTTGGAGATGTTAAGTGTGAAGAATCATTTTTGGTACATAATTTGCAGTTCCCAGTGGAAAAACCAAAACGTCGAGCCCTTTGTTACAGATGTGTGATAATTTTAAGTTGGCAAGAGCAGAGTGTTAAACCCACAGCAGAACTTCTATGCACAAGGTCTGAGTGATGCACAGGATTTACGCTCATGAAGCCAGCCCTGAAGAGTCCTCCTCATCTTAGATAAAATCTTTTAAAAATTCCCAAACCATTAATGTTTAAAATTAAGTTATTCTCCACGTCATCATGAAAATGTAAGTTAAAGCAACAGTGGGAGAATACTGCACATCTTTTAGAATGGCCAATGTCCAGAACACAGAAGCAGCAAGTGCTACTAAGGCTGTGGAGCAACAGAACTCTCATTCATTGCCAGTAGCAAGGCAGACTAGTGCAGCCTCTTTGGTAGACAGTTTGTCAGTTTCTTACAAAAAGAAACACACTCTTACTATATAATCTAGCACGTGTTCTACTTGGTATTTACCCTGAAGGACTGAAAACTTACACCCAGGCAAAAGCTAGTTCAAGGATATTTATAGCATCTTCATTCATTACTGCCAAAATTTGGATGCATATAATATATCCTTCAATAAATGAGTGGACTAATAAGCTGTGTAATCCAAACAATAGAATGCTATTCAATGTTAGAAAGAAATGACCTATCAAGTCATGAAAAGACAGGGAGGAGACAAATTCATATTTCTAAATGAATGATACCAGTCTGAAAAGACTCTCAACTGTGTGATTTTGTTTTATGACATCCTGGGAAAGGTAAAGCATTGGAGATGGTAAAACAGATAAGTGCTTTTTAGGAGCTAGGGTTTGGAAAGGATAAGTAGATGAAATACAAAGGATTTTAGTGCAGTAAAATTATTCAGTATAATATAATAGTGATGGATAATATCATTATCTAGTCAAAGCTATGGTTTTTCCAGCAGTCATGTATGGATGTGAGAGTTGGACTATAAAGAAGGGTGAGCAATGAAGAACTGATGCTTTTGAACTGTGGTGTTGGAGAGGACTCTTGAGAGTCCCTTGGACGGCAAGGAGATCCAGCCAGTCAACCCTAATGGAAATCAGTCCTGAATATTCTTTGGAAGGACTGATGCTGAACCTGAAACTCCAATACTTGGCCACCTGATGTGAAGAACTGACTCATTAGAAAAGATCCTGATGCTGGGAAAGATTGAAGGCGGGACGAGAAGGGGATGACAGAGGATGAGATGGTTGGATGGCATCACTGACTCACTGGATATGAGCTTTAGCAAATTCAGGGAGATGGTGAAGCAGTGGGAAGCCTGGCATGCTGGGCAGTTCACGGGGTCACAAAGAGTTGGACATAACTGAGCGTCTGAACAACGAAAAGTCGTCAGTCCCGGTGGTTATTGCTTTATGCAGGACTAGATGTGAGCTGTCTTTACTAGTTGTCCTTACTGATTCCATGGTCTATACCCGTCTTTCTTCCTGATAATCTCAGTGTTTGGGACGAGCATTTTTGTTTGCGTGGATTTGTTGAAAGATTTTTTTTTCTGGAAAGAATGCTAAATTGCCAAAGATATCTTGCTTACTATCCTATAGTTACTTGGCTTCTTTAGATTCTGCCAACTTCTTGACAACTTGAAGCCTTACCATAGCTTTTCACTTTTTTAAAGTAGTCTTTCTCATGTTACATCTATTCATCCCTTCTGTATTGACGGAAGTATTAATTCTCCCGAGAAAAGCATTCTGACCAATCAATTCAAAGTATAGTTTTACTATTCACTCTCATAGGGACATTTTGTTCTATTCATAATTATATCTTTATTTGTGTTTGTTTCACGTTTGTCTTCTCCAGTAAACTTAAGCACATGAGATTAAGAACCATGTTTGTTTTGTGTTGAGTATGAACAGCCAGGGCCAAGACTGACTGAACTCATTTGGGACCAATAAACAGTTGAATGAATAAATAATCCTTATCAGTGATACAAATATTCGAGCAACTTAAGGGATGCAATGATTTCTATGATCTATTTGGCTTAATGATATGTTTCTATCCCTGTTACCCATGTTTAAGTCAATATGGGTTCCTAGAGGTAATGATGTAACTTGATTTTAGCATTATCAAAGCGAATTAGGACAAATTATATTAACATACTCATGGTCTCACAGGTTTCTGGAGGTAAGGATGTAACTCAATTTTAGCATGATCAAAGAGATAATGAAGTTATATTGATATACCCCCTATCAATGGTCTCTGTCAATAAGCGCAGCTGGATCCCTATAGACATTGAGTACTTATTCTCCAATAGTGAGGTGAGGACTTGTCGTTGCTCTCAGGGGGACTTTCCCCCTGAGAGTTCCATGGGTACATAACTCTCTCTCTCTCTTCAAGTTCTCATTCAACTCCATTAGACCTTATATTATAGGTAATAGACCAAGTGCTGGAGTCCCTTGCGCATCCGACTCACTGGGACTGTCAACAGCTGTCTAATACCTGTAATGGCCTTTCTCCAAACTGAGATATGCTGAGAGCCTGCAGTAATGACCCGGCAAATACCTGCAAATAACGGCTTTGATTACGATTATAGTGCTGGCCCCCTTCATGGACACTCCAGGAATTCTATTTTCTTGTGACAGCAGTAGTCTCTCATGGCTGCTGCTGTGGGGGGCTACATTTCCAGAATCTCCATTTTATGATCATATAGAATCTCAAAGCAATTAAGTGACTTATCTGAGAAGAGAGATCAGCAGGTGTTACCACATAATTCATATTACCTGTTTCTTATGGAATTACATATTTTTTCTCAATATCACCTTGATCCAGAGGACTTTTCCCCTTTTGATCAAAGATTAAGAAGAACATGTCAGTAGAATGTCTCCTTTCTTCCGTGGACTGAATTTATGGTTTGAGACTCACATGTGAATGTCCTGCGCTTGCCTGTCGCATTTTTCAGGGAGCAGGTAAGCCTTTGCTTAGTGCACAGTCTGTATAAATTTGCAGGGTCAGATTTTTCTAGGAAAATACATCAATGCACCTGTCTCCCTTTGATTTACGCTTAAGTCAACATTGAACTTCTTGAAAATGTTATTACGTGTCTGTCACTTTTAACAAGATAACATGGTACATGCATCATGGACTTTTTAAGGAGAATATTTATCGAATAAATATTAGATATTTATTTAGGAGAGTATTTATCTAATAAAACAATGAAAGGAAGAGGGTCTTGGGTTCCTGCTCTGCCATGTAGGACTTTGTATCACTGGGACAAGTTGTCAGACTCTCTCAATTTCAGTTTTCCCTTTTAGAATATGGAAATATTACTATTTCATCTAATCCCAAGGTATTCCAGGTGGCTCAGTGCTTACAAACAAACAAACAAACAAACAAACCACAAAACAAAACACCTGCAGTGCAGGAGAGATGGGCTTGATCCCTGGCTCAGGAAGACCCCCTGGAGAAGGGAACGGCAACCCACCCAGTACTCTTGCCTGGAAAATCCATGGACAGAGGAGCCTCGCAGGCTACAGTCCACTGGGTCTCAAAGAGTCAGACACGACTGAGTGACTAAACCACAACAATGTGGGATATACTTATTCTTTATTCCCATGCAGAGAGCATTATTTTTGTCCCTAATTTTGTTTGCTGTTCAGTCATTAAGTTGTACATTTGTCCCTGATAATTAATCACTACTCTGGGTGCCTAAGGCCAGTAAAGTTTCAGAGCGGTAGCTGGAGTCCAGGTTTCTTTGTTCCCATAAACTGTTCTTTCTAGTGTGATATTTATGCCTCTTCTTTCAGTGTACTTTTATAATTGCTTTATAAGCACGAGTCCTCCTCATTCCCCTCTCTCTATTCCTTCTTTTGTTTAATGTTGTCATGTTTTCTCCAGATTATAATGGATTTTCAAATTGAGATCAAATTTCCTACTTTTAGAAGCTCACAGGAAGCTTAAATTAAGATAAAACAAATTATTATGAGTAACAAATGAGTTATGAGTCACTAATGGTGCTCCATAGGTTATAACAGGAAGGCGGCTTCTAGAGAGGAGAAGTTGCTTAAGACTGTGTAAGTTTTAAAACTCATGTTATTCTTTGAAGAATAAATTTGAATTTTATCAAGGACATAGAGCATCTTGTCAGGAAGACTGCACTTTATAAGTATCCTGGGTACCAGTTATTTTATTTTATTTTATTTTTTATTTTTAAAATTTTTTAAATTTTTTTATTTTTGGTACCAGTTATTTTAAGTGGCACAATCTATGAAAAACTTCAAAGAAATAAGGTAAAAAAGTCTATCAATAATTTGAAGACTTTTTATAATTCTTATTCTCACCATTAGATTAATTTTATTGCAACAATGTACCTGAAACTAGCTTTTTTTCCCCCTTGTAGGAAAATGCTGGATTAAGAATCACTTCTCCACTTTGTTGAGAAGAAAGTGGGTTACAAAATAAAATAAAATGAGTTTCAGTATATCTCCTCCCCAGATTTAGGGACATCTAATAAGAGCATTGATTGGAGAGGGCAATGACACCCCACTCCAGTACTCTTGCCTGGAAAATCCCATGGACGGAGGAGCCTGGTAGGCTGCGGTCCATGGGGTCACTAAGAGTCGGACACGACTGAGCGACTTCACTTTCACTTTTCACTTGGCAACCCACTCCAGTGTTCTTGCCTGGAGAATCCCAGGGGCGAGGGAGCCTGGTGGGCTGACATCTATGGGGTCACACAGAGTCGGACACGACTGAACTGACTTAGCAGCAATAAGAGTATTGATTAAGGAAAGTAAGAACCAAGCAGATGTCTTCTCCGGATAATAAGTCCTCCCAGTCTCCCTACACTGAAAGGCTGTTGTTGAGATGTGAAAGACGCCGGAATTCTTGGCCTCTGGAGGAGACAATGGCACCCCACTCCTGTACTCTTGCCTGGAAAATCCCATGGACGGAGGAGCCTGGTAGGCTGCAGTCCATGGGGTCGCTAAGGGTCAGACACGACTGAGCGACTTCCCTTTCACTTTTCACTTTCCTATTTGGAGAAGGAAATGGCACCCCACTCCAGTGTTCTTGCCTGGAGAATCCCGGGGGCGGGGGAGCTTGGTGGGCTTCCGTCTTGGGGTCGCACAGAGTTGGACACGACTGAAATGACTTAGCAGCAGGAGGAGACAAATGCAATCTAGGCCCAGTGACGAGGTTTGATCACTCAGAGCTTCTGTGTAATAACGTTTTATTAAAGTATAAAAGAGATCGAGAAAGTTTCTGACATAGACATCAGAAGGGGGCAGAAAGAGTGCCCCCGCTAGTCTCTAGTCAGATGTTTTACGTCTGTTGGAAAGCTATTCACCAGATAAGACAGACACCTCAAGGCTGACAGAGATGCCCCAGGCTCCTCTCCCACAATATGCATCTTTGAGATAGGGTGGCGTGAGGTCATCCCCCACCATAAAATATGAATACTGGCTTGTTGAACTATTATCAGCCCAAGGTTTGAGAAAAGAAAAAAAGGTAGTTTTAGGTGGAACCATTTTGAAGAAAGGCAAATTCCAAAGCAAATACATAGTTTCATTAACATAGCTTAAGAAAAAACATTTCCCTAAAAAAACACGCGTTGGTTAGCCCAAGGTTTGAGAAAAACTAAGTTAAGGAGGAAACAGGTGTCGTCATGGCAACACATAATTTTAAGAGAAAAAAAAACCTGACACATAGTTTGTTTCCTCCTGCCACTTAAGGGAGAGATAAAAATATGTCTGATGCTTGCAGCCTATTTCCTCCGTTTGGAGACCCCTGGCCTTCCCGCCTGTTACCCTCTCACCACCAGTATCAGGAGTGCGGGGGTGGGTGGGGAGCGGCAGGCTTCTGTCAAGACCTCCACCCTCCCTTCCCGCCCCACAGCCTCATAGCCTGGTTTTTGCCCTCTACACTGAGACTTCAGGACTAATCTCATGATTCTGTTTATGGCTGTGTCACTCACCACAAAGCTGAGGAATCTCAGGAAAGCCCTCAACCCCTGTTAAATACTGTCCACAACTCTTCATATCTCTCTTCTTAAGCCCAGGAGCCCCTCCTGCCCAACTTCTTAAATCATTCTACTGTTCCTTCTGGAATCTACAGTCAGTCATCAGCTTAACCTAATATATAGTAAATTTGCCTCCTTCTCCTAATATAACCTTAACTTTACATTAACTACTTGTCCAGCAGAAATCTGTGTTCTGAGACAAGGCTTCCCTGGCAGTAATCGCAGTGGTGAAAATTTTCTTACCCACTTTCCTCTTAATGCTGTATTGTTCCATGATTTTGACTTTGTAATATTTTCACACTTTGATTTTTTTTCTCCAAGCTCTTTCCTTAAGTGATCTTACTCAGTTTTGTGGATTCAATATGATATGAGAGGGTTAAATCAATACCAAATTGACAACATAGCTGGAATTAAAATCTGATGCCACTAGCTCAATTATTTATGCAGCCCTTCTAAGTTAGATGGCCAGAAGGAATCTGAAATTCACAACGCCTAACCTGCAATCGTCTTTCATGTTCTTTCTCAAACATCTGCTTCTTCTACACCATTCCCTATAGGACTATACCAAAAAATGGAATCATGATTGTTCTTTCTCTGATGCCTGCATTCAATGTATCAGGAAATCCAGCAAGCTCTACTTTTGAAATGCACTCAGAATTGGATAATTTCTCACTGAGAGCCTGCTCCAAGCCATCATTAACTGTTGTGTAGGTTAACAAGATGAATACAAAGAATAATGAAGTGGGTGAGAGCATAGCAATCCAGATTTCATTCTCACGTGGAATCTTTCCTTGTGGCACCTACATTTTGTGTCCCTAGATACATTTTGTCACTATCTTTGAATAGTAAGAATATTTACATTGATTGAATCCTGATAAGTGCCAGGTGATATTGTAATATCCACTTGACACTTCAAGAAATTGAGGCTCATACACTCTAGTTAATACCCAAGATGACTCAGAAAATAATCAAATCTTACTTGGCATAGCTGGACTGTGCACAACTTGAATAAAAGAGGACTATTGTTTGAAAAATTGATGGAGAGTATGGACAGAATGTGAGACTGAAAGGATTGGGGAAAGAAGCAAATGAATTTGTGAGCATACAGAATGCTCAATTTCACAGTTATCTGGAATTCTTCAATCGCAACATATGCTCAGCATTGCAATCAATACATAGACCATTAACTCTGTGTTAGTCATAATGTGTGAAAGCCTACAATGCCAGTTTGCATTATCAACTGATATTGAGTAACACCCAAAGTCAGTTATCTAGCCCAAGGTGGAGCTAGAATTTGCATCCAAGTATCCCTAACCTGGAGTCACACTTTAAACAATTACTCTCTGATGTCTGAATTTCTATAGTATCCCACTGTCTGGGAATTACACATTCTATGTATCCTATTATCCTCTGAGAGTACTGAAACCTAGAAAATGATATATTTAAATTTGTGTTGCTACAATATAATGTTGTTCTTGATAGAATGGTCTTCCCTGTAGCTGAAAGAGTAAAGAATCTGCCTGCTACACAGGAGACCTGGATTCGATCCCTGGATTAGGAAGATCCTCTGGAGAAGGGAATGGCGATTCACTCCAGCATTCTTGCCTGAAGAATCCTGTGGACAGAGGAGCTTGGCAGGCTACAGTCCACGGGATAGTAAAGAGTCGAACATGACTGAGCAACTAACACTAACCTTGATACAATAGTGCTGATTGCAATGAAATGAATTAAATTATAGTAACCTATTTTATTGCATGTATTTCTTTGTTTTTGAAAATATGAATTAGGAGGCTAAAAAAAATCTCATTTTAACAGTTATTTTTATTTTTTGGCCACACTGAACGGCATGTTGTATCTTAGTTCTCCGACCAGGGATCAAACCTGTGCCCTTGCTTTGGGAGCATGGAGTCTTAACCACTGAATCTCCAGTTACGTCCGCCAACAAATCTCATTCTAAGAGATCTCTGCAATCATCTTGTAGATACCTGTTTACAATTCTGAACTTCAGATTCAATCATTCATGAAGATAGATGATTGGGTTATATAATCTTCAAAATTCTTTAAGCTAGAACATTCTGTGTTTCTACCATTATTTAAAAATTAACTTTTGTTGTTATGTCCATGTTAAATTGAGCAAATTCTGATATAAGATATACTTTGGACGTAATTATGTTTCTAAGCACAGTTACAACCCAGAGCTTCTTTTCTCATTTATATAGTGCATTTTCATACTGCATAAATAACCCCCATGGAGAACAGCACAGTCGTGACTGAGTTCGCTCTTGCCGGGATAACTGATGACCCACAGCTGCAGATCCCGCTCCTTCTGGTATTCGCGCTCATCTACCTCCTCACTCTGGTTGGGAACCTGGGGGTGATCACGTTGATCCTGCTGGACTCTCGTCTCCACACTCCCATGTACGTCTTGCTCAGCCACCTCTCCCTGGTGGACTTTGCTTACTCCACAGCCGTCACTCCCAAAGTGATGGCTGGCTTCCTCGTGGGAGACAAGGCCATTTCCTACAATGCTTGTGCCACTCAGCTTTTCTTCTTTGCAGTCTTTCTTGCTGTGGAAACTTTTCTCTTGGCCTCAATGGCCTATGACTGTCACGCAGCAGCGTGCAAGCCAATCCATTGCAGCAACATCATGACAGCAAGGGTGTGTGCCTGGACGGTCGTGGCGTCCTACGGCCTTGGTTTTCTAGTGGCCTCTGTGCACACTTGGAATGCGTTCAGTCTCTCTTTCTGCAGATCCAGGGTGATTGGTCACTTTTCCTGTGGTGCCACTCCTGTCCTGGCTCTCTCATGCTCAGACAGCAGCAGAAGCGAGATGGTGGTTTTTGTTTTGGTGAGCTTCAATATCGCCTTTACTCTCCTGATCATCTTGATCTCCTACCTGTTTATCTTTGTCACCATTCTGAGGGTGCGCTCATCTGAAGGACATCGGAAGGCCTTCTCCACCTGTGCATCCCACCTCACTTCCATCTCCATCTTCTATGGGACAGGCGCCTTCATGTACCTACAGCCCGGCTCCCGCCATTCCATGAGCACAGACAAAATGGCGTCTGTGTTCTACGCCTTGGTTGTTCCCATGGTGAATCCGCTGATCTGTAGTCTGAGGAACAAAGAGGTCAAGAGAGCCTTAAAAAAGGCTGTGGGGAAAGCAACATCTTCTCTAAGATTCATGTCTTAATTATATAGAAACAACAGTAGTGTGGTTTCATATGCTTGCTAGGGAACATACTGACTTGCTAGGTCAATAATTATCTAAATTTTTTACATCCTTTCTCAAGTTCTTTTTGAGTCTAGGAAGCAAACATGTGGACAAAATGAGTTCTCACGAATAATAACTTTAGGAGAATCAACCATGAACCTATAATTTATATTTCAAAATTTCTTTTTAATTAATTGTTACTGCATATTTGTTTTTATAATCACCCACATTCATATGTATATTTATGCTTATATGCATATTTAAGTACATGCCTACATGCATCTTATCAATGTAAACCACATGCAACTCACATACTCATGAATGAACAGAAAAATGAGTTCAAGAGACAAATGGGACTTGTCTAGTTTTATAGTATAGCCTGAAGCAATGGTTTTGGTGTCTGATAACATTCTTAAGTATTAATCTGTATGTTTTTAAATAGAAATAAACATTTGGTATGTGAATTAAAACACACACACACAACTCTTTATTTGAAGCTATTTCATTTTAATACTTAATATTTGTCCCAAATAGCCTTTGCTCTAGGTTTACTACAGAGTACTTACCACACTCTAAGAATAACCTACCATAGTTTTTAAATTTGGACATATTAGAACACTAAGACTCATTCAGAGATATGATAATAGTTATAAAGATATCTTTTACAAAAAGAACAGTATCAAATTAATTGAGTCTAAAGTGAATTTCTTTGAATTATCATTTCCCTATGTAGTGGGTTTTCCTGTGAATATTTTTTCCTAGGCTAAATGAATTAGAACACATATATAACATAAAATATATGAAAATGTATATGTATTTCAAAGACATGGACTCATAAGTGGGAACTGTGTAGCACATCTTTTTTTCACGTGATGTCTGAAATCTAGCATTGAGGGCTCCTGTGGTTTGACTTGAAGGGCCAGCGCGTCCCATTATGGAGTGACAGCGATATTAAGTATATATCCCTCAGAACCAAGTGAAAGATCATAGGAATAGATTATCTCTCCTAGTAGGGAGGGAATATCACCTTTTAGAAGAAAAAGAATTGGGTTCTTCATTTTCTGTAAGTTATCCTTATAAAATGGGAAAACCTCCCTGGAGATTTAAGGGTGAAGAATCATTTTTGGCTATGCAATTTGCAGATCCCAGTGGAAAAGCAAAGATGTTGAGTCCCTTGATCAAAATGTATAGTAATTTTAAGTTGGCAAGGGCAGAGTGTTAAACCCAGAGCAGAACCTTCCAAGCACAAGGTCTGAGTGATGGCACTGCTTTCACGCTCATGAAGCCCTCCCTGAAGCGTCCTCTCCTCTTAGATATAATCTCTTAAAAATTACAGCCATTAATATTTAAAATTAAGTTAGTCTCTACTTTTTAGGTCATCATGAAAATGCAAATCAAAATAACAATGAAAGAACACTGCACATTTTTCAGAATGGCCCAAGTCCAGAACACTGACAACACCAAATGCTGCTAAAGATGTGAACAGCTGAAAAAATATTACCATCTTGAAGAAAGGGATTTCTGTGAAGCACATTTTGAGACAAGTAGCCTTATTGTGATCTACTTTTGACCATGTATCAGCTGTTCTGTACTGTGTATGAACACCCTTCTTAGCAGAACAGCATACAGCTTAAATGTAATATTAATACTTAGTATTTCTATGGCCTGAATTCTCACATATACCTCTGCTTTGTGTTTTTCCCAAGTTACCTAACTTTTCAAACGTGTTTATTTTTTTCTCTCTCCTTTTTAGAAGGCAATCATAACAATGTCTCCACGGGAGTTTTTACGAGTGCTGTATCAACTATTAGCTTGCCCATGGCACTACTTGGGTATGCACGTAGGTTCCTGAAGGGTCCCTTATAGATTTTTACAGGATTTGTCTGTAAAAGTGCTTTCACATTTTTCTATTTTAAATTTCATAGTGTGTTCTTTAAAGCAGTTCTGTAGAGCTCTTGTTTCTTTAATCTAACTTTCGTGTTGTCAGTTTCCTGCCTTGGAGCAGGAAATGGCACCCACTCCAGTGCTCTGGGCTGGAGAATCCCGGGGACGCGGGAGCCTGCTGGGCTGCCGTCTCTGGGGTCGCGCAGAGTCGGACACGACTGAAGCGACTTAGCAGCAGCCAGCAGTATTAGGTAAGCTTGTCATATATGTTCAGCAGCCATATATTATATTATGTATGTTATTGGCATAACATACATGAAAAAGTGAAAGTGAAAGTCGCTCAGTCGTGTCCGACTTTTTGCGACCCTTTTCCCATGGACTGTATAGTCCATGGAATTCTCCAGCCCAGAACACTGGAGTGGGTAGCCTTTCCCTTCTCTGGGGGATCTTCCCAACCCAGGAATCAAACCCAGGTCTCCCACATTGCAGACGGATTCTTTACCAGCTGAGCAACGAGGGAAGCCCATAGCATACGTCAGTTCAGTGCAGTTCAGTCACTCAGTCGTGCCCTACTCTTTGCGACCCCATGAATCGCAGCACGCCAGGCCTCCCTGTCCATCACCATCTCCCGGAGTTCACTCAGACTCACGTCCATCGAGTCCGCGATGCCATCCAGCCATCTCGTCCTCGGTCGTCCCTTCCCCTTCTCCTCCTGCCCCCTCCCCAACACACACATATATCTGCGTTATACTGCTAATGAAGGCAACACTACAGTCGTTCTAAATGCTAATAGCACCTCATTTGTGCTTCTCTGACCATAATCATCACATTTTATTTGCAACATAATAATTTGTATGCATTTTTAATATTCCAGTTTAAAATGTAAGCTTCTGTATTTCTGGGAAAAAAGGTTTTAATATGTTGTGTGTTCTTAAGGAATCTTTGTAAGTTAATAAAAGAATAACAATACCATAATAACATTTTTAAGTGATTATCACTTTAGGCACTGCAATGATATAACACATAAAAATTACCTTCCAAGCATATTATGATACAATGATGTATATAGTAGCATCAGGTTAACCTTATGAAAATGTTCAAGGTTTCATAGCACAAAGCGTAGAACCTGGTGTTTGAATTTAGTTATGTCTCTTTGCACTTTATATGCTCATATGTCTGATGCTATACGGATAGTCTGCACCGCGAACTTAGAAGAAAGATTCTAATGCGTCTCTGGTAATAAGAGTAGAGCTGTTTCTACCAGGACAAAAACAATAAACACCAAACATTGTTAGTCTAATATTTACTGAAAGATATGTGCAGCCGGAATACTTTGGTGTGTGAGAATTCTATTTGGTCGTTTCTCAATAGAGTAGATATTAAACACCCCAAAATCACAAGGTAAATCCTAGGAATTACTCTACTGGGGCTTTTAAAACTCACAGGCTGTTGGGAGTAACTTTAAATATGATGGGTTCTCCTTGAGAAATAGGATATGACTTGGTACACAATGATACAGATTCCTAATTAGTGAGAATAAAATGTACTCCAATCTGAAACTAATTGCCAATCCCAATGGCTTTTCCTTTATCTAGGACAAAGGTTGAATTATTCTTACCAGTTGTCCATGCTTTTCCTACAACCCATACCAGTCATTCCACCTGATCATTTTGTTTTGTTTTTACATTCATTAATCTATTTTAGTTGTCCTCCTGATAATTTTGACATTTGAGATGAGCATTTTTGTTTGTTTGCATTTGTTTTTGAATTTTATTCTGTGACAGACACTGAAAACAGACTTCCAAGGAACATGTCTTGCTTACTATGGGCAATCCCTCTGGCTTATTTAGATTCTGACAACTTCTTTGACAACTTGAATCTTTACCATAGCTTTTCACTTTGTGTAGTTTTTCCTATGTACATTTATTCATCCTTTATGTATTAGCTGAGATATTGATTCTCCTGAGAGAACATTCTGGCCTGTCAATTTAAGGTAGATTTTTATCTATTTATAATTTCATATCCTTCTTTGTGAGTTTGTTTCATGTTCATCTTCTCCAGTAAACCATATGGGACTAAGCACATGTTTCTTTTGCTTGGATATGAACACCCAAGTCTAGGACTATGGTTAAACTCATTTGGGACCAATACACAGTTGAATGAATGCTAATTCTAACCAATAGTTCAAATGTTTCAGATGAAATAAGGCATGAAATTCTTTCTGGGATTCATTTGGCTTAATGGCAACCTCTCTCCCTAGCCTCCCATGTTTATGTCAATACTGGGCCCTAGAAATAAAGATGTAACTTGATGTTAGCATGGTCATAGAGAATTAATACACATTATGTTAATACACTTATGACCTCCCTCAATAAGCAGAGCTGGATTCCTACAGACACATCCATTACCTGTTCTCCAGTAGTGAGATTAGGGCCTATTGTTGTCCTCATGGGGGCTTTGTCCCCTGAGAAGTCCATGAGTTTATAACTTTCTCTCTCTCTTCCAGTTTCCAATAACTCCATTTGGCCTTATATTATAGGTAACAGACCAAGTGCTAGAGCCCCTTGACCATCCATTCATTTAAATGATTGTCAATACTTGTCTAACAGACATGATGGCCTTACCCAAACCAAGACGTACCGGGAGCCTGCAATACTGACCAGGGCAAATGATCCTGACTTTGTGATGATCCCCATTTTCAGGACACTACAAGGATTCTCTTTTCTCATAAAGCAGTAGTCGTTCAGGGAGGGTGTTGTTTGGGGCTGCCTTTCTAATATCTCCATTTTCTAGGTGAATATATAGTGGCTTAAAGAAATTAAGTGATTTATTTATTAAGAAGAAGAAGAAAGATCAGCAGCTCTTACTGTGCAAGTCATGTTAACTACTTTTCTGCCATTCAGTAGTTTTTTGTTTTTGTTTTTTTTTTCAAAATCTCTGTTTACTGTGAAGAACTTTTTCCTTTGGTCAAAGACTCAGAACATTTCAGTAGAATGTTTCTTTTCTTTTATGGACTGAATTTCTGATTTGAGACTCATATGTGAAAGTGTTGAATTTGCCTGTTCATTGTCCAGGGAGCCAGGTAAGCATCCAATTAAATCTGCAATCTGTATAAATTTTTCAGGGCAGAGGGAACCAGGAAAATACATCAAGGCACCTGTTTCCATCTCTATGTATTCATAACTGAATACTGAACATTTTGAATGGAATGTTACTATGTGTCTGTAATTTTTAAATAAGAGACTGTGTCACCAACACCATAGAAATTCTTAAGGAGGATATGCATTTATCTTGTTAAAACAAATAAAAGAAACAAGAGGGTCCTGAGTCTCTGCCTCCCCATGCTTGACTTTGTAGAATTTAAACAAGTTGTTAAACCTTTCTCATTTTTAAAATGTCCTCTTTTGGGGTATGGTAATTGGTAATTTTAGCTCCATTGGCTAATTCCAATGTCTTTGCATCTCAACTGGAAAATTGATTAAAATCTGGAGAGCACGTGACAGTATTTATGAAAAGAGCAGGGATAGAGAGTGATAAATGCGGGGCGTTCAGGCTAACAAACCCGTAGTAAAAATGCACTGAAAGAAAAGGAGTAAAAATCACATCAGAAAGAAGAATGTACAGGAATGAGGAAACCTGGATTGCAGTTTCATTCTTTTTTAAAAAATGTTTGTTTGTTTATTTCACGGCACCAGGTCTTAGTTGTAGCACAAGGATCTTTAACCTTCCTTGCTGCATGTGAACTTTTGTTTGCAGCATGTGGGATCTAATTCCCCAACCAGGAATCAAACCTGGGCCCCCTGCATTGAAAGTGCAGAATCTTAGCCAGTAGATCACTAGGGAAGTCCCCCAGTTATCGTCTGAAGCTTTGCTGGCATTAGGCACCCAGACTTATTAACTATTGGATATATTGCCTGGTGAACTAGACTGTAAATTAGATCATGGCACCATCCCACTGACCTGAGGGACAGAAATGATGCTCTCTCCTTGGGAATAAAGAATAAGAATATATCATAATAATGATCATTATATATAACTGTCTTCATCTTATACACTTTCTGATGGAATATATATATATATATATATATTTATGTCATTGTAAACCTTGGAATTAGGACACAACTGGATATACTGAAAGCACTTACTTAGTACTTGGAGAGAGAATAAATGTTGGCTGAATAACTGAACAAACTTCAGCACTCTGTGTGGCGTATTAATTGAGGTTACTCAAAACTTATGTAACTTTTAGGTGTAGAAGTATTTATTTTTTTAATCTTTCTTTCTGGAGAGAGAGGAGAGGAATTTGTGTGGATATAGTCCATATCACTTGGCTGGGATTCTGAAAGATAGTGTATTAAGCAAATTGCCACTAGCTAATTGTATGTTTGATTCCCAAAGCTAAGCTTTTACCTCCTGCATTGCCTGTGAATGATGAACTCAGTAAATCATCTCACTCATGAATAAGCCAATATAATAAGCAATTTTTTGTGCCAAGTGCTGGGATAGAGAGTTTAGATTACATACAAAATATTAGGAGAATATGTTTTAGTGATCAAGATCTCAGGCTTTGACATGACTTCAAATACCAGCTCTGCTACTTGCTAGTTTTATGGACTTCAGTGTGTAATTCCTTGTCAGCAAGCTTCAGTTTCCCCATATGTGAAATGGGAATAATATCTCCCAAGATTGGGAGATGATTCAATGTAGATATGCACAATGTAATATGGTGTCCAGAAAATAGAAAGCAGTCAGTAGTTTTAACTCTCATAGTTTAATTCACTAAGTTTCTTTACTTATACAGTATAGATGATCTGTATTGTGGATGCAACTTAAATTAGGATAAAGCAAATATGAGTAACAAAGTGATCAAAGGCGCTCCATAGGTTATAACGGAAAGGCACTGTCTAGAGAGGAGGAGTTGCTGAAGACTTCATGGGAGTTTTGAAACCCCTGTTATTCTTTGAAGAATAAATTTGAATTGTAATTGAGGGCACATAGCTTCTTGTGCACTTTTTAATTACGTCCTGAATACCCAATATATGCTGATCCAATCCATAAAAATCCTTAAAGAAAGACTGCTAAAAGGTCAATACATGAGTCAAAG
This sequence comes from Capra hircus, assembly GCF_001704415.2. Classification (NCBI taxonomy): domain Eukaryota; kingdom Metazoa; phylum Chordata; class Mammalia; order Artiodactyla; family Bovidae; genus Capra; species Capra hircus. The sequence goes on from NC_030822.1 coordinate 1,598,062, forward strand.
ATTTTTATAATTCTTATCTTAACGTTATTACAAGAATGTGCCTGAAACTATTTTGTCTCCCTTGTAAGAAAATACCTAATTAAGACACACTCCTTCACATTATTGAGAAGAGAAATGGTAAAAAAATAAAATGAAATGTTTCCAGTATATTCTTCCTCCTCTGATTTATGGACATCTAACATATGGGCTTCCTTTGTAGCTCAGTTGGTACAGTAGCTCAGTACAGGGGACCTGGGTTCGATCCCTGGGTTGGGAAGATCCCTTGGAGAAGGAAATGGCAACCCACTCCAGTATTCTTACCTGGAAAATCCCATGGACAGTTGGGCATGACTGAGTGACTAACATTACTTAACTACTTAATATATGAGTATTGACTTAGGTAAACAATAAACAAGAGGGTATCTTCTCTAGATAATAATGCCTTCCCGTGACCTCCCTAACACCCACAGCAGCGTCAGGAGGCTTCCGTCAAGACCTTCACCCTCCCTTTTCACCCCACAGGCTCATAGGCTGGTCATCATCGCCTACTTTGAGACGATTCCCTTTATCAGTGTGTCACTCACCAAGAAACTAGCCCAACAGCCATTCTTGCCCAACTCCTGAAATCACTCTACTGTTCCTTCTGGAATTTATAGTTATCAGCATAACCAGTATACACCTAACTTCTCCCCTGGAAGTTCCCTCAACCTACTTGCCCAACTGAAAACTGTGTCCAGGGACAGGACTTCCCTAGCACTCATCTCAGTGGTGACAATTTTTCCTTCTTCCTCTGAGAGCTGTATTGCTCCATGATCTTAACTTTGTAACATTAGCATAGCCTGATTTTTTGTCCTCCAATCTCTTTCCTTAAGTGATGTCATTTAGTTTTGTGGATTTCATGTAATATGAGAAGGTTAAACCATAGCATTTGCCAATATACTTTGATTTAATAAAATCTGATGCAACAAGTCCAATTGTTTATGCAACCCTTCTAAGTTAGATGGGTTAAATCTCAAACTCACCATGACTAATCTGAAATCATCTTTCTTGTTCTTTCTCAAACATCTGCTTCTTCTACACCATTCCCTCTAGGACTGTTCAAAAAACAGGAATCAACACTGTTCCCTCTAATGTCCTCCACTGAATATACCAGGAAATCCAGCAAGCTCTGTTTTTGAAATCACACTGATAACTAGATTATTTTCACTACTTCGTTCATTATCACCTTGCTCCAAGCTGTCATTAACTTCTGCATAGATTAATGAGGTTAATGCACAGAAAAATGAAATGGGAGAAAACATAGTACCCCACACTTCATGCTTGAATGGAAGTTTTCCTTAACCTCACTGACGTTTTGGGTCCCTAGACAGATTCTGTCACTATCTTCTAACAGTAAGAATATCTATATTGATTGAATCTGGTTAAGTGCCAGATGGTATTCTTTATTCCATTTTACAGGAGAAACCTAGGCTCAGACACCCCAGTTAATACACAAGATGACTCAGAAAATAAATCGATTCTTACTTGGCATAGCTGCACTGTTCACGACTTGAGTGAAAGAGGGTTATTATTTGAAAGAGTGGAGGAAAGTATGGACAGAATATAAAAGTGAAAGGATTTGGAGAAAGAAGACAGATGAATGAGTGAGCATATAGGATGTTTGATTTCAGAGTTATCTGGAATTTCTCGATTACCACATTCACTCCTGTAATCAATGCATAGACCAATAACTCTGTCCTAGTCATAATGTGTATGGCAACCCATTCCAGTATTTTTGCCTGGAGAATCCCCATGGATAGAGGAGCCTGGTGGGCTACAGTCCATGGGGTTGCAAAATGTCAGACTTGACTGCGTGACTAAGCACAGTCATAACGTGTAAAAGCTTACAACGCCAGTTTGCATGATCACTTGTCTGTTGATGAGTTCAAGGGGAAAATGATGGCCAAGTGATATTAAGCAATACCCGGTCATCTCATGCAAGGTGAAGATAGAATTTGCACTCAGATATTCTTAGTCTGGACTTACACTTTAAACTTTTGCTCTCTGATGTCTTTATTCTTTATAGAGGAGTTTCTACAGTATCCCACTCTGTGGGAATTACTCATTCTATGTACCCTATTACCTGTGAGACTACTGAAGTCTTGAACATGATATATTAAAATTTGTATTACTAGAATAAAATACTGCTCTTGATACACCAGTGGTAACTGCAATGAAATGAATTGAATTAATTACAGTGATCTATTTTATTGCATGAATATTCTGTTTGAAAATCTGAATGGAAGGATAGCAAATCTAATTTTAATTAATTTATTTACTTTTCTTTTTTGGCCATGCCATGTGGAATATGAGCTCTTCATTCCCAACCAGGGATCAAATCCACACCATCTCACTGGAAGCATGGAGTCTTAACCACTGAACCACCAGGGAACTCCCCTAACAAATTTCATTTTTAACAGATCTCTGCAGTGATTTTGCATAAGTCTCTCTGTTCTTATGCCCATGTTAAATTCAGAAAATTTGGATATAAAGCATAACTTGAATGCAATTATGGTTCTGAGCTCAGTTACTACCTGAAGCCTCTTTTCTCATTGATATAGTGCATTTTCATACTGCATAAATAACGCCCATGGAGAACAGTACAGTCGTGACTGAGTTCATTCTTGCTGGGATAACTGATGACCCACAACTACAGATTCCACTCTTTCTAGTGTTCACGCTCATCTACCTCCTCACTCTGGTTGGGAACCTGGGGGTGATCACGCTGATCCTGCTGGACTCTCGTCTCCACACTCCCATGTACGTCTTCCTCAGCCACCTCTCCCTGATGGACTTTGGTTACTCCACAGCCATCACTCCCAAAGTGATGGCTGGCTTCCTCGTGGGAGACAAGGCCATTTCCTACAATGCTTGTGCCACTCAGCTTTTCTGTTTTGTTGGCTTTCTTGTTGTGGAAACTTTTCTCTTGGCTTCAATGGCCTATGACCGTCATGCAGCAGTGTGCAAGCCACTCCATTACAGCAACATCATGACAGCAAGGGTGTGTGCCTGGATGGTCATGGGATGCTATGCCTTTGGCTTTCTCGAGGCCTCCATGCACACGTGGAACACATTCAGTCTCCCTTTCTGCAGATCCAATGTGGTTGATCACTTTTTCTGTGATGTTACTCCAGTCCTGGCTCTCTCATGCTCAGACAGCAGCAGAAGTGAGATGGTGTTTTTTATTCTGGCAGGATTCAATATCATCTTTACCATTATGGTCATCCTGGTCTCCTATCTGTTTATCTTTGTCACCATTCTGAGGGTGCGCTCATCTGAAGGACATCAGAAGGGCTTTTCCACCTGTGCTTCCCACCTCACTTCCATCTCCATCTTCTATGGGGCAGGCGCCTTCATGTACCTACAGCCCGGCTCCCGCCATTCCATGAGCACAGACAAAATGGCGTCTGTGTTCTATGCCATAGTCATTCCCATGGTGAATCCGCTGATCTATAGCCTGAGGAACAAAGAGGTCAAGAGAGCCTTAAAAAAGGCTGTGGGGACCTTGAGAATGAGCTTATGGTTGCTGGGGTGAGGGGAATGAGGGGGAAGAAATAATTAGGGAGTTTGGAATGAAGATGCACACACACTGCTGTATTTAAAATGGATAAAGGGCCTACTGTAGGGCACATGGAACTCTGCTCAATGTTATGCAGCAGTCTGGATGGAAGGGGAGCTTGAGGGAGAGTGGATATATGTTTATGTATGGCTGAGTCCCTTCGCTGTTTATCTGAAACTATCACAACATTGTTAATCAGCTATCCCAATACAAAATAAAAAGGTAACAAATAAAATAGGACCTAAAAATGGCTGTGGGGAAAGCAAAATCTTCAATAAAACATATATTTTAATTATGTATGTACAACAGTATGGTTTCATACAGGTCATATCAAGCTAGGGAAAATATTGACTTGTTATGTCAACAATAATAAAAATGTTTTTACATCCTTTCTCAAGTTCTTTTTAAGTCTAGGAAGCAAATGTGTTGACAAAATGAGATTTCAGGAATAATAACATTGGGAGAATCAATCATGAACCTATAATTCATATTTTTAAATTTCCATTTTAATTACTTTTATTGTATATTTGTTTCCATGATCATCCACACTTTCATAAGCACATTTATGCTCACCTGCATATTTAAGTACATGCTCACATGTACCTTATTCATGCAAATCACATGTAACTCACACACCTATGTGTGGACAGAAAAATGAATTCAAGAGACAAATGGGATTCACCTTTTTTTAATATTATAATTCAAAGCCATGATTTTGGTGTCTGATAACACATTCTTAAATATAAACATATATACTTTTAAATAGAAATAGTCATTTTCCATGTCATTTTATTTTATTTTATGTTTTAAAATAAATTTATTTATTTTAATTGGAGGTTAATTACTTTCCAATATTGTGTTGGTTTTGCCACACATCAACATGAATCTGCCATGGGTGTACACATTTTCCCCATCCTGAACCCCCCTCCCTCCTCCCTCCCCATACCATCCCTCTGGGTTGTCTCAATGCACCAGCCCCAAGCATTCAGTATCATGCATCGAACCTGGACTGGCTATTCATTTCATATATGATATTATACATGTTTCAATGCCATTCTCTTAAATCATCCCACCCTTGCCCTCTCCCACAGAGTCCAAAAGACTGCTCTATACATCTGTGTCTCTTTTGCTGTCTGGCATACAGGGTTATCACTACCATTTTCTAAATTCCATATATATGCATTAGTATACTGTATTGGTGTTTTTCTTTCTGGCTTACTTCACTCTGTATAATAGGCTCCAGCTTCATCCACCTCATTAGAACTGATTCAAATGTATTCTTTTTAATGGCTGAGTAATACTCCATAGTGTATATGTACCACAGCTTTCTTATCCATTCATCTGCTGATGGACATCTAGGTTGCTTCTGTGTCCTGACTATTATAAACAGTGCTGCAATGAACATTGGGGTACACGTGTCTCTTTCAATTATTATTTCCTCGGTGTGTGTGCCCAGAAGTGGGATTTCTGGGTCATAAGGCAGTCCTATTTCCAGTTTTTTAAGAAATCACACTGTTTTCCATAGTGGGTAACTAGTTTGCATTCCCACCAACAGTGTAAGAGGGTTCCCTTTTCTCCACACCCTCTCCAGCATTTATTGCTTGTAGAGTTTTGGATCACAGCCATTCTGACTAGCATGAAATGGTACCTCACTGTGGTTTTGATTTGCATTTCTCTGATAATGAGTGATGTTGAGCATCTTTTCATGTGTTTGTTAGCCATCTGTATGTCTTCTTTGGAGAAATGTCTATTTAGTTCTTTGGCCCATTTTTTGATTGGGTCGTTTATTTTTCTGGAATTGAGCTGCAGAAGTTGCTTGTATATTTTTGAGATTAGTTGTTTGTCAGTTGCTTCATTTGCTATTATTTTCTCCCATTCTGAACGCTGTCTTTTCACCTTGCTTATAGTTTCCTTTCTTGTGCAGAAGCTTTTAAGTTTAATTAGGTCCCATTTGTTTATTTTTGCTTTTATTTCCAATATTCTGGGAGGTGGGTCATAGAAGATCCTGCTGTGATGTACATTGGAGAGGGTTTTGCCTATGTTCTCCTCTAGGAGTTTTATAGTTTCTAGTCTTACGTTTAGATCTTTAATCCAATCTGGGTTTATTTTTGTGTGTGGTGTTAAAAAGTGTTCTAGTTTCATTCTTTTACAAGTGGTTGACCAGTTTTCCCAGCACCACTTGTTGAAGAGATTGTCTTTAATCCATTGTATATTCTTGCCTCCTTTGTCAAACATAAGGTGTCCATAGGTGCGTGGATTTATCTCTGGGCTTTCTATTTGTTCCATTGATCTATATTTCTGTCTTTGTGCCAGTACCATAGTGTCTTGATGACTGTGGCATTGTAGTAGAGCCTGAAGTCAGGCAGGTTGATTCCTTCAGTTCCATTCTTCTTTCTCAAGATTGCTTTGGCAATTCGAGGTTTTTTGTATTTCCATACAAATAGTGAAATTATTTGTTCTAGCTCTGTGAAAAATACCGTTGGTAGCTTGATAGGGATTACATTGAACCTATAAATTGCTTTGGGTAGTATACTCATTTTCACTATATTGATTCTTCCGATCCATGAACATGGTATATTTCTCCATCTATTAGTGTCCTCTTTGATTTCTTTCACCAGTGTTTTATAGTTTTCTATATACAGGTCTTTAGTTTCTTTCAGTTCAGTTCAGTTCAGTCGCTCAATCGTGTTCGACTCCTTGCGACCCCATGAATCACAGCACGCCAGGCCTCCCTGTCCATCACCAATCCCCGGAATTCACTCAGATCCATGTCCATTGAGTCAGTGATGCCATCCAGCCATCTCTTCCTCTGTCGTCCCCTTCTCCTCCTGCCCCCAATCCCTCCCAGCATCACAGTCTTTTCCAATGAGTCAGTTCTTCGCATGAGGTGGCCAAAGTACTGGAGCTTCAGCTTTAGCATCATCCCTTCCAAAGAAATCCCAGGGTTGATCTCCTTTAGGGTGGACTGGTTGAATCTCCTTGCAGTCCAAGGGACTCTCAAGAGTCTTCTCCAACCCCACAGTTCAAAAGCATCAATTCTTCAGTGCTCAGCCTTCTTCACAGTCCAACTCTCACATCCATACATGACCACTGGAAAAACCATAGCCTTAACTAGACGGACCTTTGTTGGCAAAGTAATGTCTCTGCTTTTGAATATGTTATATAGGTTGGTCATAACTTTACTTCCAAGGAGTAAGCATCTTTTAATTTAAGTAGATATATTCCTAAGTATTTTATTCTTTTCGTTGCAATGGTGAATGGAATTGTTTCCTAAATTTCTCTTTCTACTTTCTCATTATTCGTGTATAGGAATGCAAGGGATTTCTGTGTGTTGATTTTATATCCTGCAACTTTATTATGTTCATTGATTAGCTCTAGTAATTTTCTGGTGGAGTCTTTAGGGTTTTCTATGTAGAGGATCATGTCATCTGCAAACAGTGAGAGTTTTACATCTTCTTTTTCAATTTGGATTCCTTTTATTTCTTTTTCTGCTCTGATTGCTGTGGCCAAAACTTCCAAAACTATTTGAATGGTAGTGGTGAAAATGGGCACCCTTGTCTTGTTCCTGACTTTAGGGAAAATGCTTTCAAATTTTCACCATTGAGGATAATGTTTGCTGTGGGTTTGTCTAGATAGCTTTTATTATTTTGAGGTATGTTCCTTCTATTCCTGCTTTCTGGAGAGTTTTTATCATAAATGGATGTTGGATTTTGTCAAAGGCTTTCTCTGTGTCTATTGAGATAATCATATGGCTTTTATTTTTCAGTTTGTTAATGTGGTGAATTATCTGGGTCGTGAAGATCTTTTTTGTACAGTTCTTCCATGTATTCTTGCCACCTCTTCTTAATATCTTCTGCTTCTGTTAGGTCCATACCATTTCTGTCCTTTATCGAGCCCATCTTTGCATGAAATGTTTCCTTGGTATCTCTAATTTTCTTGAAGAGATCTCTAGTCTTTCCCATTCTGCTGTTTTCCTCTATTTCTTTGCATTGATCGCTGAAGAAGGCTTTCTTATCTCTTCTTGCTATTCTCTGGAACTCTGCATTCAGATGCTTATATCTTTCCTTTTCTCCTTTGCTTTTCACCTCTCTTCTTTTCACAGCTATTTGTAAGGCCTCCCCAGACAGCCATTTTGCTTTTTTGCATTTCTTTTCCATTGGGATGGTCTTGATCCCTGTCTCCTGTACAATGTCACGAACCTGATTCCATAGTTCATCAGGCACTCTATCTTTCAGATCTAGGCCCTTAAATCTATTTCTCACTTCCACTGTATAATCAGAAGGGATTTGATTTAGGTCATACCTGAATGGTCTAGCGGTTTTCCCTACTTTCTTCAATCTGAGTCTGAATTTGACAATGAGGAGTTCATGATCTGAGCCACAGTCAGCTCTGGTCTTGTTTTTGTTGACTGTATAGAGCTTCTCCATCTTTGGCTGCAAAGAATATAATCAATCTGATTTTGGTGTTGACCATCTGGTGATGTCCATGTGTATAGTCTTCTCTTGTGTTGTTGGAAGAGGGTGTTTGCTATGACCAGTACATTTTCTTGGCAAAACTCGATTAGTCTTTGCCCTGCTTCATTCCGCACTCCAAGGCCAAGTTTGCCTGTTACTCCAGGTGTTTCTTGACTTCCTACTTTTGCATTCCAATTGTGGAAAATTCTGAAAGAGATGAGAATACCAGACCACCTAACCTGCCTCTTGAGAAATCTGTATGCAGGTCAGGAAGCAACAGTTAGAACTGGACATGGAACAACAGACTGATTCCAAATAGGAAAAGGAGTACGTCAAGGCTGTATATTGTCACCCTGCTTATTTAATTTCTATGCAGAGTATATCATGAGAAATGCTGGACTGGAAGAAACACAAGGTCGAATCAAGATTGCAGGGAGAAATATCAATAACCTCAGATATGCAGATGACACCACCCTTATGGCTGAAAGTGTAGAGGAGCTAAAAAGCCTCTTGATTAAAGTGAAAAAGGAGAGTGAAAAAGTTGGCTTAAAGCTCAACATTCAGAAAATGAAGATCATGGCATCTGGTCCCATCACTCCATGGGAAATAGATGGGGAAACAGTGGAAACAGTGTCAGACTTTAATTTTGGGGGCTCCAAAATCACTGCAGATGGTGACTGCAGCCATGAAATTAAAAGACGCTTACTCCTTGGAAGAAAAGTTATGACCAACCTAGATAGCATATTGAAAAGCAGAGACATTACTTTGCTGACTAAGGTCCGCCTAGTCAAGGCTATGGTTTTTCCTGTGGTCATGTATGGATGTGAGAGTTGGACTGTGAAGAAGGCTGAGCGCCAAAGAATTGATGCTTTTGAACTGTGGGGTTGGAGAAGACTCTTGAGAGTCCCTTGGACTGCAAGGAGATCCAACCAGGCCATTCTGAAGGAGATCAACCCTGGGATTTCTTTGGAAGGAATGATGCTAAAGCTGAAGCTCCAGTACTTTGGCCACCTCATGCGAAGAGTTGACTCATTGGAAAAGACTGTGATGCTGGGAGGGATTGGGGGCAGGAGGAGAAGGGGATGACAGAGGATGAGATGGCTGGATGGCATCGTGGACTCGATGGACGTGAGTCTGAGTGAACTCCGGGAGATGGTGATGGACAGGGAGGCCTGGCGTGCTGAGATTCATGGGGTCGCAAGGAGTCGGACACGACTGAGTGGCTGAACTGAACTGAACTAAATGTGGTGAATTACATTGATTGATTTGTGGATACTGAAAAATCCTTGCATTCCTGGGATAAAGCCCACTTGGTCATGGTGTATGATCTTTTTAATGTGTTGTTGGATTTTGATTGCTAGAATTTTGTTGAGGATTTTTGCATCTGTGTTCATCAGTGGTATTGGCCTGTAGTTTTCTTTTTTTGTGACATCTTTGTCAGGTTTTGGTATTAGGGTGATGGTGGCCTCATAGAATGAGTTTGGAAGTTTACCTTCCTCTGCAATTTTCTGGAAGAGTTTGAGTAGGATAGGTGTTAGCTCTTCTCTAAATTTTTGGTAGAATTCAGCTGTGAAGCCATCTGGACCTGGGCTTTTGTTTACTAGAAGATTTCTGATTACAGTTTCAATTTCTGTGCTTGTGATGGGTCTGTTAATATTTTCTATTTCTTCCAGGTTCAGCTTCGGAAAGTTGTACTTTTCTAACAGTTTGTCCATTTCTTCCACGTTGTCCATTTTGTTGGCATATAATTGCTGATAGTAGTCTCTTATGACCCTTTGTATTTTGATACTATTTCATTTAAATAATTAATGTTCATGCCAATCATCCTTGCTATAGGTTATTACTGAGTGCTTTTATTTTATTCTTTGTTCAACAATAGTAAACGTCATCAAATGGGCATCTTTATCTCAATTTTCATCTTTATCAACTCATTACCCAGAGTAATATCTTCATGTGATAATTTTAATGAAAAAAAGCATTGCAGAGTATAAGACAAGGGAGATAGTAATGCAAGCATATTTTAATTTACTGAAGTAAAAATAACATTTAGTTTTACAATCAGACTTGACCCGTTGTCTTCAGATGCTCGTCTCAGGACACATTTTATGCTTCTTCCTGCCCATATACAGTCAGGGCACCAACTGACAGATCACCATTCAGGCTCAAAGTAGAAGCTGCTGTGATTGTCCTTATGAACCTCTAAGAATAACATAGGCTAGCTTTAAAAATTTTATTTTTTATTTTTTTTCTTATTTCTTGGTGTGCTGGGTCTCCGCTGCTCTATAAGTCTCTCTACTTGTGTTGCATGGGCAGATCGTGGGCTCTGGGCACGTGGGCTTCAGTAGTGACAGCCTGTGGGCTCGGTCGTTGCCATTTCCGAGCTCTGGGGCACATGGGCTTACTTGTCCTGGGGCTGGAATCGTCAGACCAGGAATCAAATTCATGTCTCCCGAATTAGCAGGCAGATTCTTTACCACTGAGCCAAGAGGGAAACCTTAGCCTAGCTTTTAAATTGGGAATATTAGACCACAGATATGATAATAGTTACAAAGATAGCTCTTAAAATGAAAATAGTACCCATTCAAATGATTCTAAAAAGGATTTCTTTGACTTATCAATTCTCTATGTATTGTTTTCTACTGTGAATATTTCTTTCCATGCTAAATGATTTAGAATACATATCAGTTCAGTTCAGTTCAGTTGCTCAGTCATGTCCGACTCTTTGCGACCCCATGAATTACAGCACGCCAGGCCTCCCTGTCCATCACCATCTCCCAGAGTTCACTCAGACTCATATCCATCGAGTCCGTGATGCCATCCAGCCATCTCATCCTCTGTCATCCCCTTCTCCTCCTGCCACCAATCCCTCCCAGCATCAGAGTCTTTTCCAATGAGTCAACTCTTCGCATGAGGTGGCCAAAGTACCGGAGCTTCAGCTTTAGCATCATTCCTTCCAAAGAAATCCCAGGGTTGATCTCCTTCAGAATGGCCTGGTTGGATCTCCTTGCAGTCCAAGGGACTCTCAACAGTCTTCTCCAACACCACAGTTCAAAAGCATCAATTCTTTGGTGCTCAGCTTTCTTCACAGTCCAACTCTCACATCCATACATGACCACAGGAAAAACCATAGCCTTGACTAGACTGACCTTAGTCAGCAAAGTAATGTCTCTGCTTTTGAATATACTATCTAGGTTGGTCATAACTTTACTTCCAAGGAGTAAGTGTCTTTTAATTTCATGGCTGTAGTCACCATCTGCAGTGATTTTGGAGCCCCTAAAATTAAAGTCTGACACTGTTTTCACTGTTTCCCCATCTATTTCCCATGAAGTGATGGGACCAGATGCCACGGTCTTCGTTTTCTGAATGTTGAGCTTTAAGCCAACTTTTTCGCTCTCCTCTTTCACTTTCATCAAGAGGATTTTTAGTTCCTCTTCACTTTCTGCCATAAGGGCGGTATCATCTGCATATCTGAAGTTATTGATATTTCTCCCGGCAATCTTGATTCCAGCTTCTGTTTCTTCCAGTCCAGCATTTCTCATGATGTACTCTGCATAGAAGTTAAATAAGCAGGGTGACAATATACAGCCTTGACGTACTCCTTTTCCTATTTGGAATCAGTCTGTTGTTCCATGTCCAGTTCTAACTGTTGCTTCCTGACCTGCATACAGATTTCTCAAGAGGCAGCTCAGGTGGTCTGGTAGTCCCATCTCTTTCAGAATTTTCCACAGTTTATTGTGATCTACACAGTCAAAGGCTTCGGCATAGTCAATAAAGCAGAAGTAGATGTTTTTCTGGAACTCTCTTGCTTTTTCCATGATCCTGCAGATGTTGGCAATTTGATCTCTGGTTCCTCTGCCTTTTCTAAAACCAGCTTGAACATGAGGGAGTTCATGGTTCACGTATTGTTGAAGCCTGGCTTGGAGAATTTTGAGCATTACTTTACTAGCATGTGAGATGAGTGCAATTGTGTGGTAGTTTGAGCATTCTTTGGCATTCCCTTTCTTTGGGATTGGAATGAAAACTGACCTTTTCCAGTCCTGTGGCCACTGCTGAGTTTTCCAAACTTGCTGGCATATTGAGTGCAGCACTTTCACAGCATCATCTTTCAGGATTTGAAATATCTCAACTGGAATTCCATCACCTCCACCAGCTTTGTTCATAGTGATGAAAATATATATTTATTTTAAAACAGTGGACCCATACATGGGAAGAATGAAATATGTATGCTTTCATGTTATGTCTCGAATCTAGTATTGAGGGCTCCTGTGGTTTGACTTGACATGCCAGCATGTCCTGTCAAGGAATGACAGAGATAGTCAAGTGTATATCCCTCAGAACCAAATAGACATCAGTTCAGTCCCTGGGTCAGGAAAATCCCCTGTAGAAGGGAATGGCTACCCACTCCAGTATAATTACCTGTATAATTCCATGGACAGAGGAGCCTGGCAAGTCACAGTCCAAAGGGTCACAAAGAGTCAGAATTGACTGAATGACTAATACACACACACACACACACACACACAGAGACAGACAGACACACGCACACACACACACACAGAGACAGACAGACACACGCACACACACACACACACACACAGACAGACACACACATGCACACACACACACAGACACACACACAGAGACAGACACACACACACATGCACACATGTGCACACACACACAGACACACACAGAGACAGACACACGCACACACACACATGCACACACGCACGCGCACACACGCACACACACATACAGACACACACAGAGAAGACACACACATGCACACACACATGCACACATGCACACACGTGCATGCACACACACAGACACACACACACACAGAGACAGACAGACACAGACACAGACACACAGACACACAGAGAGAGAGAGAGAGAGAGAGAGAGAGAGAGAGAGAGAGACTCAAATGAGAGACCACAGCAATAGATTGTCCCTAATGATAGGGATAGTTTTTCCTTTGGAGAAAAGAATCCAGAATCTTCATTTTCTAGGCATTTTCCTTGTGAAGTACTAAGCCCCTCTGGAGTATTTCAAGTGTGAAGAATCATTTTGATTACCCACTTTGCAGATCCCAGTGTAAAAACTAAAATGTTGAGCTCCTTGTTCAAAATGTATAACAATTTTAAGTTAGCAAGAGCAGAGCTTTAAACTCAGAGCAGGACCTTCTAAATACAAGGTCTGTGTGGAGGCCCCAGATTCATGATCAGGAAGCCCCCTGGAGCCCTCCTCATCTTAGGTATAATCTTTTTAAAATTCCCAAACCATTAATTTTTAAAATTAAATCATTCTCCACATTTTAGGTCATCATGAAATTGCAAATTAAAGCAACAGTGGAAGAATACTGCACATCTTTTAGAATGGCCAATGTCCAGAACACAGAAGCAGCAAGTGCTACTAAGGTTGTGGAGCAACAGAACTCTCATTCATTGCCAGTAGGAAGGCAGACTAGCACAGCCTCTTCAGAAAACAGTTTGTCAGTTTCTTACAAAAAGAAACACACTCTTACTATATAATCTAGCACTTGTTCTACTTGGTATTTACCCAAAGGAATTGAAAACTTATGCTAAGGCAAAAGCTAGCTAAAGGATATTTATAGCCTCTTTATTAATTACTGCTAGAATGGAGAAGGCAATGGCAACCCACTCCAGTACTCTCGCCTGGAAAATCCCATGGACGAAGGAGCCTGGTGGGCTGCAGTCCATGGGGTCGCTAAGAGTTGGGTACGACTGAGCGACTTCACTTTGACTTTTCACTTTCATGCATTGGAGAAGGAAATGGCAACCCACTCCAGTGTTCTTGCCTGGAGAATCCCAGGGACGACGGAGCCTGGTGGGCTGCCATCTATGTGGTCGCACAGAGTCGGGCACGACTGAAGCGACTTAGCAGCAGCAGCAGTAGAATTTGGAAACAATTAATATGTCCTTCAGTAAATGAATGAATAATTAGCTGTCTAATCCAAACAATGGAATGTTATTCAATGTTAAGAAAGAAATGAGTTATCAAGCTATGAAAAGACATGGAGAAAACTTAAACTCACATTTCTAAATGAAAGCTATCAGTTTGAAAAGATTATGAGCTGTGTGATTGTGTTATTTGACTTTCTGGAAAATATAAAACTATGGAGACTGTGAAACAGATCAATGTTTGTTTGAAATTAGGGTGTTGGACTGGATGAAGATCAAGCTGGAATCAAGATTGCCGGGAGAAATATCAATCACCTCAGATATGCAGATGACACCACCCTTATGGCAGAAAGTGAAGAACTAAAGAGCCTCTTGATGAAAGTGAAAGAGGAGAGTGAAAAAGTTGGCTTATAGCTCAACATTCAGAAAACGAAGATCATGGCATCTGGTCCCATTACTTCATGGCAAATAGATGGAAAAACAATGGAAACAGTGATAGGCTTTCTTTTTTTGGGCTCCAAAGTCACTGCAGATGGTGACTGCAGCCATGAAATTAAAAGACGCTTGCTCCTTGGAAGAAAAGTTATGACCAACTTAGACAGCATATTAAAAAGCAGAGACATTACTTTGCCAACAAGGGCTGTCTAGTCAAAGCTATGGTTTTTCTAGTAGTCGTGTATAGATATGAAAGTTGGGCTATAAAGAAAGTTGAGCACCAAAGAATTGATGCTTTTGAACTATGGTGTTGGAGAAGACTCTTGAGAGTCCCTTGGACTGCATGGAGATCCAACCAGTCCACCCTAAAGGAAATCAGTCCTGAATATTCACTGGAAGGACTGATGTTGAAGCTGAAACTCCAATACTTTGGCCACCTGATGTGAAGAACTGGCTCATTGGAAAAGACCCTGATGCTGGGAAAGACAGAAGGTGGGGGAAGAAGGGGATGACAGAGGATGAGATGGTTGGATGGTGTTACCGACTCAATGAACATGAGTTTGAGTAAACTCCAGAAGTTAGTGATGGAAGGGAAAGCCTGGAATCCTGCAGTCCATGGGGTCACAAAGAGTCAGACATGACTGAGCAACTAAACTGAACTGAACTGAACTGAAAGGATGAGTAGATGCATCTAAGATTTTTAGTGCAATAAAAGCACTTGGTATGATACTTTAATGATGGATAATATCATTATATATTTGTCAAAATCCATAGAATATACAACACTAAGAGTGAGCTATAACATAAACTAATAACTTTATGTAGCTGTATTAATGTATGTTGATCCTTGGGAAGAAAATATTCTCACACTTTTTTGGTTGCTACATATTTTAGGCTCTCACAATCAGATTGATAAAATTCTAATTGATGCTAACTTTTTGGATTGTGATAGAAGTCAAGTACATGCTTGCTTTGAAGGCTTTCTTCTTACACACAAAGAACTTTTCTTGCAAATGTGATAGGAGTGTCTTTCTCCACCATGCATTGTTTCTAAATCACACTCTCTCCTTCCACCTTCAGAAACCTTTGGAGTCACTTGTGGAGGATATCAGTATTATTAAGCGTAAAGATGGGAAGGCATGGTCTCTGTTTATCTCTTAGAAATAAATTACTTGGAAAACTACTCAGCTTATGTATGATTGTAAGAAAACCAAGAAATAAAATTTCATCTGAAGGTATACAATATGCATAAAAGGGAAGTAAGATTAGTGTTGGGTGAGAATGAAATTGGGGTGCTTGCCTTTTGCTAGACTTTATTTCTAGCCAGGTTATGACTTCCAAATTCAAGGGCACGACAGACACAGGAGGGTATTTACTCCCAAAGAGAAAGTGAAGTGAAGGTGAAAGTCACTCAGTCGTGTCTGACTCTTTGCGACCACATGGACTGTATCCATGGAATTCTCCAGGCCAGAATACTGGAGTGGGTAGCCTATCCCTTCTCCAGCAGATCTTCCCGACCCGGGAATTGAACTGGGGTCTCCTGGGTTGCAGGGGGGTTCTTTACCAATTGAGCTGTGAGGGAAGCCCCTCCAAAAAGAAAGGAAGAAAACAAACGCCATGAGTTCTGTGGGCTTTTATTTTTTCATCCAAAGAGGGAAGAAAAAAAAATCCCACAGAACTTATGGAAGTCATGTTGTCCAAGGTCTTTGTGACTGGTTCGATGCCACAGCCTGTTTCTTTGCCTGCTCTAATGTCCTTGTCAGCAGCTTCCAAGAATGTTAAAATAATTGTTTCTTTATTTGGGGGAACAGATGGGTTTACTTGAGAAAAAATAGCAACTTTTACACCTATGACTTTCCTTAGTAGTTTCCCTAAGTACTTGGTCCCCACGGGCAAGATTTTAATTGAAATATTCAATACATGAGGCATGGAGCCATGGATGTATTACAAGAGGGCTTGTTCCCTAAGAGTTTCTCGCCAGTATAACCCCCTTCAAGACATCAGTCAGCGGACCCTTAAATCCCAATCTGGCTTCATTCAAACTCACTAGAGTGAGAAACCCTGGTGCCCAGGGCAGCTTTGTTCACTTGATTTTCACACAAGGTGGTCTTCAGGGTCTCAGAGCTGGAGGCCTTTTCCTTCACAGGGATGTTGCTGTGGTGCGTCAGTCAGGATGACCTTGCATAACACCACCTGATAACAAGAGAAATCTTTTCTTAGACTGAGTGATTTACCAAAGGTCTCACATGCTCAATCTTATTTCATAATCAAACAACTCTGTAAAACATCAGGGGTGGGTATCACTAATTCCATTAAAAAGATTTAGAAAGTGAGGCTAAGTAAAGGAATTCACTTTAGTTTCCATCTGAAACAAGAAATCTAGAATTGGGGACTTCTGAGGTTTGTCAAGTAGAGCCAAGGTGTCCATTTATGAACCAAAAGTAGTCAAAAGAATTAGATAATTCAGAAGGCAAAACTTGTGGTTATAAAGTAAATTAACATATAGCATAGTGACTATAGTTAATGAACTTCTGCATATTTGAAAGCTGCTAAGTGAGCAGATCTTAAAAATCCTCGTCACAGGGAAAAAATGCAATTAAATGTGGGAATGGATGTTAGCTAGTTTATGATGATCAATTTTCAGTCTATACCAGTGACCAGTCATTGCGTTCTACACCTGATATGATGCTATATGTCAATTATACGTCAACTATGAAAAGGTAAATTAAGACTGCGTACAAAGAGGAAGCCACAACCTGCTTCCCCTATGAAGTTACCATGCAGTCTCATCTTGTAAAGCTGGCTTCTTTAGTGCTGTGACTTTGAAATGTAACAGAACCCTGTGGTCCTTCCCCACCACGTCTTCTGTCTGCCTCTTGTCTGTAAAAAGACTGTAGCCAAAGAATAAGTTTAATCAGAGAAGTGAGAAAATGCAGAAACAAAGGAAAACAGTCAAGACCAAATAATACTAGTTTAGTCATTAAAAGAAGTCAGGTACCGTTAGTTCCTCCTTAAGCGCTGTGGGTAACATTCTGCTTGTAGATACTGAAACCCCATTAGGTGGAGGAAGTTAATTGCGTGCTGGCCAGGTTGTAGCCATGGCAGAAGCTGCCACAATTTTGAGAACTGGCCTCAAATAAATGGGAACAAGCTGACCTGGAACTAAAGATTCAGTTTCAGTTCAGTCGCTCAGTCATGTCCGACTCTTTGCGACTCCACAAATCGCAGCACGCCAGGCCTCCCTGTCCATCAGCAACTCCCAGAGTTCACTCAAACTCATGTCCATTGAGTCAGTGATGCCATCCAGCCATCTCATCCTCTGTCATCCCCTTCTCCTCCTGCCCCTAATCCCTCCCAGTAACAGAGTCTCTTCCAATGAGTCAACTCTTTGCATGAGATAGCCAAAGTATTGGAGTTTCAGCTTCAGCATCAGTCCTTCCAATGAATCTTCAGGACTGATTTCCTTTGGGATGGATCTCCTTGCAGTCCAAGGGACTCTCAAGAGTCTTCTCCAACACCACAGTTCAAAAGCATCAATTCTTCGGCACTCAGCTTTCTCTGTAGTCCAACTCTAATTGAAGCAGGCTCTCCTGCACTGCAGGCGGATTCTTTACCAGCTGAGCCATCAGGGAAGCCGTGCCAATACTACTCCCCCAGTTCATCCACCTCCTCCTTCGTCCCTCTGGATCCACAGGCCCATTCTCTATGTCTGCATCTCTACTGCTACCCTGCAAATAGGCTCAGCTGTACCATTTCCCTAGACTCCATCTATACACATTAATATATATTTACCATGGGAGTATTTAAAAGATGCTACTCCATTTTATCCTCAAACTCATTTGATAAAAAGTTAATAGGAATTCCTTAAAAAGTAGATTTAGGATCAAAGTCAAGGAACATTGGATTTGTCAAATATAAAGTTAACTTTAAAGTCATGTGTAAGTTAGTGTCCATGAAAGGATTATACAGCATATTACATACATTTGAATAAGTAATACCACCTTGAAGAAATACAATTCTGTGGAGCATTTTTTGAGACAACCAGACTTATTGTGATTCACTTTCTACCATAAACAAGCTGTGATATACCGAAAGTGTAACATGCTTTCCAGCAGCATAGCATACAGTTTAAACACAATGTTTACGATTTTTGCGGCCTGATTTCTCACGTACACCTGTTGTGCATCCTTTGTGAGTTACATAACTTCTCCAAACGTGCTTCCCCCTCATTTTAAAAAAGAATAGTAATGACATCTATGTAGGAGCTCTTGTGAGTATTGTATTAGGCAGTGCCTAACTTCCCAGTGGTGAAGAATTCAGTGCAGGAGATGCAAGAGATGTGGGTTCTATCCCTGGGTTGGAAAGATCCCCTGGAATAGGAGTGGCAACCCTCACTCCAATATTCTTGCCTGGAAAATTCCAAGGACAGAGGAGCCTGCCAGGCTATAGTCTATTGGGTTGCAAGGAGCTGGACATAACTGAGCACACAGAGCATATAACATATGTTCAGTAGCTGTGTATATTATACATTATCGTTATAATATATGTAATACTATAATACATCTGCAGAGCACATCACGAGAAACGCTGGGCTGGAGGAAGCACAAGCTGGAATCAAGACTGCCGGGAGAAATATCAACAACCTCAGATATACAGAAGATACCACCCTCACGGCAGAAAGTGAAGAGGAACTAAAGAGCCTCTTGATGAAAGTGAAAGAGGAGAGTGAAAAAGTTGGCTTAAAGCTCAGTATTCAGAAAACGAAGATCATGGCATCTGGTCCCATCACTTCATGGGAAATAGATGGGGGAAGAGTGGAAACAGTGGCTGACTTTATTTGGGGGGGGGCTCCAAAATCACTGCAGATGGTGACTGCAGCCATGAAATTAAAACAAGCTTGCTCCTTGGAAGAAAAGTTATGACCAACCTAGACAGCATAGATATTACTTTGCTAAGAAAGGTCTGTATAGTCAAAGCTATGGTTTTTCTGGTGGTCATGTATGGATGTGAGACTTGGGCTATAAAGAAAGCTGAGCACTGAAGAATTGATGCTTTTGAACTGTGGTGCTGGAGAAGACTCTTGAGAGTCCCTTGGACTGTAAGGAGATCCAACCAGTCCATCCTAAAGGAGATCAGTCCTGAGTGTTCATTGCAAGCACTTATGCTGAACCTAAAACTCCAATATTTTGGCCACCTGATGTGAAGAACTGACTCATTTGAAAGACCCGGATGCTGGGAAAGATTGAAGGCAGGAGGAGAAGGGGACTATAGAGGATGAGGTGGTTGGATGGCATCACCAATTCAATGGACATGAGTTTGAGTAAACTCTGGGAGTTGGTGATGGACAGGGAGGCCTGGTGTACTGAGGTCCATGGGTCACAGAGAGTCAGAGATGACTGAGGGACTGAACTGAACTGAACTGATACATACATACATACATATATACATATATGTATACACACGCATATATGTGTGTTCTCAGTTACTCAGTCGTGTCCGACTCTTTGCAGCACTTTGGACTATAGCCCACCAGGCTCCTCTGTCCATTGAATTTTCCAGGCAAGAAGACTTGAGTAGGTTGCCATTTCCTCCTCCAGGGAATCTTCCCAACCCAGGGACTGAACCCACCTTTCTTGTGTCTTCCACATTGCCAGGCAGATTCTTTACCACTGTGCCACTGGGAAGCCGTATACATATACATTATACTATTAATGAAGACAACGTCAGAGTCATTCTAAGTGCCAATAACTGACATGTACTTCTCGGACCATAATCACCACGTTTTATTTGTAGCATAATAATTTGTGTACATGCTTTATATTCCAGTATTAAGTATAAACTTCTGTGTTCCTTGGGGGGAAAATTTTCAACACGTTGTATCCTCAAAGAATTCTTTTATTATGAGTCAATGAAAAAATAAGAATGATCTCGTTTGTTCTCAAGGATTATTTTGTTGTGAGTCAATAAATGAATAGCAAGAATCATAATAAAATTTTTGAGTGATTATCTCTTTTTTGGCACGGTGATGAGATTATAGAAAAATTGCCTTACAAGTATATTATAATGCAATGATGTATATAGCACTATTAAAGTCAATCTTATGGCAAATATTTTCTTAAGGCAAAATGAAGAATCCTGTATTTAAATCTAAATATGTCTGTCTGCACTTTATATGCTCATGTATCTCACGCTTTTTAGATACTGTCCTCAACATGAACATAGAAGAAAAGATTCTAACACATTTCTGGTAATAAGAGTAGCAGCTGTTTCTACTAGGGCAAGAACAATAAAAACCAAACACTGGTAGCCTAAGATGGTGATGAATGATACGTACAGAGTCTGAAAATTCTTGTGTATGAGAATACCATTCAGTCATGCCTTGATAGAGTAGACATTAATTACTCAAATATCACAAGGTAAATTCTAGGAATTCCTCCACTGGAGCTTTTAAAACTACAGGCTGTTCAGAATAATTTTAAATATGACATATTTAAATATGAAATGGGATATGGCTTGGCACACAATGATACAAGTTCCCAAATAAGTGGGAACAAAATGTACTCCAATCTGAAATGAATTGCCAGTCCCAGGGGATTTTGCTTCAGGTAGAGCAAAGTTGAATTATTCTTGCCGTTTGTTCACGCTGGCACCCCAGCCATTCCTCCTCATAGTTTTAATGTTTGGGATGAGCATTTTTGTTTGGTTGCTTTTGTTTGTGAATTTTATTCTGGAAAGGACACTGAAAACAAACTTCCAAGGAAGAAATCTTGCTAACAATGCTGTAGCCCTTCTGGTTTCTTTAGATTCTGCCAACTTCTTTGACAACTTGAGTCCTTACCGTAACTCTTCATTTTGTTTGGGCAATCTTTCCTACGCTACCTCTATTCATCCTCTAGGTATCGACTGAGGTGTTCATTCTCCTGAGAAAAACATTCTGGCCTGACAATTTAAGGTAGATTTTTACTGTTCACTCTCCTAAGGGTAACTTGTTCTAATTAAAATTTTATATCATTGTGAGTTCCTTTCATGTTTGTTTCCCCAATAGACTTAAGCACATGAGACTGAGAACATGTTTGTTTTGCATGGATATGTACACCCAGGGTCAGGACTATGACTAAACTCATTTGGGACCAATACACAGTTGAATGAATTAATATTTCTTACCAAGAGTTCAAATGTTTCTGGTGAATTAAGTCATGCACTTCTTTCTGGGATCCATTTGGCTTAATGACAGACATCTGTCCGTATACCCTGTGTTTATGTCAATATTGGAATCTAGAGGTAAAGATGTAACTTGATTTTAGCATTATCATAGAAAATTAATGTACGTTGCATTAATACACTCAGGGTTATCCTCAACAAGAGGAGCTGGATCCCTGTAGACACCTTCATCAGTTGCTCTCCAGCAGTGAGATTAAGACCTGCTGTTGTTCTCATGGGGGCTTTGTCCCCTGAGAAGTCCAGGAGTGTATAACTCTCTCTCTCTCCCAGTTTCTAGTAGCTCCATCTGGCCTTATATTACAGGTAACAGACCAAGTGCTAGAGCACCTTGACCGCTCATTCATTCAAATGATTGTCAATAGTTATCTAACAGCTATGATGGTATTTCTGCAACCAGATTTACAGGAAGCTTGGAATAATGACCAAGGCAAATACCTGCAAATAATCATGACTTTGATTATCATGACCACCATTTTCAGGACACTGCAGGGATTCTCTTATTTTCTCATGACAGCAGTAGTCTTTTAGGGAGGATATTGTTTGGGGCTGCCTTTCTAGTATCTCCATTTTACAGAGGAATATATAGTGGCTTAAAGCAATTAAGTGACTTATTTAAGAAGATAGATCAGCAGCTCTTACCATACAAGACATGTTAGCTACTTCTCTGCCATTAAGTATCTTTTCCTCAATCTTTCCATGCACTCAAGAACTTTTCCCTTTTGACCAAAGGCTGAGAAGACCATCTCAGCAGAATATATCTTTTCTTTTATAGACTGAATTTCAGATTTGAAACTCATATGTGGAAGTGTTGAATTTGCCTGTTCATTCTCTAGGAAGCTAGGTAAGCCTCCAATCAAGTCTGCAATCTGTATAAACTTTTAGGGACAGAGGTAACCAGGAAAATATATCAGTGCACCTGTTTTCATCTTGATTCATCCATAACTGAATGTTGAACATTTTGAGTGTTATTATGTGTCTGTGATTTTTAAAAAGAGACTGTGTCACAAACACTATGGAAATTCTTAAGGAGGATGTGCGCTTATCTTGTAAAAAAGTAAAAGGAATGTAAGGGACTTGAGTCCCTGCTTGGCCATGCAGGGGTTTGTAGAAATTGAAAAGTTATTCAACTTTTCTCACTTTTTGTTTCTTCCTTTGAAGTATGGAAATATTAGCTCCATTGTCTAATCCCAAGGTATTTGAGAGTATCAAATTGAATCTTGATTTGAAATTTATTAAAATCTGGAGGGCATGTAACACCGTTAATGAAAAACAGAAGAAATAGAGATAAATTAAGGGGACCAAGTCTAACAGAACAATCATATAAATGCACCGAGAAAACGGGTGTAGAAATCACACCAGAAGGAACAATTTTCACGAGTGAGGGGACCTAGACTCCAGCGATCATCCTTGTGGTTTGCTGGCATTAGGCACCCAGACTGATTAACTATTAGTTATATTGACCAAAGGGTATATCAACATTCATCATTTTATATATCTCACTTGATCCTCTGCACTTCCTGATCAGGGATATGTTTTTTTTATGTCATCGTGGCCTTTAGAATTAGCACACAACCTGATAGACTGCAAGCACTCAGTTAGTACTTGGAGGAGAGTGAATGTTGGAGGATTTACTGACAAAAATTCAGTAAACAACAATGGTAGCACAATCCATAAAAATCTTTTTAAAAGACTGCTGAAAAAGTCAATACATGATTCAAAGGCATTTTATCATTCTTATCTTAACATTATTGTTATCTCAAGAACATGCCTGAAATTATTTTTTCTCCTTAGGAAAATGCTGGATCAAGACTTACTCCTTCACTTTGCTGAGAAAAGGGATGGTGAAAAGTAAAATGAAATGCTTCCAGTGTACTTCCCCTATCCATCAGCTTACGGATATCTGTGTATGGATTAAGGTGAGGTAGAAACCAAAAGGGTGTCTTCTCTGGATGATGATGCCCTCAGTGGCCTCCCCACCACCAAGCAGGAGTAAAGAGGGGGTGAGGAGCTGCAGGCTTCTGTCTAGACCGTCACCCCCACTTTCCACCCCACAGCCTCATAGCCTGGTTTCCCCCTCTGTGTTAAGACCTAAGGACTAATCTCATGATTCTCTTTATCAGCGTGTCACTCACCACAAAGCTGAGGAATCTCAGGTCAGCCCTCAACCCCTGTTTAACCCCTGTTAAATAATGGTCACATCTCTTCCTATCCTTTTCTAAGCCAAGCAGCCACTCCTGCCCAACTCCTGATCATTCTGCTTTTCCTTCCGGGATTGACATTCAGTCATCAGCATAACCAGCACACACTTAGTTTCTCCTCTGGAAGTTCCCTACTTGTCCAACTGAAATCTGTGCCTTGAGACAGCCATCTCTGGGACAGCAATTTTCTCTTCCACTTTCCTCTTAATGCCGTATGCTCCAGGTTTTTGACTTTATAACATGATCATACTCTCTGATTTTTGCTCTCCAACGTCTTTCTTTTAGTGGTCTTATTTAATTTTGTGGATTTAATATGATATGAGAAGATTAAATCGCTAGCAAGCTGCCAATATAGTTTGAATTGATAAAATCCGATGCAACAAGTCCAGCTGTTTACACAACCCTTCTAAGTTAGATGGCCAGAAGGAATCCCAGACTCACCACGACCATTCGGAAATTGCCGCTCTTGCTATTTCTTGAGCATCTGCTTCTTCACACCATTCTTTTGTTATTATACAAAAAATGAAGTCATTATTGCTTCTTCTTTCCTAATGCCTACATTCAACATATCATGAAATCCAATCAGTTCTGTTTTTGAAGTATATCCATAATTGCATAACTTCTCACTGCCTCCCTCAGTACCATCCTGTTCTAAGCCATCATTAACTGTTGTATAGATTAATAAGCTTAATGCAAAGAAATGGAAGTGGGTGACATCATAATAAACCAGACTTACATAAAGCTTTCTTTAACTTCACCTACATTTTGGGTCCCTAGATAGAATCTGTCACTATCTTCTAACAGGAAGAATATCTACATTAATTGAGTTCTGTTAAGTGTCAGGCAATAATGTTAGACCCATTTTACAGATGGAGAACCTGAACCTCAGACACTCTAGTTAATACACAAGATGACTCGGAAAATACTTGGCATAGCTGGACTGTACAAAACTTGAGTAAAACAGGATTATCATTTGACAAATTAGAAGAAGGTAAGGACAGAATATGAGAGTCAAAAGGTTTTGGCAAAGAAGCAGACGCGCGAGGGAGCACATAGGATGCTTCACTGTAGAGTTATCCGGAATTCCTCTATCACAACATCCACCCTGCTGATCAGCGCGTAGACCAATAACTCTGTCCTAGTCTAACGCGTAAGCCCTCAGTGCCAGTTCGCACCATCACTCCTGTGTGATACTGAGTTCAAGGGAGGGCTCATGCCCAAGTCACAGTGAGCAATGCCCGAAGTCAGTCATCTAGCACAAGGCGGGGCTACAATTTGCATTTAGGTGTCCTTAGTCTGGACTCACGCTTGTTAACTTCTATTCTCTGGATTTTTTGTTCCTTGTACGGGAATTTCTTCAGTATTGAACTTTGTGGAAATTACTCATTCTATGTATCCTATTATCTTGTGAGACTATTAAAGCTAGAACTTGATATATTAAAATCTGTATTACTAGAATATGGCACTGCTCATGATACACCAGTGGTAATCACAATGAAGTGAATTAAATTATAGTAACCTATTTTATTGCATGGATATTCTTTGTGTCAGAAAAATCTGAATTGGAAGGCTAACAAATTTCATTTTCAAATTTATTTATTGTTCTTTTATTAGTTTTTGCCCACGCTGTGCAGCATGTGACGTCTTAGTTCGCAACCAGGCATCGGACCCATGCCCCCTATGTTGGAAGCACAGAGGCTTAACCACTGAACCACTAGGGATCTCATTTTTAACAAATCTCTGCAATGATCTTGGATAAGTCTCCTTCCATTTCTGTACTTCAGTTTCAATCATTTATGAGGATAGATGTACTGGATAATATTATCATCCAAATCCTTTAAGCTAGAACATTTTATATTTCTAACATTATTTTAAAGTTACTTTCGTTGTTATGCCTATATTTAATTTAGAAAATTCAGATATAAGGTATAACTTGAACATAATTATGGCTCTAAGCTCAGGTACCACCCAGATCCTTTTTTTTATTCATACATTGCGTTTTCATAATGCATAAATAGCCCCCATGGAGAACAGCACAGTCGTGACTGAGTTCGCTCTTGCAGGGATAACTGGTGACCCACAGCTGCAGATCCCGCTCTTTCTGGTGTTCGTGCTCATCTACCTCCTCACTCTGGTTGGGAACCTGGGGGTGATCACGCTGATCCTGCTGGAGTCTCGTCTCCACACTCCCATGTACTTCTTCCTTAGCAGCCTCGCTCTGGTGGACTTTGGTTACTCCACGGCTGTCACTTCCAAAGTGATGGCTGGATTCCTCGTGGGAGACAAGGCCATTTCCTACAAAGCTAGTGCTGCTCAGCTGTATGTTTTTGGTGGCTTTCTCTCTGTGGAAACTTTTCTCTTGGCCTTAATGGCCTATGACCGTCATGCAGCAGTGTGTAAACCACTCCATTACACCAACATCATGACACCAAGGATGTGTGCCTGGACGGTCATAGGGTCCTACGTCCTTGGTTTTCTAGTGGCCTCTGTGCACACTTGGAATGCGTTTAGTCTCCCTTTCTGCAGATCCAGGGTGATTGATCACTTTTTCTGTGATGTTACTCCTCTCCTGGCTCTCTCATGCTCAGACAGCAGCAGAAGTGAGATGGTTTCATTTCTTCTGGTTGGCTTCAATGTCCTCTTTTCTAACCTGGTCATCCTGGTCTCCTAACTGTTTATCTTTGTCACCATTCTGAGGGTGCACTCATCTGAAGGACATCAGAAGGCCTTTTCCACCTGCGCTTCCCACCTCACTGCTGTCTCCATCTTCTATGGGACAGGCGCCTTCATGTACTTTCAGCCCCGCTTCCGCCATTCCATGAGCACAGACAAACTGGCCTCTGAGTTCTACGCCATGGTCATCCCCATGGTGAATCCGCTGATCTGTAGCCTGAGGAACAAAGAGGTCAAGACGGCATTAAAACAGGCTGTGGGGAAGGCAAAGTCTTCTCTAAGAGTCATATCTTAATCATATAGAAACAACAACAGTACGGTTACATACACGTCAAATCAAGCTAGGGAAAATATTTACTTGCTCTGTCAATAATTATGTAATTCTTTTTTTACATCATTCCTCAAGTTTTAAGTCTAGGAAATAAATGTGTTGACAAAATGCGATCTCAGGAATAATGACTTTGCAGGAATCAAGCATGAAACTCTAATTCATATTTTTAAAATTTTTTAAAATTACATTTTATTGTATATTTGTTCTGTGATCAACCATATTTTCATATGGACATTTATGCTCACCTGCATATTTAAGTACATGCCCCCTGCACCTCATTTTCATGCAACTTACGTTTAAGTCACCCACCCATGGATGGAGAGAAAAATGAGTTCAAGAGTCCAATGGGATTGGTCTGTTTTTATACTGCCATTTGAACCAATGATTTTGGTGTCTGTTGATACACTTTAAAATATAATTTTACATATTTTAAAATAGAAATAGTCATTTTGTATGCAATTTTATTAAAAAAGAACTCTATATTTGAAATTATTTCATTTAAATACTCAATACTCTGTCCAAACATCATCACTATAGGTTTATTATGAGTGCTTTTGTTTTAATTCTTTTCAGTGACAATAAGCATCATTAAATGGGCTTCTTTATTTATCTCAATTTTCATCTTTATGGACTCATTACCCAGAGTAACAGTTTCATGAGACAATTTTAACAGAAAAAAGCATAGCAGAATATAAAGGGGAATTAATGAAAGTATAATTTAAAGCATGATATAAAAATAACAACATTAGTTTTACAGCCAGGCTTAACTCTTTGTCTATAGATGATCAGCTTAGGACACATTTTATGGTCTTTCCTTTCCCATTACAGCCAGGTCACCAACTGATAGATCAGCACTCAGGCTCAAATTAGAGGCTGAGCTGACTGGTCCTTACCAGTCTCTAAGAATAATCTAGTTTAGCTTTTAAATTTGGGTATATTAGAACACTAAGACTCATCCAGAGATACAGTAATTATTGCTTATAAACATATCTCTTAAAACTAAAATAGTACCAACTTAGTCTAATGAGAATGTCTTTGAATTATCAATTCTCTATGTATTTGTTTTTCTGCAATTATTTCATTCTAGGTTAAATAATTTAGAACACACATAGAAAATATATAAGAATGTAAATTTTTATTTCAAAACCACAGACCCATATGTGGGAAGCAATGTTTTGAATGGAATGTTTTGAATCTAGCATTGACAGCTCCTGTGGTTTGGCTTGAAGAGCCAGCATATCCTTTTATGGGATAATGGAGAGTGGCTCAGTGGTAAAGAACCTGCCTGCCAATGCATGAGCTTCAGGAGCCATGGGTCTGATCCCTGGGTTGGGAAGATCCCCTGGAGGAGGAAATGGCAGCCCATTCCAGTATTAATCCTGGGATAATCCAATGGACAGAGGCTCCTGGTGGGTTAAAATCCATGGATCACAGAGTCAGACATAATTGAGCGATTGCACACAACAATGAAATGGAGATAGTTAAAATGTTTATCCTTCAGAACCAAGTGAAAGATCACAGCAACAGATTATCTCTCCTGATAGGAAAGATTTTTCCTTTTGGAGAAAAGGAACCAGGTTCTTTGTTTTCTATGAATTATTCTTATAAAATGCTAAAGCCTCCCTCGAATATTTCAAGTGTGAAGAATCATTTTGGCTACATATTTTGCAGATCCCAGTGTAAAAACAAGAGTGCTGAGCCCCTTGTTAAAGATGTATAGTAATTTTAAGTTAGCAAGAGCAGAGTGTTAAACCCGGTGCAGAACCTTCTAAGCACAAGGTCTTCATGGCTACACGGGATTCATGCTCATGAAGCCATCCCTGAACACTCTGCTTCCTCTTATATATAATCTTACAAATTATTGGTCATAAAGTTTGTTCAAGTTTTTCCATGACATCTTATGGAAATGAACTTTTTGGCCAACCCAAATACAAAACCTTAATAGCTAAAGTATTGTCCACATTTTATGTCGGAATGAAAATGCAAATTAAAGCGTCAGTGGAAGAACACTGCACGTCTTTCAGAAAGGCCGAAGGCCACGACACTGACGACGTCGAGTGCTACTAAGGATGTAGGGCAATGGGACTCTCACTCATTGCCAGTAGGAATGCAAAATAGTACCATCTCTTTGGAAGACAGTTTAGCAGTTTCTTACAAAACTAAACACACTCTTACTATATAATTTAGCACTTGTTTTACTTGGTATTTACCCAAATATGTTGAAAACTTAAAAAGTAGCACACAAAAAGTAGCTCAAGAGTATTTATAGCAACTTTATTCATTATTAAGAAAACATGGAAGTAATCAATATGTCCTTCAATAAATGAATGGATTCATATTGTGCAATTCAAACAGTAGAACCTTTTCAGTGTTAAAAAAATGAGCTATCAAGCCATGAAAAGACATGAAAAATATTTATATTCATATTTCTAAGTAAAGATACCAATGTGAATCAACTACCAACTGTCTGGTTTTGCTATTAACATTCCAGAAAAGGCAAAACTATGGTGATAGTAAAAAATAGTCAGTGCTTTTTAAGAGCTTGGGCTTTGAAAAGGATGAGTAGATGGATCACAGAGGATTTTTAGTGTAGTGAAAATACTTAGTATGTTACTATAATGAAAGATAATACCATCATATACTTGTCCAAATCCATAGAATATCCAGCATTAAAAGTGAACCCTAACGTAAGCTGTTACCTTTATATGGTTAAGAGGTGTCAGTGTATGTTCATTCTTGGGGAAGAAAAATAGCATTCTAGTGAGTGATATTGCTAATTGGGAGGCTACAAATGTGTGGCGACATGGGGCATATCTTAGAAATGATCATAAAATTTACGAAACTTAATTGAGATTGATCAAGAAAAAAGAGAGAACACTCAAATTACTTAACAGAAATAAGACAGTTTAAAAGAATTCTAAGAGCAATTATATGGGAACAATTAGTTGACAGACACAATTTCTATAAAAGACACAAACAAACACTATAGATTCAAGGACAAATAAAGAGATAAGTGAACTTATACTAAGAAAAAATTAGATTAATATAATTAAAACACTACCCAGAGCAAAAATTTTATGTTCAAGTGGCTTCACTGGTGAATTGCCCTAAACCTTTAGAGAATTAATAACACAATATTGCACAGAATATACAATAGGGAGAAACACATTTTTGTTTTGTGTATCCCATACCTGCTTATTGTGGATGTAGATAATTTTATTACTTTTGTCGTTAACCTTCCTACTAACTTTATAAGTGGTTGATTTGCTACCTTTTTAGTATAATTGCCTTTGCCAGTGAGATTTCTCCTTTCAGAACATTCTGTTAGTGGTTGTAGCCTATTCCTTTCCACTTAGAAAAGTCTCATTTACATTTCATATAAAGCTAGTTTGGTGGTCCTGGACTCTTTTAGATCTTGCTAAGCTGTAAAAGTTTTTATTTTCCCTTCCAACCTTAATGATAGCCCTTCCAGGTAGAGTATTCTTGGGTTCCCCTTCCATCTCCTTGAGTGTACCATGCTGCCTTCTTCTGGCCTGCAGAGTTTCTGCTGAAAGTTAGATGATATCCGTCTGGCAGCTCCTTTGTACGTGATTTGTTGCCTTCCCCTTGTTTCTTTTAATATTCTTTCTTTAATTTTTGCCTTTTTAATTACAAGGTGTCTTGGTGTGGACTTTTTGGAGTAGATCCTGTTTGGGATTCTCTATTTCCTGGAGATGGATATCTGTTTCCTTTCCCAGAAGAGAAGAAGTTTTCAGCTTTATGTCTTAAAATATGTTCTCTTCCCTTTTCTCTCTCTCTTTTCTTCCTGGAACCCCTATCACAAGAATTAGTTTCCTTGATGTTGTCTTAGAGGTCTCTTGAACTATTCTCATTTCTTGATGTTTGTTTTTCTTTTTTTCTGTTCTGCTTGTGTGATTTCCACTAGCCTGTCTTCCAGTCCACTGATTCATTCCTCCATATCATCTATTTATTTATTTTTTTTTTATTTTTTTATTTTTTTTTAAATTTTAAAATCTTTAATTCTTACATTCCTCCATATCATCTAATCTTCTGCTTACTTTTTTTCTAGTGTGTTTTTAAATTTCAATTATTCTTCAGCTTTGTTTGGATCTTCTTTATGTTCTCTACTTCCTTATAACTTTCACTGGGTCCATCTTTTCTTCTCCTGAGTTCTTTGAGCATCTTTTAGAGCAAATCCTTGAACTCCTTATTGGATAGATTGCATATATCCATTTAGTTCTTCTGCACTTTATCTTGTTATTTCATTTGGATCATATTACTTTGTTGCCTTATTTTGACTAATTTATTAATTAGTCAAATTCACTACTTTCTATTGTATTTGATAGGTTGGTTATGTTCCCCGGCCTTGGAAAGTGGCTTTATGTAGGAGACACCCTCCATGTCCCAGCAGGGCACTCGCTTCTGCTCTGTGCTCCAGGGGAGGCCCCTGTACGGGTGGTGGAGTCACTTTGCTGTGGCAGGATGACTTCTCTGGGTGTGCAGATAGGTGTGACCGGCCTCTGGTCTGGCTGGTCACTGGGCCTGGCCTTGTGCAGAGGCTGTCAGCTGCTGGTTGGAAAGAATGGATCCTAGCCAGGCTGACTGCATGTCTAGGAGAGTCCTCTGTAGTGCTGGCCCAATGATGAGTCAGGCTGGGTCAAGGTGGCTGGCTATAAGCCGCCAGGGTGCCAGGATCAAGTGCTGGCCTGCTGGTGAGTGGAAGTGGGTCCCAGGCTGACCCCCTAAGGGACCCAAGGAGTGCTCAGGTACAGACACCTAGGTATAAGAGAAACAAGTTTTGAGAATGTGTGTACAGCATAATCACTACAGTTAATTATACTCTACTGTATATTTAAAAGTTGCTCAGAGGGTAGACCTAAAGATTTCTTAACCAAAGAGAATAAATTGTAATTACGTTAGGTGATGAATATGTTAATTAAACTTACCAAGGTAATCATTTAATTATATATATTATATACATAAAATCAACACATACACACACGTGTGTGTGTGTGTGTGTGGTGTGTGTGCTTCAGTCATGTCTGACTTTCTGTGACCCTGGGAGTCCCTTGGACTGCAAGGAGATCCAACCAGTCCATCCTAAAGGAAATCAGTCCTGAATATTCATGGGATGGACTGATGTTGAAACTGAAACTCTAATACTTTGACCACCTGATGCGAAGAGCTGACTCATTTGAAAAGACTCTGATGCTGGGAAGGACTGAAGGTAGGAGAAGGGGACGAGAGAAGATGAGATGGTTGGATGGCATCGCTGACTTGATGGACATGAGTTTGAGTAAGCTCCAGGAGTTGGTGATGGACAGGGAGGCCTGGCGTGCTGTGGTCCATGGGGTCGGAAAGAGTCGGACACGAAAGAGCAACTGGACTGAACTGAACTGAACTGATGGATTGTAACCTGCCAAACTCCTCTGTCGATGGGATTATCCAGGCAAGAATACCGGAGTGGGTTGCCATGCCCTCTGCCAGGGTTTCTTCCCAACTCAGGGATTGAAATCGCATCTCTTGCGTCTCCTGCACTGACAGGCAGGTTTTCTTACCACTGGTGCCCCTGGGAAGGCGTGCGTATGTGTGTACTCAGCTTGGGGGATGTCAGCTTTCTGTAATGCCGTATAACAATGATATTTCAAAGAGGTGGAAATAATAAAAGTAAACATTATTTAGAGAAACTTAACAAACTCACCAGAGATCAGAATAAGATATGGTTTTCTATTATACTTCGCATTTGAATGGGAATGTATAGAACTATTTCTCACTACTTGTTTGTTCGCTATATATTTCAGGTTCCCTGAAAATCACTTTGATAAAATTCTAATTGAACTAACTTTTTGGATGGTGGCAGAGATCATATACACGCTCGCTACAAAAGTTTTCTTCCTACACACAAAGAAATTTCCTTGCAGATGTGATGGGAGTGCATGGCTATTATTCACCATGCGTTTTTTTATCACATTCTCGTGTTTCACTTACAGAAACCTTTAGAGTCACTTGTAGAAGATGTCAGTATTACTAAGTGTAAGAATGAGAAGGCGTGGTCTCTCTTTACCACTTAGAAATGAATTACTAGAAAACCACTCGAACCTTATATGACTGTAAGAAATCTGAGAAATATAGTTTCATCTAAAGGTATGAAATAAGCATAAAAGGGAAGCAAGATTAGTATTGGGTTGGAATAAAGCTGGAATGCTTGCCATTTGCTAGATTTTACCCCAATCAGGCTTAGATTCCCAAATTCAAAGGGCACGATAGACACAGAAAGATATTTTATTTCCAATGGGAAAGAAAGAAAATCCCACAGGATTTATGGAAGTAATGTCTGAGGCTTTGTGCTTCAATGCCCCAGCCTGTGTTTTCCTTCCTGCTCTGATGTCCGCATCAGCAGCTTCCAAGAGTGTTAACAGCCTCTTTTTCCTTATTTTTGAGAACAGATGGGTATACTGTAGAAGAAATACCTACTCATACACCCATGACTTTGCTTAGTTAGTTCCCTAAGTACTTGATCCCCAAAGGCAAGATTTTAATTAAAATATTGAGTGCATGAGGCCTGGACCTGTGGATGGATCACAGGAGAGCTTGTTCCTGAGAGGTTCACGTCAGAGTAATACCCTTCAAGACATTTGTCATCAGACCCTTCAGTCCCAACCTGACTTTATTGAAACTCACCAGAGTGAGAATAACCTGGTGCCCCAGGCACCTTGTTCACTTGATTTTATCTTATTACAAGGGGGTCTCAGTGCTGGAGGCCTTTTCCTTCACAGTGACATTGCTGCAATATGTTAGTCAGAATGACCTTGGATAGCACTCTCTGATAACAAGTGGAATCTTTTATGTAGACTGAGTGATTTACTAAGCATTTCACATCCTCCATCTTATTTCATCTCCAAAACCACTCTATGAAACATCAGGGGTGGGAATCACTAATTCCATTAAAAAAATACAGAAAGTGAGGCTAAGGGTAGTGAAGGATTTCACTTTTGTTCTCATCTGAAATGAGAAATCTAGAAGTGAGGACTTTTGAGGTTTGAAGTGTAGTGCCAAGGAATCCACTTATGGTCCAAAAGGTGTATTTAAATTAATGAGATAAGATAATTCACAAGGTACAGACTTGTGGTTCTAACGTACATGGGAGCTACAATGCACAGCGTAGTGAGTACAGTTCATGTTCCTATATTGCATACTTGAAAGTTATTAAGTGAGCGGATCTTAAAAATCCTCATCACAGGGGAGAAAAATTGTAATTATATCAGAATGGATGCTACCTAGACTTACTGTGATGATCATTGTACAATACATTCAAGTATCAAATCATTATGCTGTACATCTGAAACATATGTCAATTTTCCCTCTATTTAAAAGAGGTAAGTTAGGATCATAAGAGAGGGAAGCCATAACCTGCTTTCATCCAACCTCATCTTGTAGGGTTGTTGGCAGTTATGTTTCTGTGACTTGAGTAGAAAAGTTAGTAGAAAAGGAATTGGGATTGCATCTTGGAGCAGCTTTAGGAAATATTAACCATTGCTTTGCATATATAAGCCTTCCAGTCATTTTTCTTAAGAGTTAGAAAATAAGTGTTTTATATGATCACTGTTTGATTCCTTAATATATATATCCACTTCAATATATTTCAGTTTAAAAAGGAAGTTATTGGACTTTGACACTGAAATTAATAACTGATATGGTGGGTTGAAATCTGCCTCTTGTCTTCTATTCAGCACGCTAGTTTTTTATTTCTTTTTCCTTTCTTTTGGACTAGAGTCATCTCAGACTAAGTACTTAATTTTCCTCTTTTTCTCTCCTATTATTGCAACTTTCATCCTTCACTTATTGTTGTGCCTTGATATTTTAATTTGTCTTCATTATGAAAGAACTGTATAACATTTTTATTCTGATTGATTCCCACGCCTTTTGCTCTTATTGTCCAATATTTTAGGATCTTCCCAACCCAGGAATCGAACCCGGATCTCCTGCATTGCAGGCAGACGCTTTACCATCCGAGCCACCAGGGAAGATGGCATTTTAGCTTTCAGTTCAGTTTAGTTCAGTCGCTCAGTCGTGTCCAACTCTTTGCGACCCCATGAGTCGCAGCACGCCAGGCCTCCCTGTCCATCACCAACTCCTGGAGTTCACTCAGATTCACGTCCATCGAGTCAGTGATGCCATTCAGCCATCTCATCCTCTGTCATTTAGCTTTACATACAACTAAAACTTTAGAAGATTTTTTCAATAGTATTTAAAACACTTAATATATTTATTTGTGTTATCAACATGTTAGTTTTTCCAGTATTTTTTCTAATTTTCTCTATTTTTCATTTTGGAAGCTTTTTCCAGAAGAACCTTCTTTAATAATTCTCTCAGCATAGATCTGTAGGCAGCTGGATTATTCCACCCCACCCTGAATCAGTTGCTCATGTTGAAAAGCTGCAACCAGTCTCACTGAAGCTCTTACAAAAATAATGTTTAGTTTTCTTCTCTGGCTGCTTTTCATATTTATATTTTGATTTTCATTAAATGAAACTATCATGATCAGTCTGAGGAACTCTGGAGTATTTTGAATGATACTACATTTATTCTCAAACTTATGCTATATAAAGTTTATAGGAGTTCCTTTAAAAGCAGGTCCAGAATTAAATAAAGTTGGGAAAATACTGCATTTGTCAAATCTAAACTTTAGGATCGCTGATAAGTAAATTCCCATGAAAGTGCTACACAGCATACTACAAATATTTGAAAATATAGATTCCCGTGGGTCACTTTTTGAGACAAGCTGTCTCACTGTGATCCACTTCTACCAAATACCAGTTGTTCTGTACTGTGTATGAACACTCTTCCTAGGAGAATAGCATAAAGTTAAAACATCATACTTAGGCTTTCTATAGCCTGATTCCTCACATATAATTGCTGTGTGTATTTTGCAAGCTACTTAACTTCTCAAATGTGTTTTTTTCTTCTGAATTTAAAAGTTGATAGTAATAATGTCTATGTGGGAATTTTTATGAATACTGTATTAGATTGGGCCTGGCATATAATATATGCTCAGCAGTCATGTATATGTTATGCAAATAACATATAATCTACATTTCATATATATATACACACACACATATATACATTATACTATTAATGAAGACAGCATTATAGTCATTCTAAATGCTAATAGCAACTGACTTGTAATTTTCTGACCATAATCATCACTTTTTTTTTTGTAGCATAATAATTTGTAAGCATGTTTTATATTAATTTACAGAGTAAGCTTCTCTGTTTTCTGGGAAAAAAGGATTTAATATGATGTATGTTCTTAAGGGTGAGTTAGTAAAAGAATAGCAGTAAGCATAAACACATTTCTGAGAGGTTATCACTTTCGACACGGCAATGAGAGCGTGTGTAGAAGCTGTCTTCCAGGTACATTGTGAGCCAGCGATGCATAGAGGAGCGTCATGTCAGTGTTGGTCAAGCGTTTAGAGTCGCAGTAGAGAATGGAGAATCTGGCATTTAAGTCTAGGTAAGTCTGTCTGGACTTTACATGCTCATCTCTCTCACACTATACAGACACTGTCCAACCGTGGACTTAGAGGAAAGATTCTAATACGTTTCCAGTTATAACAGTAGCAGCTGTTTCTACCAGGATGAGAGCAATAAACAGCAGACACTGGTAGTCTAAGATTATAAGGTGGTCTCAATACCCTGGTGTATGAGAATTCCATTCAATCATCCCTTCATAGAGTGGACATTAATTGCTCAAATTTTTACTGAGTTAAAGCTTGCTCTCCTCCATGCATGAGAGGCCATTGGGGCGGAGAGAGATGAGTGACCGAGCAGATAGCAGACTAAAGTCTCAAAATATCCATCTTCTGGGGCCTGGATGCCAGGTTCTTTTATGGATCAGGAAACAAAGTAAAAAGTCCATTAATCTTGCAGATATATCCTAAGATGGCAACCTCAGGCAGAGGATGTGTTGATACTTCCTTCCTGACATCTCCAGATGGACAAGGCGCTGAACAAAGGCTCGTTAACAGTCAGGTGGAGGGGCAGGATTCTCTGAGGCAGGCCATTATGTACAATTATAATTTTTAAAAAGTAAGTCAATTTTCTAAAAGCAAGTCAAAGAAACAGTTGTAATATGGAATCAAGGTTGGTTTTTTCCTGCAACAAAATATCACAAGGAAAATTCTAGGAATTACTGCACTGAGGCTTTTAAAACTGATAGACAATAAGAAATAGATTTTAGGTATGATGGATTCTCCTTGAGAAATAGGTTATGGCTTGGCACACAGTGATGCATGTTTCCAAATCAGTGGGAATAAAATGTACACCAGCCTGAACCTAATCGTCAGTCCCAGTAGTTTTTGCTTTATGCAGGACAGGATTTCAGTTATTCTTGCCAGTTGTCCATGCTGGTCCTCTGGTCCACACCAATCATTCCCCCTGATAATTTTCGTCTTTGGGATGGGCATCTTTGTTTGCTTGAGTTTGTTTATGAATTGTGTTCTGGAAAGGACACTGAAAACAAACTTTCCAGGAACAAGTCTTGCTAACTGTACCGCAGTCCCTCTGGCTTCTTTAGATTCTGCCAACTTCTTTGACAACTTGAAGACACCGTAGCTTTTCACTTTGTTTGGGCAATCCTTCCCATGCCGTGGAGAAGGAAATGGCAACCCGCTCCAGAATTCTTGCCTGGAGAACTGCATGGACAGAGGAGCCTGGCGGGCTACAGTCCACGGGGTTGTAAAGAGTCAGACACGACTGAGTGACTATCACTCACGCTTATTACGTTACCTCTATCCATCCTTCATGTATTGGCTGAGGTGCTGATTCTCTGAGAAAACCTCTGCCTGTCATTGAAAGTGTGTTTTTGTAGGACTTCCCTATAGTAGTCAGTGGTTAAAAATCTAACTTGCAATTGCCTTGCTATTTAGGCAACAGATTCAATCCCTGGTCGGGGAAGTAAGATCCCACATGCAGAGGAGCAACTGAGCCGTCTTGACACAACAAAAGATGCTGCCTCATGCAACGAAGATCCCACCGGCCAACTAAGATCCGACACAGCCAAATAAATGAAGATTTTCCAAAGCAGATTCTCACTATGCACTCTCATGTGGGCACCTTGTTCTAATTATAGTTGTATATCCTGATTTGTGAGTTTGCTTAATGTTTGTCTTCTCCTGTTAACCTGAGCATGTGAGACTGAACATGTTTGTTTTCTATAGATATGTACACCCATGGCCAGGACTATGGCTAAACTCATCTGGGACCTGTACAGTGTTGAATGAATGAGTAATTCTTGTCAATGGTGCAAATGTTTCCATCGAATTAAGGCATGCAATTCTGTCTGAAATCCATTTGGCTTAATAAGAGACTTCTGTCCCTGTGTTTCCCATGCTTATGCCAATGTGCAGCCCCAGAGGTAATGATGTGACTTGATTTTAGCATCATCAGAGAGAACTAACACAAGCTATGTTAATTCACTCACAGTCTCCCTCAGCAAGCAAAACTGGATTCCTGGGCACACACTCATCACTGTTTGTCCAGTAGTCTGAGATAAGGCCCTATTGTGGCTCTCACAGGGGCTTTGTCCCCCGAGTGTTCCATGGATGTATAACTCTCTCTTTCAGTTCCCAATAACTCCATTTGGCTTTATAGGTAAAAGACCATGTAAATGGACCATAAAATGTTACTTGAGCATTGATACATTCAACTGATTGTCCACAGTGCCTGTTACCTTCCATGGCCTTGCCCCAGAGTGAGAGCTCTCCTAACTGGGAGCCGTAGTCATGACCAGGAAAAATAATCATGACTTTGATTATGATGATTGCCATTTCCTGGATACTGCAGGGATTCTCTTCTTTTCTCATGACAGCAGTAGCCTTTTAGGGAGGATGTTGTTTGGGGCTGCCAATCTAATATCTCCACTTTATAGATGAATATAAGGTGACTTAAAGGAATTGGGTGACTTATCTGAGGAGACACGTCAGCAGCTCTTACCGTACAATCATGTTAGCTATTTCTGTGGCATTGCTTTTTTTTCTCAATCTCTCTTTGCTCCAAAATTCTTTTCCCTTTTGATCAAAGACTAAGAAGAAAATCTCAGTAGAATGTTTCTTATCTTTTATGGATTGAATTTCTGATTCAACACTCATATGTGAAATCAATGAATTAGCCTGTTCATTGTTCAGCATACCAGGTAAGCCTCCAATCAAATCTACAGTCTGTATATATTTTTAGGGACAGAGGTAGGCAGGAAAATATATCAAGGTACCCATTTCCCTCTTGATTTATTCATAACTGAATACTGAATATTTTATGCAACAAACTGGATGTTATTAGGTGTCTGTGATTTTTAGTGACAGACTGTGTTACAAATACCATGGAAATTCTTAAGAAGACTATTTATTTATGTTGTATAAAAATAAAAGGAACAAGAGGGTCTTTAGTCCCTGTTTTGCCTTATAGAAGCTTTTAGAACTTGGGCAAATTGTTAAACATTTCTCATTTTTAGCTTCCTCTTTGGGAGTATGGTAATATTAGTTAACAACTGGCTAATCCCAAGGTTTTTGGGAGTATCAATTTAGATCTCAATGTGAAAATTTATGATAACTCAGAGAGCACATATCATTAATGAAAAAATTAAAAAAGAGGGGGGCCCAGGCTAAGTGACCAACTATGAATTTGCACTGAAATAAGAGGCATAAAAAATCATAGCAGAATGAAGAATTTATGGGAATGAAGTAATCTGGACTCTAGTTTCTATTCTGAAGCTTTGCTGGCATTAGGCACTCAGTTAATAGTTAATAGATTGATTAACTGTTAGATATATTGACTGGTGAACTATCGTGTAAATGAGACCATGGTACCATTCCACTGGCCCAAGACAAAAATAATGCTCTCTGCTTTGGAATAAAGAATAGGAATTTCCCAAATAATCAGCATTTTGTATATTACTCTTGTACTTCTGTACTCTCTGATCAGGGATATGCTTCTTACATCCTTCTAGACCTTAGAAAGGCACACAGCCTGATACACTGTAAGGACTTAGGTTGGAGAGAGAATGAATGGTGATGAATTACTGATCCAATTCCAGCGCTTTATGTGGCTTGTTCGTTGGTCTTATTGAAAATTTATATAACTTTTAAATGTAGAAGTAGTCTTTCCTTTTCTTTCCTGATAGAGAGGGGAGAGGAAACTTATTATAAATATGTGTTCATATAGTTTTTGTCATTTAACTTGGATTCAGAAAGATAGTATATTAGTTAAGTTCCCAGTAGCTAATTGTATATTTAATTTCAATACCCATGCTTTTTATTTCTCCACATTACTTGTGAATAACTCTCTAAATAAATTGGTCATTCACGAATAGGCCAATATAACGAATAACATATTTTGTGCCCCAGCTGGAGTAAAGCGACTTTATATCAAATATTAGGAGAATATTTCTCAGTGATCCAAATGACATGACTTTAAATTCAAAATGACATGACTTCAAATACCAGCTCTGCTACTTGCTAGATTTATGGACTTCTCTCTGTAACTCCTTGTGAGCAAGCTTCAGCTTCCCCATATGTGAAATGGGGATAGATCATACGTCACAGGGTCGGGTGATAAATCACCACAGGTATAATGTGTGTGTACATTTCCGGTGCCTTGAAAATTGAAAGTGCTCAGTAGTTTCTAACTATCATCGTTTAATTCATTATTTAAGTTTGTGCATCTGCTTATATAGTATTGATGATACATATGAGAGATGCATCTTAAATTAAGATGAAGCAAATTATTACAAGTAACACAGTGATCAGTGGTGCTCCATAACTTATAACAAAAAGGCAGTGTCTACAGAGGAGTTTTTGAAGACTTCATGGAAACTTTGACACTCATGTTATTCTTTAAAGAGCAAATTTGAATTGTACTAAGGGCACCTGGGCTACCCTGGTGGCTCAGAGGTTAAAGTGTCTGCCTGCAATGTGGGAGACCTGGGTTCGATCCCTGGTTTGGGAAGATCCCCTGGAGAAGGAAATGGCAACCCACTCCAGTATTCTTGCCTGGAGAGTCCCATGGACAGAGGAGCCTGGTAGGCTACAGTCCATGGGGTCGCAAAGTCGGACACAACTTCACTTTCACTTTCACAAGGGCACAGAGTATCTTGTTCAATTTTTAATTGTGTCCTGAACACCCAATATGTGGTGATCAATCCCCAAAAAAATCTTTCAAAGAGATTGCTAAAAAGCCAATACATGATTTAAAGACCTTTTATAATTCTATCTTATCAGAGGTGGTGTAGTTGCTTAGTCATGTCAAACTCGTGCGACCTCGTGGACAGAAGA
The DNA here is from genome assembly GCF_001704415.2 of Capra hircus. NCBI lineage: Eukaryota > Metazoa > Chordata > Mammalia > Artiodactyla > Bovidae > Capra > Capra hircus. The sequence continues at coordinate 1,639,205 of NC_030822.1, forward strand.
GCCTAACAGGCTACAGCCATGGGACTCTCCAGGCAAGAATACTGGGGTGGGTTGCCATTTCCTTCTCCAGGGGATCTTCCCGACCCAGGGATTGAACTTGTGGCTCCTGCATCGTAGGCAGATTGTTTACCATCTGAGCTACAGGGAAGCTTTGCATATAATAATAAGCAAATTGGCAGCTACGTTTCAGGGTCTGCAGAGGTGAAAAAACCCCGATACAAGTGTCTCCCTGCAAAGGTCACGGTCCCTGGTGCTCGCCCACCTCCACATGCTGACTAGACTCAGCTCTCAGGCAGCGTTCTCCTTCAGCGCCAAGAGGATCTGGCCTGCAGGGGTAACTTCGGAGGAGCCGTCTCTAACGCCCATGTCAACCGCGTCCCTCTAGTCCCGAGGTCAGCTCTGGGGTCTTGCTGCTTCGACAGGAAGCCACCGTCCTTCTCCAAAGCCCGGCGGGAACGTTCCAGGAGCCGCCTGGACTGCCGGGCTTCCTCTCTCCGGTCGCGTTTTGGAGCCGCTGGACGGCCACACGGCCCTGGCCGAGGTCCTGAACCAGCTGGGAACACCGGACATCAAGGAGCATCTACAGCTCTTCCTCGGGCGGCAGGGTGAAGCTGGATACAGGCCTTCCATCAGCGGCCTGGCCACGTTCTTCCACTCCAACCCTGCCCCCACGGTCTGTTTCATCTCTGTCCAAGGACTCCTGGGTGATCCAAGCTGTCCCTCCATCTGAACTGTGTGTCCCCCACTGGTTCCAAGCTGATGCCACAAACTTGGCATTGGCGGGAAGACACAGGAAGTAATCACCGCCATGCGCTCGGGCGCCATCCTCCGCCAGGACCAGGGTGACGGGGTCCCGGGAACACATCAATGGCCAGAACGTCAGGAGCCTTGCTCCTCTCCTTGAGGCACGAGGCCGCCGAGCCCCGCTGTTCCCGGCGGTTGTTGCTGCGCAGCAGACGCTGCTTTAGAGCCCGGATCTCGCCGGGTTCCGGAGCTGCAGGGCCGCGTCTTATGAACACGAGACTGCGTTTGCAGCTGCTTTTTTCTCCCCTGTACCAAAGTGCCGACTTAAGAAACTCCTTCAGTTTGTTGAGAAGAAAGATGGTAAAAAAATAAAATGAAATGCTCTCAGCACGTTTCAGCCCCCCTCGCTAGATTTAGGGGCAAATGATACGAGTGTTGATTAGTGTAAGTGAGAACCAGGAAGGTGCCTCCCCTGGATAACGCTGCTTCCCACGGCCCTCCTACCGCCCCAGCAGGAGTAAACAGGGAGTGGGGACCTGCGTTTTCCTTCAAGACCTCCACCCTTCCCTCCACCCTCTAACCTCATGGCCCGGCTGTCACCCTCTACCTCGAGACCTGAGGACTGATCTCATTTTCTCTCTTTTGGCGTGTCACTCACCATGAAGGCAAGGAATCTCAGGTCAGCCCTCAAGGGCTGTTGAATAAAGTCCCCATCCCTTCATACCCCTGTTTCTAAGCCCCACAGCCACTCCTGCCCAACTCCTGAAATCATTCTGCTCTTCCTTCTGGGACTGACAGCCGGTCATCAGCATAGCCGGAAACTCTCCTCTGGAAGTTCCCTTAACCTACTGTCCAGCTGACATCTGCGTCCTGGGAGAGGGCTTCCCTAGAGACCACTCAGTGGTGACATTCTCTCTCCCCTTTCTTCTTAGTGCTGTATGCGCCATGGTCTGACTTTACAACATTGTCATACTCTGATTTTTCCCCCCAAACTTCTTCATTTAGTTTTTAGTGGCCTTTTCTAGTTTTGTGGGCTTAATATGATAGTTTTAGGAACAGTTCAACAGTTAGTCGCTTGGTTGTGCCCGACTCTTTGTGACCCCATGGCCTACAGAGTCCATGGATTTCTCCAGGCCGGAATACTGGAGTGGGTAGCCTTTCCCTTCTCCAGGGGATCTTCCCAATCCAGGGATCGAACCCAGGTCTCCCAAATTGCAGGTGGATTCTTTACCCGCTGAGCCACAAGGGAAGATCGGAGTGGGTAGCCTATCCCTTCTCCAGTGAATCTTCCCAGTGCAGGAATCAAACCAGGGTCTCCTGCACTGCAGGCAGATTCCTTACCAGCTATTAGGGAGGCACTTGATATAACATGTGAAGTTTAAACCCTGGCCAATTGCTACAATATTTCAAATTAGTAAAATCTGATTCAGCGGGTCCAATTGTTTACGCAACCCTTCTAAACCAAAAGGAATCTCAAATTCACCACGACAGATCTGAAATCATCTTTCTTATTCTTTCTAGAACATTGGCTTCTTCCTCACCATTCCCTCTGTTGCTATACAAAAAATGGAGTCGTCATTGCTTCCCCTTTCTCTAATGTCTTACATTCAATGCATCATGAAATCCAGCCAGCTCTATTTTGAATACACCTAGAACTGGGTACTTTTTCATTTTCTCTTTCATTACCTGCCTGCTCCAAGCCATCAGCTTCTGTTACATAGATTGTGAGATTAATGCAAAGAAACATGAAATTGGTGAAATCATAGTGTACTAGTCCTCATTCTCACATGTACGTTTTCCTTAACCTAGCCTACATTTTGAGTCCTTAGAAAGATTCTGTCACTACCTTCTAACAGTAAGAATGTCTTCATTGATTGTATTCTGTTAAGTGCCAGGCAATATTGTTATATCCATTTTACAAATGGATAAAATGAGGCTAAGACACCCTAGTTAATACATAATGTCATTCAGAAAAAAAATGAATTCTTACTTGGTATAGCTGTAATGTCCTATATCTAAGTAGACAAGGAGTATTGTATGAAAAATTGGAAGAAGACATAAATGGAATATGACAGTGGAAGAAATTTGGGGCAGAAGCAAATGGAATGCATGAGGATGCAGGACATTGGGTTTTCTAGTTATCTGGAATTCCTCTAATCCACTTCTCAAATCAATGCAGAGACCAATAACTCTTAATATATAGAATTCTGCAGTGCCAGTTGGTATTATCTCTCCAGTCTGACGATGAGTTCAAGGGACAGTGGATGGACAAACGATATCGAGCAACACCCAAAGCCAGTCGTCTAGTACCGGGTGGAGCAGGACTGTGCATCCAAATATCTCTATTCTGAACTCACACTTTTAACTTTACTCTCTACATGTCTTTATTCCTTGTACAGGATTTACTACAGTATCCCACTGCATGAAATGACATAATCTATGTATCCCATTATCTTTTGAGAAAATGAAAGCCTAGAATACAATATTCTAAACTATGATTTAGGAGAGTATAATACTGCTTGATACAATAGCAGTAATTGAAATGACATGAAGTAATTTACAGGGACCTATATTATTTCATGAATAGCCTGTCAGTGTTTAAAAATCTGAATTGTGGAGACAGAGGGAAAGATGGCGGAGGAATAGGACGGGAAGACCACTTTCTCCCTCACAAATTCCTCAAAAGAACATTTCAACGCTGAGCAAACTTCACAAAACAACTTCTGTAGGCTGGCAGAGGACATCAGGCAACCAGAAAAGCAGATCACTGTCTTCAAAAACAGGTAGGAAAAAATATAAAAGACGAAAAAGGAGACAAAGGAGGTGGGGAGGGAGCTCCGTCCCGGGAAGGGAAGCCCGTCCCAGGAAGGGAATTTTAAGGAGAGGTTTCCAAACACCAGGAAACACTCTCCCTGCCGAGTCTGTGGCGAGCCTTGGAAACACAGAGGGCAACATAACAGGAAGGAAAAATAGATAAATAATTAAAACCAACAGATTACAAGCCCAACAGTAACTCCCCCACTGGAAAAGCAGCACAGACGCCTGCATCCGCCACTGGGAAGTGGGGGCAGGGCAGGGACGCGCGGGAGGCGCGGGCTGCAGAGCTTTGTAAGAATCGGGCAGGAACGCCCCACGCGCAAGCCAGAACGATCTAACTTGGGCTAGCAAACCAGACTGTGGGATAGCTACCACGCGAAAAACTCAAACATAAGACACCGCCAGGACCGCGCACAGAACAAAGGACGGAACGGAAAAGCCGGCTGCAGACCATCCCCCGCCAGAGGACAGGCAGCCAGAGTCCGTAAGGACTGGAAAGGGGCAACTTGCAGACCCCAGGAGAGACTTTACTTACCTAACTGCAAGCAGGCTCCTTTGCTAAGACTTCTGGGGGTGCTGGACAGTCACAATCTAGCCGCACAGGGGTGCGCCAGCGGTCCACCCAGAAAGCTGAGCAGCAGCGGCAGAAAACGCGACAAGCCGCAGCGATCGCGCTCGCCAAACTCCTGAGCTACTAGGACCTGGGAAGGGCACAAAGCGCAGTCCCAGCCAAATCTGTGCCTCTGAGGGCTGCCTGAGCGCCGAACCTGAGCGGCTTGGACCGGGGAAGCGCACGCAGCCTAGGGCCGGCCCCAGACCGTTCCCAGCTGAGCATCCTAGAGCCGGAGCGGTTTGTGCGCCACGAGAAGGGACAGGCCAAGCGGGGCAGAGATACTGTGTGCACACGACAGCGCTATTTGTTAGCAGCAGCCCCCCTCCCCACAGCGCGACTGAACTAGTGAGCCTAAAAAACCAGCAAACAGAAGAAGTTAAACAGAGGGAACCACCTTGGAAGTGATCCCACATGGCCCATTACACCAGAAAGGGCCAGATATTTTTAATATTTTTAAAATCATTCCTTTTTTTTTTTTTGCTTTTTTTTTCTAACTTTTTTTTAATTGTTAAGTCTTCTATTTCTCCTCTAATTTTTATTTCTATAACCTATTATTACTATATTTTTTTGTTTGTTTTTTAAAAAGAGTTGTTTTTTTTTTTTTTTTTTTTTTTTAAGGCAAACACCACATACAGTCTTTGGATGGTTGTTGATGGCTTTTTTTTTTTGATTGTTTGTTTGTTTGTTTTTTAATAATTCTTTTTCTTTCTTTTTTTTTTTCTTTCTTTCTTCCTTTTTCCTTCTGCTTCTCTCTAATATTGTATCTTTGAAAATCCAACCTCTACTCTAGATTTTTAATCTTTGCTCTTAGGTTTATGTGGTCAATTTTGTACATTTAAAAACCCAAACTTCACTATCCCAGTTTACCTGAGAGCGAGATTACTGGCTTGACCACTCTATCCTCCTCTGGACTCTCCTTTTTCTCCACCAGGTGGCCTCTGTCTCTTTTCTCCCCCATCTCTCCTCTATCCAACTCTGTGAATCTCTGTGGGTTCCAGACGGTGGAGAACACCTAAGGAACAGGTTACTGGCAGGATTTGTCTCTCTCCTACTCATTCCTCTCTCTGATCCTCCTGGTCACCTCTGTCTACTTCCTCCCTCTCCTCTTCCCCATATAACTCTGTAAATACCTCTGAGCGGTCCAGACTATAGAGCGCACATAAGGAAGTGACTACTGGCTAGCTTGCTCTCTTCTCTTTTGATCTCACCACATCTCATTCCAGTTACCTCTAACTACCCCCTCCATCTTCTCTTCTCCTTATAACTCAGTGAACCTCTCTGAGTGTCCCTCAATGTGGAGAAACTTTTCACCTTTAACCTAGATGTTTTATCATCGGTGCTGTATAGATGGAGAAGTCTAGAGGCTACTGTAAAAATAAAACTGAAAACCAGAAGCAGGAGGCTTAAATCCAAAGCCTGAAAACATTAGAGAACTCTTGAATTCAGGGAACATTAAGCAATAGGAGCCCATCTAATGCCTTCATACCTACACCGAAACCAAGCTCCACCCAAGGGCCAACAAATTCCAAAACAAGACATACCAGGCAAATTCTCCAGCAACACAGGAACACTCCCCTGAGCTTCAATATACAGGCAGCTCAAAATTATCCCAAAACCTTTGATGTCTCGTAACCCATTACAGGGTCACTCCATTGCACTCCAGAGAGAAGAAACCCAGCTCCACCCACCAAAACTCCAACACAAGCCTCCCTAACCAGGAAAACTTGACAAGCCACTGATAGAACCCCACCCAAAGTGAGGAAGCTCCATAATAAAGAGAACTCCACAAATTCCCGGAATATAAAAAGGCCACCCCAAACGCAGCAATATAACCAAGATGAAGAGACAGAGGAATACACAGCAGGTAAAGGAACAGGAGAGTTGCCTCACCAAACCAAACAAAAGTGGAAGAAGTAGGGAATCTACCTGGAGAAGGAATTCCGAATATTGATAGTGAAAATGATCCAAAATCTTGAAATCAAAATGGAATCACAGATAAATAGGCTAGAGACAAGGATTGAGAAGATGCAAGAAAGGTTTAACAAGGACCTAGAAGAAATAAAAAAGAGTCAAAATATAATGAATAATGCAATAAATGAGATCAGAAACACTCTGGAGGCAACAATTAGTAGAATAACGGAGGCAGAAGATAGGATTAGTGAAATAGAAGATAGAATGGTAGAAATAAATGAATCAGAGAGGAAACAAGAAAAACGAATTAAAAGAAATGAGGACAATCTCAGAGACCTCCACGACAATATGAAACGCTCCAACATTCGAATTATAGGAGTCCCAGAAGAAGAAGACAGAAAGAAAGATCATGAGAAAATCCTTGAGGAGATAATAGTTGAAAACTTCCCTGAAATGGGGAAGGAAATAATCACCCAAGTCCAAGAAACACAGAGAGTTCCAAATAGGATAAACCCAAGGTGAAACACCCCAAGACACATATTAATCAAATTAACAAAGATCAAACACAAAGAACAAATATTAAAAGCAGCAAGGGAAAAACAACAAATAACACACAAGGGGATTCCCATTAGGATAACAGCTGATCTTTCAATAGAAACTCTTCAGGCCAGGAGGGAATGGCAAGACATACTTCAAAGTGATGAAAGACAATAACCTACAGCCCAGAATACTGTACCCAGCAAGGATCTCATTCAAATACGAAGGAGAAATCAAAAGCTTTACAGACAAGCAAAAGCTGAGAGAATTCAGCACCACCAAACCAGCTCTCCAACAAATTCTAAAGGATATTCTCTAGACAGGAAACACGAAAAGGGTGTATAAACCCGAACCCAAAACAATAAAGTAAATGGTAACGGGATCACACTTATCAATAATTACCTTAAACGTAAATGGGTTGAACGCCCCAATCAAAAGACAAAGACTGGCCGAATGGATACAAAAACAAGACCCCTCTATATGCTGCTTACAAGAGACCCACCTCAAAACAAGGGACACATACAGACTGAAAGTGAAGGGCTGGAAAAAGATATACCACGCAAATAGAGACCAAAAGAAAGCAGGAGTGGCAATACTCATATCCGATAAAATAGACTTTAAAACAAAGACTGTGAAAAGAGACAAAGAAGGCCACTACATAATGATCAAAGGAACAATCCAAGAAGAAGATATAACAATTATAAATATATATGCCCCCAATATAGGAGCACCGCAGTATGTAAGACAAATGCTAACAAGTATGAAAGGGGAAATCAACAATAACACAATAATAGTGGGAGACTTTAATACCCCACTCACACCTATGGACAGATCAACTAAACAGAAAATTAACAAAGAAACGCAAACTTTAAATGATACATTAGATCAATTAGACCTAATTGATATCTATAGGACATTTCACCCCAAAACAATGAATTTCACTTTTTTTTCAAGTGCTCATGGAACCTTCTCCAGGATAGATCACATCCTGGGCCATAAATCTACACTTGATCTTAGCCAAAAGGCCGAGAAGCGATAGGGCCATAAATCTAAACTTGATAAATTCAAAAAAATTGAAATCATTCCAAGCATCTTTTCTGACCATAATGCATTAAGATTAGATCTCAATTACAGGAGAAAAACTATTAAAAATTCCAACATATGGAAGTTGAACAACACACTTCTGAATAACCAACAAATCACAGAAGAAATCAAAAAAGAAATCAAAATATGCATAGAAACTAATGAAAATGAAAACACAACAACCCAAAACCTGTGGGACACTATAAAAGCAGTGCTAAGAGGAAAGTTCATAGCAATACAGGCATACCTCAAGAAACAAGAAAAAAGTCAAATAAATAACCTAACTCTGCAACTAAAGCAACTAGAAAAGGAAGAGTTGGAGAACCCCAGAGTTAGTAGAAGGAAAGAAATCTTAAAAATTAGGGCAGAAATAAATGCAAAAGAAACAAAAGAGACCATAGCAAAAATCAACAAAGCCAAAAGCTGGTTCTTTGAAAGGATAAATAAAATTGACAAACCACTAGCCAGACTCATCAAGAAGCAAAGAGAGAAAAATCAAATCAATAAAATTAGAAATGAAAATGGAGAGATCACAACAGACAACACAGAAATACAAAGGATCATAAGAGACTACTATCAGCAGTTGTATGCCAATAAAATGGACAACGTGGAAGAAATGGGACAAATTCTTAGAAAATTACAATTTTCCAAAACAGAACCAGGAAGAAATAGAAAATCTTAACAGACCCATCACAAGCACGGAAATTGAAACTGGTAATCAGAAATCTTCCAGCAAACAAAAGCCCAGGTCCAGATGGCTTCACAGCTGAATTCTACCAAAAATTTCGAGAAGAGCTAACACCTATCCTCCTCAAACTCTTCCAGAAAATTGCAGAGGAAGGTAAACTTCCAAACTCATTCTATGAGGCCACCATCACCCTAATACCAAAACCTGACAAAGATGTCACAAAAAAGGAAAACTACAGGCCAATATCACTGATGAACATAGATGCAAAAATCCTCAACAAAATTCTAGCAATCAGAATCCAACAACACATTAAAAAGATCATACACCATGACCAAGTGGGCTTTATCCCAGGGATGCAAGGATTCTTCAATATCTGCAAATCAATCAATGTAATTCACCACATTAACAAATTGAAAAATAAAAACCATATGATTATCTCAATAAATGCAGAGAAGGCCTTTGACAAAATTCAACATCCATTTATGATAAAAACTCTCCAGAAAGCAGGAATAGAAGGAACATACCTCAACATAATAAAAGCTATATATGACAAGCCCACAGCAAACATTATCCTCAATGGTCAAAAATTGAAAGCATTTCCCCTAAAGTCAGGAACAAGACAAGGGGTGTCCACTTTCACCGCTACTATTCAACATAGTTCTGGAAGTTTTGGCCACAGAAATCACAGCAGAAAAAGAAATAAAAGGAATCCAAATTGGAAAAGAAGAAGTAAAACTCTCACTGTTTGCAGATGACATGATCCTCTACATGGAAAACCCTAAAGACTCCACCAGAAAATTACTAGAGCTCATCAATGAATATAGTAAAGTTGCAGGATATAAAATCAACACACAGAAATCCCTTGCATTCCTATACACGAATAATGAGAAAGTAGAAAAAGAAATTGAGGAAACAATTCCATTCACCATTGCAACGAAAAGAATAAAATACTTAGGAATATATCTACCTAAAGAAACTAAAGACCTATATATAGAAAACTATAAAACACTGATGAAAGAAATCAAAGAGGACACTAATAGATGGAGAAATATACCATGTTCATGGATCGGAAGAATCAATATAGTGAAAATGAGTATACTACCCAAAGCAATTTACAAATTCAATGCAATCCCTGTCAAGCTACCAGCCACATTTTTCACAGAACTAGAACAAATAATTTCAAGATTTGTATGGAAATACAAAAAACCTCGAATAGCCAAAGCAATCTTGAGAAAGAAGAATGGAACTGGAGGAATCAACTTGCCTGACTTCAGGCTCTACTACAAAGCCACAGTCATCAAGACAGTATGGTACTGGCACAAAGACAGACATATAGATCAATGGAACAAAATAGAAAGCCCAGAGATAAACCCACACACATATGGACACCTTATCTTTGACAAAGGAGGCAAGAATATACAATGGAGTAAAGATAATCTCTTTAACAAGTGGTGCTGGGAAAACTGGTCAACCACTTGTAAAAGAATGAAACTAGATCACTTTCTAACACCGTACACAAAAATAAACTCAAAATGGATTAAAGATCTAAATGTAAGGTCAGAAACTATAAAACTCCTAGAGGAGAACATAGGCAAAACACTCTCAGACATAAATCACAGCAGGATCCTCTATGATCCACCTCCCAGAATTCTGGAAATAAAAGCAAAAATAAACAAATGGGATCTAATTAAAATTAAAAGCTTCTGCACAACAAAGGAAAATATAAGCAAGGTGAAAAAGCCTTCTGAATGGGAGAAAATAATAGCAAATGAAGCAACTGACAAACAACTAATCTCAAAAATATACAAGCAACTTCTGCAGCTCAATTCCAGAAAAATAAACGACCCAATCAAAAAATGGGCCAAAGAACTAAATAGACATTTCTCCAAAGAAGACATACAGATGGCTAACAAACACATGAAAAGATGCTCAACATCACTCATTATTAGAGAAATGCAAATCAAAACCACAATGAGGTACCACTTCACACCAGTCAGAATGGCTGCGATCCAAAAATCTGCAAGCAATAAATGCTGGAGAGGGTGTGGAGAAAAGGGAACCCTCCTACACTGTTGGTGGGAATGCAAACTAGTACAGCCACTATGGAGAACAGTGTGGAGATTCCTTAAAAAATTGCAAATAGAACTACCTTATGACCCAGCAATCCCACTTGCTGGGCATACACACCAAGGAAACCAGAATTGAAAGAGACACATGTACCCCAATGTTCATCGCAGCACTGTTTATAATAGCCAGGACATGGAAACAACCTAGATGTGCATCAGCAGATGAATGGATACGAAAGCAGTGGTACATATACACAATGGAGTATTACTCAGCCGTTAAAAAGAATTCATTTGAATCAGTTCTGATGAGATGGATGAAACTGGAGCCAATTATACAGAGTGAAGTAAGCCAGAAAGAAAAACACCAATACAGTATACTAACACATATATATGGAATTTAGGAAGATGGCAATGACGACCCTGTATGCAAGACAGGAAAAAAGACACAGATGTGTATAACGGACTTTGGACTCAGAGGGAGAGGGAGAGGGTGGGATGATTTGGGAGAATGGGAATTCTAACATGTATACTGTCATGTAAGAATTGAATCGCCAGTCCATGTCTGACGTAGGGTTCAGCTTGCTTGGGGCTGGTGCATGGGGATGACCCAGAAAGATGTTGTGGGGAGGGAGGTGGGAGGGGGGTTCATGTTTGGGAACGCTTGTAAGAATTAAAGATTTTAAAATTTAAAAAATAAAAATAAATAAAAAATAAAAATAAAAATCTGAATTGTGATGCTAACACATCTAATTTAATAACAAATCCTGTGATTTTCCATAAGTTGCCTTTTGTCTATGAACTTTAATTTTGGTAATTTAAATAGAAGAATAGATAATTAAGATAGAAGATAGGGTTGTATTATCTCCAAAATCCTTTAAGCCAGAACACTCTATTTTCCACCAATATTTAAAAATTGCAGTTTATTGTTACACCCATGTGAAATTCAAATAATTCTGATACAAGGTATTTACTGGACATAATGATAGCTCTAACTATGCTGCTAACAAGCTCCTCTTTTCTCACTGCTATAGGCCATTCACATACTGCACAAATGATCCCCGCGGAGAACAGCACAGTCGTGACTGAGTTCGCTCTTGCCGGGATAACTGATGACCCACAGCTGCAGATCCCGCTCTTTCTGGTGTTCACGCTCATCTACCTCCTCACTCTGGTTGGGAACCTGGGGGTGATCACGCTGATCCTGCTGGACTCTCGTCTCCACACTCCCATGTACGTCTTCCTCAGCCACCTCTCCCTGGTGGACTTTGCTTACTCCACGGCCGTCACTCCCAAAGTGATGGCTGGCTTCCTCGTGGGAGACGAGGCCATTTCCTACAAAGCTTGTGCTGCTCAGCTTTTCTTCTTTGCAGTCTTTCTCATTATGGAAAGTTTTCTCTTGGCCTCAATGGCCTATGACCGTCATGCCGCAGTGTGCAAGCCACTCCATTACACCAACATCATGACACCAAGGATGTGTTCCTGGATGGTTGTAGGCGCCTATGTTCTTAGGTTTCTGGAGGCCTCTGTGCACACTTGGAACATATTCAGTCTCTCTTTCTGCAGATCCAGGGTGATTGATCACTTTTTCTGTGATGCTACTCCTGTCCTGGCTCTCTCATGCTCAGACAGCAACAGAAGTGAGATGGTGTTTTTCATCTTGGCAGGATTCAATATCATCTCTTCTGTCCTAATCATCTTGATCTCTTACCTGTTTATCTTTGTCACCATTCTGAGGGTGCGCTCATCTGAAGGACATCAGAAGGCCTTTTCCACCTGCGCTTCCCACCTCACTGCTGTCTCCATCTTCTATGGGACAGGGGCCTTCATGTACTTTCAGCCTGGTTCCCGCCATTCCATGAGCACAGACAAACTGGCCTCTGTGTTCTGCGCCATGGTCATCCCCATGCTGAATCCACTGATCTGTAGTCTGAGGAACAAAGAGGTCAAGAGGGCGTTAAAAAAGGCTGTGGGGAAGGCAAAGTCCTCTCTAAAATTCAAATTTTAATGAAATAGAAATGAATTTCGTATGTACCAAGCTAGGGAAAATATTGACTTGCTAGACCATCAGTTTTATAAGATTATTGATGTACTTTCTCAATTCCTTTATTAAGTGTATGATGCAAATGGCTTACAAATATGATGTCTCAGGAAAAATAGTTTAGGCAGTATCAACCTTGAACTCAGACATCTTATATAAAATTTCTCTTTATTTTTATTAGATAATTTCATTATTTCACACGATCAGCTCCACTGTCATTTCATTCAATGTCTATCAAGTAAATGCCCAAAGAAACGTCATTTATGGAAACCTCATGTGAATCACACGTTCATGAATGGACAAAAAATGAGTTCAGTATAAATGAGATTAGGCTATTAGAATATATTTGTAATATATATTATATAATTTAATAAAGGGCTTCCCTGGTGGCTCAGACAATGATTATGGTGTCTCATAATGCATTATTAAATATAAACTTGGTGCCAAATATCCTGGCTATAGTTTTATTGCTTAATGTTTTGTTTTCTTCTTTTTTCTTGTTTCAATGATAATAAGCATAATTATATGGTCACCTTTAATTTTCTCAATTTTTGTATTTATCAGCTCATTATCCAAAATGCACATTTTCATATAACAATTTGAGGGCTTCCTTGGTGGCTCAGATGGAAAAGAATCTGCCTGCAATGCAGGAGACCTGGGTTTGACCCCTGGGTTAGGAAAATCCCCTGGAGAAGGAAATGGCTACCCAGTCCAGTTTCTTGCTGGAGAATCCCATGCACAGAGGAGGCTGATGAGGTACAGTCTATGGAGTTGCAAAGGGTCAGACATGACTGAGGGGCTAACACTTTCACTTTCATGAAAATTTTAATTAAAAAATTAGACCAGAGTATAAGACAAGAGAAATAATAATATAGGCATATTTTATTTATGGAAATAAAAATGATGTTTGATTTTAAAATAAGACAGCTCTGTCTCAGGTATTCAGCCTAGGACACATTTTATGTCCCTTCCTTCCTGTTACAGCCTACTTAGAGACTGGCATTTAAGCTCAAAGTAGAAGTTGGCCTGATTGGTCCTTGTCAATCTCTATGAATAACCTAGTCTATGTCTCAGTTTTTAGATGTCAGAACACTACAAATCATTCTGTGCTATGACAACAATTATGAAGATACCTTTTAAAGAAATCTAAAGATTTAACATCATGATCAGATAAGATTTGTTTATTTCACATGAATTGTTCACCATCCAGAAATCAATGTGGTAAGCCACATTAGCAAAAGAAAAGATAAAAATCACATGATAATCTCATGGATGCAAATGTCATGGGTATTTTGAAAGAAATTGCATTAAATATGTGGATTTCTTTGGGTAGTATAGCAATGTCAAAAAAACATTTCACAAAATTCATTGTCCATTCATGATATAAAATAATCATTAAAGTGGGTATAGAGGGAACATATCTCAATGTGCAAAGGCCATTTTATGGCAAACTCACACCAACATAATACTCAACAGCAAAAATCTGAAAGCCTTCCAGGTTAATTTAAAATTTTAATATGTGGCCTTACAGGCCTCCTATTAGTCCAGTTTTTCTAAAGAGCGGACAGGACTCATCTTCCTGGTGTCAGACCCCCAAGGCTGGGGTACCTAACATGCAGCTCCAACCACTTACTCTCCAGGGAGGATCTTTGCCCTGAAATCCCCACTTCTGTGGCCCTTTCCAGGGGCACAGGTCCCAACCTGTTTGTGTCTCTTCCCTTCCAACCTGATTCCATATGGAACTTTCTTACAAAAAGACTTTGGTTCTTCAAAGTCTTTCTGCCAGTCCCCATTTGGTTTTTGGTGAGTGTTGTTCCACGTGAAGATTTCTCTTTAAATTGGAGAATACTTGCTTTGGGCTTCTCCAGTGGCTCAGCTGGCAAAGAACACACTTGCCAATGCAGGAGACACAGAGACTCAGGTTCAATCCCTGGATCCGAGGATCCCCTGGAGAAGGAAATGGCAACCCACTCCAGTCCTCTTGCCTGGAGAATCCCATGACAGAGGAGCCAGGAGGGCTACAACCCGCAGGGTCACAGAGAGCCACACACGACTGAGCTTGCCCGCTGCCACACTTGCTTTGCACTGTGGTCTGAGCTTCTGCTGTACAGTGAGGTGAATCAGCTACACATACACTTACATCCCCTCCTTTTTGGATTTTGTTCCCATTTACAGATGTATTTTTGTTTGTGATGGCAGGTGAATTCCACACTCTCTTACCCTGACATCTTGATTTCTTCTCTCAAATTAGTGGGAAAAAATGTTTCCAGTCTGCCAGAGTCCAGCTCCAGCAGCCAGGGAGTCAACCTGAAGAGATGGACGGTGTCAGCGATGATGATGTATCCTCTGACTCATAGTACGTGACTACATATTTATTTCAAGCTTCAAGTTCTCTTTTATACTTTGACAAAAGCATTAGGTCAGAGGTTTATGTTTTTAGTTTCCCCCACCCAGTTTCCCCCACTGTATTTAACTTGTGATTACATTGTAACTCATGCTATATTCCTCAGTTTATTTCTTATCTTTCTAAATCCTGTTTTCCCCTAGCATCTTAACATCATTATCTCCTAAAAAGGCTTCTCAGTTCAGTTCAGTTCAGTGGCTCAGTCATGTCCGACTCTTTGCGACCCCATGAATCGCAGCACGCCAGGCCTCCCTGTCCATCACCAACTCCCAGAGTTCACTCAGACTCACATCTATTAAGTCAGTGATGCCATCCAGCCATCTCATCCTCTGTGTCCCCTTCTCCTCCTGCCCCTAATCCCTCCCATCATCAGAGTATTTTCCAACGAGTCAATTCTTTACATGAGGTGGCCAAAGTACTGGAGTTTCAGCTTTAGCATTATTCCTTCCAGAGAAATCTCCTTCAGAATGCACTGGTTGGCTTCCAGCTATTCTTAATTAACCCTAAACCCTAAACTCAGCAAACTTCTTTTGCCATAAACATTCCCCTCAAAAACAGGTCTCAGATAATAATCCTTTCCACAGTCTCAAGCTGCAGCCTATGTGCTCATCTTGGGACATTCTTTGTAAAGATCCTTGAACAAATGTCAATGGTTATTTTATAGATTATTTTCTGGGCACAACTGCAGAAGGCTTTGCGCTTTCTCACGCTTCTCTCAAGCACCTGAACATTCTTTCCAGCCAACTCAACTGAAGAAAGGAAAGAATAAGCCAAAATCACAAGGCCTAACTCCTTCATCCTGGGGCTGTGCCTGCAAGATGAGGAGATGAGGCCGTGCCTCCATTTCATCAGTAACGCCTAACAAGGCTCCCAACACCACTCTGAAACTAATTGTGATTCCTTCTGGCAGAACAATGTTTGAGCTATGTTTGCGTGTGTGCTAAGTTGCTGCAGTTGTGTCCGAATTTGTGACCTTATGGACTGTAGCCTACCAGGCTCCTCTGTCCATGGGATTTCCCAGGCAAGAGTACTGGAGAGGGTTGCCATGCCCTTATCCAGGGGATCTTCCCAACAGGGATCGAACTAATGTTTCTTTCATCTCCTGCATTGGCAGGCAGATTTTCTACCACTAATGCCACCTGGGAAAGGCTATATATATATATATATATCAGTTTGGTGTATAACAAATGTATACAATGTTATATAATAATATTTCAATGAAGGTGAAAATAATAAAAGCAAGCATCATTATTTAGAAGAAACTTGACAAGCTCATCAGAGATCAGAATAGGATATAACTTTCCCATTATACTTTGCATTTGAATGGGAATATGTGGAATTACTTCTCACTGCTCGTTTGGTTGCTGTATATCTTCAGTTTAGTTCAGCCCAGTCAGCCGTGCCCAGCTCTGTGACTCCGTGGCTTGCAGCAAGCCAGTCCTCCCTGCCCATCTGTTTATTTTAGTTATATATTTTAGTCTCCATTAAAAACAGATTGATAAAATTCTAATTGTACTAACTTTTTGGACTGTGGCAGAGATCATATGCATGCTTGCTATAAAAGCTTTCTTCCTACTCATAAAGAAATTTCCTTGGAAATGTGATAGGAGTGTATGGTTATTACCCACCATGCATTTTTATGACACTGTCTCGTTTCACTTCCAGAAACCTTTTGAGTCACTTGTAGAAGATGTCAGTATTACTAAGTGTAAGAATGAGAAGGTGTGGTCTCTCTTTACTACTTAGAAATGAATTCCTTGGAAAACCGCTTGACCTTTATATGACTGTAAGGAAACTGAGAAATACAGTTTCATCTAAAGGTATGAAATACGCATAAAAGGGAAGCAGATTCTTATGGGGTTGGAATAAAGCTGGAATGCTTGCCATTTGCTAGATTTTACTCCAATCAGACTTAGATTTCCAAATTCAAGGTGCGCAATAGATGCAGAAAGATATTTACTTTCCAATGGGAAAGAAAAAGAATCCCACAGGATTTATGGAAGTAATGTCTGAGGCTTTGTGGTTCGATGCCCCAGCTGTGTTTTCCTTCCTGCTCTGATGTCCACATCAGCAGCTTCCAAGAGTGTTGTTCAGTTGTGTCTAACTCTGCAACCCCCTGGACTGTACAGTCCATTAATTCTCCAGGCCAGAATACTGGAATGGGTAGACTTTCCCTTCTCCAGAGGGTCTTCCCAAACCAGGGATCAAACCCAGGTCTCCTGCACTACAGGTGGATTCTTTTCCAGTTGACCCACCCACCAGGGACACCCTCCAAGATTGTTAACAGCCTCTTTTTCTTTATTTTTGAGAACAGATGGGTATGCTGGAGTAGAAATAGCAACTCAAACACCCATGACTTTCCTTAGTTAGTTCCCTAAGGACTCGGTCTCCACAGGCAAGGTTGTAATTTAAATATTCAGCACGTGAGGCCTGGACCTGTGGATGGATCACAGGAG
Source organism: Capra hircus (assembly GCF_001704415.2). Lineage (NCBI taxonomy): Eukaryota > Metazoa > Chordata > Mammalia > Artiodactyla > Bovidae > Capra > Capra hircus. Next base: position 1,656,562 of record NC_030822.1, read on the forward strand.
AACTTGTTCCTGAGAGCTTCATGTCAGAGTAATCCCCTTCAAGATATTTGTCGTCAGACCCTTAAGTTCCCACTGTGTGTGTGTGTTATGACTGAGTGTAAGTTGCTCAGTCATATCCAACTCTTTGGCACCCCAGGGACTATAGCCTGCCAAGATCCCCCATCCATGGAATTCTCCAGGCAAGAATATTGGAGTGGACTCCCATCTCCTTCTCCAGGGGAACTTCCCGACCCAGAGGTCGAACCCAGGTCTCCTGCATTGCAGGTGGACGCTTTACCTTCTGAGCTACTATGGAAACCCCTTCAGTCCCAATTGGAATTTATTCAGTCTCACTAGAGTGAGATTACCCTTCATCCAAGGTAAGGGGCAGCGGCGGCGCTTTGCTGAAGCAGCCGTGAAGAGATACCCCACGCCCAAGTTAAGAGAAACCCAAGTAAGATGGTAGTGTTGCAAGAGGGCATCAGAGGGCAGACACACTGAAACCACACTCACAGAAAACTAGTCAATCTAATCACACTAGGACCACAGCCTTGTCTAACTCAATGAAACCAAGCCATGCCCGTGGAGCAACCCAAGATGGGCGGGTCATGGTGGAGAGGTCTGACAGAATGTGGTCCACTGGAGAAGGGAATGGCAAACCACTTCTGTATTGTTGCCCTAAGAACCCCATGAACAGTATGAAAAGGCAAAATGATAGGATACTGAAAGAGGAACTCCCCAGGTCAGTAGGTGTCCAACACGCTACTGGAGATCAGTGGAAAAATAACTCTAGAAAGAATGAAGGGATGGAGCCAAAGCAAAAACAATACCCAGCTGTGGATGTGACTGGTGATAGAAGCAAGGTCTGATGCTGTAAAGAGCAATATTGCATAGGAACCTGGAATGTCAGGTCCACGAATCAAAGCAAATTGGAAGTGGTCAAACAAGACATGGCAACAGTGAATGTCGACATTCTAGGAATCAGCAAACTAAAATTGCCTGGAATGGGTGAATTTAACTCAGATGACCATTATATCTACTACTGCGGGCAGGGATCCCTCAGAAGAAATGGAGTAGCCATCATGGTCAACAAAAGAGCCCAAAATGCAGTACTTGGATGCAATCTCAAAAATGACAGAATGATCTTTGTTCATTTCCGAGGCAAGCCATTCAATATCACAGTAATCCAAGTCTATGCCCCAACCAGTAACACTGAAGAAGCTGAAGCTGAACGGTTCTATGAAGACCTACAAGACCTTGTAGAACTAACACCCCAAAAAGATGTCATTTTCATTATAGAGGACTGGAATGCAAAAGTAGGAAGTCAAGAAACACCTGGAGTAACAGGCAAATTTGGCTTTGGAATGCAGAATGAAGCAGGGCAAAGACTAATACAGTTTTGCCAAGAAAATGTACTGGTCATAGCAAACACCCTCTTCCAACAACACAAGAGAAGACTCTACACATGGACATCACCAGATGGTCAACACTGAAATCAGATTGATTATATTCTTTGCAGCCAAAGATGGAGAAGCTCTATACAGTCAACAAAAACAAGGCCAGGAGCTGGCTGTGGCTCAGATCATGAACTCCTTATTACCAAATTCAGACTGAAATTGAAGAAAGTAGGGAAAACCGCTAGACCATTCAGGTATGACCTAAATCAAATCCCTTATGATTATACAGTGGAAGTGAGAAATAGATTTAAGGGCCTAGATCTGATAGATAGAGTGCCTGATGAACTATGGAATGAGGTTCATGACATTGTACAGGAGATAGGGATCAAGACCATCCCCATGGAAAAGAAACACGAAAAAACAAAATGGCTGTCTGGGGAGGCCTTACAAATAGCTGAGAAAAGAAGAGAGGTGAAAAACAAAGGAGGAAAGGAAAGATATAAGCATCTGAATAGCAAGAAGAGATAAGGAAGGCTTCTTCAGGTATCAGTGCAAAGAAATAGAGGAAAACAACAGAATGGGAGAGACTAGAGATCTCTTCAAGAAAATTAGAGATACCAAGGGAATATTTCATGCCAAGATGGGCCCGATAAAGGACAGAAGTGGTCTGGACCTAACAGAAGCAGAAGATATTAAGAAGAGGTGGCAAGAATACACAGAAGAACTGTACAAAAAAGATCTTCATGACCCAGATAATCATGATGATGTGATCACTCAGCTAGAGCTAGACATCCTGGAATGTGAAGTCAAGTGGGCCTTAGAAAGCATCACTACGAGCAAAGCTAGTGGAGGTGATGGAATTCCAGTTGAGCTATTTCAAATCCTAAAAGATAATGCTGTGAAAGTGCTGCACTCAATATGCCAGCAAATTTGGAAAACTCAGCAGTGGCCACAGGACTGGAAAAGGTCAGTTTTCATTCCAATCCCAAAGAAAGGCAATGCCAAACAATACTCAAACTACCGCACAGTTGCACTCATCTCACATGCTAGTAAAGTAATGCTCAAAATTCTCCAAGCCAGGCTTCAGCAATACATGAACTGTGAACTCCCTGATGTTCAAGCTGGTTTTAGAAAAGGCAGAGGAACCAGAGATCAAATTGCCAACATCTGCTGGATCATGGAAAAAGCAAGAGAGTTCCAGAAAAACATCTATTTATGCTTTATTGACTATGCCAAAGCCTTTGACTGTGTGGATCACAATAAACTGTGGAAAATTCTGAAAGACATGGGAATACCAGACCACCTGACCTGCCTCTTGAGAAACCTATATGTAGGTCAGGAAGCAACAGTTAGAACTGGACATGGAACAACAGACTGGTTCCAAATAGGAAAAGGAGTATGTTAAGGCTGTGTATTGTCACCCTGCTTATTTAACTTCTATGCAGAGTACATCATGAGAAATGCTGGACTGAGAGAAACACAAGTTGGAATCAAGATTGCCGGGAGAAATATCAATAACCTCAGATATGCAGATGACACCACCCTTTTGGCAGAAAGTGAAGAGGAACTAAAAATCCTCTTGATGAAATTGAAAGTGGAGAGTGAAAAAGTTGGCTTAAAGCTCAACATTCAGAAAATGAAGATCATGGCATCTGGTCCCATCACTTCATGGGAAATAGATGGAGAAACAGTGGAAACAGTGTCAGACTTTATATTTTTGGGCTCCAAAATCACTGCAGATGGTGACTGCAGCCATGAAATTAAAAGACACTTACTCCTTAGAAGAAAAGTTATGAGCAATCTAGACAGCATATTCAAAAGCAGAGATATTACTTTGCCGACTAAGGTCCATCTAGTCAAGGCTATGGTTTTTCCTGTGGTCATGTATGGATGTGAGAGTTGGACTGTGAAGAAGGCTGAGTGCCGAAGAATTGATGCTTTTGAACTGTGGTGTTGGAGAAGACTCTTGAGAGTCCCTTGGACTGCAAGGAGATCCAACCAGTCCATTCTGAAGGAGATCAGCCCTGCGATTTCTTTGGAAGGAATGATGCTAAAGCTGAAGCTTCAGTACTTTGGCCACCTCATGCGAAGAGTTGATTCATTGGGAAAGAGTCTGATGCTGGGAGGGATTGGGGGCAGGAGGAGAAGGGGACGACCAAGGATGAGATGGCTGGATGGCATCACGGGCTCGATGGATGTGAGTCTGAGTGAACCCCGGGAGATGGTGATGGACAAGGAGGACTCGCGTGCTGCGATTCATGGGGTCACAAAGAGTCGGACACGACTGAGCCACTGAACTGAACTGAACTGAGAGTGAGATTAACTTGGTGCTCCGGGGACCTTGTTCACTTGATTTTATTTTATCACAAGCGGGTTTCAGTGCAGGAGGCCTTTTCCTTCACTTGACATTGCTGCAATCCGTTAGTCAGAATGACCTTGAATAGCACTCTCTGATAACAAGAGGAATTTTTTATGTGGACTGAGTGATTTACTAAGCATTTCACACCCTCCATTCTATTTCATCTGCAAAGTACTGTATGATACATCAGGAGTGGGAATCACTAATTTCATTTAAAAATACAGAAGTTGAGGCTAAGGGTAGTGAAGGATCTCACTTTTGTTCCCCTCTGAAATGAGAAATCTAGAAGTGAGGACTTTTGAGGTTTAATGTGTAGGGCCAAGGAATCCACTTATGTCCAAGTGGTGTATTCAAATTAATTAGATAATTCAGAAGGTATAAACTTGTGGTTATAAAGTAAACAAATCATGGGCCATATAACGTACAGCATACAGACTATAGTTCATATTCCTTTATTGCATATTTGCAAGTTTTTAAGTGAGCAGATCTTAAAAATCCTCATCACAAGGGGAAAAAATTGTAACTATGTATCGGAATGGATGTTACCTAGACTTATTATTATGATGATCATTTTGCCATACATACAAATATCAAATCATTACACTACACATCTACACTGATATAGTATGTGATTATTCCCTCTGTTTAAAAGAGGTAGTTTAGGACCATGCAGAGGGGAAGCCATAACCTGCCTCTCCTATTAAGCTTTCATCCGACCTCATCTTGTAGGGTTGTTGGTTGCTATGTTGCTGTGACGTGAGTAGAAAAACATTAGTAGAAAAGGAATTGGGATTGCATCTTGGAGTAGCTCTAGAAAATATTGACCGTTGTTTTCCATATTTAAGCCATCATGTAGTTTTTTTTAACAGTTATAAAAGAAGTGTTTTATATTATCACATGTTTGATGCCTAAATATAAGATATTCATTTCAATATATTTCAGTTTAAAAGGGAAATTGTTGGACTTTGACAAGAGGGTTGAAACCTTCCTCTTGTTTTCTATTCGACACACCAGTTTTTTATTTCATTTTTTTCCTTTCCTTTGGATTAGAGTTATCTCAAACTAAGTACTTAATTTTTCTTTTTTTGGTCACCTATTATTGCAACTTTCATCCTTCACTTATTAAGTTGAACCTTAATATTTATTTTTTGTCATTATGAAAGAACTATATAGCAGTTTAATTCTGATTGATTCCCACCCCTTTTTGCTCTTATTGTCAAATATTTTAACTTTACATACAATTCAAACTTTAGGAGAGTTTTAAACAATATTTAAAACACAATATACTTATTTGTGTTATTGACATAGTTTTTCCAGTAATATTTCTAATTTTCTCTATTTTTCATTTTGTAACTTTTTCCTAGAAGAACCTCCTTTAGTTTTTCTGTCAGGATAGATCTACAGGCAATTGGATCATTCCACTCAACCCTGAATTGGTTGCTTATGTTGAGAAATCTGCATTCAGTCTCACTGAAGCTCTTACCAAAATAACGGTTAGTTTTCTTCTCTGGCTGCTTTTCATATTTACTTTTTGACTTTCATTAGATGAAATATCATGATGAATCTGAGGAACATGGGAGAATTTTGAATGACATTGCTACATATATTCTCAAACTTGTGCTATATAACTTTACAGGAGTTCCTTTAAAAGTAGGTCCAGAATTAAATAAAGTTGGGAAAACATTGGATTTGTTAAATCTAAACTTAATTTCAAAATCATCTGTAAGTAAATTCCTATGAAAGTGTTACACAGTATATTACAAATATTTGAAAAAATATTGCTATATTGAAGAAACAGATTTCCCACGGGTCACTTTTTGAGACAAGCAGTCTCATTGTGATCCCCTTCTACCGTATATCAGTTGTTCTGTAGTGTCTATGAACACCCTTCCTTGGAAAAGATAGAAAGTTTGAATGTCATACGTAGGATTTCTATAGCCTGATTTCTCACATGTGCCTGCTGTGTGTTCTTTGGAAGTTACTTAACTTCTCAAATGTGTCTTTTTTTCTTATTTTTAAAAGATGATAGTAATAATGTCTATATGGGGATTTTTGTGAGTACTGTATTAGATTTAGCCTGACATATAATATATGCTCAGCAGCCATATATATGTCAGGCAAATAACATATAATCTACATTATATATATATATATATACACACATACACACATGCACACATATATATATACACACACGGAAGTTAAAGTTAAAGTTAAAGTGGCAGTCACTCAGTTGTGTCTGACTCTGTGACCCCATGGACTATACAGTCCATTAATTCTCCAGGCCAAAATACTGGAGTGGGTAGCCTTTCCCTTCTTCAGGGGATCTTCCCAACCCAGGGATCGAATCCATGTCTCCTGTATTGCAGGCGGATTCTTTACCAGCTGAGCCACAAGGGAGCCCACATAATATATATATGCACACACATACTGTTGTAGCCACGCGTTCCGGGTAACAAACTCACTCAGGAGGACAACGCAGATAGTGGACTGCAGTTCACTACACCAGCAGGCCCAAGGCAGAGTCTCCTCTTAGCCAAGGACCCCAACCACTTTTTGTGAAAATCTTATATACCCTAAGTGTATAAGCTTCCCCGAAACTAGTCTGAGCAAAGGGAAAAGAAAGATGCAATCAAAGTTAACCCGTGATATATATGTCTTAAGCCTAGATAGTTAACACTGGACAGTTATCAATAGGCCTGTGGTCATACCCAAATAAGCGTAATAGAATGTATGATTCTATTCGGTTATACAGATAATTAGTGTATTCTTTTAGGCAATGGATAGCCCTGGGGCTCTTCCTTCTGGGAGCCTGGTTTTCCAGTTGGCTTGTCGTTTCCATAGAGCATATACTCTAAGTCCACAGTCTGGCCCAAGATGGAGTCCTGCTTTCAGGATGCAGCCTGTTCTGTTTCCTCCTTCAACATATATACATTATACTATTGTTAGGTAGGTAGAGCAGGGAAAAAGAGTCCAAAATGGTGGTGGCCACAGACAAGGAAGGGAAAAGCCCGCAAAAATGAAACAAAAGAAGGTCCAAGGACCGGAGTGAGGACCTCAGGTAAAACAAACAACACTCCTGGCTGGCCCAATTTACATAGGACAGGCCCAGGGAGAGAAAAACATATAAGTAGAGGAGCCAAAGCCAGCTCTCTCTCTGTCCTACGTGCTGGGGCACTCTTCTCCTCGTCTCTTTAGATCGACGTGCCCTCATGCCTCAAAGATGGATTTTCCTGCTATCTTCTAAATAAAATAGAACTGTAACACTGAGCTGTAACACTGATTTGTCTAAGAGCTATAACACGGTCCATTTGAGACCTGAGAGCTATAACACGGTCTATCCAAGACTTGAGAGCTGTGACTCGCCGAGGGGGCTTTAATGTCCGTCACTCCAAATCTTTGTTGTAACGAGACAAAGAATCGAGGAAGATACACTCGTGTGACACTATTAATGAAGACAACACTGCAATCATTCTAAATGCTAATAACAACTGACATGTAATTTTCTGACCATAATCATCACTTTTTATTTGTAGCATAATAATTTGTATACATGTTTTATATTCCAATTTAAAGCATAAGCTCCTAAGTTTTCTGGGGAAAAGGGGGTTTAATAAGTTGTGTGTTCTTAAGCTGCTGCTGCTGCTGCTGCTGCTAACTTGCTTCAGTCGTGTCCGACTCTGTGCGACTCCAGAGACGGCAGCCCACCAGGTTCCCCTGTCCCTGGGATTCTCCAGGCAAGAACAGTGGACTGGGTTGCCATTTCCTTCTCCAATGCATGAAAGAGAAAAGTGAAAGTGAAGTCGCTCAGTAGTATCTGACTCTTCGCGACCCCCTGTAGCCCACCAGGCTCCTCCATCCATGGGATTTTCCAGGCAAGAGTACTGGAGCGGGTTGCTGTTGCCTCCTCTGTGTTCTTAAGGGCAAGTTAATAAAAGGATAACAATAAGCAATAATAATGTTTTTGAGTGACTATCACTTTAGGCACTGTAATAAGATTATATATAAAGTTGCCTCCCAAGGATATCACGACACAGTGATGCAGGCAGTGGCGCTATGCCTATGTCGCACAGATGTTTAGGGTTTCATAGCACAAAGTGGGGAGCCTGGTATTTAGATCTAGATACGTCTGCCTGCACTTCGTATGCTCACATCTCTCACACTATATAGATGTTGCCCAACCAGGGACTTAGAAGAAAGATTCTAATACATTTCTAGCAGCTGTTTCTTCCAGGATGAGAACAATAAACAACAGACAGTCTAACAGTCTAACAATAAACAACAGTAGTCTAAGATGGTTTCAATACTCTGGTGTATGAGAGTTCCATTTAGTCATGCCTCCGTAGTGTAGACATGAATTACTCAAGTTGTTACCTAGTCTAAGCTTGCTCTGCTAGATGCATGAATTGGAGAGAATGAATTACAGGCCAATGAATCAGAGGCAGTTGGGTGACTGAGAAGATACAGACTAATGTCTCAAAATATCCATTTTGTGGGGTCTGGATGCCAGGTTCTTTTGTGGATCAGGAAACAAAGTAAAAAGTCCATTAATCTTGCAAGTATACCCAAGGGTAGCAAGCCTCAGGCAAGGGGATGTGTTAATTTTTTCCTTCCTGACATCTCCAGATGGACAAAAAGGGGCAGGATTCTCTGAGGCGGGCCATTAAGTATGATTTTAAAGACAAAAGCAACTAAAAGCAAGTCAAAGAAACAGAATCAGAGCTGTTGCAATGCAATATCTCAAGGAAAATTCTAGGAATTACTGCACTGAGGCTTTTAAAACTGATAGGCTGTAAGAAACAGATTTTAGGTATGATGGATTCTCCTTGAGAAGTAGATTATGTCTTGGCACACAATGATGCATGTTTCCAAATTAGTGGGAATAAAATGTACACCAGCTTGAACCTAATCGTCAGTCCCAGTGGTTTTTGCTTTATGCAGGATAAGATTTGAGTTATACTAACCAGTACTTTGGCCACCTCATGCGAAGAGTTGACTTATTGGAAAAGACTCTGATGCTGGGAGGGATTGGGGGCAGGAGGAGAAGGGGACGACAGAGGATGAGATGGCTGGATGGCATCACTGACTCGATGGACGTGAGTCTGAGTGAACTCCGGGAGTTGGTGATGGACAGGGAGGCCTGGTGTGCTGCAATTCATGGGGTTTCGAAGAGTCAGATATGACTGAGCGACTGAACTGAACTGAACCACTTGTCCACACTGGTCCTGTGGTCCATACCAATCATTCCTCCTGATAATTTTCATCTTTGGGATGGGCATCTTTGTTTGCTTGAGTTTGTTTATGAATTTTGTTCTGGAAAGGACACTGAAAACAAACTTTCCAGGAACAAGTCTTGCTAACTGTGTTGTAGTCCCTCTGGCTTCTTTAGATTCTGCCAACTTCTCTGACAACTTGAAGACACCGTAGCTTTTCACTTTGTTTGGGCAATCCTTCCCATGCTGTGGAGAAGGAAATGGCAACCCGCTCCAGAATTCTTGCCTGGAGAACTGCATGGACAGAGGAGCCTGGCGGGCTACAGTCCACGGGGTTGTAAAGAGTCAGACACGACTGAGCGACTATCACTCACGCTTATTACGTTACCCCTATCCATCCTTCATGTATTGGCTGAGGTGTTGATTCTCTGAGAAAACCTTCTGCCTGTCATTGAAAGTATGTTTTTATGGGGCTTCCCTATAGTAGTCAGTGGTTAAAAATCTAACTTGCAATTGCCTTGCAATTTAGGCAACAGATTCGATCCCTGGTCCAGGAAGTAAGATCCCACATGCAGAGGAGCAACTGAGCCGTCTTGACACAATGAAAGATCCCTCCTCGTACAACGAAGATCCCACCAGCCAACTAAGATCCGACACAGTCAAATAAATGAAGATTTTCAAAAGCAGATTTTCATTATTCATTCTCATGTAGGCACCTTGTTCTAATTATAATTGTATATCCTTATTTGTGAGTTTGCTTAATGCTTGTCTTCTCCTATAAACCTGAGCATGTGAGACTGTGAACATGGTTGTTTTGCATGGATATACTTCCATGATCAGGACTATGCCTAAACTCATCTGGGACCAATACACAATTGAATGAATGAATGAATAATTTTTGTCAATGGTGCAAATGTTTGAGAATTAAGGCATGCAATTCTGTCTGAAATCCATTTGGCTTAATAACAGACTTCTGTCCCTGTTACTCCATGTTTATGCCAATATTCGGCCCTAGAAGTAATGGTATGACTTGATTTTAGCATCACCAAAGAGAATTAATAAAAGCTATGTTAATACACTCACCGTCTCCCTCGGCGAGCAGAACTAGGTTCCCATGCACACGTCCGTCACATTTTGCCCAGTAGTCTGAGATAAGGACCTATGTTGCTCTCATGGGAGATTTGTCCCCTGAGAGTTCCATGGGTGTATGACCCTCTTTCAGTTCCCAAGCACATTTGGCTTTATGTGTGAAAGACCAAGTGCCAGAGTTCCTTGACCATTCATTCACTCAACTGGTTGTCAGTGGTGTCTATTACCTTCTATGGTATCTCCCCGGAGTGAGATCTCCCCAAACTGGGGGCCTGCAGTAATGTCCAGAGCAAATACCTGCAAGTACTCATGACTGACTATGATGATCACCATTCTTAGGACACTACACGGATCCTCTCCTGTTCTCATGCCAGCAGTAGTCTTTCAGCGAAGGTGTTGTTTGGGGCCGCCTTTCTAATATCTCCCTTTTATAGATGAACATATAGTGACTTAAAGCAATTAAGTGACTTATCTGAAGGGACAGATCAGCAACTCTTACCATACAGTCATGTTACCTACTTCTGTGGCATTGCTTTTTTTTTTTTCTCATTCTCTCTTGGCTCTGAAGAACTTTTCCTCTTTGATCAAAGGCTAAGAAGAACATCTCAACTGAATGCTTCTCATCGTTTATGAATTGAATTTCTGATTGGAGTCTCATATATATAATCAATGAATTTGCTTATTCATTGCTCAAGGAGCCAGGTAAGTCTCTGATCAAATCTACAATCTGTTTAAATTCTCAGGGCCAGAGGTAACCAGGAAAATATATCAAGGTACCCATTTCCCTCTTGATTTATTCATAACTGAATACTGAATGTTTTGAATGTCACTATATGTTTGTGGTATTTAATGACAGACTGAGTCACAAATACCATGGAAATTCTTAAGGAAGATATATATTTATCTTGTAAAAAATAAATAAATAAAAGGAACAAGAGGTTCCTGAGTCCCTGCTTTGCCATACATGAGCTTGTAGACCTTGGGCAAGTTGTTAACCCTTTCTCAATTTTAGCTTCCTCTTTTGGAATATGGTAATGTTAGCTATGCTGGCTAATCCAAAATTCTTTGAGAATATAAAATTGGATCTCAATTTGAAATTTTATTATAATTTGGAGAATACATTAATGAAAAAGAGAAGGAATAGAGAGAATAAGATAAGGGGTACCCAGGCTAAGTGACCAACTATAACAATGCACTGAAAGGAGAGACGTAAACATCACATCAGAATGAAGAATTTATGGGAATGAGGGAGCCGTGACTTTAGTTTTTATTCTGAATATTTGCTGGTATTAGGCACCTAGATTGATGAACTATTAGATCCATTGGCTAGTGAGCTATAGCATAAATAAATGAGACCATGGTACCATCCCACTGGCTTGAAGGACAAAAGCAATGCTCTCTGCTTGGGAATAAAGAATAGGAATATCTGAAATAATCAACATTTTATGTTTCTCTTGGTCTTCTATACTTTCTGACCAGGGAATATGTTTTTTATATCATTCTCAGTTCAGTTCAGTTCAGTTCAGTTGCTCAGTCGTGTCCAACTCTTTGCGACCCCATGAATCACAGCATGTCAAGCCTCCCTGTCCATCACCAACTCCCGGAGTTCACTCAAACTTACGTCCATCGAGTTGGTGATGCCATCCAGCCATCTCTTCCTCTGTCGTCCCCTTCTCCTCCTGCCCCCAATCCCTCCCAGCATCACAGTCTTTTCCAATGAGTCAGCTCTTCGCATGAGGTGGCCAAAGTACTGGAGCTTCAGCTTTAGCATCATTCCTTCCAAAGAAATCCCAGGGCTGATCTCCTTCAGAATGGACTGGTTGGATCTCCTTGCAGTCCAAGGGACTCTCAAGAGTCTTCTCCAACACCACAGTTCAAAAGCATCAATTCTTTGGTGCTCAGCTTTCTTCACAGTCCAACTCTCACATCCATACATGACCACAGGAAAAACCATAGCCTTGACTAGACAGACCTTTGTTGGCAAAATAATGCCTCTGCTTTTGAATATGCTATTTGGTTGGTCATAACTTTCCTTCCAAGGAGCAAGTGTCTTTGAATTTCATGGCTGCAGTCATCATCTGCAGTGATTTTGGAGCCCCTCAAAATAAAGTCTGACACTGTTTCCACTGTTTCCCCATCTATTTCCCATGAAGTGATGGGACCAGATGCCACGATCTTCGTTTTCTGAATGCTGGACCTCATGTATTGCATGGACTTGGTAGCTGGAGAAAGAATGAATGTTGGATGAATTACTGAACAAATTCTAGCATTTTATGTGGCTTATTAACTAGTGTTACTCAAAACTTATGTAACTTTCAAATGTATGTAGAAGTATTCTTTCCTTTCCTTTTCTTTCTTGATAGAGGGAAAAGGAATTTGATTGTAAATGTGTGGATATAGTCCTTGTCACTCAACTGGGATTCAGAAAAATAGTATATTAGCTAAATTCCCAACAGCTACTTATATATTTGATTCCAAAAGTCCATGCTCTTTATTTCTCCACATTACTTGTGAATAACACACTCAATAAGCTAGTCATTCATGAATCAGCTCAGTTTAGTGCAGTCGCTCAGTCACGTCTGACTCTTTACAACCCCATGGACTGCAGCTCACCAGGCTTCCCTGTCCATCATCAACTCCTGGAGCCTACACAAACTCATGTCCATCGAGTCGGTGATGCCATCCAACCATCTCGTCCTTTGTCATCCCCTTCTCCTCCTGCCCTCAATCTTTCCCAGCATCAGGGTCTTTTTTAACATCAGCTCTTCCCATCAATTTGCCAAAGTATTGGAGTTTCAGCTTCAGCATCAGTCCTTCCAATGGACACCCAGGACTGATTTCCTTTCGGATGGGCTGGTTGGATCTCCTTGCAGTCCAAGGGACTCTCAAGAGTCTTCTTCAGCACCACAGTTCAAAAGCATCAGTTCTTCGGGGCTCAGCTTTCTTTATTCATTCACAAAGAGGCCAATGTAATAAACAACATTTCTGTGTCCAGGGCTGGGGTAAGAGATTACATATAAAATATGAGGAAAATATTTCTTAGTGTTCAAAATCTCAAGCTTTGATTCAAAATGACATTACTTCAAATAACAGCTCTGCTATTAGATAATTTAATGGACTTCATTGTGTAACTCCTTGTCAGCAAGCTTCAGTTTCCCCATATGTTAAATGGGAATAATATCTCACAGGGTTGGGTGATAAATCAATGGAGGTATAGCATGCATGAGGTTCCCTGAAAATAGAAAGGGCTCAGTAGTTTCTAGCTACCATAGATTAGTTCATTATTTAAGTTTGTACATCTGCTTATATAGTATTGAAGTCCTAGATGGGAGATACAGCTTAAATTAAGACAAAACAAATTATTATAAGTAACAAAGTGACCAGTGGTGCTCCATAGGTTATGACAGAATGGCAGTGGCTAGAGAGGAGGAGTTGTTGAAGACTTCATGGAAATATTGAAACTCATGTTATTCTTTGAAGAACAAATTGGAATTGTACTAAGGGCACAGAACACCTTGTACCCTTTTAAATTATGTTCTGAATATCCAACATGTGGTGGCCCAAACAAAAAAATGTAAAAAAGATTGCTGAAAGGTCAATACATGATTTAAAGACATTTTATAACTCTACCCTTTTACTAGATTGATGTTAACACAGGAATGTGCTTGCAACTCTTTTTTCTCCCCTGCAGCAAAGTGCAGGATTAAGACTCACTCCTTCATTTTGTTGAGAAGAAAGATGGTAAAAAAAAAAAAAAAAAAAAAAGAAACGTTTTCAGTGCATTCTACCCCCACCCCACATTTGGGGGACATCTAATATGAGTATTGATCAAAGTAAGTAGGAACCAAGAGGGTGTCTTCTCTGAATGATAATGCCTCCCAGTGGCCCCCCTACCACCACCGGCAGGAGTAGAGAGGGAATGGACAGCTCCAGGCTCCTGCCAAGACCTGCCCCCTCCCCTTCCACCCCGCAACCTCCTAGCCTGGTTGCCACCCTCTAGACCATCTAATCTAGAGATTAGACCTGAGGACTAATCTCCTGATTCTCTATTGGTGTGTCATTCACCAAGCTGAGGAATTCAAGTCAGCCCTAAACTCCTGTTAGTTAATGTCCACATCTCTTCATATCCCTCTTTCTAAACCCAGCAGCCACTCCTGCCCAAATCCTAAAATCACTCTACTGTTCCTTCTGGAATTTACAGGAGGATTTACATTTATCAGCATAACCAGGATATCTGGATGCTCCCTTTACCAACTAGTCCACCTGAAATCTGTGTCCTGGGACAGGGCTTCCCTCGCAGCCATCTCCGTGATGACAGTTTTCATTCCCACTTTGCTCTTAATGCTTTATTGTCCCATGTTCTTAAATTTGTAACATTATCATACTCTGATTTTTTTTCTCTAAACTCTTTCCTTTAATGGTCTGAGTAAGTTGTGTGGATTTAATATGATATATGAAGGTTAAATCAGTATCAAATTGCCAATATAATTAGAATTAATAAATTCTGATGCAACCAGTCCAATGGTTTATGCAGCACTTCTAAGTTAGATGGCCAAGAAGAATTTCTAACTCACAATGACTAATCTGAAATCGTCAGTCTTGTTCTTCCTCAAACATCTGCTTCTTCTACTCAATTCCCTTCACGATTTATATGAACAAATGGAATCATCATTTTTCCCTCTTTCTTTAATATCCTACGTTTACTACATCAGGAAATCCAGCAAGCTCTACTTTATAGAAATATATCTAGAGTTTGGTAATGTCTCCTTGCCTTTCTCGCTACCACCCTGCTTCACATCATCATTATCTATTGCATAGATTAATGAGATTAACGCAGAGAAAATGAACTGGGTGAAATTATAGCATCCCAGACTTCATTCTTGACATGGGAGCTTTCCTTAACCTCAGGACCTTACATATTAGGTCCCTTGATAGATTCCATCACTATCTTCTAACTGTAAGATTATCTGCATTGATTGAATCCTACTAGGTGCCAGGAAATATTGTTGTATCCACTTTAGATATGGAGAAACTGAGGCTCAGAAACCTTGGCTAATACACAGGGTGGCTCAGGAAATAAATTAATTCATACTGGGTATAGCTGTGCTGACCACTATCTGAGCAGAGGAGAAATATTGTGTGAGACTTAGAGGAAGGCATAAATGGAATATGACAGGGGAAGCAATCTGGAGCAGAAGCAAATGGAGTGAGTGAGGATATAGGGTGTTTGATTTACAGTTCTCTGGAATTCCTCGATTACAACATCCACTCCTCTAGTCAATACGGAAACAGATAACTCTGTCCTGGTCACAGTGTGTAACAGCCTGCCGTGCCAGTTTGATGATGAGCTCAAGAAAAAAACTGACGGACAAATGATATTGAGCAACGCCCAAAGTCAGCCATCTAGTACAGGATGGAGCAGCGTTGTGCATCCAGATGTCTCTAGCTTGGGATCACACTTTTAATGTTTATTCTCTGCATGTCTTTATTCTTTCTGCAGGATTTTCTGCAGTAGCCCATTGTGTCGCAATTATACATTCTATGTATCCTACTGACCCAGGGATCTGGCTCAGATGGTAAACAATTTGCCCAAAACACAGGAGACCCAGGTTTGATTCCTGGGTTTGGAAGATCTCCTGGAGAGGGAAATGGCTACCCACTTCAGTATTCTTGCCTGGGATACCATAGACAGAGGAGCCTGGCAGGCTAAGGCCATGGGGTCAAAAGAGTCAGAAATGACTGAACAACTGAGCATGTTTCCTATTATCCTCTGAGGCTATTGAAGACTCAGTTCAGTTCAGTCACTCAGTCATGTCTGACTCTGCAACCCAATGGACTACAGCACACCAGGCCTCCCTGTCCATCACCAATTCCTGGACTTTCTCAAACTCAAGTCCATTGAGTTGGTGATGCCATCCAACCTCTCATCCTCTGTTGTCCCCTTCTCCTCCCACCTTCAATCTTTCCCAGCATCAGGGTCTTTTCCAATGAGTCAGTTCTGCACATCAGGTGGCCAAAGTATTGGAGTTTCAGCTTCAGCATCAGTCTTTCCAAACGGTATTTAGGGTTGATTTCCTTTTGGATTGACTGGTTTGATCTCCTTGCAGTCCAACGGACGCTCAAGAGTCATCTCCAATGCCACAGTTCAAAAGCATCAATTCTTCAGTGCTCACCTTTCTTTATAGTCCAAATATCGCATCTATACATGGCTAATGGAAAAACCATAGCTTTGACTAGATGGAACTTTGTTGGCAAAGTAATGTCTCTACTTTTCAATATGCTATCTAAGTTGGTCATAGCTTTTCTTCCAAGGAGCAAGCATCTTTTAATTTCATAACTGCAGTCACCATCTGCAGTGATTTTGGAGCCCCTCAAAATAAAATCTGTCAGTTTCCACTATTTCCCCATCTATTTGCCATGAAGTGATGGGACTGGATGTCATGATCTTAGTTTTCTGAATGTTGAGTTTTAAGCTAGCTTTTTCACTCTCCTCTTTGATTTTCATCAGGAGGCTCTTTAGTTCCTCTTCACTTTGTGCCATAAGGGTGGTGTCATCTGCATATCCGAGGTTATTGATAATTTCTCCCAGCAATCTTGATTCTAGTTTGTGCTTCATCCAGCCCAGCGTTTCTCATGATGTACTCTGCACTTAAGTTAAGTAAACAGGGTGACAATATACAGCCTGATATACTCCTTTCCCAAGTTGGAACCAGTCTGTTGTTCCTTGTTTGGTTCTTACTGTTGCTTCTTGACCTGTATACAGAATTCTCAGGAGGCAGGTCAGGTGGTCTGGTGGTCCCATCTCTTTAAGAATGCTCCACAGTTTGCTGTGATCACACAGTCAGCGGCTTTGGCACAGTCAGTAAGGCAGAGGTAGATGCTTTTCTGGAACTCTCTTGCTTTTTCGATGATCCAGTGGATGTCGGCAATTTGATCTCTGGTTTAAAAAAGGCAATTTCTCTACCTTTTTAAATACAGCTTGAACATTTGGAAATTCATGGTTCACATATTGTTGAAGCCTGGCTTGGAGGATTTTGAGCATTACTTTGCTAGCATGTGAGATGAGTGCAATTGTGTGGTAGTTTGATCATTCTTTGGCATTGCCTTTCTTTGAGATTGGAATGAAAACTGACTTTTTCCAGTCCTATGGCCACTGTTGAGTTTTCCAAATTTGCTGGCATATTGAGTGCAGCACTGTCACAGAACCATCTTTTAGGATTTGAAATAGCTCAGCAGGAATTTCTACACCTCCACTAGCTTTGTTCATAGTGATCCTTCCTAAGGCCCACAACCATTTTGCCTTTTTGCATTTGTTTTTCTTGGGGATGATCTTGATCACTGCCTCCTGAATGGTCTAGTGGTTTTCATACTTTCTTCAATATAAGTCTGAATTTTGCAATAAGGAGCGTAGAATGTGATATACTAAAACTTCTGTTGTCAGAAGATCAATTATATTCCCCTTGATACAATAGTTGTGAAGTGAAGTAAATTGCAGTAACCTATTTTATTACATGAACATTCTGTATCAGTTTGCAAAGTCTGACTTGTGATGCCAACATATCTCATTTAGTAAAGATCCTGTAATTTTTCATAAGTTACCTCTATTTCTGAATTTAAATTTTATCATTTACTAGGATAGAAGATCGGGTTGCATTATCTACAAAATCTTTTAAGCTGGAATAGTCTACTTTCCTGTTGTTGTTGCTCTTTAGTCTCTGAGTCGTAACTGATTCTTGGCAACTCCATGGATTGTAGTCCTCCAGGTTCCTCTGTCCATGAGATTTCCCAGCAAGAATACTGGAGTGGGTTGCAATTTCCTTCTTCAGGGAATCTTCTCAGCCTGGGGACTGAGCCCGCATCTCCTGTGTGGCAGGTGGATTCTTTACCACTGAGCCACTTGGGAAGCCTATCACTTTAAAAATGCAGTTTTGTTATGAGGCCCAGTGAGAGTCGCAGACTTCTGATGTAAAATATTCAGCTCAGTTCAATTCAGTTCCTCGGTCGTCTGACTCTTTGCGACTGCCTGGACTGCAGCTTGCCAGGCTTCCCTGTCTATCACCAGTTCCCAGAGTTTGCTCAACCTCATGTCCATCGAGTCAGTGATGCCATCCAACAATCTCATCTTCTGTTGTCCCCTTCTCCTCCTGCCTTCAGTCCTTCCCAGCATCAGGATCTTTTCTAGTGAGTCAGTTCTTCACATCAGGTGGCCAAAGTATTGGACCTTCAGTTTCAGCATCAGTCCCTCCAGTGAATATTCAGGACTTATTTCCTGTAGGATGGACTGGTTGGATTTCCTTACAGACCAAGGGACTCTCAAGAGTCCTCTCCAACACTACAGTTCAAAAGCATCAATTCTTTGGCACTTGGCTTTCTTTATGGTCCAAGTCCATATCCATACACTGGACACTGTGATAGTTCTAACTCAGTTACTTAACACTTTTTTTTAAATTGCTATAGGACACTCATATAACGGACAAATGATCCCTGCGGAGAACAGCACAGTCGTGACTGAGTTCGCTCTTGCCGGGATAACTGATGACCCACAGCTGCAGATCCCGCTCTTTCTGGTGTTCACGCTCATCTACCTCCTCACTCTGGTTGGGAACCTGGGGATGATCACGCTGATCCTGCTGGACTCTCGTCTCCACACTCCCATGTACGTCTTCCTCAGCCACCTCTCCCTGGTGGACTTTGCTTACTCCACGGCCGTCACTCCCAAAGTGACGGCTGGCTTCCTCACAGGAGACGAGGCCATTTCCTACAATGCTTGTGCCACTCAGCTTTTCTTCTTTGCAGTCTTTCTCATTATGGAAAGTTTTCTCTTGGCCTCAATGGCCTATGACCGTCATGCCGCAGTGTGCAAGCCACTCCATTACACCAACATCATGACAGCAAGAGTATGTTCCTGGATGGTTGTAGGCGCCTATGTTCTTAGGTTTCTGGAGGCCTCTGTGCACACTTGGAACATATTCAGTCTCTCTTTCTGCAGATCCAGGGTGATTGATCACTTTTTCTGTGATGCTACTCCTCTCCTGGCTCTCTCATGCTCAGACAGCAACAGAAGTGAGATGGTGTTTTTCATTTTGGCAGGCTTTAATATCATCTCTTCTGTCCTTTCATCTTGATCTCTTACCTGTCTATCTTTGTCACCATTCTGAGGATGCGCTCATCTGAAGGACATCAGAAGGCCTTTTCCACCTGTGCTTCCCACCTCACCACCATCTCCGTCTTCTATGTAACAGGCTCCTTCATGTACCTACAGCCCAGCTTCCGCCACTCCATGAACACAGAGAAAACTGTGTCTGTGTTCTACGCCATAGTCATCCCCATGCTGAATCCCTTTAGACAATAGAACAAAGAGTCTAAGGAACAAAGAGGTCAAGAGGGCCTTAAAATAGGCTGTGGGGAAAGCAACGTCTTCTATAACATTCATATCTTAATTATATAGATACAACAATAAGGTGGTTTCATACAGGTCAGATCTAATTATGGGAAGTATAGGCCAATATTATGCAAATTTTTGATGTACTTTCTCGAGTTTTTTACTAAGTCTATGACACAAATGGCTTAAAAATGTGATATCTCAGGAATAATAGCTTAGGAACATCAACCTTGAACCTAGAAGTCTTAGTGCTTGGTTTCTTCTTAGTTGCATTTCGTTATTTCTCATGATCATCCCCAGTCTCACTTTATTCAATGCATATTTAAATACATGCCCAAAGAAACATCATTTGTGCAATCCAATGTAACTCACACATCCATGAGTGACAGAAAAATGAGTTCAAAGATGAATGGGATTAGTTTATTTTCTTAGTATAATTTAAAGCAGTGATTATGATATCTGATAATTCATTCTTATATGTAAACTTGGTTTCAAATAGTCTGGGTATAGGTTTCTTGCTTAATTTTTGTTTGTTTCTGTTCTTGTTTCAGTGATAATGAACATCATTATATGGTCATCTTTAATTAGCTCAATTTTTGTCTTTATCAACTCATTATGCAGAAGTTGCATCTTCATGAGACAATTTTAAAATATCAGACCAGAGTAAGAGAAATAAGAATAATGGCATATTTTAATTCACTGAAAAAAATATCACTTAATTTTAAAGTAAGGCTTCAGTCTATCTTCAGATGATCAACCTTGTACTCTATTAATGCTCCCTCCTTCATGTAGGCATCCAGGCCACCAAATTATAATCGGCATTTGGGCTCAAATTAGAGGTTGACCTTATTGGTCCTTGCCAATCTCCAAGAATAACCTATCTTGGCTTTTAAATTTTGGCATATTGACACTATGAATCATTCAGAGTTATGATAACAATTATAAAGATAGCTTTTAAGGCAATTTGAAGACTTAACATCATGCATGACAAGTTTGATTTATTCCATGGTCACATGGATGGCTCATCATACAGAAATCCATGTGGGACAGCACATTAATAAAAGAAAAGTGTAAAAATCACATAGTAGCCTATATGGGAAAAGAATCTAAAAAAGAGTGGGTATTTGTATAATTGATTCACTTTGCTGTATACCTGAAACTCACACAACATTGTAAATCAACTACACTCCAATAAAAATTTTTTTAATGAAAAAAATTTTTTAAATTGCATCACATGATAATCTCAGCAGATGCAAGCCAAGAATTTGACAAAATCTATTGTCCATTCATGATAAAAAAAAAATCTTATCCAAGTGGGTAGAGAGGGAACAAATCTCAACATGATAAAGCCATTTGATAGCAAAACCACAGCCAACACGATACACAAGGGTGAAAATCTGAAAGCTTTCCAGTTTGATTTGACAAGAATGCCCCCTCACCACTTCCAGTTAATATAGTTTTGGGAGTCCTAGCAACAGAAATCAGACAAGAAACAAAATTACAAGTTATTCAAATTGGAGGGAAGAGTAAAACTGTCACTTTTGAAGATATATATGATATTTTATATTGTGTAAAAGTCCTTCTTCCAAAAAAAACCAAAAAACTATTACAACTATTAAGTGGATACAAGATTAATATACAGAAATCTGCTAGATATATGTACACTAGTAATGAAATATCAGAAAGAGAAAATAAATAGTCCAATTTAAAGTCACATGAAAACCCCTCAAATATCTAGAAATAAATTCTATCAAGGACGTGAAAGACTTGTACTCTGAAAACTATTAAACACCAATGAAGGAAACTGAAAATGATGTAAAGAAATGGAAAGAGTGTAGCCCATGCTCTTGAGTTGGAAGAATTAATGCTATTAAAATTGCCATGGTATCCAAAGAGATATACATAGTTAATGCAATCTCTATCAAAATGCCCATGACCTTTTTACAGAACTAGGACAGATAACCCTAAAGTTTATATGGATCCACAAAAGACCCATAATTGGCAAAGCAATTTTTGAGAAAAAGAATAAAGCTGCAGGTATCATGCTCCCAGACTTCAGACTGTACTGTAAAGGTACAGTAATCAAAGTAGCAGATATTGGCACAAAAATGGATACACAAATCAATGGCATAGAACAGAGAACTCAAAACAAACCCACACAGTTATGGTCAGTTAATCAATTACAAAGAGAGTAAGAATATACAGTGAAAAAAGGACAATCTTTTCAGAAAGTGGTGGTAGAAAAATTGGACATTTATAAAACAATAAGATTAAGACATTCTCTCATACCACATACAAAAATAAACTCAAAGAAAGTTAAACATAAGACCTGAAATTATAAATTTCTAGAAGAGAACATAAGTGAAAAAGTCTTTAACATAAGTTGTAGCAATATTTTCTAGGTTCAGTCTTCCAAGGGAAAATAAATAAAAGCAAAAATAAACAAATGAGGTGTAATTAAACTTACAAGGTTTTGGAGGTGGGAGGGAAGTTCAGGATGGGGAACATGTGTATACCCGCGGTGGATTTATGTTGATGTATGGCAAAACCAATACAATATTGTAAAGTGACTAGCCTCCAATTAAAATAAATAAATTAAAAAAAAAATAACCCACAGACTGGGAGAAAAATTTTGCAAGCAGTGTGACCAACAAGGGATTAATTCTCAAAATATAGAAAAAGCTTATGTAACTCAACAACAACAACAACAAACTCATAAACAAACAAATTTGAAAAATGGTCAGAAGACCTAAACAGACATTTCTCCAAAGAAGACGTACAGGTGGTCAGCAGGCACATGAAAAGATGGTCAACATCATTAACTAACAGAAAAATGCAAATCAAAGCTACAATGAGATATCATCTCACACTCACCCAAATGGCTATCATCAAAAAGTCTACAAATAAAAAAGGTAGAGGATGTGGAGAAAAGGGAAGCCTCCTACACCATTGCTAAAAATGTGAATTGTTGCAGTGGTTATGCAAAACAGAATGGAAGTTACTTAGGGAACAGAAAATAGATCTAGCATATGATTCAGCAATTGCATTCCTGGGCACTTATCCAGTAAAGACGAAAGCTCTAGATCAGAAAGATACATCCGCTCCAATGTTCCTGGTAGCACTGTTTACAATAACCAAGACCTGGAAGCCATCTAAGTGCTCATTGACATATGAATGGATAAAGAAGATATATATCTACATGGAATATTAATCAGCAACAAAAGAATGAAATAATCCTATCTGCAGTGACAAGGATGGCTCTAGAGATTATCACACTAAGTGAAGTAAGTCAGAGAAAGACAGATACTGTAGGAGATCACTTATACGTGGAATCTGAAGAATAGTAAAAGTGAACCTATTTACAAAGTAGAAACAGACTCACAGACATAGAGACAAGATTACAATTACCGAAGAAGAAGAGGGGGAGGGAGAAATGAGAGTATGAGACTGATAGATACACACTACCACTTATAAAACAGATAAATAACAAGGATTTATTGTATAGAGTAGGCAACAGTATTCAGTATCTTGTAATAAACTATAATGGAAAAGAATTGCAAAAAAAGAATATAAAGTGTATTCATATATATGTGTATATATACAACCACCAAATCATTTGATTATATATACCTGAAACTAACACAATTTTGTCAATCGAACATACTAATTAGAAAGAACATTTTTCTTTTGATCCATAAAAAAGAAATTGTGTATCTTTTAATTTATCAATAAAGCTCTAGGCCACAACTTCTTTGTACATACAAATTAAAATTTTTGTTAAAACATTGCTTTGATTCCCAAATATCACTTAAAAATTGTAAATATAAAACAGATTGTATCAAAAGCACACTTTTATTATGTTTAAATAAGAGTATATTGGTGTTTTTAATTAATATCTATTCAAAATATTGAGAGTCTAGCAATTCAAAATAAATAGCTTTCAAGTTAAAAAATGTTTCCACAACAAAGGAAACCATCGAAAAAACGCAAAGACAGTGCGTGGAGCTGGAGAAAATGCGAGCCAGTGAGGCGGCCAACAAGGGACTAACATGCAGAATACGCCAGGAGCCAGTACCACCTGCTATCAGAGCAGCAAGCAACCGGATCAAAGGGGCAGAAGACCTGAGCAGACATTTTCCGGAAGCAGACAGACAGACGGCTAGCAGGCGCGTAGGGAGACGCTCAGCATCGCGACCCGTTGTTGTTGCTCATTCAGTCGTGTCTGACTCTTTGTGACCCCATGGACTGCAGCGCGCCAGGCTTCCCTGCCCATCACTGTCTCTTGGAGTTCACTCAGACTCATGTCCGTTGAGTCGGCAATGCCATCCAACCATTTCATCTCTGTTGCCCTCTTCTCCTCCTGCCCTCAATCGTTCCCAGTATCTCAGTCTTTGCCAGTGAATCGGCTCTTCATATAAGGTGACCAAAGTACATCTGGGAGCTTTTTGAATGTTGATTTTTTTCATTTAAAAAATAATAGTAATAGTATTTAATATTAATATTATTTTAATATTAATATTAAATATCAATAAATATTTCTATTTAAAAAATAAAACATTTTTCAGACTTTTTTCTTCCTAATTTATAAAATTATAGTGTGTAATTTGTTGAAAGAAATACATATACCCTTTAGCAACACAGCTAAAACTGAACTCTTGTTTAGCAAGCGGCTTACTCAGCATTTTTTTGTTAGCTGGTGAGCATTAGTCCATATTTTAAAAATTATATTTATTTATTTTTAATTGATGATTGTTATACAATATTGGTTTGATTTCTGCCATCCATTAACATGAATTAGCCATCTGCGTACATAATGGCCTTTCCCTGTTAAACCTCCCTCCCACCTCCCACCCTTTCCACCCCTCTAGATTATTACAGAGCCCTGGTTTGAGTTCTCTGAGTCATACAGCAAGTTTCCATTGGCTGTCTGTTTTACATAGGTTAGTAAATGTTAGTAAATGTTAGTGAATCCAAGGGGTCGCAAAGATTCTGACATGACTGAGCAACTTTGCACAGAATATCACTGTATAAATAGCTTCCACTCTGGGCTTCCCTGGTGGCTCACACAGTAAAGAATCCACCTGCAATGCAGGAGACGTGGGTTTGATCCCTGGGTCGGGACGGTCCCCTGGAGGAGGGCATGGCAACCCACTCTAGTATTCTGGCCTGGAAAATCCCAAGGACAGAGGAGCCTGGCAGGCTACAGTCCATGGGGTCGCAAGGAGTCAGACACGACTGAGCCACTAAGCACAGCACAGTGAGCAGAGTTTTAAGCCAGCATTTTCACTCTCCTCTTTCACCCTCAAGGGGCTCTTTAGGTCCTCTTCACTCTATGCCGCTAGAATATCGTCTGCATACCCAAGGTTGCTGAAATTTCTCCTGACTCTAGTTTATGATTCATCCAGCCCAATATTTTGCATGATGTCCTCTGAATACAAGTTAAATACACAAGGAAGCAATATACAGCCTTGTTCTTTTCAGTCACTAAGTCGTGTCCAACTCTTTGTGACCCATGGACTGCAATACACCACGCTTCCCTGCCCTTCACCATTTCCCAAAGTTTGCTCAAACTCATTTCCATTGAGTCAATGATGGCATCACACCCTCACATCCTCGGTCACCCTCTTCTCCTGCCATCAATCTTTCCCAGCATTAACGTCTTTTCCAGTGAGTCAGCTTTTTGCATCAGGTGACCAAAGTATTGGAGCTTCAGACTTGATGTACTCCTTTCCCAATTTTGAACCAGTCCATTGTTCCATGTCTGGTTCTAACTTTTGCTTCTTGACCTGCATAACAGGTTTCTCAGGAGGCAAGTAAGGCTGTCTGGTATTCTCATCTCTTTAAAAATTTTCCAGTTTGTTGTGATCCACTTCCCTGGTGGCTCAGATGGTCAAGAATTCTCCTGGCAATTCAGGAGAACTGGGTTTGATCCCTGAGCTGGGAAGATTCCCTAGAGCAGGGAATGGCTACCCACTCCAGTATTGTTGCCTAGGGAATTCCATGGACAGAGGAGCCTGGCAGGTTAAAGTGAGCTTGGCAGACTACAGTCCATGGGGTCACACCGAGTCAGACATGACTGAGTGATTATCACTTTCACACAGTGAAAGGCTTTAGCATAGTCAATGAGAAGAAGTAGATGTTTTTCTGAAATTCTCTTGCTTTTTCTATAACTCAGCAAATGTTGGCAACTTGATCTCTGGTCCCTCTGCCTTTTCTAAATCTAGTTTGTAAATCTGGAAGTTCTTGGTTCATGTACTGTTGAAGCTTAACTTGAAAGATTTTGAGCATTACCTTGTTAGCATATGAAATGAGTGCAATAGCAGGGTAGTCTGAACATTTTTGGGCATGGCCCATCTTTTGTATTAGCATGAAAACTGACCTTTTCCAGTCCTGTGGCCATTGTTGAGTTTCCCAAATTTGCTGGCATATTGAGTGCAGCACTTTCACAGCATCATCTTTTAGGACTTGAAATAGCTCAGCTAGAATCTATCACCTCCACTAACTTTGTTCATAGTAATGCTTCCTAAGGCCCATTTGACTTCCCATTCTAGGATGTCTTTCTCTAGGTGAGAGATCACACCATCATGGTTACACAGGTCTTTAATACCTTTTTTTTATAATAGTTCACCTGTGTATTCTTGCCACTTCTTAATCTCTTCTGCTTCTATTAGGTCCTTACTATTTTTATCTTCTATCTTGCCCATCCTTGCCTGAAATATTCCCTTGATATCTCCAATTTTCTTGAAGAGATCTCTAGCCTTTCCTATTCTATTGTTTTCCTCCATTTTTTTGCATTGTTCACTTAGGAAAACTTTCTTATCTCTCCTTGCAGTTCCCTGGAACTCTGCATTCAGATGACTATCTCTTCCCCTTTCTCTCTTGCCTTTCACTTTCTTCTCAGCTATTTGTAAAGCCTTCTCAGACAACCACTTTGCCTTCTTGCATTTTTCTTTGGGATGGTTTTGATCATCACCTCTGTCCATAGTTTTTCAGGCCTTCTAAAGGTCAGTTTTCATTCCAATTCCAAAGAAAGGTAATGCAAAGAATGCTCAAACTACCGCACAATTGCACTCATCTCACATGCTAGTAAAGTAATGCTCAAAATTCTCCAAGCCAGGCTTCAACAATACGTGAACCATGAACTCACTGATGTTCAAGCTGGTTTTAGAAAAGGCAGAGGAACCAGAGATCAAATTGCCAACATCCGCTAGATCATGGAAAAAGCAAGAGAGTTCCAGAAAAACATCTATTTCTGCTTTATTGACGATGCCAAAGCCTTTGACTGTGTGGATCACAATAAACTGTGGAAAATTCTGAAAGAGATGGGAATACCAGACCACCTGACCTGCCTCTTGAGAAACCTATCTGCTGGTCAGGAAGCAACAGTTAGAACTGGACATGGAACAACAGACTGGTTCCAAATAGGAAAAGGAGTACGTCAAGGCTGTATATTGTCACCCTGCTTATTTAACTTATATGCAGAGTACATCATGAGAAACACTGGACTGGAAGAAACACAAGCTGGAATCATGATTGCCGGGAGAAATATCAATAACCTCAGATATGCAGATGACACCACCCTTATGGCAGAAAGTGAAGAGGAACTAAAAAGCCTCTTGATGAAAGTCAAAGAGCAGAGTGAAAAAGCTGGCTTAAAACTCAACATTCAGAAAATGAAGATCATGGCATCTGGTCCCATCACTTCATGGGAAGTAGATGGAGAAACAGTGGAAATAGTGTCAGACTTTATTTTTTTGGGCTCCAAAATCACTGCAGATGGTGACTGCAGCCATGAAATTAAAAGACGCTTACTCCTTGGAAGAAAAGTTATGACCAACCTAGATAGTATATTCAAAAGCAGAGACATTACTTTGCCGACTAAGGTCCATCTAGTCAAGGCTATGGTTTTTCCTGTGGTCATGTATGGATGTGAGAGTTGGACTGTGAAGAAGGCTGAGTGCTGAAGAATTGATGCTTTTGAACTGTGGTGTTGGAGAAGACTCTTGAGAGTCCCTTGGACTGCAAGGAGATCCAACCAGTCCATTCTGAAGGAGATCAACCCTGGGATTTCTTTGGAAGGACTGATGCTAAAGCTGAAACTCCAGTACTTTGGCCACCTCATGCGAAGAGTTGACTCATTGGAAAAGACTGTGATGCTGGGAGGGATTGGGGGCAGGAGGAGAAGGGGACGACAGAGAATGAGATGGCTGGATGGCATCACAGACTCAATGGACGTGGATCTGAGTGAACTCCAGGAGATGGTGATGGACAGGGAGGCCTGGCGTGCTGCGATTCATGGGGTCGCAAGGAGTTGGAAACGACTGAGTGACTGAAATGAACTGAACTGAACTGAACTGATCTACCGGGTATAAACCCTTGAATCTATTTGTCACCTTCACTGTATAATCATAAGGGATCTGATTTGTCTGACCTGGATGGCCTTGTGGTTTTTAGTACTTTCTTCAATGTAAGTCTGAATGTTGGAGGAGCTCATGATCTGCCACAGTCGATGCCAGGTCTTGCTTTCGCTGACTGCGTAGAGTTTCTCCATCTTCTGCTGCACAGGACATAATCAGTCTGAGTTTGGTATTGACCATCTGGTGATGTCCATGTGTAGAGTAGTCTCTTGTGTTGTTGGAAGAGGTATCTGCTATGACCAGTGTATTCTTTTGACAAAACTCATTAGCCTTTACCCTGCTTCATTTTGTACTCCAAGACCAAACTTACCTGTTACTTCAGGTGTCTCTTGACTTCCTACTTTTGCTTTTCAATCCCTCATGATGAAAAGGACACATATATAGGTGTTTTTAATAGTTCTAGAAGGTCTTGTAAGTGTTCATAGAACTGTTCACCTTCAGCTTCTTTAGCATAGTGGTTGGGGCATAGACTTGGATTGTTGTGATAGTCAATGGTTTGCCTTGGAAACAAAGTGTGATAATTCTGTCATTTTTGAGGTTTCCCCCAAGTACTGCATTTCAGACTGGTTTTGTTTTGTTACTATGAGGGCTGCTCCATTTCTTAAGGCATTCTTACCTACAGTAGTAGATATAATGGTCATCTGAATTAATACTTTGGCCACCTGATGTGAAGAACTGACACATTGGAAAAGACCCTGATGCTGGGAAAGAGTGAGGGCAAGAGAAGAAGGGGGCGACAGAGGAAGAGATGGTTGGATGGCATCACTGACTCATTGGATATGAGTTTGAGTAAACTCAGGGAGACATGGAAGGACAGGGAAGCCTGGGCTGCTGTAGTCCATGGGATCGCAAAGAGTTGGACACGACTGAGCAACTGAACAACAACAAAGTGAAGAACTAATTTCACTTTGCTTTTTTAATTACAGAGGTCTTACCCCATTCCCCAATATTTATGTCAAATTGCAGCCCCAGAGATCATGCCGTGGGTGATTTTGTGCATCATCAAGAATTCCTGCAAATCGTATAAATACACTCATGGTCTCCCTCAGCAAGCAGAGCTGGATCCCCGCAGACACTTCAATCACGTGTCCCCTGGTTAGGGGAGATAATAAGGTTTATAGCCGTCATGGGGGTTTGTTCCCTGAGAGTTCCGTGACTACATAACTCCCTTCTGGTTTCCGCATGACCGCAATTGTCATCATAGCAGAGAGTGCAGTCGAAGAGTCAGAGTTACTTTGACCATTTATTTTTCTTTTCATCTCGTAACCATCTAGTAGCAACAATGACCTTCCCCCAAAGTGTGATATTGCTAAGAACATTCAACAATGTCCAGGGAAAACAGCCCGAAATAACTGTAATGACGACTGTGATTGTGATGGTCACCCTTTACCAAGTATGAGGTACTTTTGGACTTTATTTTCTTATCATAGCAAGAGTCTTAAGTGAGGGTGTAACTTTCTATTATTTCCATCGTATAGATGAAGATATCAAAGTTCAAAGAGTTCTTACCTAAGAAGAATGATCAGCAGATCAAAGAATAGAATTTCAGTAAGCTGATTCCAATAGCATTTTTTCCCTTCAGTTTCTTCCTATTTCTAGGGAATTTTATGCATTGTGGCCAAACACTGAAGAACAACATCACAGTAGGGTGTTTACTTTTTTTTTCATTGATTGAATCTCTGATTTAAGATCCACTCACATATGAAGGTGCTGGACTTGCATGTTGAATTGTTCCAGGAATAAGATAAACCTATAAATCTACTAGATGAAATCTAGTGTCTGCATAAATTTGCATGGATAGAGGTAATCAGAAAAATCTCTTTAGAGAAAGGAACAGGTCTCATTTATTCAGTTTGATGGGCCTGATGTTTTGAAGATTTCTTCTGTTTCATGTAATTGGGAATTGTACATCTAAACAATATATAGATCCTATTAGAACATGGATGCTTATTGTGTGAGTAAGAGGAAAAACACAAACATATCTTGAGTGTCTGTTAAGTATAAACTTGCTCAACTTTGAAAAAATTAAGCTTTTTTAATCCATTCTGTCTTTCAAGTCATGTAATAATATTAGTCATTCCAACTAATCCCATACTTGTAGTTTACATCTCTTAACCCATACTCCTCTCTCCTCTGCTTCCCCTTTGGTAAGCACTAGTTTTTCAGTCTATGAGTCTGTTGCTGTTTTTAGTTGTATACATTCATTTGTGTTATTTTTTTAGAGTCCACATATAAGCGATATCACATAGTATTCGTCTTTCTCTGTATTATTTCACTAAGCACATTATCCAGGTCCATCTGTGTTGCTGGATGGCAGAATTTCACTCTTCTTTACTGCTGAGTAATATTCCATCGTACTGAGGTATATGCACCATATCTTTTAACTATTCATCTCTTGACGGGCACTTGGGCTGCTTCATGTCTTGACTATTGTAAACAGTGCTTCTGAATATTGGCTGCATGTTTCTTTTCTAATTATTTTGTTTCTTCAGATATATTCTCAGAAGTGGGATTGTTGGATCATATGGCATTTGTGTTTTTAGTTTTTTGAGGAACCTCTCTACTGTTGTCCATAATGGCTGCCACCATATATTCCCACCAATAGAGTATGAAGATTCACTTTTTCCCAAATCCTAGCCAATATTTGTTTTTTGTAGAATTTTTGATGATAGCAGTTTTGACAGGTGTGATGTGGTAACTCATTGTGGTTTTAGGACATGTCTTATTTACTGTCTTTCATGACCATATTCAGATGCTCTGATGCAACGAAAAAGACGATGTCAGTTGAAGTAAAGTTAATTCAATTTCACATTAATTTTATTAAACTATTGTAGTTTAATACAAAAATAATTGGTGATTATTTTGTAAACTTTGACTCGGCTGTCTGAGCTGCTCTGGTTAGCAACTAATCTGATAATTTTGCTTAAATCCTTTCTTTTATTTTTATCTGAATTCACTTTTCTATGAACTTAGGAGACTGGACGTGTTATCTCCAAGTCCTTTTACCTGGACTATTCTATGGCTTATTAATAATTCAAAATTGCATTTGGTTGTCATGGCCATGCTTTAAGTCAAACCACTCCTGGGAACAAGTTACTGAAATACTGAAATAAGGCACAGAGCAAACACGTTGACCGATTTCAGTAGTCTTTCCTCTACTTACCATCCTGATTCTATTTTCCCATTGCTACAGCGCAGCCACACAGTTCCCAGCTGATCTCCATGGAAAACACTACGGAAGTGACTGAGCTCGTCCTGGCGGGGTTATCCGATGACCCGGAAGTGCAGATCCTGCTCCTCACCACTTTCTCTCTCATCTACCTCCTCACCCTGGTTGGGAACCTGGGGATGACCGAGCCGATCCTGCTGGACTCTCGTCTCCACATGCCCATGTGCTTCTTTCTCAGCCAGCTCTCGCTGGTGGACTTTGGTTACTCCTCAGCTGTCACTCCCAAAGTGACGGCTGGACTCCTCACAGGAGACAAAACCATTTCCTACGAGGCGTGTGTCGCCCAGTTCTTCGTAGCCTTTATCACCGCAGAAAGTTTCCTCTCGGCCGCCATGGCTTATGACCGCCGTGCAGCCGTGTGCAAAGCCCTGCACTGCGCCGCCGCCGAGCCGACCAGGGCGTGCGCGCGTGTGCTCACAGGCTGCCGCCCCTGCGGCCTCCTGACCGCCTCCGTGCACACCCGGGACGCTCTCAGGCTCTCCTTCTGTGGGGCCAGCGTGGCCAACGCTTCATTTGAGACGCTCCTGCCCTGCGGGCTCGCTCGTGCTCAGACAGCTACGCCAGTGAGAGGGTTATTTTCTTTGCGGTGGGTTTCAGCGCTCTTTTTTCTGTCCTCGTCATCTCCATCTCCTACCTGTTTATATTTATCGCCATCCTGAGGCTGCGCTCTTCTCAGGGACGCCAGGAGGCCTTCTCCACCTGCGCTGCCCACCTCCCCGCTGTCGCCGGCTTCTACGGGACCGGCATCTTCGCGTACTTACAGCCCAGCTCCAGCCACTCCCTGGGCTCAGACAGAGTGGCGTCCGTGTTCCGCGCCACGGTCATCCCCATGCTGAACCCACTGGTCCACAGCCTGAGGAGCAAGGAGGTCAAGAGTGCCTTTAAGACGGCTGTGGGGAAGGCAGTCTTCTATGGGATCTGTATTTTAATTACATTAGACCTACAATAACTCAACTTTATCCACCTCCAACTATCTGGGGAAGAAATTTTCCTGTCTACGCACACATTTCTAAAGTCTTATGGCAATTTCTACAGTTGTTGATTAAGTATGCAAATTAAAATCTCCAAAAATATGATAACAAGGAAGAATAGGTTGCCAGGAACATGGGGTTTTTATTTTAAAAATTCTTCCTAGTAAGCCTACTCACTCACACTCTCACACGAACATATATATTTACATGTATGTATTAGCATATGCATGCCTATACATCATTCGTGAGAAACTCATGAAACCCACACGTCTACAGAAGAGAAATTAATTAAGACATGAAATACTGCTCAAAATTCTCCAAGCCAGGCTTCAGCAGTACATAAACTGTGAACTTCCAGATGTTCAAGCTGGTTTTAGAAAAGGCAGAGGAACCAGAGATCAAATTGCCAACATCTGCTGGATCATGGGAAAAGCAAGAGAGTTCCAGAAAAACATCTATTTATGCTTTATTGACGATGTCAAAGCCTTTGACTGTGTGGATCACAATAAACTGGAAAATTCTGAAAGAGATGGGAATACCAGACCTCCTGACCTGCCTCTTGAGAAATCTGTATGCAGGTCAGGAAGCAACAGTTAGAACTGGACATGGAACAACAGACTGGTTCCAAATAGGAAAAGGAGTACGTCAAGGCTGTATATTGTCACCCTGCTTATGTAACTTCTATGCGGAGTACATCATGAGAAACGGTGGACTGGAAAAAACACAAGCTGGAATCAAGATTGCCAGGAGAAATATCAATAACCTCAGATATGCAGATGACACTACCCTTATGGCAGAAAGTGAAGAGGAACTAAAGAGCCTCTTGATGAAAGTGAAGGAGGAGAGTGAAAAAGTTGTCTTAAAGCTTAAGATTCACAAAACGAAGATCATGGCATCTGGTTCCATCATTTCATGGGAAATAGATGGGGAAACAGTGTCAGACTTTATTTTTGGGGGCTCCAAAATCACTGCAGATGGTGATTGCAGCCATGAAATTAAAAGATGCTTACTCCTTGGAAGAAAAGTTATGACCATCCTAGATAGTATATTCAAAAGCAGAGACATTGCTTTGCCAACATCTGGTCAAGGCTATGGTTTTTCCTGTGGCCATGTATGGATGTGAGAGTTGAACTGTGAAGAAAGCTGAGCACCAAAGAATTGATGCTTTTGAACTGTGGTGTTGGAGAAGACTCCTGAGAGTCCCTTGGGCTGCAAGGAGATCCAACCAGTCCATTCTGAAGGAGATCAGCCCTGAATTTCTTTGGAAGGACTGATGCTAAAGCTGAAACTGCAGTACTTCGGCCACCTCATGTGAAAAGTTGACTCATTGGAAAAGACTGTGATGCTGGGAGGGATTGGGGGCAGGAGGAGAAGGGGACGACTGAGGATGAGATGGCTGGATGGCATCACTGACTCGATGGACGTGAGTTTGAGTGAACTCCGGGAGTTGGTGATGGACAGGGAGGTCTGGCGTGCTGAAATTCATGGGGTCGCAAAGAGTTGGACACGACTGAGCGATTGACTGAACTGAACTGAGATGGTTCTATTATTTAATGAATTTAAAACAATTATTTTGGTGTCTGGGAACACATTCTTAGTATAAATACTTGACTTAATGTAAATAAGATATGTATGTTTGGCTTTTTAAAAATTTATTTCAGTTGAATCTTTTTACATTGAAAAAGCAATAGGTTCCTATTAAAAAAAAAAAACTTTATGAAAGTGCTTCCAAAGCGTTTTGAGTATAAATTATTGAGTCTTTGTTTATCCCTATTTTTAATAAAACTGCATGTCTTTACACTGGCATTTATTTTCCTAAATAAATTTTCATATGAGTCATACCTAAAAATAATGTTTATATGACATTTTAAATAGAGAAAATGTACAGAAATATAAGAGAAAGAAAAGGATCATAAAGGCAAGTTTAATTTACTTAAATAAAAGTATAATATTTAATTTTAAAATTTTGAGCACCAAGAATTACAATAGTATTAATAACTTCTTTGCATATAAATGCTATGAATTGTTACTGTCCAAAGGCATTAATATTTTGAGTCTTAAATTATTAACAATTTTGATTTATATATGTGTCCATTCTTTTTCTCAGATTTGGCATGCTTTTGCTATTATTTCTTCAAAGATTTCCTGTCCTTTCTCTCTCTCCTTTTGGGAATTACATTATGAATATGTTGGATCTTTTGGAGTATCCCACTGTTCTCTGAGACTTTATTTTTTATTCTTTTTTATCTCTGTTCCTAGGACTGTATATTCTCAACTGACATGTCTTAAGTTTCACTGTTTTTTTTTTTTCTTCTGCCAGCTTAAATCTGCTATTCATACACTTTAGTGAATTTTATACTTTATATATTTGGTTTATTTATTTGATTTATTTATTTATGTCCTGGGATAAAACTGCTAGAGGTCTACTCTACCCAGCGTAATTCAGGATCACTGAGAAGGGCCCCACCTATGAGACCAAGGAGAAGATTTCTGCGTAAGATGAAAGCCATATCACAACAGTGAAAGGACTCTGCTTTTGACAAGTGGGCTAAGCAACTTTGGGCAGTAAGGAAATACAGTTACTGCTAGGAGCAGGGCAAGATCATGGAGATCCTGTCTAAGGTTCAAGTGCAAAGGAAAGGTTTAAAACTGAGAAGGTAACAGATATTGAGAAATATCTTATAAACCAGCCTCCATCCTAAAACGTGGCCAGGCTATATGAAGTCTCTTCATATGTGATTCACTGACAGTAACTATAGAAACAAGATCCAAATTCAGTTTGACCTGTCTGTAACTAGATTGACTCAGCTGTCTACACTAATATTCTAGCCAAACAACAAGAACAAAAAGTGGACCTATCTTCAGGCATAAAATCTACCACAAGCTTTATTGCTTCGTACACAATGTTTGGCTTCCAAAACAAAATTGCAAGAAACACAAAGAGGCAATACATTCCTGAGTGACAAAGCAATCACCGAATCAAATGCTGATATGACAGAGATACTGAAACTGTCAGAGGCCATACAAAATATTGGGTTGGCCGAAAAGTTCATTTGAGTTTTTCTGTAGCATCATAAAGAAACCCTAACAAATATGTTGGCCAACCAATAAATATGATTAATATGTTAAAGATTCTGGTGGAAAAGTTGGAAAAACATAACAATCAGGCTGATGATTTTGATAAAGGAATGAAAACTTATAAGAAATGATCAAATGGAAACGCTAAGGTCCAGAGCATCCACAACTGCATGGGCCACGTAAAAAGTCTGGCTGGACTTCTGTTACTATACTGAAGTGGTTAGAGAGGGAACCCTTGTCTCTTACCACTTCTGTCCATCATGATAGACATTGATACAGCAAAGCAAGAAAAAAAAAGAAAAAATAACACATTGGTTGGAAAGGAATAAATAAAATTCCCACAATTCAGAGAATATATGACTTTCTGCTTATAAAATCACAAAGAAAATAACAAAACTATAGAAATAATGATTTTAGCAAGTTATCAAGAAGATAGGTCAATAGTCAAAACTCCATCATAATTCTATATAATGTCAATAAATGATCGGAAATTGTAATTTTATTTATTTTTTGTTTGTTTTTTCCTTGTATTTTAGTTTACTTTTAATTTACTTATTTTAATTGGAAGCTAATTACTTTACAATATTGTAGTGGTTTTGGCCATACACTGACATGAATCAGCCATGGGTGTACCTGCGTTCCGCTTCCTGAACCCCCCTGGCACCCCCCTCCCCATCCCATCCTTCAGGGTTATCCCAGTGCACCGGCCCTGAGCACCCTGTCTCGTGCATCAAACCTGGACTGGTGATCTGTTTCACATATGATGCACAAATTGTGATTTTAAAGCAGTGCCGTTTGCAATAGTACCAATGACACCAAGTACTTAAGTATAAAGCTTACAAGATACGTGTAAGATGTACTGAAAAATATAAAATTTTGAGGTTTCCCTGGTGGCTCAATGGTAAAGAACCTGCCTGCCCATGCAGGAGACGCAGATTCGATCCCTGGATCAAGAGGATCCCCTGGAAAAGAAAATGGCAACCCACTCCAGTATTCTTTCCTGGAGAATTCCATGGACAGAGGAGAGCGGTGGGCCACAGTCCCTAGGGTTGCAAAAGAGTTAGACATGACTTAGTGATTAAACAACAACAACAAAAATAAATCAGATACGATAAATGGAGAAATTCAGTGCATTCATGGATTGGAAGAGTAAATAATTTTAAGATATCTGTGTTCCCAAATGCAAGAAAGAATTTTTGTAAAATTTGGGAAGCACATTGGAATATTTATGTGGAAAACCAAATAGATTAGAATAACCAAGATAATTTCAAAGAGCAGCAAAGTTGAAGCACTCACATTCCTCCTTTCCAGATTCACCCTTAAACTACGATAGTCAAGTAGTGCAGTATTGGACAAAGGATAGCTGCATTCGATTAAACGTTACTGGAGCTCGACAGAGATTTGAGAAATATAGCAATATTAATAGCTGACATTTGACAATTTTTGCAAGGCAGTTTTAAATAGAAAGTGCATGTATTTTCAACTTATATAGTTGGAATATTTGTTAAAAACTCTAAAAGTCATGTTACAAACCAGGGGAAAGTGTTTACAAATCACACATGAGTCCTTATCAGTAAAGGACTTGCATTTTGGAATACATAAAGTATTCTAACATTGCTATCATAATAAAACAAACACAGTTAAATGAGCAAAAGATTTTAACAGAGACTTCACAAAAAATGATAATAGGGATGGCAAGTAAGCACATGAAAAGATGTTCAACATAATCAGTCATCAGAGAAATGCAAACTAAAAAAGAGAGAGAGATACACTACAAACCTACTAGAGTAACTGAAAACCTTGTAAATATCAAATACTGCCAAAGATATGAAGCAATCAGAACTCTCATACATTGTTGGCAGGAAAGCAGAATAGTATACCATCTTGGAAGACAGGTTGACTATATCATATAACCCAGAAATCTCATTCCTAAGAATCTATCCAAGTGAAATATAAGCATATGCTCACATAAAAGGCTGTATGTGAATGTTTATCGATGCTTTATTTGTAATAGCTAAAAACTGGAAACAACCCAGTTTTCTTTCAACTGTGGAATGGATAAACACTCTGCTGAATACACAGATTGCCTCTCAGCAATAAACAGGAACCGACTGCTGAAGAACTACACAAATCCATAAATCGCAAGTTCATTACGCTAAGAGAAAGAAGCCACCCTCAAAAGCCAGCCTATGGTTTGATTCATTTTTTTAATGACATTCTTACAAAGTCAGAACTGTAAGGGCTGCACACAGGTCCGCGGTTGCTAGGCAGAAGAGGGTTAAGCATCAAGAAGCATGGGAAATTAGGTGAGCTGGAAGAACTGTTCTGTATCACGATGGGTGGTGGCTGTATGGCCACACTCATTTGCACAAGCTGTTAGAGCTATACATTAAAAAGTGTGTCTATAACTTTATGTAAATTATGCATCCTCAATCAGACAATGATTTTTCTAAGGCCAAGTAGTGCAAATGAATCGGCACACTTACTCAACAGGGGCTCACACTCCCCACAGACCGTTTAATTGCTTTTCTGCTAAACAGGTGAGATGAAGAGCTGTGGGTGTTCTCATAAGGGGCCTATTCCCCTGACTGTTCTGTGTCTCTATGACTTCTCTAGGTTCCCGTTCAGTAGCCTTTGGAATCTCCAAGGTTACTACTTTAAACATCATAGAGGACCAGTCTGTGCACACAGCCCTTTTGTTCCTTTTCTTATTCACCTGAATGTTAGCAGTTTCAAGCATACATGTCAGTTTTCCTCCAAACAGGATTTGCTTAGAACCTGCAGCCACAGTCAAAGAAAACACTCTAAGATCAAAATTATACTTATTGAGGCTAAAATGATAACCCATTTGCCCAGTTGTTTTGTACATCATTTTTCATTTGCTACTCACAGACAGATTTCTGTGAGATGTGTGGGACAGGTAATTTTATTATTTAGCTTCATAAACAGGAAAACAGAGCTTGAAAGAGGTAAATGACTCTTCCAAGGTATCATGAATAATACATTCCAGATATAGGGCTTGAACCCAGGTTTCCTAGTTCCATGTAAATGATTTTTCTTCCACTTATTCGTGCTTCAGAGACCTGAACATCTTTTTGCCAGTACCCGAGAGAGCTTTTCCTGTAGGGCTTATACATTCCACCCTGGCTGAGTTTCTGTTGGTTGCCTCTCCTTTTCTGTCAAGGAGCAAGGTAAGCTTCTATGTTTTCCTGTATAATTTCAGTGAGAAGTGAAATCCGTGCAAAAACAATAAGGAGGCTGGGTCTACTATGAGATATTGTCATAGAAATTGGATGTTTTCAATATTTTCCTCAAACTGTCAGGAGGCACCGGTTATGAAATATCAAAATCTGCATCAGTGGGGAGTTTGTGATGCTCAGGAAACGCCCAGCAGGCAGTGTTCCTAAAGAGGATAAGAGCAAGCAGACAGCACGCATGAAACCGACCGTGCTCTGACTTGGTGGCTTCGTCTTGTTTGCTAGCTCTAGGCTTATCATTGAAGTTAACTAGGACGGGGTGAAACGATACTTCTTTAGACCAGCAGAGGGTCACCCTGATTATAAAGCCCTTGTTTTCAGCCCGCTTTCCCCCTTGATGTCACTCACATCATCACTAGCACATCGTGTCGTTGTTTCGATGCTCAGTCGTGTCCAGCTCTTTCGTGACCCCATGGACAGGGGTCCACGGAACCCCCACAGGGTTCCTCTGTTCATGGGGATTTCTCAGGCAAGATTATTAGAATGCATTGCCATTTCCTTCTCCAGGGGATTGTCCCAACCCAGGGACTGAATCCGTGTCTCCTGCATTACAGGCAGATTCTTTACCACTGAGCTGCTTGGGAAGCCCCTAGCACATCCAGAAAAGTTAAAAGAGTGATGGCTAAGGGCATACGCTTTAAAATCTCTCTCACCTGGGTGTGACTCTTGAATTTATTTTTTATTAGGTGTGGAATTTTATGAAGTAATCTAGCCTCTCAAATCCTCAGTTTCCTTAACACCAAAATGTGGATAATAATAATCCATACCTTATAACACTGTAGGATAAAGTTGTAGAAAAATGTAACTTTCCTGTCAACTCATAATTACCTTAATAAATATCATAAGCATTGTGTAAATATTATGCTACCTAAGTCATGAGGATAAAATGAAATATATACACAGTTGCATATATAAAAAGCTCTTACTAGAGATTATAGAACAAAGTATATGCTAAAAAGTTCTTTATATTAGTTTGGGGTGAACAAATACAATTGTCTTTATGCTCTGGGTGTGAAAGTTGTGAAGGAGAAGATGGTAAAGGAGAGTGGTTACTAGTAAACGGAAGCTGTGATATAGGCTTCAAGTCCAAATGAAAAAATTTAGAATGTGAAAGCAGATCTGA
This sequence comes from Capra hircus, assembly GCF_001704415.2. Lineage (NCBI taxonomy): Eukaryota > Metazoa > Chordata > Mammalia > Artiodactyla > Bovidae > Capra > Capra hircus. The sequence continues at coordinate 1,696,056 of NC_030822.1, forward strand.
ACGCTAATCAAATGCAATTTCAACCCTAGATTTTTGTGATGCAGATTATAGGTGACGGCCATGGGAGTAAGTTGAAGCAGAAGAAGGCTGTTTCACCCCGAGGTAAAATATGGATCTCAAAGAATAAATTCAGCAAATGACCCCTACAGCCAATGACGGGTAGGGAAGACACAGTGAGGCCTGCTGCAGGGCTCAGAAGATCAGTGTGTGTGTGCTCAATAGCTCAGTCGTGTCCAGCTTTTTGAGATTTCATGGACTGTAGCCCACCAGGCTCCTGTGTCCATGGAATTTTCCAGGCAGGAAAGAGCAGCCTGGTGGGCTACAGTCCATTTCCTATTCCAGGAAATCTTCCCGACCCAGGGATTGAACGTATGTCTCTTGAGCCTCCTGCATTGGCTGGTAGATTCTTTACCACTGTGTCACCTGTACGAGGAAAGACTAGTTAAGAAGAGAGGCTATCACACTTCAAAAATAATCCACAACCTGAAGACTTGAATATTGCATCCTACTTTTTTCAAACCAAGATAGAAACCATGCTTTCATCCTAATATATTATTAGAGCTAACACTCATCAGGCTTATGCTTATTGCTTCTCATGCATTATTGTATTAACTTTAACTGTGGCCCCATTCACAGTACATCTTTGTTTTTAATGATGAAAAATGTGAGGTTCAGAAAACTTAAGTTAGGAAAGTGTCTCCCGAGAGTAAATGGTAGGGTACTCTTAGAATGCTCTCCACTCTTCCCAGATCTTGAGGTCTTACACTCAGCGCATTTTCTTCTGCGCTCTTCTTGCTGGTTGGATGTATTTGCTGTTGCAGTCATTCTGCTGCGTATGCATGTCTCTGTTACCCCACTGAAGTCCCAAATCCAGAGACAGTATATTAGCTCTTTCAGTTTTCCTAACAGCTAATACTGAGTGTGGTCCAGTGGATTCAATGAAAGACATAAGTTGAATTAATTCACTTCAATTCAAATTTCAGTTAATATCATGAGAACTAGGAACTAGTCTATCCAACCACAAAGCTTGCCTCTGCCAGTTACTTTTCATGTAAATCAAATTAAACAATCTTTTGGAGCCTAAGTTATCCCATAAAATCAGTGATGGTAATCACTAATGACTATGAACCTCATAGCATTGTGGAAAGGATGAAATGAATATACGTGCATGCAGTCAGTCTTCAGATTCACAGATTTCCTATTTACAGATTTTCCTATAGTTAAAATTTATTTTAATGCTAAAATAAATATTTGCAGAACTTTTGTGGTCATTTAGGGACATGTTCAGAGTGGTGAAAAATCTGCGTTGCTTGACATTCACATTTCCAGCAGAGGCTGAACGAGGCAATCGCTCTGCCTTCTTAGTTCCATTTCCATATTGTAATTGTTTTTTATTTTTAAATATTTAATTAAAGGGTAATTGCTTTACAATGTTGCATTGGTTTCTTCCATACAACACAACGAATCAGTCATGGTGTAGTGAAGTCACTCAGTTGTGTCCGACTCTTTGTGATCCCATGGACTGTAGCCTACCAGGTTCCTCCATCCATGGGATTTTCCAGGCAAGAGTAATGGAGTGGGTTGCCATTTCCTTCTCCAGGGGATCTTCCCAATCCAGGGATTGAACCCAGGTCTCCAGCATTGTAGGCAGATGCTTTTATCGTCTGAGCCACCAGGGAAGTCTATCAGCCATAAATATATACATATGTCCCCTCCTTCTTGAGCCTCCCTCCCTCCCACCGCCAACTGCATCCCACCCCTTTAGGTGGGATTGATCGCCTTGTGTTATACAGCATCTTCCCCTGGCTGTCTCTCTTACACACGGCGATGTCTCTGCTTCAGTGCCCCTCTCTCAGCTCATCCCACCCTCTTCTTTCCCCCGTGTCCACAAGTCTGCTCTCCGTGTCTGGGACTGTATTCCTGCCCAGTAATGGTACAGCTCATTTGCACCATTTTTCTAGATTTCATGTATACGTGCTGTTGCTTTTCAGTCGCTAAGTTGCGTCTGACTCTTTGCAACCCCACAGACGGCAACATGCCAGGCCTCCCGTCCCTCGCCACTTCCCGGAGTGTGCCCAAGTCTGTTGTCCATTGAATCGGTGGTGCTATCCAACCGTCTGATCCTTTGCTGCCCTCTTTTTCTTTTCCCTTCAATTGTCCCAAACCTCAGAGTCTTTTCCAATGAACTGGCTCTTTGCATCAGGTGGCCAAAGTATTGGAGCTTCAGCTTCAGCATCAATTCTTCCTGTGAGTATTCAGAGTTGATTTCCTTTAGGGTTGCTAGTTTGATTTCCTCGCAGTCCAAGGGACTCTCAAGAATATATATATATATATATATATATATATATATATATATATATATATGTGTGTGTGTGTGTGTGTGTACTACAATTTCTTTTTTGTTTGTTTGCCACTTTATTTTTTTACTGAAGTATAGCTGATTTACAATGTTGTGTTAGTTTCTGGTGTATAAGAGTGATTCAGTCATACATTCTTTTTCATATTATTTTCCACTGTGGTTGATTACAGGACTGAATATAGTTCCCTGTGCTATACAGGACCATGTTGCTTATTCATTCCGTGTCTAATAGCGTGCATCTGCTAACCCCGAGCTCCCAGCCCAGCTCTCCCCACTCCTGTGCCCCCAGGCAACCGCAGGCCTGCGTCAGTGCGTCTGTCTCTGGCTCACGGATAGATCCATTTCTGTCGTATTTTAGATCTCACATGTAGCTGATACCGTACAACATGTCTTTCTCTGTTTTACTTCACATCGTATGATGGGCTCTAGTTCCATCCTTTCAGTTGCAAATGGCATTATTTCATTCTTTTTGTGGCTGAGTACTATTCTTTCTCTCTCTCGTGTGTGTGTGTGTGTGTGTGTGTGTGTGTGTTTGTGTCTCACATCTTCTTTATCCACTCAGCTGTCAGTGGATAAGTAGGTTGTCTCCGTGTTTGGGCCATTGTCAATGGCACTGCTGTGAACGTAATGAAAGTGCCTCAGTCATGACTCTGTGACCCACTTTGTGACTCCATGGACTGCAACCTGCCAGGCTCCTCTGTCCATGGATCTCTCTAGGCCAGAACACTGGAGTGGGTAGCCAGTATTCTTCCCCTTCTCCAGGTTATCTCCCCAAGCCAGGGACCGAACCTAGGTCTCCTGCATTGCAGACGGACTCTTCACCATCTGAGCTGCCAGGGAAGCCCATGTACTTCACAACACTGTATTGGTTTTGCCATACATTGACATAAATCCACCACAGGTGCGTGTATCTGTTTGAACTATACTTTTGCCCTGATATATGCCAAGAGTGGGATTTATGGATCACATGGCAACTCTATTTTTAGCTTTTTAAGGCACCACCATGCTTTTCTCCATAGTGGCTGCACCAATGTACATTCCCACCAACAGTGTAAGAAGGTTCCGTTTCCTCCACATCTTCTCCAGCGTTTGTTATTTGTAGACTTTTTAATGATAGCCACTCTGACCAGTGTGAGGTGGTACCTCATTGTGACCTTGATTTTGTGCGCCACTTTGAATAATCCTCAAACAGGCCAGGAGCAACATAAAAGTATCTCCCAGCGAATTCCCTGGCGGTCCAGGGGTTAGGACTTTAATTTCTTTAACCATTCATCTCCTGATGGACACCTAGATTCTTCCATGCCATGGTTATATATAAGTGTTTTCATGCAGTCTTTCTAGAGTCAGTTTTTCACATTTTAATCCTTCCTGTTGTGTGACTTTTTTAATTTAAAAATTAAATTTTCCTGAGTGTAGTGCTAAAAGAAGACTGTGATTAGCCTTAAGGAGAATATAAGTATATGACGCATAGAGCTGTTGGCTGTGAGACCAGTGTTAATGAATCAACAGTATATATTAAATAAGATGTCTTTAAAGAGAAACACACCTAAGCAATATTTTGTGTCGATTGATGAAAATGTGACCAAAGTCTTGCAGGAAACTATCTGTGTATTTTTGCTAGGAGCAAAGAAGCACTCATGAATTCATTGCTCACTGTTACTTCATAGAACCTAACTACTACAGATGGTGGGGATCAGCTGTGACATATATATGTATGTGTGTGTGTGTGTGTGTGTGTGTGTGTATTCCTGAAAGTGAGCACTGCAGAAGGGTAAGCTGCTTCTCTTCTCAGTGGATATAATTTGGAAGATGGAGTCATTCCAGATATATGATGACCTTCAATTAAGTTCAGTTCAGTCACTCAGTCATGTCTCACTCCTCGCTACCCCACGGACTGCAACAGGCCAGGCCTCCCTGTCCATCACCAACACCAGGAGTTTACTCAAACTCATGTCCATTGAGTCAGTGATGCCATCCAACCATCTCATCCTCTGTCGTTCCCTTCTTCTCCCGCCTTCAATGTTTCCCAGCTTCAGAGTCTTTTCAAGTGAGTCAGTCCTTTGCCTCTGGTAGCCAAAGTATGAATAGTATGACGACCTTAGACAAGGTGGTCATAACCCTTTCTTTACCTCAGTTTCTCATATACAAAATTAGTAAATGGGGTGACTGATCCATGAAACCCTTCAATTTCAACTATTAATTTTTTTACTAATTTTCTTATGTGTATGCTTTAGAGCTGGAGGACAAATTATCGCTGTGATTGGAATAGTTCACAGGGCATTTATGCATCCCAGCTCCACTGGTCCCTGTCCTTTTCATTCCTCTGCTCCTTTACTTCTCACTGTTGCAGAGCATCCTTGATTCCTAAATGACACCCGTGGAGAACAAATCGGAAGTGACTGAATTCATCCTCCTAGGACTTATTGATGCCCCAAGACTTCAGGTCCCACTCTTGATGATGTTTACCCTCACTTACCTTATCACTCTGGTTGGAAATCTGGGGATGATCACGTTGATTCTGCTGGACCCTCACCTTCACACTCCTATGTGCTTTTTCCTGAATAATCTCTGTGGTGGACTTTGGTTACTCCTCAGCACTCACACCCAGTGTGACAGCAGGATTCCTCAGAGGAAATAAGGTCATTTCTTACAATGCACGTGCTGCTCAGATGTCCTTTTTTATAGCCTTTGCCACTGTGGAAAATTACCTCTCGGCTTCAACGGCTTTTGACCGCTACGCAGCAGTGTGCAAGCCCCTGCATTATGCCACCTCCACGACGACAAATAGATGTGCTTGTCTTGTCATCGGCTCTTATGCGTGTGGTATTCTGAATGCCTCTGTAAATGTTGGAGATAACTTCAGCCTCTCTTTCTGCAGGTCCAGTGTGGTCCATCACTTCTTCTGTGATGTTCCAGCAGTCATGATTCTTTCTTGCTCTGATAAGCACATCAGTGAGTTGGTTCTTGTTTATATTAATACCTTCCACGTGGTTTTCACTCTCATGATTATCTTTATTGCCTACTTGCTCATATTTATCACCATTCTCAAGATGCACTCCGCTGAGGGATACCAGAAGGCTTTGTCCACCTGCACTTCTCACCTCACTGCTCTCTCCATTTTTTAAGGGACAGTCATCTTCATGTACTTACAGCCCACCTCCAGTCATGCCACGGATACAGATAAAATGGCTTGTTTTCTATGCTATGATCATCCCTATGCTAAACCTTGTGGTCTATAGCCTGAGGAACAGGGAGATCAAAAGTGCATTCAAAAAGGTTGTTGAGAAATCAAAATTGTCTCTAGGATTAGCTCTTTAATAATGTAGGATCCAGAAAAGTTAGAGTCATCTCTAAGGTATCCTTTACTCAGTGACTCACATGTTAAGGCCCACACTGCACTTATCTTCCTAAGGAGATATCCCCCCATCATATGATGTCAGATTCTTAGTAGAAACAAACATCAGTTCAGTTCAGTTCAGTCACTCAGTCGTGTCCAACTCTTTGCGACGCCATGAATCGCAGCACACCAGGCCTCCCTGTCCATCACCAACTCCCGGAGTTCACTCAGACTCACGTCCATCGAGTCGATGATGCCATCCAGCCATCTCATCCTCGGTCGTCCCCTTCTCCTCCTGCCCACAATCCCTCCCAGCATCACAGTCTTTTCCAATGAGTGAACTCTTCGCGTGAGGTGACCAAAGTACTGGAGTTTCAGCTTTAGCATCATTCCTTCCAAAGAAATCCCAGGGCTGATCTCCTTCAGAATGGACTGGTTGGATCTCCTTGCAGTCCAAGGGACTCTCAAGAGTCTTCTCCAACACCACAGTTCAAAAGCATCAATTCTTCGGCTCTCTGCCTTCTTCACAGTCCAACTCTCACATCCATACATGACCACAGGAAAAACCATAGCCTTGACTAGATGGACCTTAGTCGGCAAAGTAATGTCTCTGCTTTTGAATATACTATCAAGGTTGGTCATAACTTTTCTTCCAAGGAGTAAGCGTCTTTTAATTTCATGGCTGCAGTCACCATCTGCAGTGATTTTGGAGCCCAAAAAAATTAAGTCTGACACTGTTTCCACTGTTTCCCCTTCTATTTCCCATGAAGTGATGGGACCGGATGCCATGATCTTTGTTTTCTGAATGTTGAGCTTTAAGCCAACTTTTTCACTCTCCTCTTTCACTTTCATCAGGAGTCTTTTTAGCTCCTCTTCACTTTCTGCCATAAGGGTGGTGTCATCTGCATATCTGAGGTTATTGATATTTCTCCTGGCAATCTTGATTTCAGCTTGTGTTTCTTCCAGTCCAGCGTTTCTCATGATGTACTCTGCATAGAAGTTAAATAAGCAGGGTGACAATATACAGCCTTGACGTACTCCTTTTCCTATTTGGAACCAGTCTGTTGCTCCATGTCCAGTTCTAACTGCTGCTTCCTGACCTGCATACAGATTTCTCAAGAGGCAGGTCAGGTGGTCTGGTATTCCCATCTCTTTCAGAATTTTCCACAGTTTATTGTGATCCACACAGTCAAAGGCTTTGGCATCATCAATAAAGCAGAAATAGATGTTTTTCTGGAACTCTCTTGCTTTTTCCATGATCCAGCAGATGTTGGCAATTTGATCTCTGGTTCCTCTGCCTTTTCTAAAACCGGCTTGAACATCAGGAAGTTCATGGTTCACGTATTGCTGAAGCCTGGCTTGGAGAATTTTGAGCATTACTTTACTAGCATGTGAGATGAGTGCAATTGTGAGGTAGTTTGAGCATTCTTTGGCCTTGCCTTTCTTTGGGGTTGGAATGAAAACAGACCTTTTCCAGTCCTATGGCCACTGCTGAGTTTTCCAAACTTGCTGGTATATTGAGTGCAGCACTTTCACAGCATCATCTTTCAGGATTTGAAACAGCTCCACTGGAACGCCATCACCTCCACTAGACATAATGATATTAATTATTATCATTTGATGACAATGCACATGAAAACACAGGAGAATACACCAGCCTAGGACTGGAACGCATTCCTTTGTCCCACGTAGGCAGGTGCAAACCGGAGCAGGAAATACGTTAAATAAATAAATCGCATGTGCCTAGTTCTTCTAAAAGGAAAGAGTTTTAAATGACCAATGGGGTGCCATATGATCCAATAATTCCATGCCTGAGAATATATCAGGGCAAAACTATAATTCAAAAACATACCTGCACCCTTATGTTCTTATCAGCACTATTTGCAATAGCTAAGACGTGGAAATAACCTCGATGTCCACTGACAGATGAGTGGGTAAAGTAGACATGGTACATGTATACGATGGAATACTACTCAGCTCTAAAAACAAGAATGGTGTTTGTACAACAGGGAGGGACCTGGAGATTATCATACCAGATAAAGTAAGTCAGAAAGACAAACACCTGTGATATCCTTTACATGTGGAATCTAAACTACTATACAAATGAACTTATCTACAAAACAGAAACTGTCTTGCAAGACACAAAGAACAGACTGGTGGTTGCCAAGGGGAAGGGAGATGAAGGAGAGCTGAATCAGGAGTTTGGGATGAACAGAGGCAAACTATCACATATGAAATGGATAAACAGCAAGGCCCCACTGTATAACACGCTGTTTCCAGTTCCCCCATCTATTTACCATGGAGTGATGGGACCAGATGCCATGATCTTAGTGTTTTGAGTGCTAAGTTTTAAGCCAGCTTTTTCACTGTCTCATCTGCATATCTGAGGTTTTTGATATTTCTCTCGACAATCTTGATTCCAACTTGTGCTTCATTTAGCCCAGCATTTTGCCCAGCATTTAACTGCATAGAAGTTAAATAAGCAAGGTGACAATATACAGCCTTGACATACTCCTTTCCCAATTTGGAATAAGTCCATTGTTCCATGTCCGGTTCTAGCTGTTGCTTCTTTACCTGCATACAGATTTCTCAGGAGGTATTCTCATCTCTCTAAGAATGTCCCACAGTTTGTTGTGATCTACACAGTGAAAATGGACATGGATTTGGGTAAACTCCAGGAGTCAGTGGTGGACAGGGAGGCCTGGCGTTCTGTGGTTCATGGGGTCGCAAAGAGTTGGACACGACTGAGCAACTGAACTGAACTGAAGACAATCAAAGGCTTTAGCGTAGTCAATGAAGTAGAAGTAGATGTTTTTCTGGAATTCTCTTGCTTTTTCTATGATGCAACAAATGTTGGCAATTTGATCTTTGGCTCCTCTGCCTTTTCTAAATCCATCTTGTACTTATGTATATATTCAAACTAAAACATAAATTCCATATAAGAAATAGCTTCATCTGCTTTGTTCATAACTCCTCGGTAAAAGTGAGTGAAAGCATTAGTTGCTCAGTCATGTCCAACTCTTTGTAGCCCTCCAGACTTCTCTGTCCATGGAATTTTCCAGGCAAGAATATTGAAGTGGATAGCCATTCCCTTCTCCAAAGGATCTTCCTGACCCAGGAATCGAATCTGGGTCTCTTGCATTGCAGGCAGATTCTTTCTTGTCTGAGTCACCGGGGAAGCCCCCAGTCCTTGGTACCTAAACCAATTTCTGGATCAAAGGAGAGTTAAATAAATATTTTTAAATGACTGAATGTATGAATGGATGGATGGATGAAGCTTTTATTTCAGCTTCACGCATCAGGATGAATATATTACATATTTGAATCAGGATATTTATAATTCATTCATAAAATAAACCTTCTATGTAAAATTAGCATTTCAAGAGGCATGACTGGTGTTTTGTTTGACTGAAATATTTTCTACATTGTCACTCAATGTTTTTAATTCCCACTGACAGACACAATGATTATCTGTAAACTTTGTCATCATTCCTTAGAAATGATATCTCATTGACCACACATCAGATCAATTGTATTTAGTAAGTCATAAAAGACAAAGAGCTGACTTATTTGAAAAGATCCTGATGCTGGGAAAGATTGAGGGTGGGAGGAGAAGGGGACGACAGAGGATGAGATAGCTGGATGGCATCACTGACTCAATGGACATGAGTTTGAGTAAACTCTGGGAGTTGGTGATGGATAGGGAGGCCTGGTGTGCTGCAGCCCATGGGTGGCAAAGAGTCAGAGATGACTAAGCAACTGAACTAACTGAACTGAAAAGACAAAATGTACCAAACTATTTTAATGCTTAATATCTGAGTTGGTTATGGTAATGCAGTTCATTCCAGTGATTCTAAGCTTCCGTATCATGTAAACATAATAGTACTTATCAATAGTAAACATAATCTACATTAAATATCCGAGTAGAATAATATTTGTGTGTTTTGTTTTGATCCTTGGGGAGTTCAATTCTGTAATAAAGATGCCATAGGAACTTGCACTGATATTCCTTTCTCTGTGTCTACATACTTAGAGGCTTCTGTACTCCCAGTATTTGCAAGACTGCGTTTGGATGTACTGAGATGGACACCAGTGTGGACAGATGTTGTAATCCAAATATATTCTCTTCTGGCTCCAAGTTTATGATGATAGTGACGTGTCTTCTACTGGGGCCATTTAAAAGCTGCTTTTTAAACTTTTAATATTTTATTTTTAATCGTGGGGTAATTATAATATTGTGTACAGCACCGTGAAATGGCCATAGGTGTACATATGCCCCCTCCCCCTTATACTCCTCTCCCACCCCTCCCCCTCCCAGCCCTCTAGGTTGTCGCAGGTCACCAGGAAAGCCCCACTGGCTGTCTGTTTTACATGTGGCTTGTGTGTGTTCCAGCGCTACCGTCTCAGATCGCCCCACCCTCTCCTTCCCCCACTGTGTCTCTATGTCTGTGTCTTGTTTGCTGCCCTGCACATGGGGTCACTGGTGCCATCTTTCTAGATGCCACATATGTGTGTTAATCTATAGTACTTGTCTTTCTGACTCTCTTCATTCTGTACATTAGGCTCTAAGTTCATCCATCTCATTAGAACTGACTCAAATGTGTGCCTTTTTATAGCTTAGTAATATTCCATTGTGTATATGTACCACAACGTTCTTATCCATTTATCTGTCAATGGATATCTAGGTTGCTTCCATGTGCTAGTTACGGTAAATAATAAATGCCTTTAGAATATGTTTTAGATTTACAGAATAGGAGCAAAGACAAGGTGAGCCACAAAACAGAAAGAACTTGGATTACTGTCCTACTGAGTTTCCATAGAACGACTAACTGAACAATATATGAGCAAGGAAAATCTCTGTGGTTAAGCCACTGTCATTTTGGACTTTGCTTGTATAACAGCAAATATTATAGTATTATTTATACCAACTAACATAAAAAGATTCCCCAAAGACAATCTGGATGCTGCTTGCAAGAAGTGGAAGGACATTGTGGCAAGAAATACCATGAAGTGTCTACAGCACAATTTAATTTCACTAATATTTGTCAATTGTCAATCAGCTTCTAAAACATAACCAGGAGAAAAAAAAAAAACCCACAAGTTTTGGGGAAAAAAAGAGACCATTCCAACCAAATTTTCTTATCTAAGGAAACTTACTAAAGTCTTCTGAGCTTCTTGGATGTGCTTATATTCATGGTTTTGTGTGTCCAGTGTTTTACTTATATGCTCGTGTTGTTACATGGTAGAGAAAATATGAACATATGAATGAATCAAATATAATTATAAAGTTTATTACAAGCAGGGCACCCAAAACTCAAAGACCCCTGTGGACATCCTCATTCAGGTATCACAGAATTGGACATAACGTTTTCTTTCTTCTTGATGATAGACTTTTGAAGGAGAAATGGTAATATTATTTCAGTAATTTAGAAGTAGTGTGGGCCCGAAAATGTGGATAATTTCATGGTTAAAGACAGGAGAGGAATGAAACTAGGTTATTTGAAGTATTACCGCTTTAAAAGGTGAAGCCTAGAGACAAGCTTGCTTTTTCAACTGACTTCTTGTAAGCACTTTTAACCTCCTTGTTTCTTAAACTATAGACCAGGGGGTTCCGCATGGGGATGACCATCGTATAGAACACAGATGTGATTTTGTCTGTGTCCATGGAATGACTGGAGCTGGGCTGGGAGTACATAAAGATGGCGGTCCCATAGAAGATGGAGACTGTGGTGAGGTGAGAAGTGCAGGTGGACAAAGCCTTCTGATATCCCTCAGCCGAGTGCATCCTCAGAATGGTGACCAATATGAACAGGTAGGAAATCAAGATAACCAAGAGGGCAAAAAAGATATTGAAGCTTGCCACAAAGGCAAGAACTAGCTCACTAACATGTCTATCAGAGCAAGAGAGAGCCATGACTGCTGGAACATCACAGAAAAAGTGATGGACTAGATTGGACCTACAGAAAGAGAGACTGAATGTGTCCCTGATGTGAACAGAGGCATTCAGAAAGCTGTAGATGTAGGAGCCTGCAGCCAGACCTGCACACACACTGGGTGTCATGGTGGCTGTGTAGTGTAGGGGTTTGCACACGGCTGCATAGCGATCATAAGCCATTGAGGCCAAGAGGAAATTGTCCACGGTGGCCAGGGCTACGAAAAAGAACATCTGAGCAGCACACGCATTGTAGGAGATGACCTGGTCTCCCATAAGCAGCTCGGCCATAACCTTGGGAGTGGCAGCTGTGGGACAGCAAAAGTCCACGAAAGACAAGTTACTAAGGAAAAAGTACATGGGAATGTGAAGACGAGGGTCCATGAGAACCAGAGCACTCATCCCCAGGTTTCCAGCCACGCTGAAGAGGTAGATGAGGGTACACACGATGAACAAGGGCACCTTGCAGTCCGGGGGCACTGGTTAGTCGCAGCAGGATGAATTCAGTCACTTCTGTATTATTCTCCATGGATGCGGTTTGGGAATCACAAGAGGCCCTGGAGCAATGAGAAACAAAGGAACTGAGAAATTGAATGGAGAGAAATTGAAACAGGTAACTAGATGATTGGTGGGTAGGTAGATGTGCATTGCAGCATTACGGAAGTAATTATAGCTTCAATATTATTCATATAAATATGGCTTTGACAACAAGTTTTGATGCATATTAATAAATTATAGAGTTATGCATTGTTGAAACTGAAGGGTCTTTACGGTTCATCTCCTACTGTCTAAATTTTATAAATTTATAAACTGAAATGTTAAAATATAAAGTCTTGATGAAGATGGCGTGTCTAGAGTGAATGTACGTGCCATTTCAGTTCCCTGAGCCTCGTAAATGCTTACACTTCTGTGCTGCTGTTGTGCCTGGAGCTGCCCTGTACACTTCACCTGTGTATCAATTTGCTTTTCTCAATAAGCTTATAAGACTGACTAGTTGTTACCCTCTTTTAACTTTTGAGGTATAGGGATTGAATAATGTATTTGAATTCACAAAATTATTACTGTCGAAGTCAAGTTTTATAGCCAGGAAGAGTCGTTCTTTGGCTCGCTGGTCTGGGACTTTGGGATTAACAGATGCAAATTACGGTATACAGGACAGATAAACAATAAAGTCCTACTGTAAAACACAGAGAAGTATATTCAATAGATTGTGGTAAACCATGGTGGAAAAGAGCATGAAAAAGAATGTATATATATAACTGAGTCACTTTACTGTACAACAGAAATGAAACACAGCAGTGTAAATCAACTGTACTTCAATAAATTTTTTTTAAAAGAAATAAACTCGCCTCCAATAAATAAATAAATAAAATTGAGTTTTACTCAATTTACAATTACTTATTGTCTCCATTGGCCCAAACTCAGTGTTTGGGTTTCCCCGTTAAGTCGCTGAGACACGTACGTGTAATGGGTCTAGTGGAAAAACTGGAGCACTTGCCAGCAGAGGCCGTTCTCAGGGGAAGACATAGCGCTGGGTATGAAGCTCGGGTTCTGGGAAGAGATGCATGTAAGTCTTACCATTGGCCACCCAAGAGTCATTGGTTGTAACCAAACTACTTGATTCTGGTTTTCTCCATGTACAGAAGAATAATACCTCAAGGTAGTATTGTGAGAATTAGATGAAATAATGTATCAAAAAAAAATAAGTCAAATGCTGACTGCCTAGCATCTGCTGATAATCATTAGTTGTGATATTATTATTAGGATGGAATGATAGGCTACATGTTTGAGAAAGGCAGGTGAAATCGGGGAATCAGATGTGGGTGAGTTTTGAAGTCCTGCAGCCTCTCCCTTCAGCTTCCTTTATCTCACACTCTGTCCACCGAAACTTTTGTGTCCTCCAATGTCTCTCAATGGCTCTTCCAGCCACTCCACGTGAACCATTCATTTGTCTATTTTCTTTCTTAAAGTCTTTATGTTAGCATGAGTTGAGTCTTTCTTTAAGCTCGTTCTTTCTCTCATCACCCGCATCTGGTCTCATAGGCTCATTACACAGAGCATGTATGTGCTGTGTGTGTGCGCTGAGTCATGTCCAGCGCTTTCTGACCCCATGGAGTCTCCACCACGCTCCTCTGTCCTTGGGATTTTTCAGGCGAGAATCCTGGAGAGGGTTGCCATTTCCTTCTCCAGGGGACCTTCCCCACCCAGGGGTCACACCCACTTCTCTTACATCCCTGCATTGGCAGGTGGGTTCTCTACCAGCTGAGCCACTGGGGAAGCCCCCGTTAAGAGCATATGCATCTATGTTTATGCACATGTATAACATATACTTACTCATGTATTTATATGTATATACACATGTATTTCGGAGAAGGCAATGGCACCCCACTCCGGTACTCTTGCCTGGCAAATCCCACGGACAGAGGAGCCTGGTAGGGTGCAGTCCATGGGGTCGCTGAGGGTCGGACATGACTGAGCGACTTCACTTTCACTTTTCACTTTCATGCACTGGAGAAGGAAATGGCAACCCACTCCAGTATTCTTACCTGGAGAATCCCAGGGACGGGGGAGCCTGGTGGGCTGCCATCTATGGGGTCGCACAGAGGTGGACACAACTGAAGCGACTTAGCAGCAGCAGCAGCAGCAGCACACACGTATATAAGTAATACACACACTCATTGCTCTGAGTGAGTGCGTGAAAGTTGCTCAGTTGTGTCGAACTGTTTGCAGCCCCATGGACTGTAGCTTGTCAAGCTCTTCTGTCCATGGAATTCTCCAGACAAGAGTACTGGAGTGGGTAGCCTTTCCCTTCTCCAGGGAATCTTCCCAACCCAGGGAAATTCTTTACTGTCTGAGCCACCAGGGAAGCCCACCTTTTTTTTTAATCCTCAGTGATGCTGTAAGGTGGATCATGTTATTATACCCATTTTACCAGTAAGAACACTGAGGACTTGAGCAGCTATGTAAAGCTGCACAATTACATAGGTAGTATGAAAAAGATTCAGAATTCAAGATTCAAACCTGGCCGTGACCAAATCAGAAGCCTGTACTTTCCGCCACCTCACTAGCTGCATTTGCAAATGTACGAGTAATCACAAGGATGAGATTATGGGGGAAAGATTACAATAGAGTTGCTGCTGCTGCTAAGTCTCTTCAGTCGTGTCCGACTCTGTGCGACCCCATAGACGGCAGCCCACCAGGCTCCCCCGTCCCTGGGATTCTCCAGGAAAGAACACTGGAGTGGGTTGCCATTTCCTTCTCCAATGCATGAAAGTGAAAAGTGAAAGTGAAGTCACTCACTGTGTCTGACTCTTCGCTTAGGATCTCACTAACTTGATTAGAACACTTCTGTGGCTTAAAGAAGGGTTATTTCACTCTCTTGTGGTTTTCTTTCTTGCCTCCAATAAGAGGACATAGCATAGTAACTAAGATGAGATTAAGACTTAGTAACAGGATCATTTATTCTTTTTTTGCTATTCTTTTATAGGAGAACAATATGACTTTATTCCGTACGTATCTCTAAACTCCTGTTGATGGAAATATTGACATTCAAACTTCAGCCTCAACTCACTGTTTTAGAAAAAAAAGTTGAAGTCATCTCTTCTGTGCTCAGATAATTCATAGTAGATATAGCTGCCCCATAGATTTTACATGAATTATACTTCTCACTAAAAATGTACATGAAACATAGAAGCTTACCTTGCTGCTGGAAAAGAAGAGACAGTCAATCCTAAAGAGTGATAATGAAATCAGACATTTAGTCATGGGAATAAAGCACATATCCCTTGTGGCTCAGTCAGTAAAGATTCTGCCTGTGATGCAGGAAACCCGGGTTTGATTTCTGGGTCCGGAAGGTTCCCTGGAGAAGGAAATAGCAACCCACTCCAGTATTCTCACCTGGAAAAAATCCCATGGACAGAAGAGCCTGGCAAGCTACAGTCCATGGGGTTGCAAGAGCTGGACACGACTTAGTGAGTGACTAAACCACCACTGTTAGAGACGTTCTTTATCAGATACTGGTCCAAAGATTCGGAGACCAGTAAAGATGGAGGAAGGAACCCAACATGGAGTTAGAAACCTCGATAAAAGTTCCGAGTTCACCACTAATTCTGACTATGCTCTTGGAGAAGTCACTTTTCTTCTCCTTGTTTGAAAAACAGTTAATAATATTACCTCTTTTCGTATATTTCACACAGACTTGTGCCTGTAACTAGCCGATGAGGGAAGCTCTGTAACACACTCGCTGACGCGTTATCACTTTAGAGCCGATCGATATAATTTTACTCTGAGACGTCTTCTCTGGCCACTATAGCAAATCATCAGGTTCGAGGTCAGAGAGGGATGCCTGTGTTTGGTAAATGATTGCCAAGGGGGCTCAGCACACAGTCAGTGATGTCACATGGAATTAGGTTGGGATTTCAGAGGCTGGCTCGTGGGAGTCAGAAAGGAGCCACAGAAACACAGAATGCTCTGGGGCTTTCCCCCATGAGAGCATCTGTAGTTCTCATCCCATGTTCTTAGGGAAGACAGAATTAAATAGCTTGTGGGATTGTGCTGGATATATTGAGAGTGTACACATGTTTTCATATTCACTTCAATTTTTTCCATTTTGTACTCAAAGTATAATTTACAAAGCATCAACATCCATAGCTTGTAGTGTGTTATTATAAGAGCTTGGGTGAATTTTATCCAGTCAGGTACCACTGCCACAACTATAATACAGAAGAGTTCTGTCACCTTAATGCCTGGGTCCAGCCCTGGTAGATCCAGGGTGATTCGAAGGGGAGATGGATAGGTGAGGAAAAACTTATTTATTTAGAAATATAAGATTAGGAAATAATAGTATAGCAGGAAAATTTAGTGGAGAAAAGAGGCTGAACAACTTGGTTTACGTGAACTAATAAAACTTCAGGACAAGAAGTTTGCACCATCTATGTTAGGCCACCAGTGTCCTCTTGAATATCGGAGGGTGTCCCGCCTTGGACTCCCTCTCGCGTGGAGCTTAAAAGCCGGGGCAAGTAAGCAGACATGGCGAGCCTCCACGCCCCAGATGGGAATTCAGCCAGAAAACAGAGTAAAGAGACACGGGGGAAACCAGATTTCCAAGAAATTAGTTTGAGAGACTAGCCCGAGAAACTGGTCCCTCCTCTATTGTTCAGAAGGCTTCTTATACTTTTGATAGTACATGGAGATCAATGGGTAACACAGAGTTATGCAGCGTTAGCAGCCCAGACTCGTATCAAAACCAGGCTTTTCTCTCTGCATACTTGTCTTAGGTAATTTACATCATCTTCCAGCCAAAAGGGCCAATTAACATTTTACGGCCCTTTTCTGATAAGGGTTTGTCAACCAGAAGACTTATTTATGTTGTTCTTCTCAAAGTCTGGTGCCACTCTCAGAAAGCGCTAAATAAAGTTACATTCTTACACAGCAAAGATACAGCAATTTATAACAAGTAAAAGGAGTACAGTGATTTATAACAAAAGAAAAGTAATTAACTCAAAAGTCTAGTGTTGCTAACATCAAAACTACTATATACCTTTTTCCATATCCCGATTACATTGATTAATATCCTCCCAGGTGCCTAAAAGATAAAGAATATGGAGGCCTGGCAGCAATCATTGCGTCAACAGTGAAATCCATCACCAATATGATTTTTAGCTCTTTAGAAAAGGCTCTGTATCTTTAGATGCTTTAAGCTTTGTGCTTCTCATGGCTGGGGGGCTATAAACAATTCACAAGCTGTAAAAAGTCCAGGGGAACCTGTCAGGCAAGTTAGAGAGTTATCAGAGGGGGCTTGAACTGAAACATTCCTTTCAAATGCAGAAGACTGGAGCCCTGAGTTAGCTTTTTCCAGAGAGTGTCAGACAAGCGGAAAAGCACAGCACAACAAGGCAGGCAGATTCTGGTGTTTTGGGGGGTAGATGCTCACGGAAACTCAGGGGGAACCCCTGAGGCCTGACTCACCTTGCCCATCAGACCTTTCTGCATGACCTTGTCATGGGTGGGATCTCCCATGCTGGCTCCCGGCACCTTAACCAAAACCCTGAGCTTTTTAATGCCAAGAGCAGATTATCAATATATTAAACTCAAGCAGTCAAGTAGAAAGTGAATTCAACTTGCTGCCATTTTGTTTTATTCAGGTCCACAATGAATTGGATAGTCATCACTCACATTGGAGAGGGTCATCTGCTTCACTCATTTCACTGATTTAAATGCTGATCTCTTCTACAAATACTTTCTGCCGCTGCTGCTAGGTCGCTTCAGTCGTGTCCGACTCTGTGCGACCCCATAGACGGCAGCCCACCAGGCTCCCCCGTCCCTGGGATTCTCCAGGCAAGAACACTGGAGTGGGTTGCCATTTCCTTCTCCAATGCATGAAAGTGAAAAGGGAAAGTGAAGTTGCTCAGTCGTGTCTGACTCCTAGCGACCCCATGGACTGCAGCCTACCAGGTTCCTCCATCCATGGGATTTTCCAGGCAAGAGTACTGGAGTGGGGTGCCATCGCCTTCTCTGACAAATACCTTCAGTCACACCCTAAAACAGTGTTTAATAACATATCTGGGCATTCCCTGATCTACTCAAATTGATAGATGTAATTAACCACCACAGAGGGACTAGTTATTTTCATTTTGCCGTCTTTCGCTCTCTTGAGGCTATTTCCCCCCTCTTTTATTCCCTTGATGCCTTGCTTTGTGCGTCGCTGACTTTTTGTGGTGATAGACTTTGATTCCTTTCTCATTTTCTGTTGGGCATCTTCTGCTGGTACTGTCTTTTGGATTACCATGGGGCTTACCCAAAATATGTGATAGTTACAGCAATCTCTTCTTGACTGGTAGCAACTTAACTTCCATCACTTACAAAAGTCCGCTCCTATATACTTCTCTTTCTCTTTTCATTACTCATATCACAAATTGTATCTTTTCATATTTGGTATCTGGTAATACGAAATTACAGTTATTTTTACCTGTTTACCTTTTATATTCTATGCTAGACTTCAAAGTGATTTACATACTTCAATTACCATATTGCAAAAGTCTGTATTTGTCTATATATTTACCTTTATCGGTGAGTTTTCTATTTTCATATGCTTTTGTATTGCTGTCTAATGTCTTCTCATTTCAACTTGAAGGACTGCCTTTAGCATTTCCTATCAGGCAGCTCTACCCGTGATGGACTCCTCCCGCCTTTCTAAAAGTTGGGAGTATAACTGACACACAATGTTACGTTAGTTTCCAGTGTATAACACCATGACTTATACCCATTAAAGATGATCGCCACCATCAGTTTAGTTACCGTCTCTCTCAATTTAAAGTTTTTATTGTACTATTAGCTATAGTATCTACTGTGTATACTACATCCCCAAGACGTATTTTATAATTGGAGGTGGTGCCTTTTAACCCCTTTCACCTACTTCACCCATCCCCACCCTCTGCTTTCTAGCATGCAGCTACACAGCAGTGCCCCGCCGGCCGCCTGTTGTGTTCATGGCGATGTGCAAGTGACGCCTGGCTCTCACCCTGCCCCGCCCTCTCCTTCCCCCGCTGCGCCCCCAAGTCTGCTCTCTGTGTCTGCGTCTCTATTCCCGCCCTGCAAACAGGCTCATCAGCACCATTGTTCCAGGTTTCCCTATATGTGCGCTAGCACACAGTATTTCCTTTTCTCTTTCTGACTTACTTTGTCAGGAATTTTGACTGGAACTCTACTGAGTTTGCCTCCTCGAAATTCAGAGTTGTCCAGTCTAGCCCTCCAGTGTTCCACCCTATTACCGTTAACACATGACTGTCTTGTGAGTGAGAGTGTCTTGAAACAGAGTTCCCTCCTCTAGCCGTTCTTGTCTCTTCTTGTAAAGGTGCTTCAGGGGAACTCACTCTACCTTCAACAGAAGTGAAAGAAAGTGGAAGTGAAGGTCTCTCAGTCGTGTCCAACTCTGTGACGCCATGGACTCTACAGTCCATGGGACTCTCCAGGCCAGAACGCTGGAGTGGGGAGCCTTTCCCTTCTGCAGGGGATCTTCCCAACCAAGGGATCCAAGCCAGGTCTCCTGCATTGCAGGCGGATTCTTTACCAGCTGCCCCACCAGGGAAGCCCCAAAATACTGGCATGGGTAGCCTATCCCTTCTCCAGCAGATCTTCCTGACCCAGGAATTGCACTGGGGTCTCCTGCATTGCAGGCGGATTCTTTACCAACTGAGCTATTAGTAATAGAAGAGCTTGGACCAGTTCTTCAGCACCCACTTATCCAAAACTTAAAGACTACTAGTAATGTATGGAGATTTTCTTTTCACCGCATCTCCAAAAATATCTGCTATAATCTGTTTATTCAGTTATAGCCATCCCAGTGTATCTGATATGGTATCTCATTGTCATTTTAATTTTTATGATTTATGATCATTTTTATCTCTTCATGTGGGTTTTAGGCACTAATACATGTTTTTCTATAAAATGTATTTTCAAATTTTCCCCATCTTCAAGTGAGACATTTGTCTTCTCATTACTGAGTTGTAAGATTTCTATATTCTCAAAATCATCTTTTTAATTAGATATTTGATTTGCAAACATTCTCTCCAAATTTGTGGTTTAATCTTTTTATTTTATAAATGATGTTTCTTAATATAGAAACATTTTGAACTTTAATAAAGTTAAAATTATAACTCCAGAATTTCTAATTTCTTCTTTATTATAACTTTAATATCTTTGCTGATATTCTCTATTAGATGTTGTTGTTGTTTAGTTTCTAAGTCAAGTCCAGGTCTTTGCGACCCCCATGGACTATAGCCCTCAGGCTCCTCTGTCCATGGGACTTTCCTGGCACGAATACTGGAGTGGGGTGCCATCTTCTTCCCCAGGGCATCTTCCTGACCCCGGGATGGAATCCACACCTCCTCCACCTCCTTCACTGGCAGCAGATTCTCTGCCGCTGAGCCACCAGGGGCGCTCAGTCTCTATTCCATGAGTCACTGTAACTGCGTGTTTGTGTGAACTGTTGCTTCATTCCTGTCTGACTCTTGGCGACCCTATGAACTGTAGCCTGACTGGCTCCTCCGTCCACGGGCTCTCCAGGCAGGAATACTGGAGTGGGCTGCCGTTTCCTCTTCCAGGGGATCTTCCCGTCTCAGGGATCGAGCCTGCCTCCTTACGCCTCCTGCAGCAGCAGGCGGGTTCTTTACCACCCCGCCACTGGTGTTTTCCTTCAGTTCTTTACCTGTTGCTTCCCTCGGTTCTTTGAAAGTGTATGGACATCCTCAGAGAGTTTCTCTTGACTACTTTTTCATATTCCCCTCCAAATTTTCATGATTCACATCTGTGTGTGTGTGTGTGTTAAATAAATGGACGCTTTAGACAATATAGTGTAGAAACTGAATTCTGATTAGCTTGTAATTGTTTGATATTTGCTTTTGTTTGTTTAGTGACCTGCCTGTACTAATTTTAGGGTCTGTTTCCCTGTGCTGTAGAGCCGCTGAAGTCTCTGCCCAGTCTTTTAAAATCCCATTTTTATTTATAAGCCTGTCTTCTCTGGGGTTGCAACTGTAGTACTGGCCAACCAACAGTCAGAGTTTTCCTTATGCACATTTTGATGAGAGGGTCTGAATGTGTGGATTGGGGACCATCGAAATTTAGAGAGACAGTTGGCAAATCTTGCTTTGGCTTTTGTTTTCTGTTTGTGCAGGTCCTCGAGGTCAGCTGGAATAAGTAACTGGCATCTGCTCTGTTCTTTCCATAACCTTGAACATGACCATAACCTTCTCAATACCCAGGAAAATGTCAGAACTTCTTAAAGCCCACGTATCATTTTCTAGATATCATTAAAAACTTTAATTTTTCCCTTACTTCTCCTGAACAATATCACAGCTTTAGGCACCTGTGGTTTGGCCTTCTCCAGCGGTCCTACCAGTTGCTGCTGTGGAGCCGACAGACCTCCCTCAGTTCTGTAGACAACACAGCTTCCTCACAGCCTTAGTAACTTCACTCAGTTGCCTCATTCTGTCAGGAACACTCAACCCTGGTGTAGACAGTACCAAGGACTGGCAATGGCATGAAGGAATTGAGACACTTTACCGGTGGGAATGCAAGTGGTATGTTACTTGTTTATAAAGTTGGCAGTCTTATAAAGTGAGACATAAACTTACCCCATCAGCCAACAATTCCACTTAAAGATATTTACTCAAGTGAAATGCAAACCAGTGTTCAAACACAAAACTATATGCAAATGTTTATAGCAGATTTAACTGTAATCAACAAAACTAAAAATAAGCAACCTGGCTATATTCCATATAATAGAATAGTACTTGATAAATAAAAAACAGCAATCTACTGATATAAGCCACAAAAGGATGAATGTATTACGTGCTATCCCAGATGCGATTAGCCAGACCCCAAAAGCTACCTGCTGTATGATTTCACTTGTATGATATTTCTTACAAAGGAACAGTCATGCGACAAATTCAGGTTCCAGTATCTGGGAGTGGCAGGAGAGTTTCACTGAGAAAGAGCAGGGAAATTTGAGGGCAGACAAGCCTGTTCTTTATTATGACTGTGTTGGTGGTTACATGATCACACACATCTTCCCAAACTCTCAGAACTGTACACTAAAATGTGAAGTTGCAAATAAATTACACTTTAACTGAAAAAAGAGAAAGAAATGACAAGAAAATAATGTAAATATATCTGCGTGCTCAGGAAGCCAAGCTCATCCTCGAGGCAGTTTAATTGCTTCTTTCTAAAGTAAGCAAAATGAGTGCCTTTGGCTATCTCATGGGGGCTTGTCCTGATACAAGTTCCAGGTCCCTAACATTCCCTCCTGACTCCCATTCATTAGCTTCTAAAATCCCAAAGTAGTTCTCCTTGACATCATTTTAGAAGGAACAGCCTACCTACAGAACCTCTGGTCATTTATTTACTCATCTGAATGTAAATAGTTGTTAGCACACATAAAGGCCTTCCTCAAAACAGGATTTTCTGTGAGTCTGCAGCCACTGACAAGGAAAACCCACAAGATAAACATTATATGGAATGTAGTCAAAATGACAACAATTTACTGAGCTATATTATAGACCTTCTTTCCTTAGCTCTTCGTGGCCACAAGTCGCTGAATTATGCTTATGTGTCAATCATATTATACCTATGTCACAAAAGTTTGGTCTAAGGTAAGTGACAATTATAAGGACACCTTTTGATTAGCATCACAGAGAGAGTTTCTTCAACAGAATTTTTAAATTGTACCCTGGAAGAGCTTCAGATCAGACTGAAAATTCAGGATTTGCAGCCTCTTTTTTCAAAAGACAGGTAAGCTTCTATATTCCATACACATTTTGAACAAGAAGTGTAATACATGTAAAAAGCAGTGATGAAGCTGATACTATGAGCTGTTTGAGCTCAAATTGGAATGTCATAAACATTTTCCTGAAAAAACTGGGATAAAGTCAAATTACAAAATAATTCCTCTAGTTGGAAGTTCAGTTATGCTCATGAAGCTCTACGTTATGTTCCTAAAGAGGATGGACCAAAACAGTAGGTGATGCTCTGACTGAGTAGGTGGTAAGTCTCTCTTCTCATGTCACTGTGGTGGAAGCTTGCACTGTTTGAATTAACAGTTGTTTAGATTCCAGAAGAGTCCTCATGAGGTTTTTTTAGATCTCTGTGCCATTTACTATTCTTGCCTCACAATCTCACCCTTTTCAGGACATTTAGAAAAGTTGATGGAGCAGTCATTCAGTAGCATAGGCTGCAAAATCAATCATATATTCATTTAAATATTAAACTTATGTTGTATTATATAGGTAGTTTAGGAAATAACTTCTCAAATTCTCATTTTTAGTATCTCTAAAACATTCATGATAGAGTTAACATTTACTGTGAAGATTGAGACATGTCTATATCTAAATATATATTTTTCTTATTCGAGATTTTAGGACCCAGCGTATACTATAAATTGTTATAGGTTATTTTACCACGTTTGTCAGAAATTGGTAAGCACAAATCCTTTAGAGACTAGGAACGGAAACTTAAATAGCAGCATGGACAGAGAAAGATTTTAGAGACAAGCGCTGCCAGAGAATGAACATGCTTCCAATGCTTCAAATCTTAATTAAAAAGTAAAAACATGGAACTTGCTCTAGAACAGAGGTGCAGACTAGAATTAAACTCCTGGACCATCATTTACCAATCCTATATTTCTGTGACCCAGCTAATGAATGAGAGTGAAGTGAGTAAAAATGAGTTTGAGAGAAGAAAACTCTTTCAAATATGGATCAGAAGGAGAACTAAGCAAGATAGGCTGAACATCCTTGAATTCTCATATAAAATGTCTGGTTGTTAAGTCACTAACTCGTGTTGAAATCTTTTGCAACCCCGTGGACTCCTCTATCCATGGGATTTTCCAGCCAAGAATGCTGGAGTGGGTTGCCACTGCTTACTCCAAGGGATCTTCCCCATCCAGGGATCGAACCAGCACTTTCTGCATTGACAGGTGGACTCTTTACCAACGCACCACCAGGGAAGCCCTAAAATGTCTGGGATAGAGTAAGAAATCCTGGCGGGCACAAGAAAGGCTAAATGAACTCATGTGTGAGGAAAGGCATGTTGAGAAATAAGTCTCCCAGACTTCTAACTCGCCCACAGTGTGAGACCCTGAAAATCACCATCCACCTTTCCTAAACCAAGATAGAGATCATCACTTCATGGTAACGATAACATAACAATTTATCAGGATTTGCTATGTTATCATCTTCCTGCCTGTGGAAGACCTGTGTTCGAGCCCTGGGTTGGGAAGATCCCCTGGAGAAGGGAACAGCTCAGTTCAGTTCAGTCCAGTTGCTCAGTACTGTCCGATTCTTTGCAACCCCATGGACTGCAGCACAAAAAGCCTCCTTGTCCATCACCAACTCCCAGAGCTTACTCAAACTCGTGTCCATCAAGTCAGTGATGCCATCCAATCATCACATCCTCTGTCGTCCCCTTCTCCTCCTGTCTTCAATCTTTCCCAGCATCAGGGTCTTTTCCCATGAATGAGATTTTCATATCAGGTGGCCAAAGTATTGGAGTTTCAGCTTCAGCATCAGTCCTTGTAATGAAAATTCAGGACTGATTTTCTTCACGATTGACTCACGGGATCTCCTTGTAGTCCAAGGGACTATCGAGGGTCTTCTCCAAAACCATAGTTCAAAAGCATCAGTTCTTTGGTGCTCAGCTTTCTTTATAGTCCAACTCTCACATCCATACATGACTACTGGAGAAATCATAGCTTTGACTAGACGGACCTTTGTTGGCAAAGTAATGCTTCTGCTTTTTAATATGCTATCTAGGTTGGTGATAGCTTTTCTTCCAAGGAGAAAGCATCTTTTAATTTCATGGCTGCAGTCACCATCTGCAGTGATTTTGGAGCCCCCCCTCCCCCCAAAAAAAAAAACTCTCACTGTTTCAATTATTTCTGCATTTATTTGCCATGAGTGATGGGACCAGATGCTTTAAGCCAAATTTTTCACTCTTTTCTTTCACTTTCATCAAGAGGCTCTTTAGTTCTTCTTCACTTTCTGCCATGAGTGTGGTGTCATCTGCATATGTGAGGTTATTGATATTTCTCCCGGCAATCTTCATCTAGCTTCTGCTTCATCCAGCCAGGCATTTTGCCTGACATATAAGTTAAATAAGCAGGGTGATAATCCACAGTCTTGATGTACCCCTCTAACAGTTTGGAACCAGTCTGTTGTTCCATCTCCAGTTCTGTTTCTTCCTGATCTGCATACACATATATCAAGAGGTGGGTCAGGTGGCCTGGTATTCCCATCTCTTTCAGAATTTTCTACACTTTATTGTGATCCACATAGTCAAAGGCTTTGGCATAGTCAATAAAGCAGAGGTAAATGTTTTTCTGGAACTCTCTTGCTTTTTCCATGATCCAACAAATGTTGGCAATTTGATCTCTGGTTCCTCTGTCTTTTCTAATACAGCTTGAACATCTGGAAGTTCACGGTTCATGTACTGTTGAAACCTGGGTTGGAGAATTTTGCGCATTACTTTGCTAGCATGTGAGATAAGTGCAATTGTGCAGTAGTTTGAGCATTCTTTGGCATTGCCTTTCTTTGGGATTGGATTGAAAACTGACCTTTTCCAGTCCTGTGGCCACTGCTAAGTTTTTCAAATTTGCTGACATATTGAGTGCTGCACTTTCACAGCATCATCCTTTAGGATTTGAAATAGCTCAACTGGAATTCCATCACCTCCACTAGCTTTGTTCATAGTGATGCTTTCTAAGGCCCACTTGACTTCACATTCCAGGGTGTCTGGCTCTAGGTGAGTGATCACACCATCGTGGATATCTGGGTCATGAAGGTCATTTTTGTACAGTTCTTCTGTGTATTCTTGCCACCTCTTCTTAATATCTTCTACTTCTTTTAGGTCCGTACCGTTTCTGTCCTTTATTGTGCCCATCTTTGCATGAAATATTCCCTTGGTATCTCTAATTTTCTTGAAGAGATCTCTAGTCTTTCCCATTCTATTGCTTTCCTCTATTTCTGTACATTGATCACTTAAAAAGGCTTTCTTATCTCTCCTTGGTATTCTTTGAAACTCTGCATTAAAATGGATATATCTTTCCTCTGCCTTTAGCTTCTTTTCTTTTCTCAGCTATTTGTGAGGCCTCCTCAGACAATCATTTTGCCTTTTTGCACTTCTTCTTGGGGATGGTCTTGATAATTGCCTCCTGTACAACGTCATGAACCTCCATCCATAGTTCTTCAGGCACTCTGTCTATGAGATCTAATCCCTTGAATCTATTTCTCAATTCCACTGTATAATCGTAAGGGATTTGATTTAGGGCATACCTGAATGGTCTAGGGGTTTTCCCTACTTTCTTCAATTTAAGTCTGAATTTGGTAATAAGGAGTTCATGATCTGAGCCACAGTAAGTGCCTGGTCTTGTTTTTGCTGACTTTATAGAGTTTCTCCATCTTTGGCTGCAAAGAATATAATCAATCTGATTTAAGTATTGGCCATCTGGTGATGTCCATGTGTAGAGTCGGCTCTTGTGTTGTTGGAAGAGGGCGTTTGCTGTGACCAGTGAGTCCTCTTGGCAAAACTCTGTTAGCCTTTGCCCTGCTTCATTCTGTATTCTAAGGTCAAATTTGCCTGTTACCCAGGTATCTCTTGACTCCCTACTTTTGCATTCCAGTCCCATATAATGAAAAGGACATCTTTTTTGAGTGTTAGTTTTAGAAGATCTTGTAGGTCTTCATAGAACCATTCAGCTTCAGCTTCTTCAGCATTACTGGTTGGAGCATAGACTTGGATTACTGTGACATTGAATGGTTTGCCTTGGAAACCAACAGAGATCATTCTGTCATTTTTGAGCATGCATCCAAGTACTGCATTTCGGACTCTTTTGTTGACTGCCCACTGCACTATTCTGGCCTGGAGAATTCCGTGGACCATGGGGTTGCAAAGAATCGGACAGAACTGAGTGACTTTCATTTCCACTTTCTTTCACTTTCATGGCAGCACCTTAGTTGTGCTGATATGGGGTGGGAGGTGGGAGGGGGATTCAGGACTGGGAGCTTGTATACACCCGTGGTGGATTCATGTCAATGTATGGCAAAACCAATACAGTATTGTAAAGTAAAATAAAGTAAAAAATAATACATATATATATTACCTCATTTAACTGTTATAATAATTGTTTTTCAAGGATCTAATTACCATCTCATTTTATAGAGACAATGAGCCTCAAAGATGTTATTTCACGAACAATGTCTCCTAGGTTTTAAATTATAGGGCTTTTGAATACATATGCACCTCTTTTCAGAACCCAAGCTCAACATTCCATGGCACATTTTCTTTTCATAATTGCCCCTTTGGCTATGTACGCCTCTACGATATGCAATCAATAAATATACGCTTTAGTGGGAAATGGCAACCCACTCCAGTATTCTTGCCTGGAGAATCCCATGGGTGGAGGAGCTTGGTGGGCTACAGTCCATCGGTCGCAAAGAGTCAGACATGACTGAGTGACTTCACTTTTCACTTTAGTTAAAAATAAATTCAATTAAATTTCAGTTAGGTGCATGCGTCCTGGAAATCACTCTGCCTGGGTCCAAAGCTTGACTCTGTCAGTTGATACTTAGATAAACTTACTCAAAACACTTAACCTTTTGTAGGTTAGTTGAGAGGATTAAGCATATTTAAGCATATTAAACTTAAATGTGTACTTGGAGAGAGCACTGTATAAACATAACCTGTTGACAGATTGTAGTGATTTGATTTGGAAGATGTGTTTATGGTAAATGTGTGATCAGTCAGTTCAGTTCAGTTCAGTCACTCAGTTGTGTCCAACTCTTTGTGACCCCATGGACCACAGCATGCCAGGCTTCCCTGTCCATTACCAACTCCTGGAGCTTACTCAAACTCATGTCCATTGAGTCTGAGATGC
Source organism: Capra hircus (assembly GCF_001704415.2). Classification (NCBI taxonomy): domain Eukaryota; kingdom Metazoa; phylum Chordata; class Mammalia; order Artiodactyla; family Bovidae; genus Capra; species Capra hircus. The sequence continues at coordinate 1,724,107 of NC_030822.1, forward strand.
CATCCAATCACCCCATCCTCTGTCATCCCCTTCTCCTCCCACCTTCAATCTTTCCCAGCATCAGGGTCTTTTCAAATGACCTTCTTCGCATCAGGTGGTCAATGTATTGTGTGATATAAAACAAATAAAAATCTTTTTCTGCACCTCAGCTTGTTCATTTGCACAAGTGGGAAATTGACAATGTAATCTGCATGGATCTTTCAGCTTCAACAGCATATAACTGTTAGAGAATTCATTTGCTAAGTTTTTTATTCCTCTCTATGCTTTATTTTTTCCCCAGTTTCCTGACTGTTTTGAGTCTTTGTCTCTGCTCATGGGCTTTCTATAGTTGTGGTGAGCGGGGCCTCTTCCTGGCTGTGGTGCACGGGCTTTTCACTGCTATGAGTTCTCTTGTTGTGGAGCTTGGGCTCTAGAGTGTGTGCGTTTCAACAGCTGTGGGGCCTGGGCTTGGTTGCTCCACAGCATGTGGGACTCTCCTAGATGAGGAATCCAACCCATGCCCCCTGCGTCGTCAGGCAGCCTCTTAGCCACTAGCTCACCAGTGAAGACCAAACCTATGCTTTAGATTGGAGAATCAAGAAGAACAATTTATTGCCATCATAAAGTGACAAAATAACCGGGTGTTTCTATAATCCCAGTGCAAACTCTTTGCTGTCTACCAGATGTTCCTTGCTTCCTCATCACGACAGAGAATTTGGAAAATTCCCACGGAGAATGGTACAGAGGGGACAGATTTCATCTTGGTGGGTCTCACCAATGCTCCAGAACTTCAGGTCCCCCTCTTTATTGTTTTCACCCTCATTTACCTCATCAGTGTTTTTGGAAACCTAGGGATGATCACACTGATCCTGTTGGACTCCCGTCTCCACACCCCAATGTACTTTTTCATCATTAACCTCTCTTTGGTGGACTTTGGGTACTCCTCAGCTATCACACCAAAAGTGATGGCTGGGTTTCTTAGAGCAGACAAGGTCATCTCATACAATGCCTGTGCTACTCAGATATTCTTTTTCGCAGCCTTTGCCAGTGTGGAAAATTTCCTCTTAGCTGCAATGGCCTATGATCGCCACGCTGCAGTGTGTGAACCCCTACGTTACACCATCACCATGAAGACGAGTGTGTGTGCCCGTCTGGCCGTAGGCTCCTACATCTGTGGATTCGTGAATGCCTCCATCCATGTTGGGGGCACATTCAGTCTTTCTCTGTGTAAGTCCAAGGTGGTCCATCACTTTTTCTGTGATATTCCAGCTGTCACGGCTCTCTCTTGCTCTGATAAACATATTAGAGAGGTGGTTCTCATTTTAATTTCAAGCTTTAATGTCTCTTTTGCTCTTCTGGTAATATTTATTTCCTACCTTCTCATATTTATCACTGTCTTGAAGATGCAGTCAGCTAAGGGATACCAAAAAGCCTTGTCCACCTGCACTAGTCACCTGTCAGCAGTCAGCATCTTCTATGGGACCATCATCTTCATGTACTTACAACCCAGCGCCAACCATTCCATGGACACAGACAAAGTGGCCTCTGTGTTCTATGCTATGGTCATCCCCATGCTGAACCCTATAGTCTACAGCCTGAGGAACAAAGAGGTGAAAAGTGCATTCAAGAAGGTTTGGGGGAAGGTGAAATCCTCTCTAGGCTTTTAATGCTGCCTGATGTACAGTAATCTAGTTTTGTTCCTCTAAGTCTTTCCATTCACATTTTTAGCCTTGAAGTACATTTAATTGCTGAAGTTATATTCTTACCACTCAGAAATCTGTTGTATACTAAAAATGAAATATATGTGATACTTGAACTAAATATGGCTCAAGTAAAGCATAAGGCATTTTGAGTCCTGCTTCTTAAAGATATTTCTAATGGTTTTTGACTTATTCACTTGCTACACAGGCATTTTCTCTATCACATGGCAGTGCAAACATACATGTAAATCAGTGGGACCAGCAAGTTCATGAACAGAAACACATATGTATGCTCTGTGTGGGCATATGATGACATACACATGACCCTCGTAAATTTGTGGCGCCGGTGGTTTATAACACAATAATTTAAGATTGATTTAAAGCTATTAGGATACAAATTTATGTCTAATCTTATTTCTTTAATGGAATATCTGTTTTAAGACCCTTAATTGGTAAAAAAAAAAAAGTTATGTAATCCTAAATGAAAGGATGGGCTTCATTGGCACATTTTATTGAAAGACACATAAATATCACATTTAAATGAAGTTATATGTCTGTCTTGGCTGAGTCATTTTGTAAAACCAAATGTTCACATTACAATTTTCAAAAGGATGAATGAACTTGAATATAAGAAAAATAAAGAAAATAAAAGCATTTTCCATTATTTATATATGACCACAAAGTTTAATTATGTTTAAAAAAATGCAGAGTATTAATAACATTATGCATTTTCCTGTCTGAAAATGCTTTGAAATGGTTGATGCTTCTCATTTGTTCGTACTTTAGTTGAGTTAGGTCACCTTTTTGCTCTCCAAGTCTTCTCCCGGCTCCACTCACACCGATTCACTTGCTATTTCTTGACAACTTCACATGTTTCTGCATCAGAGCCTTTGAATTTGCTGCTCCGAGTGGAATCTTCTCTTACTTAATTCAGAATGTCCTTAAATGTTATCCTAACCCAGAGACTTCCCTGACTATCTTTATAAAACACTCTCTCATCCCCTTACACACCAACACTTAACCCCGTATTTTTCTTTATAATCCTTATCAACAATCACTGTTGTATATTTATTTGCCCACTGGTTTGTTAACTATTTCCCCCAGCTAGAATGTAAGTTCCTTAAGAACAGTGACTTTATCTCTTTTTCTCATCATGTGATTCTCCGTACCTAACTGGTTCTGTGTTTCACAGTAGATTCTCACTAAACAATTATCAAAAGTACAAACAAATTGAGTCTTTTCTGCATTATATGTTAAATCCTTGAACTGCTGTTGATTACATTACAGTGTATTCCCCTTAGTAAAATCAAAATAAATTAGGGTATTGGAATATAAAATTATGTTGAACCTTTATTTATTTAATTGAAAAATTGTCCAATGTAGAGGAAGAGTTTTGTCATTTTTCAAATGAAGGTGTCATTTTATTGACACATTTTATGGGAAGCTACATAAGCATGGCATTTAATGGATTATAATAATATTTCCACCTTGACTCAGTCATTTTGGAGAAATAGCATGTTCACATGATAACTTTCAAAGAGATAAAATGACTAGAGTGGAAGAAAGCTGGTGGGGGCAGAGAAGTGAGAAGGCGCAGAAACAAAGGGACATAGTCAAGGGGACCAAATAATACTAGTTTAGTAAGCAAGCAAAGTCTAGGCCCTTGAGTTCCTTCTCAAGGGCTGTGGATAGTATTCTGGGCCATAGGTACTGAAACCCCCGCCAGGTGGAGACATGACGATACATGATGACCAGCCTGTAGTCATGACATAAGCTGCCAAAATTCCAAGAATTGGCCTAAAAAAACATGGGAACAAAGTAACCCTGGAACTGCAGACTCATTGTCATTAAAACAATCAAAAGGACACTGGTCAGACCACAAAAGACCAGTTTCAAGATGACTGTCAGAGCTGACTGCGTCGTGTCTCCGTCTAGCTCCCTCCCTCAGCCTACGAAAGCTCTTGCCCTCTGACTGCTGGGGTTGGGGACAGAGCTGGCCTTTGGACAGGAGTCTGCTCTTCCTGGCAGTTGCCATCATCCAAAATGAAGCAAATTTCCCTTTCCACCCACCTTGCCTTTAATGACTTTTGAGTGGTGAGCAGTCAGAACCTACTCTCAGTTACACAATGAACTTTTGGAACCCACAGCATCCAATAGATAATCTGAAACCATCTTAAACATTTTTCCCTTTGGAATTATGTCTCATTAAGTGGCGAGTAACATCGGATAGATTCTATATAGTAAGTCACAAAAGACACAAACATAAGAAACTATTAAAAGTTTTTAACATTTGATTCAATTTCGAAAATTACTTCATATGCTAAATGTATAATTAACTCTTCAGTTCAGTTCAGTTCAGTCGCTCAGTCGTGTCCAACTCTTTGCGACCCCATGAATTGCAGCACTCCAGTCCTCCCTGTCCATCACCAACTCCCAGAGTTCACTCAGACTCACGTCCATCGAGTCCGTGATGCCATCCATCCATCTCATCCTCGGTCGTCCCCTTCTCCTCCTGCCCCCAATCCCTCCCAGCATCAGAGTCTTTCCCAATGAATCAACTCTTCGCATGAGGTGGCCAAAGTACTGGAGTTTCAGCTTTAGCATCAGTCCTTCCAAAGAAATCCCAGGGTTGATCTCCTTCAGAATGGACTGGTTGGATTTCCTTGCAGTCCAAGGGACTCTCAAGAGTCTTCTCCAACACCACAGTTCAAAAGCATCAATTCTTCGGCACTCAGCCTTCTTCACAGTCCAACTCTCACATCCATACATGACCACAGGAAAAACCATAGCCTTGACTAGTTGGCAAAGTAATGTCTCTGCTTTTGAATATGCTATCTAGGTTGGTCATAACTTTTCTTCCAAGGAGTAAGCGTCTTTTAATTTCATGGCTGCAGTCATCATCTGCAGTGACTTTGGAGCCCAAAAAAATAAAGTCTGACACTGTTTCCATTGTTTCCTCATCTATTTCCCATGAAGTGATGGGACTGGATGCCATGATCTTCATTTTCTGAATGTTGAGCTTTAAGCCAACTTTTTCGCTCTCCTCTTTCACTTTCATTAAGAGGATTTTTAGCTCCTCTTCGCTTTCTGCCATAAGGGTGGTGTCATCTGCGTATCTGAGGTTATTGATATTTCTCCTGGCAATCTTGATTCCAGCTTGTGTTTCTTCCAGTCCAGCGTTTCTTATGATGTACTCTGCATAGAAGTTACATAAGCAGGGGGGCAATATACAGCCTTGACATACTCCTTTTCCTATTTGGAAGCAGTCTGTTGTTCCATGTCCAGTTCTAACTGTTGCTTCCTGACCTGCATACAGATTTCTCAAGAGGCAGGTCAGGTGGTCTGATATTTTCATCTCTTTCAGAATTTCCTACAGTTTATTGTGATCCACACAGTCAAAGGATTTGGCATAGTCAATAAAGCAGAAATAGATGTTTTTCTGGAACTCTCTTGCTTTTTCCATGATCCAGCAGATGTTGGCAATTTGATCTCTGGTTCCTCTGCCTTTTCTAAAACCAGATTGAACATTAGAAAGTTCACAGTTCACGTATTGCTGAAGCCTGGCTTGGAGAATTTCTAGCATTACTTTACTAGCATGTGAGATGAGTACAATTGTGCAGTAGTTTGAGCATTCTTTGGCATTGCCTTTCTTTGGGATTGGAATGAAAACTGACCTTTTCCAGTCCTGTGGCCACTGTTGAGTTTTCCAAACTTGCTGGCATATTGAGTGCAGCACTTTCACAGCATCATCTTTCAGGATTTGAAATAGCTCAACTGGAATTCCATCACCTCCACTAGCTTTGTTCATAGTGATGCTTTCTAAGGCCCACTTGACTTCACATTCCAGGATGTCTGGCTCTAGGTGAGTGATCACACCATCATGATTATCTGGGTCATGAAGATCTTTGTACAGTTCTTCTGTGTATTCTTGCCACCTCTTCTTAATATCTTCTGCTTCTGTTAGGTCCAGACCATTTCTGTCCTTTATCGAGCCCATCTTTGCATGAGATGTTCCCTTGGTATCTCTAATTTTCTTGAAGAGATCTCTAGTCTTTCCCATTCTGTTGTTTTCCTCTATTTCTTTGCATTGATCACTGAAGAAGGCTTTCTTATCTCTTCTTGCTATTCTCTGGAACTCTGCATTCAGATGCTTATATCTTTCCTTTTCTCCTTTGCTTTTCACCTCTCTTCTTTCACAGCTATTTGTAAGGCTTCCCCAGACAGCCATTTTGCTTTTTGCATTTCTTTTCCATGGGGATGGTCTTGATCCCTATCTCCTGTACAATGTCACGAACCTCATTCCATAGTTCATCAGGCACTCTATCTATCAGATCTAGGCCCTTAAAGCTATTTCTCACTTCCACTGTATAATCATAAGGGATTTGATTTAGGTCATACCTGAATGGTCTAGCAGTTTTCCCTGCTTTCTTCAATGTGAGTCTGAATTTGGTAATAAGGAGTTCATAATCTGAGCCACAGTCAGCTCCTGGTCTTGTTTTTGTTGACTGTATAGAGCTTCTCCGTCTTTTGCTGCAGAGAATATAATCAATCTGATTTTGGTGTTGACCATCTGGTGATGTTCATGTGTAGAGTCTTCTCTTGTGTTGTTGGAAGAGGGTGTTTGCTATGACCAGTGCATTTTCTTGGCAAAACTCTATTAGTCTTTGCCCTGCTTTATTCCGCATTCCAAGGCCAAATTTGCCTGTTACTCCAGGTGTTTCTTGATTTCCTACTTTTGCATTCCAGTCCCCTATAGTATAAAGGACATCTTTTTTGGGTGTTAGTTCCAAAAGGTCTTGTAGGTCTTCATAAAACCGTTCAACTTCAGCTTCTTCAGCGTTACTGGTTGGAGCATAGACTTGGATTACTGTGATATTGAATGGTTTGCCTTGGAGACGAACAGAGATCATTTTGGACTCTTTTGTTGACCATGATGGCTACTCCATTTCTTCTGAGGGATTCCTGCCCACAGTAGTAGATATAATGGTCATCTGAGTTAAATTCACACATTCCAGTCCATTTTAGTTTGCTGATTCCTAGAATGTCGACATTCACTCTTGCCATCCCCTGTTTGACCACTTCCAATTTGCCTTGATTCATGGACCTGACATTCCAGGTTCCTATGCATAATTGCTCTTACAGCATCGGACCTTGCTTCTATCACCAGTCGCACCCACAGCTGGGTATTGTTTTTGCCTGGGCTCCATCCCTTCCTTCTTTCTGGAGTTAGTTCTCCACTGACCTCCAGTAGCATATTAATAACTCTAAATACCCCTATTGAATGTAAATATAACCTATATTCAGTAAGCTAGTATGAGACATAATTATCACTTGATATTTACCTTCCAGTGATCTGTAATAAAGCTACACAATGGTATTTGTTCGTTTGTCTTCTCTATCCTTATGCAATTAGAAGCCTTCAGCATCTCAAGGTTTATAAGACTGTGCTTTAATGCCCTGGAGAAGGAAATGGCAACCGACTCCAGTATTCTTGCCTGGAGAATCCCATGGATGGAGGAGCTTGGTGGGCTACAGTCCACGGGTCACAAAGAGTCGGACACAACTGAGTGACTTCACTTTAATGCCTTAAGGCAGTCATGCTGATTCTAGTGGGACAAGCCTAAATTTATCTCACTAGTGTATGTTGATGGGATACTAGTGACATTCCCTCTAGCTCTAAAGTCTACGCGATGAGGACTGTTTCTCCTGCTAGAATCATTTTATTATTATTTTAAATATTTTTAAAATTTTAGAGTATGCTAAAATTTTAAAAAGTTTACAGAGGTATTGCTGACAATTCCCATATACCCATTCCCTGACCCTACCGTGATTGTCTTTACCATGTGTGAAAGGGAAAGTCTCTCCGTCATGTCCGACTCTCTGTGTGCAGTCCATGGGATTCTCCAGGTCAGAATGCTGGAGTGGGTAGCTGTTCCCTTCTCCAGGGGATCTTCCCAACCCAGGAATCAAACCCAGGTCTCCCGCATTGCAGGCAGTTTCTTTACCAGCTGAGCCACCAGGTACCTTTGTCAAACTTGGACATCAAATTGGTGTTACTATTATCTAAACTTTAGCTTTTATTTGGATTTTGCAATTTTTTCCAACCAATTTTTTTTCTCTTCTAGGAGACAACTCAGGAACAACATTGAGTCAACAGCTCATGGTTCCTTCATTTCTTCTTGTCTATGACAGTTTCTCAGTCTTTCCTCATTTTTCATAATCCTAACGTTTTGGGGAATATTGTGTAAAGTCTCCTAACTTGCATTTGTCTGAAATTTTTTATCATTGTTAGATGAAGGTTGGGGGTTTATGTGAAGAATAAAACCCCTTTTCATCATCTTATATAAGGGGATACATGTAAACAACATGACTTGATGCTGTGATATTAACTTCAGTCACTGGCCCAAGATAGCTTTTCTATGTTGTCCAGTGTAAAGAAAATTTCTCCCTTTTCTTTTTTTTGTAAGCAACTCACTAAGTCTAGTTGATCCTCCAGGCTATGGAGGACTAAGGTTGACCTCCTGCAGTGGAGGAGAATATACCAATAAATTATTTAGAATGCTTATGAAGGGAAAAAATTATCTCTTCTCCACCACTTATTTACTTATTCAATTATTTGTTTATGTAACCATAGGAACACATACTTACTGTGCACTCTGTATTGTAATCCATTATTATATTTATTTATTTATTTTGCTTAAATTTTTTCCAAGTTTGATCAGTGGAAACTCTTTAATATTTTTTTTCCTGTTTCCTTTTGACATGTCCCTTATCCTTTTATATTTGAACACTTATTTATGTTTGAGAGTTACAGGACACTCAGGGTCATCTTGTATTTAACCTGCTCAGTCCCAGAATTAATAAATTATTTCTTCAAAGAGCTCTGCTTTAATCTATTAGAGGAAGATATTTACGAAATAGGATCCAGGAGCCAGGAAGGCTTATTGTTACTGCGGTCCCACTTCTAGGTGCTCTTAGAAGATAAAACTAGGAAATATGTATGTACACTAACAAACATATCTGGACTCCCCAGGTGGCTCAGTGGTAAAGAATCCACCTACAGTGCAGGAGTGCATGTTTAATACCTGGGTCAGGATCCCCTGAAGAAGAAATGGCAACCCTCTCCAGTATTCTTGCCTGGGACATTCCATGAACAGAAGGAGCCTGGTGGACTCCAGTCCATGGAGTCACAAAAGAGTCAGACTTGACATAGAGACTTAATAACAATAACAAACATATACGTCCAAAGGTGTGCTTCTTTCTATATCAACCCATCTATATCTACATTAAGCTAAATAATACATTCATCCTGCTGGTCCTTTCAGCCTTCCCTACTTATGTGTGACTTCTTCTCTCTATTCCTGGCTTTCTAAGGGTTTTTATCATGAAATTGGATTTTATCAAATAATTTTTTGCAGCAGCAGTTGATATGATCATGTTATTTTATTTATTAGCATGTTAATATGCCAGATTACAGTGACTGATATTTAAATGTTGCATCAGCCTGGCATACATGGAATAAATCCCATTTAGTTGTGGGGTATAATTCTTTATATACTTTGCTGGATTTGGTTTGGTAATATTTTGTTGAGGACTTCTGCATTTATGTTCATGAGAAATATTGGTCTGTAACTTTCTTCGAATCGATTTCTTCGATTTTTCTGGTGTTAGCATTAGGGTACTTTCTATACTTTTTTTTCTTTTGGTCACTTGCAATTAAAAGACTTACTATGCATTTATATTAAAATACTGTTGAATTAGGAAACCTGAGAACAGACTGCAGTGTGTTTCTCTTTCATGGCTTTTATTTTATTTTCTTCCCAGCTGAGTTGGAATGCTTTTGAATTATTTGGTCCAACATCAAGGGTAATGTGTAAATAGGCTGGGATAATGCAAGTAAGTAGAGACAAAGGAGCATGTCTTTTCCTCCTATATTTAAGACACAAAATCCACAAAATTCTCCATGGTTGGCGTTGTGTCGAGAAGCCTAGTCACGACCCCTGTGGGAGCTGAAGTGTGAGACAGGACCGCTGGGGAAGCCGAGCGACTGCGGCGGCAGCACTCCGCCTCTACCAATGGGGTCTCCTCCGGCATCACCGGCCCCACCCATCGCATAGATGTGGTTGCTGAGACAGGGTTGTGGATGGACAGAGCAGAAATCCACTCTCGTCAACTTAACAGGAAGGAGTTTATTGGAAGAATAATGAAGTTCTCACAAAACCAAGAAGAATGATGGCTAATTGAGCTCAGGAAATCAGTGTTAAACAAAGGAAACCAGAAGGCAGGAAACACAGGCGAGATAAACCCCTGAGACAATTCCTCTGACACATCCATCACTTCTACCTTAGGCCGTCATAATCACAGCTGCAGGCCCTTTGCTAATGTCACGTGCCACAGCACCCGATATCAACAAGTTCTGACTGTCCCAACTTCGGTATGTTATCTGCGGCATCCCCTTGACTGAGATAAGTACTGCTGCTGCTGGCTGAGCAGTGAGCGTGGTAAGTATAATGAGAATCATAAGTGTAGGTGAAGTCACTCGGCCGTGTCCAACTCTTTGCAGTCCCATGGACTGTAGCCTGTCAGGCTCCTCTGTCCATGGGATTCTCTGAGCAAGAATACTGGAGTGGGTTGCCATTTCCTTCTCCAGGGGATCTTCCCGACCCAGGGATCGAACCTGGGTCTTCCGCATCACAGGCAGATGCTTCACCCTCTGAGCCACCAGGGAAGCCCAATGACAATAGTAATAGCTCTCATTTATAAAGTTTCTTAGAACATTGATGCTGTTTTCTGTGCTTTACGTGTCTTAACTTATTTAATCCTCACAACAACTCCATGAATAGGTACTATTATTCCCATTTTACTTAGGAAATGGAGGCTTGCAGACACTGAATACCTTGCCTGAGGTCCAGGGCAGTTTGGACAGAACCAGGGCTTGAAACCATGCCTCTCTAGAGGTTCTCCAGTAGACCCTTGAACATGCTGTTATATAGATTTCTACTGAGTTTCACATACTGGGGAATTATCAAAAATAGGAAAAGTTAGGGTAAAGAACGTCCATTTCTGGAAGCACAGAAATGGTATGGACCTAACAGAAGCAGAAGATATTAAGAAGAGGTGGAAAGAAGACACAGAAGAACTATACAAAAAAGATCTTCATGACCCAGATAACCATGATGGTGTCATCACTCACTTAGAGCCAGACATCCTGGAATGCAAAGTCAAGTGGGCCTTAGGAAGCATCACTATGAACAAAGCTAGTGGAGGTGATGGAATTCTAGTTGAGCTGTTTCAAATCCTAAAAGATGATGCTGTGAAAGTGCTGCACTCAAGATGCCAGCAAACTTGGAAAACTCAGCAGTGGCCGCAGGATGGAAAAGGTCAGTTTTCATTTCAATCCCAAAGAAAGGCAATGCCAAAGAATGCTCAAACTACCACACAATTGCACTCATCTCACACGCTAGCAAAGTAATGCTCAAAATTTTCCAAGCCAGGCTTTAACAGTACGTGAACCATGAATTTCCAGATATTCAAGCTCGTTTTAGAAAAGGCACAGGTACCAGAGATCAAATTGTTAACATCTGTTGGATCATTGTAAAAGCAAGAGAGTTCCAGAAAAACATCTATTTTTGCTTTATTGACTATGCCAAGCCTTTAGCTGTGTGGACCACAACAAACTCAAAAATTCTTCAAGAGATGGGAATACCAGCCCACTTGACCTGTGTCCAGAGGAATCTGTATGCAGGTCAGGAAGCAACAGTTGGAACTGGACACTGAACAATGGATTGGTTCCAAATAGGAAAAGGAGTACATCAAGGCTGTATATTGTCACCCTGCTTATTTAACATATATGCAAAGTACATCATGAGAAACGCTGGGCTGGAGGAAGCACAAGCTGGAATCAAAATTGCCGGGAGAAATATAAATAACCTCAGATATGCAGATGATACCACCCTTATGGCAGAAAGCAAAGAAGCACTAAAGAGTCTTTCTCAGTGAAAGTGAAAGAAGAGAGTGAAAAAGTTGGCTTAAAACTCAACATTCAGAAAACTAAGATCATGGCCTCTGGCCCCACCACTTCATGGCAAATAGATGGGGAAACAGTGAAAACAGTGACAGACTTTATTTCTTTTGGGCTCCAAAATCACTGCAGATACTGACTGCAGCCATGAAATTAACCTAGACTGCTGTTATTAAAAAGCAGAGACAATACTTTACCAAAAAAGGTGTATCTAGTCAAAGCTATGGTTTTTCCAGTGGTCGTGTATGGAAATGAGAGTTGGACTATAAAGAAAGCTGAGCACCCGAAGAATTGATGCTTTTGAACTGTGGTGTTGGAGAAGACTCTTGAGAGTCCCTTGGACTACAGGAAGATCCAACCAGTCCATCCTAAAGGATATCAGTCCTGGGTGTTCATTGGAAGGACTGATGCTGAAGCTGAAACTCTAATAATTTGGCCACCTGATGCGAAGAGCACACTCATTGGGAAAGACCCTGATGCTGGGAAAGATTGAAGGCAGGAGGAGAAGGGGATGACAGAGGATGAGATGGTTGGATGGCATCACCAACTCAATGGATGTGAGTTTGGGTAAACTCCAGGAGTTGATGATGGACAGGGAGGCCTGGCATGCTGCAGTCCATGGAGTCGCAATGAGTCAGACTCAACTGAGCAACGGACCTGAACTGAGGGTAAAGAACTTCCAGAAAAATGGAAGCTCCTAGTGGTCATGTTACAGTTTCCACATAGAAATATATCTGAATTTTTGTTTTGGTGGAGTCCCAGAATTGTTCAGCTTTCTCCATAAATGGAGGGGAAAAAGCAAACATGCTACTGACGAATCCTTGCTTTGCAATTTTTGACACCTTAAGAAAGTTCGTGTTTTCACCCTCCCCTGTCTTATTTCTCGGTTTGTTAATTATTCACATGCACCCCCAATCCCACAGCTATATGTTAGGGTCTTTGAAATTAACTCATGGTGACTTTTAAGTCCCCTTGGACTGCAAGGAGATCAAACCAGTCAGTCCGGAAGGAAATCAACCCTGAATATTTATTGAAAGGACTGATGCCAAAGCTGAAGCTCCAGTACTTTGGCCACCTGATGTGAAGAGCCATCTCATTGGAAAAGACCCTGATGCTGTGAAAAATTGAGGGCAGGAGAAGAGGATGACAGAGGATGAGATGGTTGGATGGCATCACCGACTCAATGGACATGAACTTGAGCAAACACTGAGGCACAGTGAACGGCAGAGAAGACTGTCGTGCTGCAGTCCATGGGATCCCAGAGTCGGACATGACCTAGTGGCTGTACACCACCACCACAAGGCAGAAATGATTTATTTTAGAGAAAATCACCCTTTCAGAAATGGAGGCTCTTTTACAAAGAAAATTAAGACTTTGTTTTGTGTAGTATTTGATGAGCTTACCATGTATCAGGCTGTTTGAGGAATTTTATCAGCATTAACTAATACGTTCCTCAGAACATCCATAAGAAGTAGGCACTATCATCACCTCCTTTTAATGAAGGAGGGGACTGATGTGCAGAAGGGTTATGCAGCCTGCAACAGCTTTGTTGTGAATTTAGGAAGTCACGTTGCTGTGAGATGATGGAATTTATGTCCTAGCACACTTGCCATTACTCCTCTCATGATTCTGTCTGATCCTATCAGGAAAGTTAGTGACAATCTCTTCTAAAGACGTCTGCACTATCAAAAGAAATAACCCCAAGTGATGTAGATATATCGTGTTGTGCCTTCACAAACTAAGGTAGGTCTCTACGGACAGTTTAATTGCTTCTTCTCCAGGTGGAATGAGAGCTGATAACTTCCCTCCTGGGTACCTGACCCCCTGATAACTTCATATACGCATCACTCCATCTGATTTCCTTTCACTGGCCTGTAACATCCCAAAGGACTCTGACATCACTTTGGATGGACCAGTCTGTTTGTCACCTTGAGGTAGTGGTGTGTCCGTTTTACTAAGTGGGTTTATTTCCCAGGCATATCACTCTGAGCCTGTGACAACGATCAGGGACAAAACCCCAAGCTGAAATGTCCATGGGGAGTATGATAATCCTTTCTTGCAGTTGCTCAGCCCTTTATAGAGTGCATGCAAGGATGTTCTCCTATTTGTCCTCACAGCATCATCCCTGTGTGACACATTTGAAAGTATTTTACCATCCTCAGTTAAAAGTTAACATTTTTCTTATATCTCCCTGCCTCTGGAGAACTTCAGTCTTTATGATGAGACATGAAGAAAAAGCTTCAATAGGATCCTTTCTCTTTGAGTGGGACTACCAATTTGAAGGTCACCAGGGAAGTTGTGCCACTTTCCTTGAAAAGTGAGGTAAATTTCTAGATCAGTTCTATGGCCTAGTTTAGTCTGTGGTCTTACAAGATGTGCTGTGTAAAGTTACAAAGGCAGTGTGTCCCCGTGAATGTCTTTGGAGTTTAAAATCTTGAGTTTTAATGCTCTCATGTTCCCAAGCCAGAGTCCAGATGTTCCAACAACCTTCACTAACTAAGAAATGATTTTTCTCAAGGAATAGAAGATGATATTTTTCTGAGCACAATCCCTGTGTTTAGGGTGGCACTCAGAAAATGGTGGGTACTCAGTAAATGTTTACCAGGGCACTGAGTGGACAAATGAAGACATGGATAAATCACTAAATGAACTCCATGGGACACGTCATGAAGTACATGGTCCTGTGTTACTAGAGCGGTCTCAGGTGTAACTTCACAAGCCCAAGATCAAAAGCTTTAGGCTTTATGAATGATAAATCTACAGAAAAAACTATGGTTTACATTGTCGCTCAGCACATCTACCCACCGATAACGCGTGCACACGTAGAGCAGAAAGAAAACTTCCATGGCGCCCTAGCTTCTCTTCATCTGAAATGTGCCTTTACTTTCTGTGATTTTCTGTCTTCTATCTATTAGTTCCAGGTGCACAACAGTGATCTGATATTTGTGAATATAGTAAAACCTTTTCCCTGGTGGCTCGGAGGTTAAAGCGTCTGCCTGCAATGCGGGAGACCCAGGCTCGATCCCTGGATTGGGAAGATCCCCTGGAGAAGGTATAAATAGTAAAATGATCATTGGAATAAGTCTTGATAACATCTGTCACCATACAGAGATACAGTTTTTTTAAATATGCAGTGTAGTATTATTGACTATAATGTACATTATATTCCCATGATTTGTTTTATAACTGAAAGTTTGTATCATTTGACTCTTTCACCCATTTCACCCACCCTCCACTCCCCCGTCTCTGACAGCCATCAGGATGAACCATCCTGGATTCATCTTGTGATTTAAACTTATTTCACTAAGTAAGACTGACTCTCGAACAACATGAGATTTAGGGGCAGTGACCCTCAGCACAGTCGAAAATTTGCATTTAACATGCAATTGACTCTCCATTTCTTAGACCTCAGGTACAGCACAGTTGCTTGGATGAGAATCTCATTCTTTACACTGTTCACCTCCAGAAAGACAGTGATATATCACTTTTTTCTCAGGTGATAACCTCATAGGAGAGCTGAGACGATCAAATGAAATATTTATTCTTCTCAGACTACTTGGCATATGGTAAGTGCTCAGTGAATAGGAGTGATGTCTTGCTTAGGAATGCCAGTGATAAAAGTATAAATAGGGACTTCCCTGGCAGTCCGGGGGTTCAGATTTTGCCTTCCAGTACAGAGGGTATGGGTTTGATCCCTGGTCAGCGAGCTAAGACCCCACATGCCTCCGGGCCAAAATAACCTATATGTGAAACAGAAGCAATATTGTAACAAATTCAATAAAGATTTCAAAACTGGTCCACGTCAAAAAAAGTCTTCAGAAAAAGTAATCTGCAGAGGAAGCACAACTTCTAACCCGCATAAAACTAAGCAATAGACATTAGCAGTGTGTATGTGTTCGGTCACGTCCGACTCTTTGTGACCCCAGGGGCTGTGGCCCGTCAGGCTCCTCTGTTCATGGGATTCTCCAGGCAGGAATACTGCAGTGGTTATTCCCTTCTCCAGGTTATCTTTCCTTCCCAGGGATCGAA
This sequence comes from Capra hircus, assembly GCF_001704415.2. Classification (NCBI taxonomy): domain Eukaryota; kingdom Metazoa; phylum Chordata; class Mammalia; order Artiodactyla; family Bovidae; genus Capra; species Capra hircus. The sequence goes on from NC_030822.1 coordinate 1,739,836, forward strand.
CCTGCATCTTCTGCACTGCAGACAGGTTCTTTACCTGCTGAGCCATCAGGGAAGCCCAAGCAATATATAATACATAATTATACATACAATACATAATTAAGTGGTTGCTTGGAATAGCTGAGTGGGGTCAGGAACTAGTGAATACAGTGCGTGCCTTTACAGACGGCAAGATGGAGGTGAGAAGCCGCCAGTCTCAGGGTTACTGGGAACCTTATATTGATAGACATAAGGGTCATCAAGGTTAAATTCACCCACTCCAGTCCATTTTAGTTCACTGATTCCTAAAATGTCGACGTCAAATCTTTCCGTCTCCTGCTTGACCACTTCCAATTTGCCTTGATTCATGGTCCCAACATTCCAGGATCCTATGCAATGTTGTTAGAACTGGACATGGAGCAACTTTCCAAATCAGGAAAGGAGTACGTCAGGCTGTATATTGTCACCCTGCTTATTTAACTTATATGCAGAGTACATCATACGAAATGCTGGGTTAGATGAAGCACAAGCTGGAATCAAGATTGCTGGGAGAAATATCAACAACCTCAGATATCCATATGACGCCACCCTTATGGCCAAAAGCAAAGAACCAAAGAGCCTCTTGATGAAAGAGAAAGAGGAGAGTGAAAACTTAGATCCTGGCATCTGGTCCCATCACTTCATTGTCATAGATGGAGAAGTAACGGGAATAGTTACAGACTTTATTTTGGCAGGCTCCAAAATCACTGCAGATGGTGACTGCAGCCGTGAAATTAGAAGATGCTTGCTCCTTGGAAGAAAAGCTATGACCAACTTAGAGAGCATATTAAAAAGCAGAGACATTACTTTGCCAACAAAGGTCCATCTACTCAAAGCTATGGTTTTTCCAGTAGTCACATATGGAAGTGAGAGTTGGACTATAAAGAAAGTTGAGTGCCAAAGAATTGATGCTTTTGAACTGTGGTGTTGGAGAAGACACTTGAGAGTCCCTTGGTCTGCAAGGAGATCTAACCAATCCATCCTAAAGGAAATCAGTCCTGACTATTCATTGGAAGGACTGATGCTGAAGCTGAAACTCCAATAATTTGGCCACCTGATGCGAAGAGCTGACTCATTGGCAAAGACCCTGATGCTGGGAAAGATTGAAGGCAGGAGGAGAAGGGAATGACAGAGGATGAGATGGGTGGATGGCATCACCAAGTCAATGCATGTGAGTTTGAGTAAACTCCGGGAGTTGGTGATGGACGGGGAGGCCTTGTGTGCTGAGGTCCGTGGGGTCACAAAGAGTCAGGCACGACTGAGCTGAGCTGAGCTGAGCTGAGAGTGGTATGAAGGTGTGATCCTGTCATTCAGGTGACAGGATGGGCAGTGAGTCATTCTCCACGTGTCAATAATTCATCCATTTTGCTTCCCTTGTTCTGACAGGTGAAACATCGTTCCAAAATGTCCTTCATGGAGAACAGCACTGAAGTGAATGAGTTTAGACTCTTGGGACTGACGGATGCCCCAGAGTTGCAAGTCCCCCTGTTTATAACATTCACGCTCGTATATCTCATCACTCCCACTGGAAATCTCGGGATGATCACGTAGATTCTGCTGGACTCTCGTCCCCACACCCCCTGCATTTTCTCCTCAGTAACCTCTCTCTGGTGGGTTGTGTTTGCTCTTCAGCTGTGACTCCCAAGGTGATGGCCGGGCTTCTCACAGGAGCTAAGGTCATCTCCTATGGGGGATGTGTGGCTCAGATGTTCTTCTTTGTGGCCTTTGCCAGTGTAGACTGCTTGCTCCTAGCTGCCATGGCCTGTGATCGGCATGCCGCCGTGCGTAAGCCTCTACATTACGCCAGCACTGTGACCCCCAGTGTGTGTGCTCAGATGGTCGTGGCCTGCTATGTCTGGGGATTTGCTGAGTCTGCCATCCACACTGGACTCACTTTCTGCCTCTCCTTCTGCCATTCCAATGTGGTCCATCACTTCTTCTGTGATATTCCTCCAATCCTGGCTCTTTCCTGCTCTGATATCTACGTAAATGAGATGGTGCTCTTTATTCTAGCAGCTTTCAATGTCTTTTTTGCCCTGATGGTAATTGTGAGCTCCTATCTGTTTATATTCTTTGCCATCCTGAGAATGCACTCAGCGGAGGGGCGGAAAAAAGCCTTTTCCACCTGTTCTTCTCACCTCACTGCTGTCACCATCTTCTATGGAACTGTGATCTTCATGTACTTACAGCCAAGTTCTAGTCATTCTATGGACACCGACCAGATGGCATCTGTGTTCTATACAGTGATCATCCCCATGTTGAACCCTCTCATCTATAGTCTAAGGAATAAAGAGGTTAGCAATGCTTTCAGGAGAGCCATTGAGAAGATGAAGCTTCTTTTCAGTACATAGATTTAATTAAAGAGATTATACAGTATGTATTGCTAATCAGTTAGCTACTGTTTTGTGATAAACTCCCAAGAAACTTAGTGGCTTAAAGTAGTAGTGAAAAGTGAAAGTGTTCATTGTTCAGACGTGTCCAACTCTTTGTGACTGCAAGGACTGTATCCCACCAGGCTCCTCTGTCCATGGGATTCTCCAGGCGAGAATACTGCAGTGGGTTGCCATTCCCTTCTCCAGGGGATCATCCTGACCCAGAGATCGAATCCAAGTCTCCTGTATTGCAGGCAGATTCTTTACCAGTTAAGCCACCAGGGAAGCTGAAAACAACTGTTTTCATTTCTCTTAGTTCTATGGTTGGCCGGGCGTTTATTTTTCTGCTTTCACGTGGACTCATGAGGTTGCCTATTTTCTGCGTGGTCAGCTGGGCTGAAGCTTAAAGATGTCCCTGTGCCTGGATGCTGACTCTGGCTGCTGTCTATCTCTTCTGCACATGGTCGTTGATCCTCCAGAGGCTGGAAAGCTTTTTCTCGTAATATTTTCAGGCTAACATTCTCACAGTGTGATAGCAAACCTAAAAAGCTTCTTCAAGTCCAGACTCCCAATTCACGACATTGTTTTTTGACCATGTTATACTAATCAATGCATGTCAAAAGGATGGTGAAGATCCAAATGTGAAGAAAAAGACTCTGTCTCATGAGGAAAAGAACTGCAAAGAATTTCTACTCATAATTATTTATCACAATTAGGTGAAAATTCTGTAACAAAGAGAGACAAAATATAGTGGATTTTAAAATAGAACTAGTTATTTCTCAAGTAGTGGTAGCTAATGCAGCATGGTGAAAAGGAATTATCTAGAAAACTTATGTGTCTCCGTCATCCTGGGACCAAGTTCACTCCACATTGTCTCTTTCTACCATTGCCTAGAGTCTTGAAAGTCTGTCTTCACTGTAATTATTATATCTAGAGGAAAGGAGAAATAAGTAAGCTAGAGGAAAAATAATTGCTTTCCAAGAAAGTGATGTAGATGCTGTACACATTATTACTGAATACATTCCATTGGTAAGAATTGACCATAAACTGTAGCAACATGAATGTATTTGAGTACTTTTGGCTCAGTGGTTGGGATTGCATTGAATTTGTAGGCTGCTTGAGGTAGTATAGCTGTTTAAACAATATTAAGTCTTCCAATCAATGGATATAGACTATCTTTCCTTTTTTTGTATCATCTTTAGTTTTTTTTAACAATGCTTTGTAATTTTCAGTGTACATACAAGCCTTTCAGTTCTTTGATTAAGTTTATGCTTAAGTATTTTATTCCTTTTGATGCTATTGTAAATCAGCTGAGCCTCAAATACTCCTCAATATTAGAGGCATGGGCTCTCTGCACAGTTAAAAAATGACATAAAAGTTTAAAACAAATTGCAACTCCATATCTGCAATTCTACATCTGCAGATTCAACCGATCACAGATTGTGTACTACTCTTATATATATTTAGTGAAAAATAATCAACTTATGAGCGGACCCGTTCAGTTTAAATTCATGTTGCTCAAAGATCAACTGTACAGCTATTAACTTCCTTTCCAAATTGTTCATTGTTGGTGGATTGCAGAAAGGAAGAGCTGTTTTCTGCAAAAGAGACACATAAGGAACTATTTAGAGTGATAGAACTGGTCTGTATGGTACTGGGATGATAGATACTGACTCGATGCATTTGTCAGAACAATGAGACTGTCTTCCTGATGGTTCAGACGGTAAAAGAAACTACCTGCGATGCAGGCGACCTGGGGTCAGTTCCTGGGTCAGAAAGAGCCCCTGGAGAAGGGCATGGCCACCCGGCTCCAGTACTCTTGCCTGGAGAATTCCAGGACAGAGGAGCCTGGTGGGCTACAGTCCATGGCGTTTCAAAGAGTCAGACACGACTGAACAACTAACGCTTTCGCTTTCACTTTTCCTTTCATGGAACTATCTATATCTATATAGATATAAATATCTATTTATCTCTCTATCTCTATATCTATCTATCTATCTATCTATATCTATATATATATATAATATTTATTCCAGGTTTCTCTGCTTAGAGGGCCTGTAATAAGTGATGCCCAGTAGCAATAACTATACCCAACACACCACTCAATACTAAATATCATTATCTAATAAAAGGAAGGAGAGAAGAAGAAGAGAAGGGGACGACAGAGGATGAGATGGTTGGATAGCATCACTGACTTGATGGACATGAGTTTGAGTAAACTCCGTGAGTTGGTGATGGACTGGGAGGCCTGGCATGCTGCAGTCCATGGGGTTGCAAAGAGTCAGACACGACTGAGCAACTGAACTGAACTGAATAAAAGGAAGTATGGTTCTTTGGAGAACTAGCTGATTACAGGATTGGGACAAGGATAATAACGAATAAACCTGGAATAGCTTGTAGTTCCAGAAAATAAGGAGGAACCCAAAAAACAAAAGGGTTGGGGCATATTAGAAGGAAACAGGAATAAAACTAAACATGCTGCGAATAGCCAAAGATGGGGCATCTTGAACAATGCAATGAATACCACGGCACCAAGTGTGACCAAAGTATAAAACAAATATACGTGACTCCATGCCAATACAAATAGCGAGGAAATAAATAACCCTTCCTTGTAGAAAAATTCCAAGCTATATAGTTATATTCCCTTCTACCTTTAATGTGGGCTGAACTTAATGACTTCTTTCTGGAGTACAGAGTATGAAAGGAGAAAAGTTAGCACTACATTGAAGAACCTGGCAAAAGTCTCTTGAGTAGGTGATTGAGGTTAACATCCCCCAGTGACAAGTCTTGTTGGTAAAATGTATTATCTGATAGGATGTGATACAAAGGTTACTTATCCTTTCTCAAAACTTATACATTCTGTATAACTGTGACCAGAAAATCAGCAAACATATGTTGAAAGACTTTCAACAAAACACTGGTCCAGTACTCCTTAAGGATATTAAGTTAAAGAAAAATAAGGAGACTGAGAAACTGTCACAAATCAGAGGAGAATAAAGAGATTCAGCAAATATATGCAATGCTGTGTCCTTGATTAGATCTGTGAGAGCAAAATGACATGATTGAAAGCATCAGCAATAATCTGAATAAACTATTGAAGTTTTAGATAGTAGTAACATGTCAATATTGGTTTCTTAGTTTTGACAAATATGATAAAATAAGGTCCATCTGGTCAAGGCTATGGTTTTTCCAGTGGTCATGTATGGATGTGAGAGCTGGACTGTGAAGAAGGCTGAGCACCGAAGAATTGATGCTTTTGAACTGTGGTGTTGGAGAAGACTCTTGAGAGCCCCTTGGACTGAAAGGAGATCCAAACAGTCCATTCTGAAGGAGATCAGCCCTGAGTGGTCTTTGGAAGGAATGATGCTAAAGCTAAAATCCGGTACTTTGTCCACCTCATGCGAAGAGTTGACTCATTGGGATGCTGGGAGGGATTGGGGGCGGAAGGAGAAGAGGACGACAGAGGATGCGATGACTGGATGGCATCACCAACTCAATGGATGTGAGTCTGAGTGAACTGCGGGAGTTGGTAATGGACAGGGAGGCATGGAGTGCTGCAATTCATGGGATCGCAAAGAATCGTACACGACTGAGCGACTGAACTGAACTGAACTGAAGATGTTAAAAACAGAGGAAACTGGGTGAGAATTATGTAAGTCTTGTCTGTTTAGAATGATTCAAGTTAAATGAATAATTATTTATTAAGAAAATTTGCAAATTGTATCAAGTAGGAAACTTCTCATAGTCTCATAGTTTGCCTTTTTGATTTACTAAATAAAATTCATTTCATGTGTTATTTTCCCCCTTAATGAAAAATTACTAATGAAAAATTTATATGGTTTTATATTAATCATTCAATACTGTTGGCTTCCAAAAAACTAATTTGTCCAAAAGTACAAATAGTGAGTGAGAATATAGAAAAAAAAAGCTGTATCTCCTGAAATGCCCTAAAATTATTATCTGAAGAATTCTCTAAAGAGTAGTGAACTATAATTATCAATGATTCAGATATATTGACTTCTGGGCACCAAACTGAATTCTTTAAACAAACGTTTATTGAACTATTAGTATGAATCAGATCATTATTCATGTGTTGTGCATGAAGTTGTTCATAAAGAAGACAAAGTCACTCCTCTGGTGTAGTGTGTGTTTTGGGGAGAAAGGTAAATGAATGGATAAAGAAGGAAATAAGGTTCTTTCCTGGTGGTGCAGTGGCTAAAACTCCATGCTCCGATTGCAGGGGCCTGGGTCCTAACTCTGTTCCGGGAACTATTAACAGATCCTATGTGCCACCGTGAGGATCTCACATGCCACAGCTAAGACCTGGCACAGTCAAATCATTGATTGTAAAAAGCCTTAAGACAAGAAATAAATAGGATTTGGGCATTGACCAGAGCAAAGGAAAATAAAGCAAGGAACGGAAGAAGGGAACAGCGTTCAGGGGCGAGGGGAGCCATGATGCGGCAACAGTGAAGCAAGCCTGAAGGAGGAGTGGGAGCCTTCGGTCTTCAGAAGCAGTGAGTGCAAACACCCTGGGGAAGAAGCACCCCGAGATTGTCCAGGAACAGCAAGGAATGCGGTGTGAAAGGAGTGGGGTGAGTGCCTAGACGAGGTAAGGCGCCACGAGGCTCATCTAAAACCAGAGGATTTATGAGTGAGTGGCTTTGGCCATTTTATAGTATTTCCAGGGAGGAAAATGGATGACATGATTATTAGTGCATTTTTTTTCAAAATGTAAGAGACAGTGGTCATATACAGGACAACTGGAAAGTTCCGTTATTATTGACTGATCACCTTTTCTTGTCCTGTGGGCTTCTTGTTTCTCAAGATCATCCTGTGACCCTACTCTTTCTATCAGATGACACACTAAAGACAGAGATATTGATTTCTGTAAAATGTTATACAAATGTGGTGCTGAATAAATCATCCAATAAAATCATATATTTTTATTAAAAACCCTTGTCACAACTTTCTTCATTCTGGACTCTTTAAACAGTTTCTCACCTAGATAAATAATGTCAGACATGAACATATATTGATTATTTTAAATTTTTATTTAAAAGCTAGCCATACTCCAACTCCTTTAACAAATCTCTCACTCCTGTGCGTATGTGCACGGACGAGATTCTCACATATGCTTCTGCTAGTGGGTCTCTGCGTGCCGTGTTTCATATATGCTAGCATTGCCACATGATAAGGATAATATCAACATGCGAATAAATCAAATATAATTAACAAAATTCACTACAAGCAGGATTTTAGTATTCTTAAGGTCCCTTCTGGCCATCCTCAATCAACTATCACATATTTGAACATAATTTTTTTTGTTTTTCTAGATGATAGATTTTCGAAGAAGGAATGGTATTACCTCAGTAATTTAGGTGCAATATGAGCCTTAAAATGTGAATTACTGCATGATGAAGGTCCGAGGGGAATGAAACTAAGTCATTTGGATCCTACAACTTTAAAAGGTGAAGCTTAGAAAATTTTGCCTTCATAACCAACTTCTTGAAAGCATTTTTGACCTCCTTGTTCCTCAAACTATAGATCAAGGGGTTGAGCATGGGGATGACCATGGCATAGAACACAGACGGAATTTTGTCTGTGTCCATGGAATGACTGGAGCTGGGCTGGGAGTATGTAAAGATGCCTGGCCCACAGAAGATGGAGACTGTGGTGAGGTGAGACGCGCAGGTGGATAAAGCCTTCTGATATGCCTCAGCCGAGTGCATCTTCAAGATGGTGGTAAATATGAACAGGTAGGAAATCAAGATAACCAGGAGGGCAAACATAATGCTGAAACTTGCCACCACATGGAGAATCAGCTCACTGATGCATTTATCAGAGCAGGAGAGAGCCATGACTGCTGGAACATCGCAGAAAAAGTGGTGGAGCAGATTGGGCCTACAGAAGCAAAGCCGGAAAATGTTTCCTGTGTGGACAGAGGCATTCAGGAAACCACAGAAGTAGGGATCCACAGCCATACAAGTACACACACTTGCTGTCATGGTGTTATAACATAGGGGGTTGCACACTGCTGCGTAGCGGTCCTAGGCCATTGAGGCCGACAGGTGACTTTCCACAGCGGCAAATGCTGCAGAAAAGGACCTCTGAGCAGGGCGTGCATGGTAGGAGATGACCTGGGCTCCTACCAGGAGCCCAGCCATCACCTTGGGCGTGACGGCTGTGGAGTGGCAGAAGTCCACCAGAGACAGATTTGTAAGGGAAAAGTCCATGGCAATGTGGAGACGAGAGTCCAAGAGAATCAGCAGGATCAGTCCCAGAGTTCCAACCACGTTGACAAGATAAATGAGCGTGAATATTATAAACAGGGGGACCTGCAGTCCTGGGGCACTGGTGAGTCCCAGCAGGGTGAATTCAGTCACTTCTGTATTATTTTCCATGGATGCAGTTTTTGAATCAAAGGAGGTCCTATGGCGAAGAAAAAGAAAGGAACACAGTGATAAACAATTGGGGGATTGAAAGTGAAATTAATTCAGTACTGTGGGCGCATATGTGTGTATATACGTGTGTGTGTATATACACATATACAAATATTTCGTTAATGGGATAATTTGGACTTCAAGATTCTCCACATCTGAGGTACAAACTAAACAAAATTTAAGCCACAAAGTATTTGTAGAGTTTCACACTGTTGAAGCTGAGGAATCTTCATGGATCATTTTCCAACTTTTAAATTCTGTAAGTTCTTGAACTGAGATGTAGAAAATATTATTTCCTGATTAAGATGAACCATCTTAAATAAATATATCTGTTAATTCAGTTTTTCTCAGCCTAGTAAACACTTAGGTCTAAATTGCTCAAGTGCCCCAAACTGCTCTGGACACTGGACACGTATTTTCTTTTATTTCTCTCAACAACCTCATGAGATTGATTGTTATCCCCATTTAACTCATGAAGCACAGAGGCCAAGTATTGTATTTAAGTTTATAAAATTATGACTGCCAGAACAATGTTTGTACCCAGCTTCTGGGGTGGCTCAGACGGTAAGGAATCTGCCTGCAATGCAGGAGACCTGGGTTCAATACCTCGGTCGGGAAGATCCCCTGGAGAAGAGAATGGCTACCCACTCCAGTGCTCTTGCCTGGAGAATCCCATGGACAGAGGAGCCTGGAGGGCTACAGTCCATGGGGTCGCAAAGAGTCGGACACAACCGAGGGACTTTCACTCTCAGAGTGATTACACTGCCAGTGTAAGTCCACTGTCTTAACTGAGCTTAAAATCAAGTTGAACTTAATTCAGTTTGCAATTACTCCATGTCTCCAGTGTTCTAAACCCAGCCTTTGGAGTTTTACAGTGAAGGAACTGAGAGACACTTGCCCAGTGCCGTGGTGGGATAACTGGGGTGGGAGGGGCTGTACAACCTGCAGAGACAATTCAGCGAGGAGGGTGCAGCATCCAGCAAGAAGCCTGGGCTCGAGATGCTGTGCACACAGCCTGCCACCCACTACCTGGGAATCACTGAGCCTGACCTAATTCCCTTGAACCTATCTTTTTCATTTGCAAAGTGACAATGATAATATGACTAAAAAAGTGTTAGTTGCTCAGTCATCCGACTCTTTGCAACCCATGGACTGCAGCCCGCCAGACTCTTCTGTCCATGGGATTCTCCAGGCAAGAATACTGAAGTGGGTTGCCATGCCCTCTTCCAGGGGATCTTCCCAACCCAGGGATTGAACCTAGGTCTCCTGTATTGCAGGTAGATTCTTTACCAGCTGAGCCACCAAGGAAGTCCCTGCTTAATGAGACTGAACAAGGTATGATTATGAGAATTAAAGGAGATAAAACATATTAAAATCAATGAGTAGAATGCTGGGTATTGAGTACAGTCTGATCACATCAGATGTAATGTTAGTATTAAATGAGCTGGTCACCTCCGTGATTGAGAAGCGTGGGTGGTGCGGTACACGGTTCAGGCGTGGGTGAGCTCTGTAGTGCTGCGGCCTCTCTCTCCCCGTTGGTCCACTGATGTTTCCCTGTGTCCTCCAGGGTTTCCCAGGCTGTCCCTCCACAGCTGTACAGAGTGGCTCCTCTGGTCATTCCGTGCGAGTGATTCTCTTGCTCAGGTTCCGCCTTTAAAATCCATGTTTTAGCTTGGGTTGAAAGGGTCTCTTTTTTGTTTTTATTTTGGCCAGTCCATGTGGCTTGTGGGATCTTAGTTCTCCAACCAGGGATTAACCCAGGCCTACGGCAGTGGCAGCCTGGAGTCCTAACCACTGACTGCCAGGGAACTCCCAGAACCTCTTTTTAGAAACTCATCCTCTCTCTTATTACTATCCTCTCATGGTTGGACCACAGAGGTCAAGGGCTGAAAATTTCCTAGTTTGTTGGCAGTCTTCAGCCTGGCTATGGGTCTGGTTTGGTGGTGAGCCTTATGTTTGAAATTTTTATATGAACACGTTCTTGTGTAGGAAGAGTGCCTTAAATATTTCTTACTTGAATTTAATCCTTTAGCAGGCCATCTGTTATTCTTCTCTACCGTTGTACTTCTAATTGTCAGATATATATTTAATTTATTTATTCATGTGTTTATATGTATATATACAGATACACATCTTTTTTCATTTAATCCTCAGTCATGTTGTAAGGTAGGTATTCTTATTCCTATTTTACCATTAAGAGACCTGAGGATTTGGGAATTACATGAAGCTCTACATTTACATAGTTAGTATGAGGAAAGTTAAAGATTCAAAACTCAAACTCAGTGTGATCAAATCAAGAACCTTATTTTTTAGCCCCCTCTCTATTGGCCTTTATAAAAGTGCTAGTAATAATGATGAGGATGAGGTTATTGGGGAAAGATTACAATGGACTATTGATCTTGCTAATTCAATTATAACACTTCTGTGCTCTAAAGAAGAATTATTTTACTCTGTTCTGGTGTTTTAGTGTTTTTTATTTAAGTTTCTTTTTAGCTTCCAATAAAAGGACAAGAAATAGTAAATAAAATGAAGTAAGACTTACAGTATCACTTACATTTTTTTTTTGCTAATTTTTTTTTAGGAAGGCAGTATGATGATATTCCTTGTGTCACTAAATTTCCTATTGATGGAAGTTTTGACATTTAAACTCCAGTCTCAACTTACTGTTTTAGGGAAGAAAATTGTCAAAATATCTATTTCTGTGCTCAAATAGTTCATAGTAGCTAAAATTGACCCACAGATTTTTGCATGAATTACACTCACTAAAAATTTATATGAAACATAAAGTCTTACCTTACTGCTGGAAAAGACAGTCCCGTACAGTGAATCTAGAATTAGCATTTAACCATGGAATAATGCATGTATATAGGTAGAGATTGGTGTTCTCTGTCAGGCACTGGTCAAAATGTTCTAAGACCTCTAAGTTAAGCAAAGATGGAGGAAAGAACCCAACACAGAGTTAGAAACCTGGGAGAAAGTCCTGAATACTTCACTGATTCTTACTTTGCTCTTGGCAGAGTCACTTGTCTTATGCTTATTTGGAAAATGAAATAATAAAATTACCTCTTCCATATATTTCACAGAATTGGGCCTAGGATTAGCAAATGAAGGAAGTGCTATAAAATGCTTTGCTGAAGTGCTATCATTTTAAAGTCAATCAATATATATTTTAAAAAATTATTTTCTTTTAAATTGGAGGATCATTGCTTTACAATGTTGTGTTAGTTTCTGCCTTACATCAGCATGAACCAGCCTCAGGAACACATACGTCCCCTCCCCCTTAAACCTCCCTCCCACCCCCCACCTCCCACCACCCACCCCATCCCACCCCCACCTCCCACCACCCACCCCATCCCACCCTCTAGGTTGACACAGAGCACCAGGACGTTTTCTCTGGCCATGATTGCAGCATCACAGCAAATCCTCAGGTTGGGGGTTTCAAGGGGAGAATCCCTGCATGTACTTACAACTGCCAACAATCAGAGGAATAGATGGCAGCCAAGGGATCTCAGCTAAAATGATGTCATACTGAGTCACATGGGGATTTCAGAGACTAGCTCATGGGAATCAGGAAGGAGTTACAGATACGTGGAGCTCTTCGGGGATATTCCCCACGAGGGCATCTATAGCTCTCATCTCTTTCTTAGGGAAGAAAGAATTGAATTACCTGCGTGATCTAGCTGGATATGTTGATGGTACACACAGTATCATATTGCTTGTTATTTCTTCTTCTTTCTCCATTTTCTAATTAAAATAAATGTGCGCTCAGTTGCTCAGTCATGTCCAGCTCTTTGCGATTCCATTCAATGTAGCCCCACAGGCTCCTCTGTCCATGGGATTTCCCAGGCAAGAATACTGGGGAGGGTTGCCATTCCCTTCTCCAGGGGACCATCTGGACCCAGGGATTGAACCCATGCTCCTGTGTCTTCTGCACTGGCAGGCCAATTCTTTACCACTAGCAACAACAAACACTCAATAGCCATAGCTTTTGTGGTTTGCTAAGTCACTTCAGTCGTACCCAACTCTTTGCCTCCCCCATTAACTGTAGCCGACCAGGCTCCTCTGTCTGTGGGATTCTCCAGGCAAGAATACTGGAGTGGGTAACCATTCCCTTTTCCAGGGGATCTTCGCAACCCAGGGATCAAACCCAGGTCTTCTGCATTGCAGGTGGATTCTTTACCACCTGAGCCACCAGGGAAGCCCCAAACTCATAGCATTTAGTATGTGATTCTAACTGATCAAAGTAGAATCTCATAGGTCAATTTAGAATTGGTCAACCTCACCCACATCTTGAGACCCTACATGTCACCATCCACATTTCCTAAACCAAGATGGAGACTGCCATTTTATCTTAATGAGAACACATGTAGTAAATCACTAGGATTATGGTGAACACCCATTTGTGCTTTTTAAAAAATGTATTCTCTCATTTAACCATTATAATAATCCAATTTTAGATGTCCTATTAAACTTTTCATTTTCTATACAGAGAAAGAAAGGCTCTAAGAAGTTATTTTATGAATAATGTCTCCCAAATAGTAAACGGTGGGGCTGCTTTTTTAATATATATGTACCTTTTTCCAGAGTCCAAGCTCTGCCTTTGATTCAAAGCTTCACTCTGTTACTTGTAAAGGTCCACAAAACACTTACTCTTTTGTATGACTGTTAAGAAGATCAAGTAGTTTTTAACATCAACCCCATGGACTGTAGCCCTCCAGGCTCCTCTGTCCACAGGATTCTTCAGGCAAGAATACTGGAGTGGATGGCCATTTCTTTCTCCAGGGGATCTTCCTGCCCTAGGGATTGACCCCAGGTCTCCTGCATTATAGGCACATTCTTTCCTGTCTGAGCCACTAGGGAAGCCCAACACGTTAGATGTAAATGTGTACTGAGGATGAGCGTTATATAAATGTAAACTGTTAGCAGATTCAAGTCACTGGACTTGGGAGATGAGTTTGTGGATGTAAATGTGTACTGAGGATGAGCGCTATATAAATGTAAACTGTTAGCAGATTCAAGTCATCGGACTTGGGAGAAGAGTTTATGGTAAATATGTGATCCTAGACAAATTACAACCTCTTTCTGCACCTTAGTTTGTTCATCTGCACAAGCAGGAAGTTGTGCAATGCATGTACCCTGTATGGACCTTGCAGCTTCAACAGGATGTAACTATCAGCTCAGTTCAGTTCAGTCGCTCAGTCATGGCTGACTCTTTGTGACCCCACAGACGGTAGCACGCCTGGCCTCTCGGTCCATCACCAACTCCCGGAACTTATTCAAACTCATGTCCATGGAGTCAGTGATGTCAGCCAACAGTCTCATCCTCTGTCATTCCCTTCTCCCCACCGCCTTCAATCTTGCCCAGCATCAGGGTTTTTTCAAATGAGTCAGTTCTTCGCATCAGGTGGCCAAGGTATTGGAGTTTCAGCTTCAGCATCAGTCCTCCCAACGAATATTCAGGACTGATTTCCTTTAGGATTGACTTGTTGGATCTCCTTGCTGTCCAAGGGCCTCTCAAGAGTGTTCTCCAACACCATGGTTCAAAAGCATCAATTCTTCAGCACTCAGCTTTCTTTATAATCCAACTCTCACATCTATACATGACTACTGGAACCACAGCTTTGACTAGACAAACCTTTGTTGGCAAAGTAATGTCTCTACTTTTTAATATGCTGTCTATGTTGGTCGTAACTTTTCTTCCAAGGAGCAAGCATGTTCTAATTTCATGGCCGCAGTCACCATCTGCAGTGACTTTGGAACCCAAAAACATAAAGTATGCAGCTATAAGATAAATCATACCTGTAAGATATTTACTAGCTTTTTTTTTGTTTCAAAGCTAAGCTCTAGATGAAAGAATTGTGAAGAATAATTTATTGCCATCATAAAGTGACAAAATAACCGGGTGTTTCTATAATCCCAGCGCAAACTCTTTGCTGTCTACCAGATGTTCCTTGCTTTCTCATTACCACAGAGAATTTAGGAAATTCCCACGAAGAATGGTGCAGAGGGGACAGATTTCATCTTGGTGGGTCTCACCAATGCTCCAGAACTTCAGATCCCCCTCTTTATTGTTTTCACCCTCATTTACCTCATCAGTGTTTTTGGAAACCTGGGGATGATCACACTGATCCTGTTGGACTCCCGTCTCCACACCCCAATGTACTTTTTCATCATTAACCTCTCTTTGGTGGACTTTGGGTACTCCTCAGCTACCACACCGAAAGTGATGGCTGGGTTTCTTAGAGCAGACAAGGTCATCTCATACAATGCCTGTGCTACTCAGATATTCTTTTTCGCAGCCTTTGCCAGTGTGGAAAATTTCCTCTTAGCTGCAATGGCCTATGATCGCCACGCCACAGTGTGTGAACCCCTACGTTACACCATCACCATGAAGACGAGTGTGTGTGCCTGTCTGGCCGTAGGCTCCTACATCTGTGGATTCGTGAATGCCTCCATCCATGTTGGGGGCACATTCAGTCTTTCTCTGTGTAAGTCCAAGGTGGTCCATCACTTTTTCTGTGATATTCCAGCTGTCACGGCTCTCTCTTGCTCTGATAAACATATTAGAGAGGTGGTTCTCATTTTAATTTCAAGCTTTAATGTCTTCTTTGCTCTTCTGGTAATATTTATTTCCTACCTTCTCATATTTATCACCGTCTTGAAGATGCACTCGGCTAAGGGATACCAAAAAGCCTTGTCCACCTGAGCTAGCCAACTCTCGGCAGTCAGCGTCTTCTATGGGACCATCATCTTCATGTACTTACAACCCAGCACCAACCATTCCATGGACACAGACAAAGTGGCCTCTGTGTTCTATGCTATGGTCATCCCCATGCTGAACCCTATAGTCTACAGCCTGAGAAACAAAGAGGTGAAAAGTGCATTCAAGAAGGTTTGGGGCAAGGCAAAATTCTCTCTAGGATTTGCATTTTAATGCTGTATTATGCAAAATAATGTAGTTTCATTTGTCTCAGTTCATTCTATTCTCTCTTTTTAGCCATACAATGCATTTAATTCCTAAAGATATAGTCTTACCACTTCAAAAATATGTTGTTTGGGGGTAATAAAATATGTCTGGAAATGTAATACTTGAAATAGTATAGCTCAGGGAAAGAACAAGATGTTTTGGGTCTTGCTTCTCAAAAACCTTAGTCATGGATTTGATTTATTCACTTGTTACACAGGCTTTTTCTCTACCACATGTCAGTGCAAATGTACACGTAAATCAGCGAGACAAGCAAGGCTTTGATCAGAAGCACATACATGTGCTCTATGTGGGTGCATATGTGTGACAGCAGTGTAAATGTCAGTGATAAAGTATAGGTGGTTTTTAATAGAATAACAGGATAACTTTTGGGTATCAGAATGTAACCTTATGTTTAATTAATTTATTTAGCTGAATATCTCTTCTAAGTGTCTTAATTAGAGAAATATTTTGTAACTCTAAATGAAAGTATGTGCCTTATGGCATACATTATTGCTGCTGCTGCTGCTGCTGCTGCTGCTGCTAAGTCCCTTCAGTTGTGTCCGACTCTGTGGACCCCATTGACAGCAGCCCACCAGGCTCCTCCATCCCTGGGATTCTCCAGGCAAGAAAACTGGAGTGGGTTGCCGTCTCCTTCTCCAACACGTTATTGAAAGACATAAATATCACATTCAAATGGAGCTATATTTCTGTCTTGGCTGAGTCATTTTGAAGAATCAAAAACCAAACATTTGGTTTTATGAAAGGATGAAGACACTAGAAGAAAAATGGAGGGAAATAAAGCATGTTCAGTTCTTCACAGAGGACCACACATTGTCACAATGTTTAAAAATGCCCTGAGGGTTGTTGTTCAGTAGCAAAGACGTGTCTGACTCTTTGTGACCCCATAGACTGTAGCATGCCAGGTAGCCTACTAGGCTCCTCTGCCCACGGGATTTCCCAGGCAAAAATACTGGAGTGGGTTGTCACTTCCTTCTCCAGGGGATCTTTCCAACTCAGGGATCAAGCCCGTGTCTCCTGCATTGGCAGGTGAATTCTTTACCACTGAGCCACCAGCAAAGCCCAGTCAGTACGTTTCTCTGCCTGCAAATGCTGTGAAATGGTTAATGTCCATTCCTGGCTGAATTAGGCCATCTCTCGTCACTCCCGATGTCTGCTTCCCCACTCCATTCATCTGTGATCCTCTTGCTGTCTCCTGACCAGTCTACACATGCTTCTGTTTCACTGCTTTTGTACCTGAGGTTCCTTCTGTGGAATCTCTGCTTACTTCACTCAGGGTGTCTTTAAGTGTTATCCTAACATGGAGAGCTTCCCTGATCATTGTTAAAAATAGTCACTCTCTCCTCCCCACATACACATACTCCTCATCCTGTTGAAGGAGGAAACGGAACAGGCTGTATCTTGAAAGCAGGACTCCATGTTGGATTGGACTGTGGACTTTGAGCTCTATGCCCAGTATCTATGGAAATGGCATATCAACTGGAAAATCAGGCCCCTGAAGGAAGAGCCCAGGGCTTGTACCTAGACTCTTCCTGGCCTAAAAGAATACCCTAATTATCTGTGTAACCGAATAGAATCATACATTCTCTTATGCTTATTGGGGTATGACCACAGCCCTATTGATAAATGTCCA
The DNA here is from genome assembly GCF_001704415.2 of Capra hircus. Lineage (NCBI taxonomy): Eukaryota > Metazoa > Chordata > Mammalia > Artiodactyla > Bovidae > Capra > Capra hircus. Next base: position 1,757,284 of record NC_030822.1, read on the forward strand.
CTGTTAACTACCTAGGCTTAAGGCATACGAATCATGGGTTAACTTTGATTGTCAGGGAATTGGGGGAGGTGGGTTTGGGCACGCAGGTAGGGTATATAAGGTTTTCACAAAAACTGGTCGGGGTCCTTGGCTAAGAGGAGACTGCCTTGGGCCCGCCGGTATAATGAACTGCACTCCACTATCTGCGTCGTCTTTCTGCACGAGTTTGTTTCTGAGAATGCTTGGCTACAACAATGCCTTGTACAATGGCAAGTAAGCACCAAATGAATTCTATTTGGTAAATTAAAAAAAAAAATACATTAATAACATTATATAAATGTTTACTCAGTTAATTTGGAAAATTACTTCATACATACTGATTATACTTCTAACTGAAATGCTTCATAATATTCACATAAAAATACCTGTCAGTAATAAACATAAGATACATTCTATATCATTATGCATTTAATTTGATCCTCAGGGAACTCGATTCTATACTAAGACTTCAAAGGGAACATGCACCAGTGGCTCCTTTTCCTGTCTCCATCTGATTGCAGACTTCACCATCTCAGCATTGGTAAGATCCTACTGGAATGTGTGAAGACGATCATGCTGCTACGTGTAGGCAGTGAAGTATATCATAAGATTCACATCTGTCTTTATTATGATGTTTCTCTGTTGAAACTTAATTAGTTAATGTTAGAGCCATTTTTGAGTTATAGTCAGTTTTCAAAGATCATGTAGAATGTTCCCATGTGAACTTGTGTAGGCTGGGAACCGTGCAGCTGTGGTTATGTTAAGGGTTTAAGACTGAGCAACAGTCCTGGATTATACATGTGGGCCCTAAAGGAAATCACCTGCATCCCTGTAAGAAGAAGTCAGAGAGATTGGCTCACAGAGGAGGGGAAGGCGGTGTAGCTATGGAGACAGAGACTGGAGTGGTGCAATTACCAGAAGTGGAAAAAGCAATAATGGATCCGATCCTACAGCCTCCGAAGGGATCACCGCTAATCTGGCATGGTGAAACTGACTTTGGATGCCTAGCTTTTGGAACCGTGAGAGAATTACTTTCTGTTCTTTTAAGCTGCCAAGTTTTTAAGTATTGATTCTGGTTTGGGGGAAGAGGGAAAACAAGAGCATTATGCCGAGAGCATTCTGTAGTGCCACGAAGTAAAGAAATGCTCAAAGAACAGAAGGCTCGTGCTATGTCAGGGAGACAAAGGATCCAGTGGAAAATCGTTCACATGGTGAAAACGGGAATAACTAGAGCAAAAAAATAACCTGGGGTTGGATTACAACCCAAGGCATAAATGTATGAGAACACGCTAACAAAAATACATAACTAAGTAGTTAATACATCGGGAAGAGACAAATCTCACTAACAGAGCTCTTGTTAGAACATTGCCCCCTCTAGGAGGTGGAGCTTAGTTCCACAACACCTGGAGTTCAGTAAGCTCGACTTAGTGACTTATTTCAAAGAATATAATATAGTCACAACCTGAAAGTAAAGAGCTATTTTATTTGGTGGGAATGTTTAGGACTCCGAGCCAGGGAGACAGCATCTCCGTAGCTCTGAGAAAACTGCTCCAAGGAAGCAGGAGAGGAAGTCAGGCTATATACAAGTTTGCAACAAAGGGAGCAGGCAGTCTGAACGTGTCAAGTTAAGGAATTCAGCATTCTATGTACAGGAGATGCAAGCCTCTGGGCTCTGCGAATTCTTTCCTTTCATGTGCACCTCCGCTATCTGGGGCCAATCCTGTTTCCTGGCTCACCCTAAGGGATGGTGGATGTGCAGTAGGTTGCTTCTTGCCTTCCCCAGCTCCTAAGCAATTGCCCTGGAGGGTGGAGGCATCTGAGGGATCCCAGCTTGGGGAGCCCTCATTCATGTTTGGAGGCCAGAAATCGCTGATGGCTGTGACATTTCTTGCTTATTGATATGGCGGGAGATATTTTCATTTCACCATAAAAAGTGAAAAAACTAACATTGCAACAGAAAGAGCCACTATTCTACTACCTGTTTCTTTGTATTTAGTTTTCTTAGAGTCCACACATAAGTGAGACCAGGCAGCAATTTTCTTTCCAGTTGTGACTTAATTTCACTTAGTATAATGTCCTCCAGGTTTATTTATGCTGTTGCAAAAGGCAATATCTCCTTTTTTTAAGGCTAAATATTATTCCACTGCATGTATATGTGCCACAGTTTCTTTATCCATGTATCCTTCAGAGACACTTAGATTGTTTCCTTAGCTTGGCTATTGTGAATAATACTGTGAAATACATATATAGAAAACCAAGTAACTGTATGAAAAAATGTTTATGTTGGTTACATTAACAGCGACAATCATATCACTGTGTATATGTACATTGAAACATCATGTTGCACGCAAATACACGCAACAGTTATTTTTTTTAATTTTAGTAAATAAGCAATACAGGATATAGAGAAAACTGGGTATGGGTTTATTAGCTTCATATGGCTTCTACTGCAGATTACATATTTTTATTGTGTATTTTATGTATTTCTACTCGAATCTGTACTATTTCCTGCTTTGTTTAAATTTTGGTTTTAGTGAGTACTTCTTTTCCCAGCTGTAAGGATCTCTATGAACAGTGTTTCTGTTAACTATTCAATGTTTGGTATGTAGTGTTTTCATTTTTATTTGTCTTAGTCTATTTTTTATTTCTCTTTATTTGTAATCCCTCAACACTAGAACCAACGTAATGTCTCTGGCACTACTGGTAAAGAACCCGACTTCCAACGCAAGAGGTACAAGAATTCGACCCCTGGGTTGGAAATTTCCCCTGGAAGGGGAAATAGCAATCCACTCCAGTATTCTTGCCTGGAAAATTCCATGGACAGGAGCCTGGCAAGCTACAATCTGTAGGGCTGCAAAAAGTCAGACACGAGTGAAGCAACTTAGCATGCATGCACCCAACAAGGAGGAGCGGATGAAAATGGAAGACTATTCAAAAAATTCCACTGATAGTCAGGTTAACAGCATTGATGGATGTTAATTGCATTATAGTAAGTGTAAGAAACAAGACTCCAAGACCAAATATGCTAGAAGTCTAGTTAAGGATATTCTTGCTAAGGCAAAGTTTGTACGCAAGGCATTTGTGTGGTTTCTGGGGGCCGCAGGGAGGAGCAGGAGTGGATCAGAAAGAACCACAGGTTTTGTTGACGTGATAGAACGATTTTATATCTTGATTGCAGTAACACATAACCATATACGTTAGGCCAAATTTTAAAAACTATATACAAAAACTGTAGATTTTAATATTTGTGAATTATGTATTTAGAAAAACTCAAGAGGAAAGAACAAGTAATACCAAAACATGCATGCACACTCATATGCAATAAGGTCCCCACAGGGTGTTCAATTGCTTCTTCCCTGGGAAGGTGGGGTAGGAGCTGTAGATGGTCCCACGGGGGCACCCCCGGAGAGCTCCATGTCTATAATTCACTCCTGGTTCCCTTGCACCAGCCTCTGAAACACCAACAACACTCCAAGCAACATCACTTTAGAGGGGCCTGACCGCATGCCAAGCTCCCTGGTCAGCGTACACTCACCCGAAAGTTAGTTATCATCATTGTACAAGGTCTCCCTCCCACCTGAGAAACTGCTGTGAGCCGACAACCATGGCCAAGAAAACCACCTCCATATAAAAATGAGGCCAACCTTCCCTTATTTACTATCTACAGCGACTAGATCTGTAAATTATGTGAGAGAAGTTATTTTATTACATTTATCTTGCAAATAAGGAGAGGCTAAGTGACTCCTTCCGAGGCACAATAAGAACTGATAATGGATTTGGAACTTGAACCCAGGCTCCTCCGTCTTTGTTAGCTTTCTTCCTCCATATTTCTCTGCTTTAGAGAATTCGGAACCTTTTGACCACTACCCTCTTTCAGTACTGATGAACTATTTTATGGCTGAATTTCTCACTTCACACTCACTATTCAAAATTGATTGTCTCTTCCTGTCAAGGATCAAGGTAAGCTATCATAGTCCATGTATATCAACGTGTGTGTGCTCAGTCCCTCAGTCATGTGTGACTCTTTGCCACCCCATGGACTGTGACCTGCCAGGCTCCTCTGTCCAGGGAATTTTTCAAGAGAGAATATTGAAGTGGTTGCCATCTCCTTTTCCAGGGGATCTTCCTAACCCAGGGATTTTTAGTAAAAAGTGCAATCCATTTAAAAGGTGTGGGGAGACTATGCATGCGATGAATTATTAGAGCACAGGAGCAGATGCTTTGAATATTTTTATAATAGTAGTTGGGGCTTCCCTGGTGGCTCAGAAGGTAAAGCATCTGCCTGCAATGCGGGAGACCTGGGTTCGATTCCTGGGTCGGTAGAACCTGGGGTATAAATGTCAAAACATTGGTTACTAAGGGATTTAGTGATAATTATGAGTCCTGCTGCTTCCTGAATAAGTGAAAGTCGCTCAGTCGTGTCTGACTTTTTGTGACCCCATGGACTTAGTCCATGGAATTCTTTAGGCCAGAATACTGGAGTGGGTAGCCTTTCCCTTCTCCAGGGGATCTTCCCAACCCAGGAATTGAACAGGGGTCTCCTGCATTGCAGGTGGATTCTTTACCAACTGAGCTATCAGGGAAGCCTTGAATAAAAAGAAGTTAAAAAAAATAAGATACATGATACTTTGATTGTGTAGGCATTAATTTCAGCTGGTCTCCCATTGGAGGTTTAAAACAAAGGCATATGTGTGAAAGTGATCATTTTTAAACTGCACAGGGAACCAAATGAACTCGCAAGATCAAACTGCAGTGTAACCTTTTCCCCATAACCTCATCCTTATTATACAGGCGCCTTTAGATATACTGACAATGGAGTGGATAAATGCACACATTTTTTTCATTATATTGAAACTGGACTTCAATCTTGAATCCTGAAAGTTCTTCATACAATATATTTGTAGAATATCACATAACTTCTCAAAGCTCTAGTTCTTGTAGTGGTAACGTAAACATAATAACACTATCCAGTGTACACACATATATGCATACACACACAAACACATACACACACGTGTGTGCATGCTAAATCGCTTCAGTCATGTCCAGCTCTTCGCGACCCTACAGACTGTAGCCTGCCAGGCTTCTCTGTCCATGGGATTCTCCAGGCAAGAATACTGGAATGGGTTGCCATTTCCTACTCCATGGGATCTTCCCAACTTAGGGATCAAACCCACGTCTCTTATGTCTCCTGCATGGGTAGGCGGGTTCTTTACCACGAGTGGCCACATGCACAAACTTAAATGTAAAGCTCTTAGCATTAAATCAAGATAATTTTGAAGTACAAATTATTAATTACATAATGCACAAGGTAATTAGGCACTTCCATTTCATTACAATTTATTATTTCATAGGTCACTTTTCCGTTTATTTCTCATTGCTCCAGGACATCTCATGGTTCCCAAACAGCACTAATGGAAAACAGCACGGAAGTGACTGGGTTCATCCTCCTCGGACTATCCAGTGCCCCCGAGCTACAGAGCCCCCTCTGTATCATGTTCACTCTCATATACCTCGTCACTCTGGTCGGAAACCTGGGAATGATCACACTGATTCTCTCGGATTCTCGTCTGCACACTCCTATGTACTTTTTCCTCAGTAACCTGTCTCTGGTGGACTTTGGCTACTCCTCGGCCGTCACTCCAAAAGCCATGGCTGGGGTACTTATCGGAGACAAGGTCATCTCCTACAACGCATGTGCTGCTCAGATCTTCGTCGTCGCCTTTGCTACTGTGGAAAATTATCTTCTGGCCTCAGTGGCCTATGATCGCTATGCAGCCGTGTGCAGACCTCTGCATTATACCACAACTATGACAGCAAGTGTGTCTGCTCATCTGGCCATAGGGTCCTACATCTGTGGGTTTCTCAATGCCTGCTTTCATGTTGGAGACATATTCAGTCTTCCTTTCTGTAAGTCCATCACGGTCCATCATTTCTTCTGTGATGTCCCAGCTGTCCTGGCTCTCTCTTGCTCTGAAAAGCACATTAGCGAGGTGGTTCTTGTTTTCATGTCGAGCTTTAATGTCTCTTTTGCTCTTCTGGTTATACTGATCTCCTACCTGTTCATATTTGTAAACATCTTGAAGATGCACTCAGCTCGGGGTCACCAGAAGGCCTTCTCCACCTGCGCTTCCCACCTCACTGCTGTCTCCATCTTCTACGGGACCGTCATTTTCATGTACTTACAGCCCAGCTCCAGCCATTCCCTGGACTCAGACAAAGTGGCGTCCATGTTCTACGCCGTGGTCATCCCCATGCTGAACCCACTGGTCTACAGCCTGAGGAACGAGGAGGCCAAGAGTGCATTCAAGAAGGTAGTTGAGAAGACAGATATATCTATAGGGTTGGGACTTTTAACACTGTAGTATGCACAGTAATCTTATCTAACTCCTCTCAGACTTTCGCCATGTAACTTGTTGCTTTTCAAGTCTGTGGACTTGAAAAAAATTACATTTTTGAGGTGACATCTTTATCTCTTTAAAAATCTGTCATCCGGTAAAAAATAAAACATATTTTAAAATCTAAAACCTGAATGAGACTGGCTAATGGGAAGCTTTAGAAATGTTAAGAACCACTTGTCAAAACTTATTGATGCTATTTTCACTTACGTTTGGCTGACTACCTGTCAATGCAAACATCAACACTAAAACAGGAGTACAGTCAAGCCCATAAGCAAAGGTGCAGGTATGTGTCTCATGCGGGCACATACACACTGCAAAGAGGAATTTGTCAAAGGTCGATGAAATGTGGCTGGCATAAGAACGAACAAAAGAATGCCATCTGCAGCAACACGGATGGAGCACGAGATTGTCATATGAGTGAAGTCAGTCAGAGATTGTCAGATGAGTGAAGTCAGTCAAAGATATATGATATCACTTCTATGTGGAATCAGGAAAAAAAATGGTAAAATTGACTTATTTACAAAAAAGAAACAGGTTCACAGACTTTAAAAGCAAACTCATGGTTATTAGGAGGGAATGGGGAAGGAAGGGATAAATTGGTCAATTGGAACTGACGTGTACACACTACTATATGTAAAATAGATAGCTAATAAGAACTTATTGTATAGCACAAGGAACTCTACTTAATATTCTGTAATGAGCTATATGGGAAAAGAATCTACAAAAAGTGGACATATATATATGCATAACTGATTCGCTTTTCTGTATAACAGAAACTAACAAAATATTGTAAATCAACCATACTCCAGTAAAACTTCTTTTGAATGAAAAAGTGAACTGTGACTAGTTTTTAATAAAAATAATTTTAGCAGTTATTTGATATTAAATATAAAATTATGTCTATTTGTAGTTATTTCTTTTGTTGAATAACTATTCTGTGATTCTGAATAGGAGAAAAATAATTATTTTAAATGAAATTCTGTACTCTTTTGGCACATTTTATTAGGAGATACATAAATATGTTGAATTAATATTTCTTCTTGACTGAATCACAACACATTCACACTACAATTTTCAATAAGATAAAATAATCAACCCAAATCCATAGCTCACCCTAATGGTATTCTACATGCTACTGGTTTGGATAAATGTATAGTGAACTGAATGCATCATTATAATACCATGAAGAGTATTTCCATTTTCCTAAAACTCCTCTTTTTAAATTTTAATTTTTATTTTATATTGGAATGTGAAGCTAGTGATAAAGAATCTGCCTGCCTCTGCAGGAGGTTCAGGAGACATGAGTTCGATCCAAGGAAGATCCCCTGGAGGAGGAAATGACAACTCACTCCAGTATTCTTGCCTGGAAAATTCCATGGACAGAGAAGCCTGGCAGGCTACAGTCCATGGATGTGCAAAGAGTTGAATACGACTGAGCGACTGAACACACACATAGTTGATTTACAATATTGTGTTAGTTTTTGGTATACAGAAAAGCGATTCAGTATATATACATTCTTTTTCAGATTGTTTTCCTATACAATTTATTACAGAATATTGAGTAGAATTGCAGGGCTATACAGTAGGTCCTTGTTGATTATCTGCTTTGCATATATTAGTGTATTCATACTAAGTTGTTTCGGTCGTGTCTGACTCTTTGTGACCCCATGGACTGTAACCCTCCAGGTTCCTCTGTCCATGTGGTTCTCCAGGCGAGAATACTGGAGTGGGTTGCCGTGACCTCCTCCAGGGGATCTTCCCCAGCCAGGGATCGAACCTGTGTCTCTTACGTCTCTGCGTTGGCTGGAAGGTTCCTTCTAGCACCACCTAGGAAGCCCCATGCATAGTAGTGTGTGTATGTTAATCCCAGGCTCCTAATTTATTACACCACTTCACCTTTACATTCTGATAACTGCAAGTTTGTTTTCAAAGTTTGTGAGTCTGTTTCATAACTAAGTTCATTAGTATAATCACTTTTTAAGATTCCACATGTGAGCGGAATAAGGTTCCACATATATCTTTCTCTGTTTGACTTACTTCACTTAGCATGACAGTCTCTAGGTCCAGCCATGTTGCTGCAGATGACGTTATTGCAGTCTTTTCTAACGACTGAGAAATATTCCTCTGTGTATACCTACCGCATCTTCTTTATCCATTCACCTGTCGACGGACATTTAGGTTGTCGCCATGTCCTGGCTATTGTAAACACCTTTGCGATGAACACTGGAGTGCATGTATCTTTTTGAACTATTGTTTTCTCTGAAATGTGCCCAGGACTGGGATTGCTGGATCGTGTGCTAGTTCTATTTTTAGCTTTCTGAGGAACCTCCGTACTCTTCTCTGTAGTGTACGGAGTTACATTCCCACTGACAGTGTAGGAGGATCCCCTTTTCTCCACATCCTCTCCAGATGTTTTGGTGATGGTCATTCTGACCATTATGAGAATCTAAAAGACAGCACAAACTGAAAACAAACTCATAGAGAAATAACTGATGGCTGCCCACGGGGTGGGAATAAGGGTGCAAAAGAGGGGAAGGGAATGAGAGGCACCAACTTCCAGTGATAAAACACAGGAGCCATGAGAATGTAATACACAGCATAGTGAATATGGAAAATGACATTATATGCCTTTGAAAAATGACATAAGAAGTAAATTTAAATTTAAAAACAAATACCAAATAATGGTAAAAATGTAAAATAATTTTAATGCATTGCTGGTAAGAAATTGACATGGTAGAGCACTTCAGAAAATATCTTCGCAATGTTTCATTTAAATAAACACATACTCACCCTATGATCAAGCAACCCATCTAGATATTTATCCAAATGATGTGAATGCTTGTGTTCAAATATCTTAGGCAAATGTTTATGTCAGTTTTATTTCTAATCACCAGACCCTTAAACAAACACTAATGTTCCTCAGGTACGAAGTAGGATAAACAACCTGTAATGTCCATTGTGCAGAATATGACTCTGCAGTAAAGATTCCTTATGACACAAGTAATAACAAGAGTGAATTCCAAATCCTAAGTGGAAGATTACCAACTCAGAGTATGTATTCCAGGATTACAGTGAAGGACACTGTCGCAAAGGCAAAGTTCTCTGATTGTCAGGGGCAATGGATAGGAAAATGTGTTTATCCGAAGAAGTTTATAGGAATTTATTCAGGTGATAGTGGTTCTTTGAAAGTAAATTTAACAAAAGTCTTAGAACTGTACACTAAAATTTTGGATATTACTGTATGTAAATTGTATGTAAATTATGTGTTCATAATAAATTGACCAAAATAACAAGAAAAAAAGAAGTAGTAAAAAACATGTGTGTACAAAGGGAATAATCAGCATGGTCCCCACAGGCAGTTTAATTGCGCCTTTCATGGGAAAGTAGGGTGAGAACCTGTAGATGTGCCCACGAGGGAAATTCCTGGCGAACTCTGCGTCTCTATAACACACTCACGCCCCTCAGCATTAGGCTTTGAAAGCCCAGCATCCATGTGACCTCATTTTAGAGGGACGGCTCTGCATGCTGAACCCAAACAGCCATCATTTATTCATCTGACTAGTCATACTTGTCAGTACACAGAAGCTTCATCCCAGCATTTGACATGTACCTGTACCCAGAGTCAGGGAAACACCCCAAGAGAAAAATGAAGTTGACTGGCTCTTAAAGGATAATCTCTTATTGGAATTTGTTATTTACAGAAACAATTCTGTGAATTATATGACAGAGGTAATCCTACGATGTTTATTGTTCAAAGGAGGAGGAGTTAAGGAGACAGAGAGAATGCGCAGGAAGTTCAGGAATTAAACCATGTTAATATTCTTTCTTCCATTTTCCTGCCTGAGAGACTTTGGGATCACGAGACCATAATTGGAAGGAGAGCTCCTCTGACAGTATTTCTGCATCATTCTACAGCTGATATCGAGGTGAGACTGGGATGCGAACGTCAAACTTCCATCAATAGAGTTTACTGATACCCAGGAAACCCCATCCTGCTTTCCGAAAGATATGAACAGAAAAATAACCTAGATAGATCCTCTGATTGAGTGGTAATTTCATCTTGTTCATCAAATATTGGCTGCTCCATAGAGGTAAGAAACAAATCAATACTAACAAATGAACAAAAAAAGCAGAGGTAAAAAGATCCTTATGTTACTGAGTCCAAGCTTGCTTGGCTTGCTGCAAGAAAAGTCAATGAATCCGAGATGAGGTGATGGGACTAGGAAGGGACTTTATTTGGAAGCTGGCTGGTGGAGAAGACCGCAAGCTAGTGTCTCAAAATAATCCTCTTGCCGGGGGCTTGGTGGCCAGGTTCTTTTATGGATCAGAGATTTGGGGGGCAAAGGGGAGGCGAGGAAACAAAGTAAAAAGACCATTTAATTCCTGCAAATATCTCCTAGACTGGCAAGCCTCAGGCAGGGGGACGTGTTCACTTCACTTCCTCAAGTCATTTCATGGCTGGTGTGAAACGGAATACCTCCTGTCATGTGGGCTAACGAGGATGCCACATCTACCTGTGATCCTGGCCCCCCAAAGTGAATCTTGGGGCCAGGACAGTCAGTGGCATGTGAGGGGCGCTGGCACTGCCCCTGGGGACACAAAGGCCTCAAGAGCGGGGCATCCTTCCCGGGCGGCCAGGGTCAGGCTCTCTCTCTGAGGCAGGCCACTGCGCACGTCTAAAAAAACAAAAGCAGCGAAACAAGGCTTAAAGCCGCAGAAGCAGACCCCGTGTAAAACCAAAGTTAACCCTTCCTGCTTACACTTAAACTGCAACAGCACCTGGGCTTCCCTGGTGGCTCACGGTAAACAAGCTGCCTGCCAGATGAATTCTTCAGTACCATTTTTCTAGATTCCTTATATGTGTGTTAGAATGCATGTTTATCTCTCTCTTTCTGACTCACTTCACTGAATAGGTCCTAGGCTCATCCACCTCATTAGAGCTGACTCAGATGTGTTCCTTTTATGGCTGAGTAATATTCCATTGTGTACATATCCACAACTTCTTTATCCATTCATCTGTCAATGCGCATCTAGGTTGCTTTCACGCTCTAGCTATTGTAAATAGTGCTGCAATGAACAATGGGAGAAATAGGAGAAAGAGACATAGAGAATAGACTTATGGGCATGGGGAGAGGGGAGGAGAGGGTGAGACGTATGCAAAGAGTAACATGGAAAGTTGCATTGCCATATTAAAATAGATAGCCATCGGGAATTTGCTGTATGCTTAGGAAACTCTAACAGGGGCTCTGTGTCAACCTAGAGGGGTGGGGTGGGGAGGGAGATGGGAGGGAGGTTCAAAAGGGAGGGGATATATGTACACCTATGGCTGATTCACATTAAGGTTTGACCAAAAACCACGAAATTCTGTAAAGCAATTATCCTTCAATGAAAAATAGATTAATTTTTTTAAAAAAGAACTTGCCTGCCAGTGCTGGAGATGTGGGTTCAATCTCTGGGGCAGGATGATCACTGGAGAAGGAAATGGCAGCCCACTTCAGTGTTCTTGCCTGAGAAATTCCATGGACAGAGGAGCCTGGAGGGCATAAAGAGTTGAACACATCTTAGCGACTAAACAACATCAACATAAAAGTGTCTAATAGGAATTAACAAAATCCAAACTGCATTTTGACCTTTTCTTCATAATTTCATGCTTATTATTACTAGAATGTGTACACAAGTTAGCAGTGAATGGCTAAAAGCATAGACATTTGATTTGACCAAAAGTGGATTTAACTCTTGAATCTCAACTCTCATACTAACAGTGCAATATTAGAGCAACACATAACTTCTTTTTTTTTTTTTTCGAACACATAACTTCTTAAGTCTTTAATTTCCTAATGGTAAACTAGAAATCATAATGCTACTTACCTTACACACACACACACCCACACCCACACACAGACACACACACCACTCATTTATCTATAAAGAACTGGTTGGTAACAGAACATAGTATATGCTAAAAGTGGTCGTGTGTGTTTGGGCTGGTAAACATAATATCTTCAAGGTACAGGCTTGTAAAATGAAGTTTCAAAAGTTTTAGGAGGAAAATGTTCAATTCAGTTGAGTTGCTCAGTCGTGTTCGACTCTTTGCGACCCTATGGACTGCAGCACGCCACACTTCCCTGTCCATCACAAACTCCCAGAGCTTACTCAGACTCATGTCCATTGAGTCGGTGAGGCCATCCAACCATCTTATCCTCTGTCGTCCTCTTCTCCTCCCACCTTCAATCTTGCCCAGCATCAGGGTCTTTTCCAATGAGTCAGTTCTTTGCATCAGGTGGCCAAAGTATTGGAGTTTCAGCTTAAGCATCAGTCCTTCCAATGAATATTCAGGACTGGTCTCCTTTAGGATGGATTGGTTGGCTCTCCTTGCTGTCCACAGGACTCTCAAGAGTCTTCTCCAACACCGCAGTTCAAAAGCATCAATTCTTCGGTGCTCAGCTTTCTATATAGACCAACTCTCACATCCAACTCTCACATGACTACTGGAAAAACCATAGCTTTGACTAGATGGACCTTGTTGGCAAAGTAATGTCTTTGCTTTTTAATATGCTGTCTAGGTTGATCATAGCTTTACTTCCAAGGAGCAAACATCTTTTAATTTCATGGCTGCAATCACCATCTGCAGTGATTTTGGAGCCCCCAAAATTGAATTCAACCCCTGTCTCCACTGTTTCCCCATCTATTTGCCATGAAGTGATGGGCCCAGATGCCATGATCTTAGTTTTCTGAATGTTGAGCTTTAAGCCAGCTTTTTCACTCTCCTCTTTCACTTTCATCAAGAGGCTCTTTAGTTCTTCTTCACTTTCTCCCCTAAGGGTGGTGTCATCTGAATACCTGAGGCTATTGATATTTCTCCCAGCAATCTAAATTCCAGCTTGTGCTTCATCCAGCCCAGCGTTTCTCATGATGTACTCTGCATATACGTTAAATAAGCAGGGTGACAATATACAGCCTTGATATACTCCTTTTCCTATTTGAAACCAGTCTGTTGTTCCATGTACAGTTCTCACTGTTGCTTCTTGACCTGCATATGGATTTCTCAGGAGTTAGGTAAGATGGTCTGGTATTCCCATCTCTTTCAGAATTTTCCACTGTTTGTGGTGATCCACCCAGTCAAAGGCTTTGGCATAGTCAATAAAGCAGAAGTAGATGTTTTTCTGGAACTCTCTGGCTTTTTCCATGATCCAGCAAATGTTGGCAATTTGATCTCTGGTTCCTCTGCCTTTTCTAAATCCAGCTTGAACATCTGGAAATTCATGGTTCACGTACTGTTGAAGCCTGGTTTGGAGAATTTTGAGCATTACTTTGCTAGCATGTGAGATGAGTGCAATTGTGTGGTAGTTTGAGCATTCTTTGGCATTGCCTTTCTTTGGGGTTGAAATGAAAACTGACATTTTCCAGTCCTGTGGCCACTGTTGAGTTTTCCAGATTTGCTGGTTTATTGAGTAGAGCACTTTCACAGTATCATCTTTCAGGATTTGAAACAGCTCAACTGGAATTCCATCACCTCCACTAGCTTTGTTCATAGTGATGCTTTCTAAGGCCCTCTTGACTTCACATTCCAGGATGTCTGGCTCTAGGTGAGTGATCACACCATCGTGATTATCTGGATCATGAAGATCTTTTTTGTATAGTTCTTCTGTATATTCTTGTCACTTCTTCTTAATATCTTCTGCTTCTGTTAGGTCCATACCATTTCTGTCCTTTATCAAGCCCATCTTTGCATGAAATGTCCCCTTGGTATCTCTAATTTTCTTGAAGAGATCTCTAGCCTTTCCCATTCTATTGTATTTCTTTGCACTGATCTCTGAAGAAGGCTTTCTTATCTCTCCTTGTTATTCTTTGGAACTCTGCATTCAAATGGGTATATCTTTCCTTTTCTTTTTTCCTTTTGCTTCTCTTCTTTTCTCAGCTATTTGTAATGCCTCCTCAGACAGCCATTTTGCTTTTTTGCATTTCTTTTCCATGGGGATGGTCTTGATCTCTGTCTCCTGTACAATGTCATGAATCTCTGTCCGTAGCTCTTCAGGCACTCTGTCCATCAGATCTAATCCCTTGAATCTATTTGTCACTTCCACGTATAATCATAAGGGATTTGATTTAGGTCATACCTTTGTTAGTAGTTAGCATAAGATAGATGCCCTTCCAAAGGCTTCCAATTTGAAGAAAAGTATTTAAAATACTGTTCCTACACCAGAAGAGATTCTAATGAAATATTTTACAACATGGTGCTTGCCACCAAAGTAGTGTTGTGGGGAAGAACCAATTCTAACTCCCTGCTGAAACTGTTTCTTTGACTTGTTTTTGTTGCTTTTGTTACTGTAATCATACATAAAGGCCTGCCTCAGAAAACTCTGCCCCTCTGCCAGACTCAAACTGAAGTGCCTTTGTTGAGAACTCTGTCCACCTGTAGACGGCAAGAAGGAAGAAATTAAGACATCCCCTGTCCGAGGCTTGCCATTCTAGGAGGTCTTTACAAAATTAACGGCCTTCTTATTTTGCTTCCTCACCTCTCCCCCATCTCTGATCTAGAAAGAACTTAGCATCCAAGCCCCAGTAAGATGATTATTTTGAGACATCTGTTTGCCATCTTCTCAGTCAGCTGGCTTTCTGAATAAAGTCATATGCCTTTCCACAACACCTTGTCTCTCAGATTCATTGGCCTGTCGTCTGGTGAGCAGAGTAAGCTTGGAGTCAGTAACAACAGCTCTAGAGAATGAAGACAGCCCGCAAACAAGGGGCTTTCCATGCTAGATCTCTGTGGTTTTGCTTTGAGATGACAGTAATAAGACAAAGAATGAGTTTTTAAAAAGGGACTGTTTCAAATAAGGTATGTATTTCGAGGAAGAAATTAAGCAAAAGAATGGGTCACATGTAATTACTGAAACAGTCAATTGTATAGGCAAAGCAAGGATAGCCCGAGAAACACGGGAGAAAACAGAACAATCTCAGTGGCACTTGTGTGTGAAAAAAGGCAATTTGAGGGGGAAGATTGTAAGGCTAAAACTTGTGCATTCCTGAAGCCCTCCAGGTCACCACCCAATTTTCACAAATCAACATATCGATAAGCATCCCATCCTCATAACAGTATAATCACTATTACTCTTAGACTATGCTAACCATCCAGAATTTTATTTTTAAATGTATTACTTTAATTTTCACAACAATACTATAAAATAGGGTCATCAGTTCAGTTCAGTTCATTTCATTTCAGTCGCTCAGTAGTATCCGACTCTTTGCAACCCCATGAATCACAGCATGCCAGGCCTCCGTGTCCATCACCAACTCCCGCAGTTCACTCAGAGTCACGTCCATCGAGTCAGTGATGCCATCCAGCCATCTCATCCTCGGTCGTCCCCTTCTCCTCCTGCCCCCAATCCCGACCAGCTTCAGAGTCTTTTCCAATGAGTCAACTCTTTGCATGAGGTGGCCAAATTACTGGAGCTTCAGCTTTAGCATCATTCCTTCCAAAGAAATCCCAGGGTTGATCTCCTTCAGAATGGACTGGTTGGATCTCCTTGCAGTCCAAGGGACTCTCAAGAGTCTTCTCCAACACCACAGTTCAAACGCGTCAATTCTTCAGTGCTCAGCCTTCTTCACAGTCCAACTCTCACATCCATACATGACCACAGGAAAAACCATAGCCTTGACTAGACGGACCTTAGTCGGCAAAGTAATGTCTCTGCTTTTGAATATACTATCTAGGTTGGTCATAACTTTTCTTCCAAGGAGTAAGCGTCTTTTAATTTCATGGCTGCAGTCACCATCTGCAGTGATTTTGGAGCCCCCCAAAATAAAGTCTGACACTGTTTCCACTGTTTCCCCATCTATTTCCCATGGAGTGATGGGACCAGATGCCATGATCTGCGTTTTCTGAATGTTGAGCTTTAAGTCAACTTTCTCTCCAAGAGGAGAGAGTTTCGCTCTCCTCTTTCACTTTCATCAAGAGGCTTTTTAGCTCCTCTTCACTTTCTGCCATAAGGGTGGTGTCATCTGCATATCTGAGGTTATTGATATTTCTCCCGGCAATCTTGATTCCAGCTTGTGTTTCTTCCAGTCCAGCGTTTCTCGTGATGTGCTCTGCATATAAGTTAAATAAGCAGGGTGACACTATACCTACTCTTAGACTATGCTAACCATCCAGAATTTTATTTTTAAATGTATTACTTTATTTAATTTTCACAACAATACTATAAAGTAGGGTCCTAATGGTCCTAATTTTGCAGATGGAAATACGAGCTTCAGGTGAGTTAGGTTAGAGTTACTCCCAGGTAGTAAAAGGCAGAGCTAATATCTACCTCATCTCCAACCCTCAGCTCCATACATAAAGCTCTGTCTTCCCCTCAGAACTGCCTGCTGGTTGGTCAGCCCCTGCCGCTTCAGTTATCTCATCACATGCACTATGCACCTACTTCTCAGTTACTTCTCTGAAACATCAAACACTGAGTTCAGACTGATGAAGGCAATGAGTAAACAGGAATGGAGTTAAACTCAGTTTGATTTAAACACAATAAAAACCATTATTTCGGGAGCCACTCTGTGTGGCTTCAGAGATTGCCTTGGGTCCAAAGCATGCCTTGTTAATTAACACTCATTTAAAAATAGACAAGATTGCTCAACCTCTTGTGCATTATAATTTAAATGAAGGCAATATCCTATCAAGACACGGTGTTCTTGAAATATAATTAATATGTGTTTAGAGTCAGACACGACTTGGTGACTGCACGACAACATAGAAGGTGCCTGCAGAAGTTCCTGCAGAGGAACCACATGCAAGGATGGGCTTTTACTAGGCTTGGGAAAGAGTGAGTTGGCAGATGTGTTTATTCTGGGCTAGCTATTGAGCAAGGTAGTTTTCTTTTTTAGAGTTTTTATTTGACATTTATACTTTTGGCTGTGCTGGGTCTTCATTGCTACAGGGCCTCCTCTCTGGCTGTGGAGAGCAGGGGTCACCCTCCGGCTGGGGCCCACGAGCTTCTTGCTGCCGTGGCTTCTCTTGCTGGGAGCCCAGGCCACAGGGTGCACAGGCGCAGAGCTGCGGCACATGGGCCCAGTCGTCTGGCTCCTGGGCCGTAGAGTACAGGCTCAGTAGTTGTGGTGTGTGGGCTTAGCTGCCCGCAGCATGTGGGACCCGCCTGCATCAGGAACAGAACCCGTGTCTCCTGCATTGGCAGGTGGACTGTACCACTGAGCTGCCAGGGAAGCCCCTATCAAGTTAATTTTCTGCATCTCAGCTTACAAACTCATACACTTTAAAAATTGAGGAGATGATCTGTGAAGACCCGTCAGATTCAACAGCATGTAAATCTCTGTGGAATGAATGCACTAAGTCTTGTTGACAAGTGCGTCTTTATCTGGAGTATATTGAAATACAAGCTATCACTGTAATAAAATAATACTGTAATGAAATATTGCATGCACACTTTTCAACTGAAGTTTCTTTATCCATCAGTGCTTCCGTTTTCTCACAGCCACAGAGCGCTTTGCAGTCCTCTTCCTGATGACAAACGTGACAGAAGTGACTCAGTTCCTTCTCCTGGGCCTAACCAGGGACCCAGAGCTACAAGTCCCGCTCTTTATAACGTTCGCCCTCGTCTACCTCTCCACTCTGGTTGGGAACTTGGGCATCATCATGTTGATACTATTGGACTCGCGTCTCCACACACCCATGTACTTTCTCCTCGGTAACCTGTCTCTGGTGGACGTTTGTTACTCCTCAGCTGCCACTCCCACAGTCCTGGCTGGATTCATTCCAGGAGGCAAGGCCATCTCCTACCATGCCTGCGCTGCTCAGATGTTCTTGTTTGCAGCCTTTGCCACTCTGGAAAATTGCCTGTTGGCCTCAATGGCCTGTGATCGCTATGCAGCCGTGTGTAAACCCCTACACTACACCACCACCATGACACGAAGTGTGTGCGCTGGTCTGGCTACAGGCTCCTATGTCTGTGGTTTCCTGAACGCCTCCATCCACACTGGAGACACCTTCAGTCTCTCTTTCTGTACGTTCAGTGTGGTCCATCACTTTTTCTGTGATGTTCCAGCCGTCATGGTTCTCTCTTGTTCTGACAGACAGGTTAGTGAACTGGTTCTAGTTTGTGTAGTGAGCTTCAATGTCTTTTTTGCTCTCCTGGTTATCTTGATATCCTATATGTCCATATTTATCACCATCCTAAAGATGCCCTCATCTGCAGGGTACCAGAAGGCTTTATCCACCTGTGCCTCCCACTTCGCTGCCGTATCCATCTTCTATGGAACGATTATCTTCATGTACTTACAGCCCAGCTCCAGTCACTCCATGGACACGGACAAAATGGCCTCTGTGTTCTATGCTATGATCATTCCATTGCTGAACCCTGTGGTCTACAGCCTGAGGAACAAGGAGATAAAGAGTGCATTTATGAAGGTTGTTGTAGGTAAAACTGTCCCTAGGATTATGATTTCAACAATGTAAAATGATATCCTGACCAATAAAAGGTCTCTTGTCCTGAAAAAAAAAAAAAGAAAGAAACACTGTGTCCAGAAATATAATACCTGAATAAAACTGGCTAAGATGTCTTGTGGCTGACTAGTTTAAAACCTTATTAAGGACATTGGTCTATTCATTTATCCTGGATGCTTTTTTAACTAAAATATTTAATTCATGTATTAGAATATACATATGTGTGTAATAGACTTCTATTTCTTTGGTTAAATGCTAAACTGTTAATCTAGCATTTAATTTAACTGTTAAATTTGAAAATAAAATGTTGGACTATTAAATGCAAGTATACAATTTGGAGGAGCATGTCTTATCAAGAGATAAGTATAGCATTTTAAATACATTAATATTTATATCTTGACTGAGTCATTTGATAGAACCAACATGCTGATTTTTACAATTTTCAAAGGATAATGTAGCCAGAGTGTAAGAGAAACAGAGGAAATGAAAAGCACTTAAAACCCAAGATTTTTGGAAACGTTTCTTTATTTATCTGGCTTAGCTGTGGGTCTTAGTCACGGCACCTGCATCTTTGCTTGTGGTGTAGGGATCGGTAGTTGTGGCACGCGGGTTTAGTTGTCCTGTGCCATTTGGGATTTAGCTCCCTGCCCATGGATTGAACCCACGTCCCCTGCATTGCAAGACAGATTCTTAACCACTGGACCACCAGAGAAGCCCCTTAAACACAAGATTTTGATGCTGAGCATGTTCGCTTATGTTAGAGTTTCACTTCTAGACCTTCTTTCTACAGAGGTAGGAAGTATACATACGCATGGTTTGTATGTATTCATCAGTTCAGTTCAGTCGCTCAGTCGTGTCCGATTCCTTGTGACCTCATGGACTATAGCACGCCAGGCCTCCCTGTCCATCACCAACTCCTGGAGCTTGCTCAAACTCATGTCCATGGAGTCAGTGATGCCATCCAACTATCTCATCCTCTGTCATCCCCTTCTCCTCCTGGCTTCAATCTTTCCCAGCATCAGGGTCTTTTCCAATGAGTCAGTTTTTCACATCAGATGGCCAAAGTACTGAAATTTCAGCTTCAGCATCAGTCTTTCCAATGAATATTCAGGACTGATGTCCTTTAGGATGGACTTGTTGGATCTCCTTGCTGTCCAAGGGACTCTCAAGAGTCTTCTCCAACACCATAGTTCAAAAGCATCAATTCTTCGGCACTCAGCTTTCTTTATAGCCTAACTTTCACATCAATACAGGACTACTGGAAAAACCACAGCTTTGACTAGACAGACCTTTGATGGCAAAGTAATGTCTCTGCTTTTTAATATGCTGTCTAGGTTGATCATAGCTTTTCTTCCAAAGAGCAAGTGTCTTTTAATTTTGTGGTTGCAGTCACCATTTGCAGTGATTTTGGAGCCCAAAAAAATAAAGTCTCTCACTGTTTCCACTGTTTCCCCATCTATTTGCCATGAAGTGATGGGACCAGATGCCATGATCTTAGTTTTCTGAATGTTGAGTTTTAAGCCAGTTTTTTCACTCTCCTCTTTCTCTTTCATCAAGAGGCTCTTTAGTTCTTCTTCACTTTCTGCCATAAGGGTGGTGTCATCTGTGTACCTGAGGTTATTGATATTTTGCCCAGTGATCTTGATTCCAGCTTGTGCTCCATCCAGCCCAGCGTTTCTCATGATGTACCCTGCATAGAAGTTAAATAAGCAGGGTGACAATATACAGCCTTGACGTACTCCTTTCCCAATTTGGAGCCAGTCTGTTGTTGCATGTCCAGTTCTGTTACTTCCCAACCTGCATACAGATTTCTCAAGAGGCAGGTCAGGTGGTCTGGTATTCCCATCTCTTTCAGAATTTTCCACAGTTTGTTGTGATCCACACAGTCAAAAGCTTTGGCATAATAAAGCAGAAGTAGATTTTTTTTTTGGAACTCTCTTGCTTTTTCTATGATCCAGCAGATTTTGGCAATTTGATCTCTGGTCCCTCTGCCTTTTCTAAATCCAATTTGGACATTTGGAAGTTCACAGTTCACATACTATTGAAACCTGGCTTGGAGAATTTTGAGCATTACTTTGCTAGCATGTGTGATGAGTGCAGTTGTGTGGTAGTTTGAGCATTCTTTGACATTGCCATTTTGGGGGATTGGAATGAAAACTGACATTTTCCAGTCCTGTGGCCACTGCTGAGTTTTCCAAATTTGCTGGCCTATTGAGGGCAGCATTTTCACAGCATCATCTTTTAGAATTTGAAATCGTTCCTGGAATGCAAAAGTAGGAAGTCAAGAAATACCTGAAGTAACAGACAAATTTGGCCTTGGAGTAGAGAATGAAGCAGGGCAAATGCTAACAGAGTTTTGCCAAGGGGAACATACTGGTCACAGCAAACACCCTCTTCCAAGGGCATAAGAGGAGACTCTACAGGTGGACATCACCAGATGGCCAATACCAAAATCAGATTGATTATATTCTATGCAGCCAAAGATGGAGAAGCTCTATACATAAACATTTTTACTGTAAAGCAAACAGTTGTTCCAGATTTTGACATATGTGCAGAGATAGCTGGAGGAGAATGAGAGGAAGAGGAAGGGAACTCATGATGACAGGTTTTCTTGTTATCTGCCATTGTATCAGAAGGTTTCTATGTAAGCTTAAATGTAATATTTATATCTTTGTGAAATAAGTATACTGGATATTATATGGATAGGACTTTTAACAGGAATGAAACTAGGATTCAAGGACCAATTAATATTCCCCAAACCAACTCCATCTAAGTTGCTAATTGATCACGCTTATCTGTACAATCTAGGAAAATTACTAAAGTCCATGCTGTACCCTTGGGTAGATAGTCTCTGGGTATCTTCTCCTAATGATTACAATACACTTATAATCAGACAAATTGTTCCTTCTAGTTCTTCTCTTGTTTCCATGTTTTCTCACTTTATCTCTCTCTTGTCTCTCTCCCTCTTCTCTCTCTCATTCCCTCATTCAATGTTTAAATGAGTTTCTGATTGTGACTTATACTTTGTTAGTACTATAATATAATCACATTTTATATTTATAGCATTTTTATTGCTTTATACTTTTATCAATACAATCCATTATCTGCTATGTTAGCTCTAAGAGCATTAATAGTACTAATAATAACAGCAGTACTATGAGGAATAGTAGATTTCTATACTACTATGGCTTAATTGACTCCACTCATCTAATTTAAATGGGGAAAATGTTATTATTCTGATTGTTTGGATGAGAAAAGTGACTCTCAGAAAAGTTATTTAATTTGAACTGCATATTTAAAAGGACAATTATGATTATGGATTTTAGACAATTCTACATGTATTCTAACATCATTTGAGAGCTGGAAATAAATGAAAGAATAATAACTGGTTATCTTTCTGCAACACACAATCTGAAAAGGAAACCAAGAAATCTTGGAAATCAAATACATATTAATAAAATATGCAGAGATTAAAGAACATACTTTTATTTTTTGTAGCAATATTTTTTATCTTATTTCATTTTATTTACTTTTTGGAGGCTAATTACTTTACAATATTGTATTGGTTTTGCCATACATTTACATGAATCCTCCATGGGTGTACATGTGTCCGCCATCCTGAAGCCCTCTCCCACCTCCCTACCCATCCCATCCCTCTGCACCATCGCAGTGCACCAGCCCCGAGTACCCTGTGTCCTGCATCGAACCTGGACTGGCGATCCATTTCACATATGAAAATATACATGTTTTCAATGCAGAATGTACTTTTTAAAAATGGATCAAAGAATAAATCTCAAGAGAAATTTTAAGATATTTTGGGCTAAATGAAAATGATAACACAATTTATCAGAATTTGTGGGATACAGAAGTAGTAGTATTCAGAAGGAAATTTACAGCATTGATTGTATATACTGGGGAATAAAAGATTTAAAACGTATAATCTAAGCTTCCACCTTAGGAAACAAGAAAAGAAGAACAAATTAAATCCAAAGTAATCAGACAAAAATAAATAATAAGAATTAGAGCGGAAATCTGGTGGCTCAGATGGTAAAGAATCTGCCTGCAATGCAGGAGACCCAGCTTCAATCCCTGGGTCAGAAAGATCCCCTAGAGAAGGAAATGGCAACACACTCCAGTATTCTCCAGTATTCCTGGGGAATTCCATGGACAGAGGATCCTGGTGGGCTACAGTCTGTGGGGCCACGAAGAGTCAGACATGACCGAGTAACTAACACTTTAGGAGCAGAAATCAATGAAAGTGAAAACAGGAAATCAAGAAGAGAAAATCGATGAAACTAAGAGCTATTTCTTAGAACAGATTGATAAAATCAATAAGCATCAAACCAAGCTTACTAAAACACAAAGAAAGAGGACACAAATTAGTCACATCAGAAATGAAAGCTGGGATATCATTTCAGATTCTATGGGCATTAAATGATAATGAAAGAATAGTAGGAAGAACTCTGCATACAGATTTGGTTACCTAGATGAAACTGATAATTCCTTGAAAGCCACAGTTTGCCAAAATCTCACAAGAGGACATAGACAATCTCAACCGGCCTATATTTATTAAAGAAGTTGAACTAGCAATTAACAATTCTCCAGAACAGAAATTTTCAGGCCAGTTTATTGAATTTTACCAAACATTTACAAAAAATTTTACCAATCCTTTGCAATCTTTTTCAGAGGGTAGAAGCAGAGGGAATGTTTCTTAACTCATCCTATGAATCCAACAATACCTTAATAACAAAACCAAACAAAGGTATTACAACCAAAAAGGCCAATATCTTTCATAAACATAGATGTAAAAATCCTCAAAAGATATTTACAGATTAAAGTCAATGGGCAGAAAGAATTATACATCATAGCCACCTGGGATTTATCATAGGCATGCAAGATTGTCTATCATTTGAAAAGCAATTAATGTAATCCATCAAATAAAGAAGTTTAAAATGCATAATCATATCAATATATAAATAAAAACCTTTTGACAAAATCCAATATCCACTCATGATGAAAAAGTCTCAGTAAATAAGAACAGAATACTTTGGCCACCTGATGGGAAGAGCCGACTCATTGGAGAAGACTCTGATGCTGGGAAAGATTGAAGGCAGGAGGAGAAGGGGGTGAGAGAGGATGAGATGGTTGGATGGCATCATTGACTTAATAGACTCGAGTTTGAGCAAACTCCAGGAGCTAGTGAAGGACAATGAGGCCTGGTGCACTGCAGTCCACGCACAAAAAGTCAGACATGACAGAGCAACTTAACAACAACAAAATAAAAAAGGTTAGCTCGCTCGACTTGCTAAAGCCACCCACAAAATGTCTACGCTAACATTGCACCCAGTGGTGAGAAAACAGGCTTCTCACTGAGATCAGGAGTGCCCTTTTATACCGTGTCTTTTAGCAGTGTAAGGAAGTCCTAGCTAACGCCGTATGATAAGAAAGTGATGTAAAAAGGAGATAGATCGGGAAGGAAGAAATAGAAACTGTCTTTGTTCACAGGCAATGTGATCCTTTATGTAGAAAACCAAAAAGGATAGACAAAAAACTCTCGGGACTAATAAATGATTAGCAAGGCTATAAGATGCAAGGTTGAGATGCAAAATTTTATCACTTTTCTACATACTGGCAATGAGCAAGTAGAATTTGAAATTTTAAATGCAAGATTTTTTATATTAGCACCCCAAAAATGAAATACAGTCATCCTCACATATCAACAGGAGATTGGTTCTAAGGATGAGTCAGATACCAAAATATACAGACGCTCAAGTCCCTCACATAAAACGGTGCAGCATTTGCATATGACACCCTTTCACTTTCTTTAAATCACATTTAGATTATTTAAAATGCCCGGTGCAATGCAAGTGCAGTGTGAGGAGTGGCTGCCATCTGACAGATGCTTTTTGCTTTTTGGAAACTTTTAGAATTTTCTTTAAATATTTTCAGTCCAGTGCACTGGTCTGTACAGGGACAATGAGAGCCAAGAGGAGCACCATCAGAGAGCCTCCAGGAGGGCGACTTGGAGGAGAAAAGAAATCCATCTGATTACAGATCTAACTTCCCAATTGCCTTGTCAGAATTAAGGCACAATATATTCTCTCTCTGACACGCGTCATATTTGTCTGCCCTTGGTAAACTTGGGAAAGCACAGATATTATTTATCAACTTCTTAACGCTTCTAGTAGCCTAACATTTAGTTGTAGCACATAAAAGAACGGAAAGGACACAAACATAACAAAAATGTGACAGACAAAAAAGAAATTAATTTTTAGAAATGTATTTCAAGTATCAAAAATCAAACTAAATGTAATTTTTGTTCTCTTGATCTTAATTTTTTAAATGGGAGAAGAAAAGATATCACGATTGCAAATACATGCATGTGCTATTCAACATATCAAATTATGTCCCTGCACACAGTATAATTGTTTCTTCTTTATATCAGGTGGGGTGAGGAGAAGGGCTTGCACACAGCTGGGCACCACAGGTGCCGTATTCTCCTGAGGGATGCGCCAGTACAATTCTCTTCTTTTTCTTGTTCATTAGTCTCTGAAATCCCATCTTGACTCCACTTCACATTGTCTTAAAAGGACCAGACTGTAGGCAGATCTCATTTGGCCATCACTGATTGAAATGAATGTTTATACTTTTAGTATATACCAGCTTCTTCCCAAAATGAATATTTGCAGTGCGTCGGAAACCACAGGCAAGAAAAGCACTGTAAGATAAAAGTTAAATTTATTCATGTTGAAAAAGTTAAACCCTTCTTAAGATATTTTATAAAATTTGCTTTCATCTGTTACAGGGGAAAAAAATTGCAAAGTGTGTGGGAGAGAGAATTTTATTATCTCTATATCACAAATAAAATTAAGATCCACAGACGGTAAATACTTTTCAGAGTACCCAGAAAAATCCACAGTAGGTGTAATACTTAAATCCAGGCTTCTAGCTCAGGGATAATGATCTTTTCTTCATCTCTTCAGCTTCAAGGAACTTGAAATTTTTTGACCATTACATAAAAAAGGATTTCTCCTATATTATTTATATGTTCTTCTAAGGCTGAATTTCTGATTTTAGATCCACATTTCAGTATTGTCTTTTTCCTTCTTTTCAACAGCAAGGTAAGGGTCTATATTCCATATACACTTCTAATGAAGTGCAATTCATGCAGTTAATGTAATTAAAATGCAATTGATGCAGAAGCAGTGAAAAACCTACGTGTTCTGTCTTTGACCTCGTACCTGGTTGTTTGAGCACCTTTTCTGAAACACTGGCATAAGTGTAGAATTCAAATGCATAGCATTTTAACCAGCAGAGAGTAGATTAATATTATGAAATTCCATGCTGCTTTCCTTGAGCTGTGCTTAGTGGCTTGGTCGTATCCGACTCTTTGCGACCCCATAGACTGTGGCCCACCAGGTACCTCTGTCCATGGGGATTCTCCAGGCAAGAATACTGGCAGAGGTTGCCATGCCCTCCTCCAGGCTGCTTTCCTTAAGTGGAAAGACCTATGATGACTTTCCCCTGTGGCTCAGCCATAAAGAAGCCGCCTGCTTTACAGGAGATTCAGGAGCTGTGGGTTCCATCCCTGACTGGGGAAGATCCCCCTGGAGGAGGTCATGGCAACCCACTCCAGTATACTTGCCTGGAAAATCCCGTGGACAGAGGAGCCTGATGAGCTACAGTCCATAGGCTCGCAGAGTCAGACATGACTGAAGCTACTGAGCAAGCACTCATGGAAAGACCTACAACAGATGACAGGCTGATTGAGTGGGTTGCAAATTCTTTCTGTTTGTCACATGTTAACTTGTGCTGAAGGGACAGATAGCCAAACAGGGTGCAACGGCACTTCTTTAAAAACCAGAAAGTTGTTGGTACATCATGAAAGTACCAAGATCCTTACTGCGTTTTCACTATCATTTCCCCACAATCTCACCCTTTCACTACTTGCTTATCTAGAAAACAAATCTGTCAATGCAGTGATTAAATGTGCAGACACTGGAATCAATCAGGCTTGAGTTTGTAAGCTGGATAGCTCATACTATTTATAAAATTTAAAGAAGTCACATTTTAACTGTAAATTAGATTGTGTGTGTGTGAGTGTGTGTATGTCCATGTAGTCTGTATCTCTCTGCTAATGTCTATTTGTTTATCTGTCATCTGTTATCAGTATCATCTGTTATGTGTATATCTACCCGTCCATCTATGAAACAAACTACAAGTAAGTAGCAAATTTAAGCTGTTCACTAACTTCGGGAGATCTGTTCGTCATCACAGAACACAACGGTTTATGTGTGTGTAGATATAGAGATCTACGTCTATATCTATACATCTTATTTTACTGTGTGGGTGAGGTTTTGACAAACACAAATAATTTAAGGGGCAGACACGTAAAATAATGTGTTTCAGGGCTGAAAGGAAGATGGTAGACAATGGTGGTTACCAAGAATGGGTTCCTTTCTCCTATCCCCTTTTAGAATACGAAGATTTGTGTTTGCTCATAAACAGATATACAGGTTAGTATCACCCTCAAAACTATGACTTTTCACTCCTCCACACCTCAGTATCTATTTTCCAGCTAACTGTTGTTAGGAATGACAGCAAGATTGAGTCTAAGATAGGAGAGCACTTTCAACACAAGCTAAACTGTGGATCTCAAGAAAGACATTAACAAAAAGAGGCTCTGAAGATGCCTGAGTTCTCATCTAACATGATTGACCCAGCCAAGAGGACAGACTGAGAAATACAGGGTGAAGCAAAGTATGCAAGTGGACAGTATGTAGGAAAGGGCACATTAAAGACTAAGGTCATCGGACTTCAAAGCCCACCCGTCTGCGTCTGTCACCTGAATTTCCTAAACTGACCTAGAGACCCGCTGACCTATGCTAACCCATAATATTACGGCTAGAGCTCATCAGAACTGTGTTCCAGGCCCACATGGTGCTGTTTCATGCATCATTTCTCTTCACTTTTACGATGGTCATTTAAGGTGGGTCTCAACACCACCTTCATTTTCTGACAGATAAAATGAGACACAGGGAGAAGCTAGGACCAGTGTCTCCTGGGTAGTAAATGGTAGGCCTGCTCTGTCTAACACGTGTTTTCTCAGAGTAAAGCTTCCCTGCCCAATGCTTTATCTTCTCTTCAGACCTGGCTTTGTTTGCTATGCATATAACTCTAATGCTGCGTTTAGCCCACATCTAAATGGGCTTATCTACTGTGCATTTATTTGTGTGTAAATCAACCATACTCCTCTATGTGTTAAATTCAGAATTGTAAGGATAACTAAATGTAAACTGAATGAAGGGAAAATCAATTCAAATTTTTTAATGGCCTTTAGGTTGAGAACCACTCAGGGTCTAAAGTGTGGCTTCATTCATCAATAGCATAACATCTGCATAAACTTGAGTAAATTATTCCATCTCTTTGTTGTCAACTTGCCACATATACCAATGAGAAAAATAACTAATCAATCATAGAACTGATAAGAGAATTAAAAGAATATGCACATATAAAGCATCGAATAAGTGAGCACTATAGAAGTGTAAACTGTTAGAAGACTCAAAATAACTGATTTAGGAGTTGGATTCACTGTTGGCGTATGAACTTAGAAAACTTCAGTTCTAGCTGCAACGCAGTTTACTCGTATATGGAAACAAGAACTTGAGAAGGTGATCCTTGAAGACCCTCCCTCTTCAAATGTCTGCTACTGTATAAATAAGATATCACTACACTGCGCTGTCAGCCTATGTTACCAAAATGGTAAACACTGATGAAAAACTGATTGTTCTAATAAAACCATACGTGTGCATTTCAGCTTCTGTGCAACTGCTGTTTGTTCATCCATGTGTAATTTCTCTTTGCCACAGAGCATCTCGTGACGCTCAAATCACTTTCATGGAAAATACTACAGAGGGAGCTGGCTTCATCCTGCTCGGACTCACAGATGACCCACAGCTGCAGGTCCCTCTATTCGTAACCTTCACCCTCGTTTACCTCCTCACTCTGACTGGGAACCTGGGGATGACCACGTTGATCCTGCTGGACCCCCGTCTCCACATCCCTATGTACTTTTTCCTCAGTAACCTGTCTCTCGTGGACTCCTGTTACTCCTCCACCATCAGCCCGGAGGTGATGGCTGGGCTCCTTACAGGAGGCAAGACCATCTCCTACCATGCCTGCGCTGCTCAGATGTTCTTGTTTGTAGCCTTTGCCACTCTGGAAAATTGCCTGTTGGCCTCAATGGCTTATGACCGCTACGCAGCAGTGTGCAAACCCCTGCATTACACCACCACCGTGACCACAGGTGCGTGCGCACGTCTGGCCACAGGCTCTTGGATCTTCGGTATTCTGACTGCTGCTATTGATGTTGGGGACACATTCTATCTCTCTTTTTGTACGTCCAATGTCGTCCATCACTTTTTCTGTGATATTCCAGCAGTCATGTCTCTGACTTGTTCAAATAAAGACATTAATGAGCTGATTGTTTTTCTTATTTCAAGCTTTAATATCTTCTTTGCGCTTCTTGTTATTCTGATTTCCTACTTGCTCATATTTATCACCATTTTGAAGTTGCAGTCAGGTAAAGGATACCAGAAGGCTTTATCCACCTGTGCGTCCCACCTTGTTGCAGTCTCCATATTTTACGGGACCGTCATCTTCATGTACTTACAGCCCAGTTCCAGCCACTCCATGGACACAGACAAAATTGCATCTGTGTTCTATACGATGCTCATCCCCATGCTGAACCCCGTGGTCTATAGCCTAAGGAACAGAGAAGTCAAGAGTGCATTCAAGAAGGTTATTGAGAAGGCAAAGTATTCTCTAGGTTTAACCTTTTAATGGAGTGAAATGCACAGAAATTATTTCATCTTTCTTAGACCTACTGTATGTCATAACTCAATGTTCACAGCCATGTAGGGACTCGAACATAAAATTTAGTCAAATATTGTTTATTTCTTTAGTTTTGGAACAGGTCCAAGCATTCAAAATTCAGAAATATGATCATCATTTTGAATGTGAAGTCAAGTGGGCCTTAGAAAGCATCACTATGAACAAAGCTAGTGGAGGTGATGGAATTCCAGTAGAGCTATTTCAAATCCTGAAAGATGATGCTGTGAAAGTGCTGCACTCAGTACGCCAGCAAATTTGGAAAACTCAATAGTGGCCACAGGACTGGAAAAGGTCAGTTTTCATTCCAATCTCAAAGAAAGGCAATGCCAAAGAATGCTCAAACTACCGCACAGTTGCACTCATCTCACACGCTAGTAAAGTAATGCTCAAAATTCTCCAAGCCAGGCTTCAGCGATACATGAACCATGAACTCCCTGATGTTCAATCTGGTTTTAGAAAAGGCAGAGGAACCAGAGATCAAATTGCCAACATCCGCTGGATCATGGAAAAAGCAAGGGAGTTCCAGTAAAACATCTATTTCTGCTTTATTGACTATGCCAAAGCCTTTGACTGTGTGGATCACAATAAACTGTGGAAAATTCTGAAAGACATGGGAATACCAGACCACCTGACCTGCCTCTTGAGAAATCTGTATGCAGGTCAGGAAGCAACAGTTAGAACTGGACATGGAACAACAGACTGGTTCCAAATTGGGAAAGGAGTACATCAAGGCTGTATATTGTCACCCTGCTTATTTAACTTCTGTGCAGAGTACATCATGAGAAACGCTGGACTGGAAGAAGCACAAGCTGGAATCAAGATTGCCGGGAGAAATATCAATAACCTCAGATATGCAGATGACACCACCCTTATGGCAGAAAGTGAAGAGGAACTAAAAAGCCTCTTGATGAAAGCAAAAGAGGAGAGTGAAAAAGTTGACTTAAAGCTCAACATTCAGAAAACTGAGATCATGGCATCTGGTCCCATCACTCCATGAGAAATAGATGGGGAAACAGTGTCAGACTTTATTTTTGGGGGCTCCAAAATCACTGCAGATAGTGATTGCAGCCATGAAATTAAAAGACAGTTACTCCTTGGAAGAAAAGCTATGAGCAACCTAGATAGCATATTCAAAAGCAGAGACATTACTTTGCCGACTAAGGTCCGTCTAGTCAAGGCTATGGTTTTTCCTGTGGTCATGTATGGATGTGAGAGTTGGACTGTGAAGAAGGCTGAGTGCCGAAGAATTGACGCGTTTGAACTGTGGTGTTGGAGAAGACTCTTGAGAGTCCCTTGGACTGCAAGGAGATCCAACCAGTCCATTCTGAATGAGATCAACCCTGGGATTTCTTTGGAAGGAAGGATGCTAAAGCTGAAACTCCAGTACTTTGGCCACCTCATGCGAAGAGTTGACTCATTGGAGAAGACTTTGATGCTGGGAGGGATTGGGGTCAGGAGAAGAAGGGGATGACAGAGGATGAGATGGCTGGATGGCATCACTGACTCGATGGACGTGAGTCTGAGTGAACTCCGGGAGTTGGTGATGGACAGGGAGGCCTGGTGTGCTGGATTCATGGGGTCACAAAGAGTTGGACACGACTGAGTGACTGAACTGAAATGAACTGAACTGAAATGTGGCTTTTGACACATTTTAATAAGATTAAATAATAACATCATCTTAGAAGTTAATGTTTGAGTTGTTACTGAGGGTTTTGGTAAGAGAAAGCATGTTCACATGGCAATTTCCAAAAGATAATAGTCACGTTAGACTAAAAGTGGAGAGAATATTAAGACTTTTTTTACATTAACTTTATGACTACCATCTCTCTACATTACGTTAAAAATAGTGCAGTGATTAAGGTTATTTTCTTTCATCTTTTCTTTTTTTCAGAAATGCTTTGAAGTGGCTGATTTGACCATAATACTTAAGCTGAGCTGTTACCTTGTCTTATCACTCTCCTACCCACTCACCGCCCTTTACTCACACTGATTTCTTGCCATTCCTGGACAGTGCTGTGCATGCCCCTGCCTCAGAAGCTTTGTATTTGTCCTTTTCTCTGCCTGGAATACTTCTCAAATCATTCCATATTGCTTGTTAAATGTTATCTGTTTAGGGAAGTCGTTTAGACCTTCCCTGGACTACTTTATAAATTAGTCACTTCACTCTCTCTAAGGCTTCTTCCTTAGCCTGCATTATTCTTCACAGTTGCCATCAACACTCAGTTCTTTTATCTGCTCACCTGTTCATCTATATCCCTCAACTTGAGTGGAAGCTCCCTGTAAGCTCTAGCTTAAGCTTGTAATTTAACTGGAAATAAAACTTTGAATCTTAAATTAAAAGTCATTTTGTTTAGCACTAACAACTCATTAAATTTCAAGTTGCGTTGGTGGAAATAAGTCATAAAAACTCTATAAACTTCAAGAGAGAGAAGGCACCCTAACAACCACTTGATAATGACTTCAAATTTTGTAATAAATTAGCATTGCCTGTCACAACAAATATTTGACGCATGAAGCAAAAGTATCTGGAAAACCAAAAAGCTATCTTCAAATACAACTACTGTCTTGATCCAGAGGAATTTTCCAAAGTTTATTGTTTATGTTGTCATCGTTTTTTTTCTTATTGTTCCTGCGGATTTTGAATAATAAGCATAATATTACTGATGATGATGAATAGGTAGATAGACAGGTAGATAAATTTAGATAGATAGCATATTTATTGGACAGTTTTTGCCTTCCAGGAATTGTGATATTTGCTATTTCTTGTTGTTGCTGTTTAGTCACTAAGTCACGTCTGACTTTTTGCACCCTGTGGACTGGATAGCCCACCAGGGTCCTCTGTCTATGGGATTTTCCAGCCAAGAATACTAGAGTGGGTTGCTGCTTCCTTCTCCAAGGGACCTTCCTGACCCAGGGATTGAACCCACATCTCCTGCATTGACAGGCAGATTCTTTACCACTGAACCACCAGGGAAGCCCATGCTTGATATTTGCTATAGGACTTATCTAATTTAATACTCTCCAGAACTCTGTGAGGCATGTTCTGCTACTGTCCCTGTTTACAGATGGATGAGGCACCTGAGACTTAAAGCTGAGTAATTGTCCCAAGGTCAGCAAGCACGGGCTAGAGTGGGGCTCCTTACCTGAGCTCTTCATTGTCATTAACACAGCCTTGCTGTGATTCCCTACCTATCCTATATAATCACTCTATCTGAAATTTACTGATATTGCATTTTTCTTTTTCCTTTTACGTAGTAAAGATGAAAGTTCCATCTGCAGAGACAGGAAGCCATCCACACCGTACGTTTTGCAGCCCTGATGTGCTAGTACTTTGCAACGCGTGCAGCACATGCAACCCACATACTCATAGCTGTGCATGAGGAAATGAAGTACCTAGATTAAATGGATAGCATCTTTTGAATTCTAGAAGCTTTATTATGAGGACATAAAAATTTTAGAAAAGCGTTGAGTGGATGTGTGCAAGAAACATCGAGGAAAACCACACTGGTGACCATGAGATCTGGATTCGCAAATCAGCCTTTGTTTTCTTTTTCTTGCCTTATTCCACTGGCTTGAACCATCAATGCAAGGTTTATTTGTTTTTTATTCCACATTTGGCCGCCTGATGTGAAAAACTGGCTCCCTGGAAAAGACTCTGATGCTGGGTAAGATTGAAGGCAGGAGAAGGGGACGACAGAGGATGAAATGGTTGGATGGCATCACCGACTCAATGGACATGAGTTTGAGCAAGCTTGGGGAGTTAGTGATGGACAGGGAAGCCTGGCGTGTGGCAGTCCATGGGGGTCGCAAAGAGTTGGAAATGACTCAGTGACTGAACTGAACTTAATCCAAATTTGCTACCATGAGTTGTCCTTGGGTACTTCTTTCTGAGCCTATGGGATATAATTTTGTTTTACATGTCTTAGTTAATATTTTTATTTATTAACTTAATTTTTCTAGTTTTATTGAGATGTACCTAACACATGACAGAAATTTAGAGCATACAAAGTGATTTGATATATGTATATATAGTGAAATGATTGCTACAATTACTTAACATCCATCACCTGACATAGTTATAAAATTTTTTCCTTGTGATGAGAACGTGTAAGATGTAGTCTATTCAGTTCATTTGCTCAGTCATGTCCAACTCTTTGCGACCCCATGAATTGCAGCACGCCAGGCCTCCTTGTCTATCACCAGCTCCCAGAGTTCACCCAAACCCATGTCCATCGAGTCAGTGATGCCATCCAGCCATCTCATCCTCTGTCGTCCCCTTCTCCTCCTGCCCCCAATCCCTCCTGGCATCAGTCTTTTCCAATGGGTCAACTCTTCACATGAGGTGGCCAAAGTTAGCAACTTTCGAATACACAGAACAGTATCTCTAACTGCAGTCACCATGTTGCACATTACGTCCCAGGACTTATTTGTCTTACAGCTGGAAGCCTGTGCCTTTTGACTACCCCCACCTCAGCTTCCTCACCCTTCACCCTCACCTCCAGTGCCCCCACCCTCTATCCCTTGCCTCTGGAAGCCACAAATATCTATTTCCGTGACTTTGAGTTTTTTAGATTCTACTTATAAGTGAGATCAGATAATATTTGTCTTTCTCTGGCTGACTTATTCACTTCCAATAAAATGTTGAAGAGAAGTAATGAAAATGAAAATCCCCTTCCTGTTCTTGACCTTAGGGACATCTTCGGTCTCTCAGCTTTCATTATGCACAGATGACTTTTTACCAGGTTAAGGGCGTTCCCTCTGATTCCTAGGTCGTTAAAAGTTGGGGTTTTTTTCCCCCTAAAATTAGGGATGAATACTAGGTTTTGTCCAAAATCAATTTCTGCATCCAGTAAAATGATCAAACAGTTTAATTTTTTGCTTATTAATGTGGTAAATTATACTAATTGCTTTTGAAATGTAACCAGTGTTAATTTTCTCTGAGAGAAAACATACTTGATTGCGCTATCCTAATACTTTTATTGTCAAAGAAAGCAGAGGATGTTCCTGAGTATTCTTGGCTGCCGTTAAAAATGGTCACCAAGGGTATTGTCTAAAGTCATCAGCCAGTTTTAAATGGGATTCGTTGTTCTGAGTCATCTAAATTCCTTTGTTAAAAAGAGACTACAGAGAGACATAAGTCGTGGAAGGAAGACAGAGGCGAATAAGACATCTGAGATGTTCCCATCTTCTAGGGAATATGTTCTGCAGGGGGCGTTCCCAATCTGAGTTCAGCCCTGAGGCTGTAGATCTGGCGGGGAGATGGCCAAGGACGAGAGCAGCGTGGCCTGAGGAGGGCAGATGAGGACGCATGGCTTCAGGAGAGATGGTGGCCCCTGCACTACTTGAATCAGCTGATCCCCCTTTCTCTGGAAGAGCTCTCACTTCCTTCCTCCATGTTCGGACTCTGCTCTGCCTCCTCCTCCAGGGCTGCTGTCCTCAGCGTCCTTTGGTGGCTCTGTGTTTCTGGATGTCAGAGTCATCCAGGACTTAGTCATAGGCCTTCCTCTCCCTCCCTCTGAGGCCACTCGTGGGTATTTTCTTCCCATCTCATGGCTTTAAGTGCTTGAGGTATTTGAATAAAATTCAAACTCTTCGTCATGACCTCCAATATTCAACCAGGTTGGGCACCGACTATACTTACTCCCCTTTCCCCCTAGTCCAGTGCCCTTACGATCCCTTCAGCATATCGGACATGTTCTCATATCAGGATCTTTATTAATTTATTAAAGGATCTGCTCTTCCGTTTTGTTGGAATGTGTTTTTCCAGATCTTGTCACGGCCCACTCCCTAATTTTATTCAATTCTCAGCTCAAATACCTGAAACAAGGCTTCCTCGACCCCTGAACTTCCTTACTTAAAATAGCTGTTCCAACCAGGGACACTATCACCTGACCCTACTTTTCCCGTCACAGGCCTTCCTGTCCCGCATATTAAAGCCAGCACTGTGAGTTCATCCCCCACCTCATGCACAATGAAGCAACAGCCAGGA
Source organism: Capra hircus (assembly GCF_001704415.2). NCBI lineage: Eukaryota > Metazoa > Chordata > Mammalia > Artiodactyla > Bovidae > Capra > Capra hircus. Next base: position 1,793,030 of record NC_030822.1, read on the forward strand.
AAGCAACGGTGCTGCCGTCTTCCCTTTTGACTCACTATGTACTCAAAAAGCATTTGTTTGGTGAAGAAATAACAAATATTTGCTGCTACTTTATACATTAGGTTTTACAAATCATTTCTACTCAATGTATGGATTTTTCCCCCCATATATTTCTCTTGCAATTGTGTTACCTACATTTAGATGGCAGGGTTTTCTATTAATTTATTCACAAAGCTTAAACTTGCTTTTCTCAGGGATAGCGAACACAAAAGAACAAGAATGTTATAAAATGTGGTTATCTGTCTCTTGCACAAAATATTTATGCTTTCTAAATCTAATGAGATGAATTATTGATTAAATGCCGTCTTTGTTTCTCAAGTCTTAAAAATCCTTAATTTTTTTTTCAGTTTCTCTCTTTAGTTTCTGAGCGCATTAAAGGCATAGACTGTAAATTATTCATTCTTTTAGCCCCAGGGCCAGACTTAGAGCCTGGTGAATAGAAGGTTTATAATAGATGTTCCCTGAAAATGACAGAGGAATGATTCAGGGAAATAAAGAATTTAAGTACAGATTTATGTCTTTCTTCTGTAAAAATTGCCAAGGTTTTCATAAAAGTTTGTGATTCCCTATCTTCTCAATTAGCTGTCTTTTGTGTCCCAAACTTGATCTTAATTTAAATTCTCAAAAAACTGCCAACCTGCACTTAAATATATTTCTAACCAACCAACTTCCCCATTACTCACTGCAGATGGAGTGATAGCTTAGAATGAATACACTGTCAGTAGGATCTATAAGACAGCAGTAATAGAGGTCCAGGACAGGTCCACAGGGATGAGGCACAATTCAAACCAAATGAGCAAGATCTGACCATCATAGTTCTTATTCCATCCAATATGGGCTCGATGGAATCACAATAAAGAGAGAAACTTATATCTCTGCCTAACTGATGTTTATGCAACCTAGAAGATTCTGGCATGATGGCTTAGTAGGCAAGACAGCCTTTATTCTTTAAAATTAAATTTAAATAGTGCTTTATTTATTCCTAGAGTGATAGTCACTGTAAAATGTTAAAATGATATTATTAATACCATAGTATTAATAGATATAGTATTAATCACTCTACCCCATGAAAAAAACCACAATTTTGGTTACATGCTGCTGTATAACAAACCCCAAATGTAAGGGGCTTAAAATAATAGTAGCCATTTGATTGTTGTGTCTCAGAGTTCTAGGAGTCAACTGAAGGCAATCAGGCAATTTTCACTTAGAGTTGTGAAACGTTACGACATTTCTGCCATCAGAGCTGAGGCTGGGATCAGCTGGAGTCTCACTCCCTCACGTGGCGGGTGCCTGGCAGGTAGACTCAGAGGCTTGTTGGCTGGAACACCCGGGACACCTTGCGCGTCTCTCTCTGACTCTCTGTGGTCTCTCCAGCAGGGTGACCTCAGAGTAGAGGGACCTCTTCCATGCTAATTCAGGCCCCAGAGGTACATTCTTGAGACAGTGCTACAGGAAAGTGTACAAGGTTTTCTAAGAGCCTCGGGGATCACGCAGCACCACTCTGGGATCCTCTGTTGGTCAAAGCCAGCCGCACAGTCCTCCAGGCTCAGGGGGAGGGCCCCAGACTCCACCTCTTGATGAGGAAGTAGCCAGTCCTTCAAGAGCACGAGGGACGGAAATGTTGTCGCGTCCATTCTTGGAAAACATACCCTGCCACGGCCGCTGGTAATATTTTGCTCACTATCCTCCCAGGCATCTCCTTCTGCATATTGTTTTACATAAGTGAATGTTAATGATGCACACCTTATTTGTTCTTATTAGATCACTTGTTACATTGCTGGTTAGTAACATGTCTTATCACACAGTGAGTTAGCAGCAGACTTGGGCCAGATCCGAAGCCTCTTGAGGACAAATCTAGGTCTCATGCTGGTCCACGTGGAATAAAGAAAGCAGAGGTCAAGTGACAGTTCCTGTTGGAGCTGTGGGATAGGGTGGATTTTGAGGTACTTGAGGAAGAATGTTAAGAGGATGTTTGGTAACCCATAGAGAAGCAGGTGGATTTTACACCTGCTTTTAAGCAGTGTAGTTTGAAGGAATTTGTAACAACTGTCCTCAAAGACGCACTAGCTAAACTATAGGTACTACAGGCACTTCTTATTGTCTAAGTTATGAACAATTTTCACAGAATTCTCTAGTTGCATAGATTATAATCAGTATGTATGCTACTGTTGAGAGTCACCATGGGCATCAGGCACTTTGTTTCCAAGACCAGTGCTGTGTGGAAAAGCCCCAGCCCCACGGTGACTGGAATAGGAAGCAGATTTCTGAAAGTTCATCAACAGTTAAACCATCACATCTATGCCATGAACTCTGAGCAGAATCAGCCATTTGGCAATGGGGACAAAGGAATTCAGATGCTGAGGGCAGCACAGGGCGAGCCCTTTTCCCCTGGAGGAGTCTCCTCAGGGCCCCTGTCTTGTCCTTGTTCCTCAGGCTGTAGATGGAGGGGTTCATCATGGGGGTCACCACGGTGAGCAGCACCGCCCCGATCCTGTCCCTGTTGTCAGGGTCAGAGGATGAGGGGAACAAGCAGGCGCCTGCGATGGTCCCGTAGAACAGGAGCGCGGCTGTCGCGGGGGAGCCACAGGTGGAGGCTTTCCCGCGCCCCCTGCGGGTGAGAGTCTCCGGACAGCCCGCCCGCAGGCGTGGGGGGCGCGGGGGGGCGAAGGGCAGTGACGGCGCCGAGCGCGCGCCGGGGAGCGCGAGCGCGCGCCGGGGAGCGCGAGCGCGCGCCGGGGAGCACGAGCGCGCGCCGGGGAGCGCGAGCGCGCGCCGGGGAGCGCGAGCGCGCGCCGGGGAGCGCGAGCGCGCGCCGGGGAGCGCGAGCGCGCGCCGGGGAGCGCGAGCGCGCGCCGGGGAGCGCGGGCCTGAGCGGCGGGGCCGAGGCGCAGAGGCAGCGCGGGGGAGCCCCGCCGGCCGGAGGGGCGGAAGGGAGTGAGCCAGGGCGCCGGCGTGTCTGAGGACCCGGGACGGCGGGCAGCCAGAGGCAGGGCCGGGGTCCCATGCGGCCGTCAGCTCAGAGGCGGCCGCGGCCACAAGGCGGTCACAGGCCGTGACCCCGAGAGGAAGTCGCCAGTGACGGCAAAGACGGTGGAAAGATGCACCCGCGTGACGCCGGCCTCACAGGAGAGGGACGGACTCCTGGTCTGAACACTCGTCAGCATGCTGGGGACTGAGGCGGGCATGGAGGAAATGCCAGCAAAGGCGAGGCTGCCGAGGAAGAGGTGCCTGGGGGTGTGAACGCAAGAGTCCAGGCCGAAGGCCAGAGCGATGAGCCGGTTCCCCAGCACGCGGCCACGTGCATAGCCAGGCAAGGCGCCGAGAGGAGCTCCTGCTGCCCGGGTTGGGCGGAGAGGCCAGGAGGAGGAATTCGCAGATGCTCGTGTGGTTTCCTTGGTGCATATTCCTGCTGATCTGGAGAAAGGAACGCAAAGTCTTCACCCCCACAAGGAAACCCAATGTGTACTATTCAACTGGGGTCACGGCAGGGAGGTGGGCACTCCCTCGAGGCGGAAGGGGAACAAAGGGTGGGAAAAGGTTACTTAATAAGGGACTCTGTCAGCAGTGCAGAGGCTCAGGAAATGCCTTAGAAAGAAAAGACAGGGGCATGGTAGATACTTCTCGATGAATATGTTTTAAGCTCTAACGTGGTTCCGAATGTGATTTTTACAGTTGGCTCCAAATTAGTGACAAGCCCTGAACTGAGGACAGTATATGAGGTATGTTCCATTCTCTAAAGATGTTAGCTTTGAAGGAATTACTTAAAAATGAACTAACCGGTCCCAAGACCTTTCCCACCATTCACCTTCATCCTTTTGAAGAGTCATTAAAGTAGAGAGTTTGGGGAATAGCCAGCTGAGTGTTAGGTGTGCTCGTCAGAATACACTATAATGTGGGTTCTCATTCCCACTCAAATTCAAGGGACAACCCCAAAAGGACTGTTCTTGGAGAATGTGTACAAGAAAGGGAGACCAGAAATTTACTTCATTTATGGTTAGATATTAGGTGAATGGAGAAGGTTTAGGGGACACTAAGAACCTACAGTCTTGTGTTTGCCTCTCTGTTGGAAGATGGGAGGCACAGTGGACCAGCTCAGGACTGATACGGCAGGACCATCCTGCATCCTCACACAGACACAGTGTGAGTTGCCCACAGGCCAAGTGGTGGCTGTAGGAGGTCATTGAGCTCAAGCCTCCTTGTTGGGACTCCAACCAGGAAGAAGCCTTTTGGGGTAGAGGAGGTTATAGAATAAGAGATCAGGGAGGGGCTGTCTTAGGGGCAGTCATAAAGAGATAGGGAGAAAGCTCATCGCCCTTGTCAAGGAAATGCTTCGTGGACCAGTCCCTGAAAGGCCTCTGAAGAATCCCACGTGTTCTCGCAATGGAGCAGGCCTGCCACTCACAACTCACCGTCCCCTAGTATTCCACGGCAGCAGACAGAAGATGCCCCCCTTTCCACTGCCAGCCTTCTCCTTGCGGCTCCCTGCAACTTACCCCCACGCTGCAGAGCAGACTCAGCTCAGAAGGGAGGGCGCAGGCTGCGAAGGACACGAAACTGAAGTTTCTAATCGGGCCGGGCTTTTGGCCACCTGGAAGTGAGCTTTTAGTGCCAAGGTAAAACTTATTTTTAAAACCTAAAAGTGATCAGAAAATGATAAGAACCTCCCAAGGTATTACCCGGGGCAGGGGTATGGACTGAGTATGGTTTTCCTGGTGACTATTGGGAAGAACACTGGCTTGAGAGGCAAGAGGTCGGGTCTCATCCTTCTGCTCTCATAGTATTGTCTGCCTCTCATTTTTTCTCTCTCTTCTATTATCTCCAAAATCTTCGTCCCTCAAAGATTAGAGAGAGAGCCAAGTCTCCATGTAGGTTTTCTTTCCATGAAGGAGTCAGAAGAAAATCAGTTCTCAACCCCAGGATTCTGGAAAACTGAAGGCAGTGAAAACTGGAGTAGGAGGTCTGGGGTCTCTGTGCCCCGATGAAGTGTGGCTTGCAGACTCAGAGAGAGAAGCTTAGAGTGGAGGCGCCAAGGCAAGAGTAAAGAGAGACAAAGAACCAAGCAGGCCAGACACAGACCAGACATCTAACCTCAGGGCCAGACACGGAGCAGCCTTAGAGGGTCCTGTGAGGGTTAGGCCCTGGACTGGTTTGGCATCGACTAGCATGAGCAAGTGTGTATTTTAAGTGACAGTCTCACCGTCCTGCCCTACCTGTCCTGCCCCCAGAAGTCCTGCAAAACTTGCCCAAGTCCCTGGGGCCCCTGCCTAGCTAGCTGAGAGCCGCGATGCTACAGTCTAAACGGGCTCACCTCTGAAAGACGCTAGGACCTCAGGAAGTCACTGGGCTCTAGACCCAGTAGCATAGTTTGTTGAGGACAGGGCTGCAGGGAGAGACAGAGAGCAGGTCCCACGTACTTCCCAGAAGCAGGCTCTTTCCCCAAGCACAGAGCTGATAAAGTCACAGTGCCGGGCTCACATGGGATGGTCAGCTACTTCTAGATCCCTGGGGACAGTGTCCCTGAAGGGTTTTCCTCAGGATAGATGGCTGTTTTCACACCCCAGGCTCAGTGAGGTATACGGGGAACAGATGGGCTGCTCAGCTTTTTTGTTTGTTTGCCTTTGGATGCCTCTTCCCACCTGTAATTCCATGTTTGCAGCTTGGTCGCTTATTACCTTTCGTAGCAGGTGAATTGCTTGCTGCATGTCTTATGTTCCTAATGAGATCGATGGTAAGAATTTTGAGAGTTCCTTCTCTGCTTTCTCGCTAGGGCCAAGTACAGGGAAAACAGTAAACACCTCAAGAGCCAGCGGTAACTCCTGCACTAGGCATTATGACTCCAAAGAGACGCCATCTCTCGTGGAAGGGGGTAGGCCACAAACTCCTTCCCACTTGAATGAATGTCAGTGTTGGACAGGAATCTAGGGACCCAGTGATTTGGCCCTTGGGGCTCGTAGTTGCAAACTAAAGAAATAAACTCTGAGTTTTTAATGTTGAAAGGAAACGTATTGCAATGATATTCGGTCGTTCACAGATACACTGGGAAGGCTGGAAATATAGACCGTGAAATAGACAGGAAGAGGAAGGCTGCGCATACAGTGAGAGTGAAAGGTGCCGAGTTGCGTCCGACTTTTTGCGACCCCACGGAATGCAGCCCACCAGGCTCCTCCATCCATGGGATTCTCCAGGCAAGAATGCTGGAGTAGGGAACTGCCAGTCCCTTCTCCAGGGCATCTTCCTGACCCAGGGATTGAACCTGGGTCTCCCGCATTGCAGGCAGATTCTTTACCGTCTAAGCCACCAGGGAAGCTCATATAGCCAGAAAGACAACCGAAATTAGTAGACTCCTACTTCTAATCCCTGCACGTGCTTCGTAACCTAGGTCAGTTACTTCTCACCCAAACCAAGAACAGTCATCTCCTCCTCAACAGGAATCAGTGTAAGCTATGGACTAACTGTATAGATATTTGTGACTAATATTTAAAATAACTGAGTAATGGAGAAAAAAAGGCAAATTATTCTATCTGTCTGGTCATGACTAGGAAAAAAATGTGTGTGGAGCCAGAACCCTTATTTCCTTAACTTGACCATGAGGCATGTTTTTGAGTTCCTTCTCCTACTACTGCTATGCTCTGAACATTTGTGTCCCCTTTAAATTAATATGCTGAAACACGACCCCAGGTGATGGCATTAGGAGCTCTAGTCTTGAGGTCACGGGGACAGAGCCCTCAGGAATGGGATTAGCATCCTTATAAATGAGGTCTGAGAAGGCTCCCTTTCCCCTTCCGCTTCGTGACGATGCAATGAGAAAATGGCAGTCCACAAACCCGGAGGCAGACTCTCACCAGACACTGAATTGCTTGAGTCTTGGTCTTGGGTTTCTAGCCTCCAGGACTGTAAGCAATAAATTTCTGTTGTTTATAAGCCACCCGATTTATGGTATTTTGTTATAGCAGCCCAGAGGGACTATGATAACTACTATCTCATCACAGGTCTTCTCATTTCTAGAGCCTGAAGGAAGAATTTAAGTCTTGATATTTTATTGGGCAGATGAAATCCCAGGGGGTTAAGGAGGAGGACAATAGAGGGAGCAGAGGCTAGGCTAGATGTAACACAGTGTGATGAAAGGCACTGTTGCAAGGGAGATTGTTCACAGGGAGCATGGTCTCCTTAGATATGTTCAATCAACGTACTCTTCTGGAGAAATGACAGCTGGGATCGGTCCAGCGAGAGGAGAAATGGATACTTATGTGCCCTGTTCCTTTTCGTCTCTTGCTTCCCATCAGCCAGCGTCCATCCCATGGGGGCCTGACAGTCTCGAACTTGCAAGCTGCATGATCTGTTCCCTGGTGGCCACACAGGAAGTCAGGAATCATATTCCACGAGAAGACTAGTGGAGTCCAGAAGCTGAGGGAAGCTCTGCATGAGCATGCTGGGCATATAGGTTTCATGTGGGTGTCAGCCAGTGAGAGAGCTTGGAAAGAGACGCAGAGTTCCACAGGTGAACTATGTCATTAGAAAGAAGAAGGCGGCAATATAAGGCTTGTGTCCAACACCATCCAACTCTTGTGCGACTCATATCCATTCACATCCTCTCATTATCTCTAGCTCTCTAGTGTAATTTTTGCCACACAATGAACATACTCTGAGAAGGGAAGTTCAAGCCTGATTAGAGCAAGGCTTCTCGTTCTTCTGTCCGTTATTGCCCAGGCATGTCCTTAAGGGGCCTTTATAGAGCTTTTAGTCTCACTTCTCACCATCTCCCATGAATTCAAACACGATGACATAAGGTTTTGTCTGACAGGGTTGAGTTTGGAAAGGCACAAACCATTAAAATGTCTGATTTTTTCACCCCTGAAGGACTTTTACCCTCTTGAGGGTGAATATTATCCTTGTTGAGACCCTCCCAGGGTGGTGGCAACTCTTGATCTCCTGCAAAACTAAGTCAAAAATGTCATCATAAAATATCACAGTCCTCCTGTCTGTAGCTGGTGCTCCCTCCCCCACCAACAGTCTTCCCCTCCCGCCACCATCACTCAGTAGATGCCCTCACTCAGGGCTCATCCTGTGGCGGGTCTAGATGGTTTTCTGGGGAACGCAGAATTTTCTCCTAGCTCCGCCACAGTATGAGCCATGAGTGAGGGAATTCACCAAAATAAAGCCCTTGTTCACACATACAAAAATTTAGCCAAACTTTAGGCCAGCTTTCTTTATAATCACTAAGCATCAGAAACAACACAAAGGTCCTCACATGAGGAGCGGAAAAAAAACAACAATGAAAAAACCACTGCATAAAATTTACATTACGGAATGCTACTCTGCAATTTAAATATTCTACTAGAGATACCAAGTAGCAACATAGGCGGACCTCAGACTGAACTATTCTAAGTGGAAGAGGCCAGAAAGACTGCATATCCCATGATTCTAGTGAAGGGCACACTCTCAAAGGCAAAACTTATGTGGCAAAATTACGGGTTATGAGGGGCAATGGGTTGGTGACTGGCTTAACTGCAAAGAAACTCAGGGAAATTTACAGTGGATGACTGTGGTAGTGGTTACCTGACTACCTTTGATCCAATTATTAGAGTTATACAGTAAAAAGTATACATCTTACTGTTTGAAAATTATGTGCCAATTAAAACTAAAAAGAAAGTAACAAAAAAAACGTGTTCAAAATATCCAATGTGGTCCCCACGGATAGTCTAATTACTTCTTCCTGGAAAAGTAGGAAGAATACTGTAGATGTTCTCATGGAGACAGCCCTTGAGAGCATCATGTCTCTGTAAGTCACTCCTGGTTCCCATGCATTAGCTTCTGAGACCCAGCAGACTCTTGATGACCTCCCTTTAGAGGAACCAGACTGTGATCCTAGGCTGTGATCACCCTGTATTCATCTAAATGTTAACAGCTGTTTGTACATGCAGGTCTTCTTCTGGCTGTTAGGATTTCCTGCGACTCTGCAGCCATAGCCGAGGAAACACTCCAAGGTAAAAATGAGATTGAGTAAATATAATAAGCTTTACTTATATTCTGTATAATTTAATTATATTAAAACTATAAACCCTCAAGTTATTTTATAGACTTCTTTTATTTGCTATTTACAAACACAATTCTGTGGATTTGGGGGGAAAAGTAATTTTATTACATTTATTTTATAAATTCTATTACATTTATTTTACAAATTCTATTACATTTATTTTACAAATTCTATTACATTTATTTTACATTTATTTTGGTAAATGATTTCTCCAAGAGCACAGAAAGAATGCATGGAGAATTCTGAACTTGAACCCATATTAACATAGTTTCCACTATTATTCCCTGACTTAGAGACCTTGAAATCTTTGAACACCACTTGAGAGAGCTTCTCTAACAGTATTTATGCATTATTCCATGGCTGAATTCTTTATTCCAGACAACTCTTCAGGATTGGCTGCTGCTTGTTTTTAAGCAGCCAGGTAAGCTTCTATACTCAACTGCTGTTGTTCAGTAACTAAGTTGCATCCAATCCTTTGCAACTTCATGGACTGTAGCCCACCAGGCTCCTCTGTTCATGGGATTTTGCAGGCGAGAATACTGGAGTGGGCTGCCATTCCCTTCTCCAGGGGACCTTCCCGACCAGGGATTGAACTCATGTCTTCTGCACTGTCAGGCAGGTTCTTTACTGCATCACACACTTTCAGGGAAAACTGTAATTCATGCAAAAGCAGTGTGGCAGCTACACCCAGTGATTTACTAAGCACAGATACGTTAACAGATATTTCAAAAATTTTTTAAACATTGAGAAGTTTTAAGAAGCTGCATATTAAATATCAGTAGGAAGTTAGGCAATACTTAGAAACATTATCATGATGTTCCTCTAAAAAGATTATTGAAAAAAATAGTCTAGGTGATGCTCTGATTAGGTACTAATTTCATCTTGTTCACTATATGTGAGCCTTTTATTAGAGGCAAAGAAAAAAAAAAAGGGAGAGTTATATGACCCTTCTTTAAATTACAGAAGAGACCAAAGCAAGTTAGTAAGATCCAAATTTCATTTTAATATTTTCCCAGAATTTTATTTTTAACATTTCTAGCATAGCTATCCATGTTGGCAGTGATGTGGATAAAAATATAGGCTTTTGATTAGGTTTTAAATGGGTTTAAATCTTGAATTATCCTCATATCAGCTGTGTAATTGTAAAGCACCACATTCCTTCAAAAATCCTCAATTCTCCAACAGTAAAATAAGAATAATGCTACCTACCTTGCACACAAACACACTTTTATGTATTACTTTCTTAGCATTTGTTTCAGAACATAGTGTATAATAACATGATTGTGTATGTTAAGTTTGGCAAGCATAAAGCCTTCACAGGCTAGGCTTGTAAAGTGAAGTTGCCAAAGGTTTAGGAGGAAACTGATAGGGAATAGGAGATAGCATCGGATGGCTGTCTGTACAGAGGATTCTGATTCAAATAAAAAGAATTAAAATATTGTTCCTACACAAGAACAGATTCACATGAAATATTTAACAACTTGGGGTTTGCCGCTAAAACAGACCTGCAGGGTTAAGGCAAGCCACAAATAATTATTCACCTTCCATCTGTGATGCAAATATGGGATTATCGTACTGAAAAAAGGATGAGTTTAAGAAAAGAAGCAGAGAAGGCAGTGGCACCCCACTCCAGTGCTCTTGCCTGGAAAATCCCTTGGACGGAGGAGCCTGGTGGGCTGCAGTCCATGGGGTCGCGAAGAGTCAGACACGACTGAGTGACTTCACTTTCACTTTTCACTTTCATGCGTTGAAGAAGGAAATGGCAACCCACTCCAGTGTTCTTGCCTGGAGAATCCCAGGGACGGGGGAGCCTGGTGGGCTGCCGTCTATGGGGTCGCACAGAGTCGGACACGATTGAAGCGACTTAGCAGCAGCAGCAGCAGCAAGAAAAGGAGACTCTTTAAACACAAGTTAAAATATGTATTTCAAGGAATAATTTTTTTAAAGAAAACTGGCTACACAAAAGTACCAAACCAGGCAGTTGTATGAGTGGAGCAGGAACAAAGTGAAACTTACCGGAGGGCATAGAAAATCTCAGTGACTTTAAGGTGCAACAAAAGGCAAATCGAAAAAGAAGCTTCAAGATTTCACAGCTCACACATAAAGCACCACATATTGCACCCACCTTGCCAAATCAATGTGGAAACCATCATTCTCTCCCAATAATGTTACAGCTGACACTGAGCAGGCCATGATAAACAGGCTTACTCATTGGTTTTTAATGCAGTAGCTCATTTAACTATTCGATAACATCTTGAGTTAGATCTCATTACTATTTTTATTTTGTAAATGGAAAACTTTAGGTTCAGGGAACTTACGTTAGGATTCATGATTTCTGGGTAGCAAACAGTAGGGCTGATCTGCACCTCATCCCAGAGTCCAAGCTCTATATGTGATGTTATGCTTTCCCCACAGAATCACCTCTACTGGTTGTAAAAGTCCCTGCTGGTCCAGTTATCCCATCACATACACTATGTATATAAGTCTCAGTAACTACACTATGAAACTCCAAACACTGGATTTGGACCAATGGAACGAATGAGTCATTTTAAACTAAGTTAAATTTAATTTGATTTAAATTTAACTTAATATACAGTTAAATTTACTTATTTACAGTTAATACTTTGGCCACCTGATGTGAAGAGCTGACTCACTGGAAAGGACCTTGATGTTGGGAAAGATTGAAGGCAGGAGGAGAAGGGGACAACAGAGGATGAGATGTTGGGATGGCATCACTGACTCAATGGACATGGGTTTAAGGAAACTCAGAAAGATGATGAAGGGCAGGGAAACCAGGTGAGCTGCAGTCCATGGGGTTGCAAAGAGTCAGACATGACTGAGGGACTGAACAACAACAATTTGATTTAAATTCAATTACGACCATTTTGCTTAGGAATCATTCTATTCGGATCAGAAACTTGGCTTGCCATCAATACTTATATAAATATGAATCAAATCAGTCAGTCCTAAAGGAAATCAACCCCGAATATTCATTGGAAGGACTGATGCTGAAGTTGAAGCGCCAATACTTTGACTACCTGGTGTGAAGAGTTGACTTACTGGAAACGACTCTAACTCTGGGAAAGATTGAGTGCAAAAGGAAAAAGGAGGTGGGAAAGGATGAGAAGGTTAGATAATATCACAGATTCAATGGGCATGAATCTGAACAAATTCTGGGAGATAGTGAAGGACAGGGGAGCCTGGCATGCTGCAGTCCATGGGGTCACAAGGACTTGGGCACAACTTAGCAAAACTGAACAACAATGACAACAACAAACTATGAATAAATTACTAACCATCTTGTTCCTCACTATTTAAATGAAAACTAACCAACCTCTAGAAATTGCTGAGATGAATCAATGAATGGATATATATGCAAAGTGTCTAGAGCTGCTTTGGCAGTTGAGAAATGTACTAGTGTAAGCTTTTACTAGGATAGAGAAAACTGAGTTAGCAGAGACAGAGCACCCCAGATATGTCATCTTGGACAAATCATTAAATTTTCCAAATCTCAATTTACAAATATACAAAATTTTAAAACTAGAGAGATAGGGTCTCTGTTGGTTTGGGAACGTTTACAATTTAATAGTTTTTAAATCTAGATAATTAATGTATAAAATTTTGTAGTTAGATATCAACAATCTTGAAATATGTATTAGCTAAAATGATATAAGCATGTGGTATATACGACAGAGGATGAGATGGCTGGATGGCATCACCGACTCAATGGACAATAGTTTGAGTAAACTCTGGGAGCTGGTGATGGACAGGGAGGCCTGGTGTCCTGCAGTCCATGGGGTCACAAAGAGTCGGACATGACTGAGCGACTGAACTGAGTTGAACTGATATAAACATTTCAGTTTCACTGCAATTTTTATTCTGCTTAACACTCTTGTCCTTACTTTCACTTGCTACGGGACATCTCATGATTCCCAAAGAATATCAATGGACAACAGGATGGAAACAACCCAATTTGCCATCATGTCCGACTCTGCAATGCCATGGACTGTCGCCCGCCAGGCTCCTCTGTCCATGGGAGTCTCCAGGCAAGAATACTGGAGTGGGTCACCATTCCCTTCTCCAGAGGAGCTTTCCAATCCAGATTTTGAACCCAGGTCTGCACTGCAGGCAGATTCTTTGCTGTCTGAGCCATCAAGGAAGCCCTCTTTACAGCTTACAAGGTCGTCCCCTGTAATGTCTGTGCTGCTCAGATGTTCTTTTGGCAGCCTTTGCCACTGTGGAAAATTACCTTTCGGCCTCAGTGGCCCATGGTCGCTATGCAGCCGTGTGCAGACCCCGACATGATACCACCACCATGACACCATGCATGTGCACACCTAATCATAGGCTGCTATGTTTGTGGCTTCCTGAAAGCCTCCACCCATGTAGGCAACGCACTGTGTCCCTCTGTCTCTAGACCCAGCGTGGTCCACCACTTTTCCTGTGCTATTCCAGCCATCATGGCTCCGTCTTGTTCTGATAGGCGTGTAAGGGAGAGGGTTCCTGTTTATGTAGCCAGCTTCAACATCCTTTTTGTTCTCTTGGTTATCGTCATATCCTACATATTCATATTTACCACTGTCCTAAAGATGCACTCCTCTGCAAGTAGCAGAAGGCCTCATCCACCTGTGCCTCCCATCCTGCAGTCTCCATCTTCTAGGGGGCACTCATTTTCACGTACTTAGAGCCCAGCTCCCGCCATGCAATGGACATGACAACATGGCCTCTGTGTTCTACAGCAGGATCACCCCAAGATCAATTCTGCGGTCTCTCGCCTGAGGAACAAGGAAGTCAAGAGTGCCTTCAAGAAGGTTCTTTCGTAGGCAAAATTGTCTCTAGGTTTGTGATTTTTGATGTCATACGATTCATGGCAACCTTGTTTTATTTTTCTCAGGTCTTCTCCAAGTACGCAAATGACATTTAAAGGCCACACTGAATTGAATTCCTGAAGGGATATCCTTCTCAAAGAAAATTTATGTCCAGAATTATAAAACCTGAATGCAAATGACTAAGATGAAGCACAACATATCTCGTGTCCCACTTGTCAAAAACTTTGTCAAGGAGATTTTTGACTAAATGACTCATTCTATATGCGTGTCCTCTACCATGTACCACTCTAAAGATACATGTGAGACAGAGGCACAAATGAGCCCATGAACAGAGGTCCAGTATGTGCCTCACATGGATGCATGTATATGGGAGTGTGAAATTTGCCATATATGATGGAATGTGACTGGTTTTTTTTAAATTTAAATAATTCAAGTAATTAATTGGAGTATTAAAACATCAATTTAAGTTTAATGCTGCTTATTTCTTTTGTTGAATTTCATAAGTGTTATTAAACTTATAAATGTTGTGTCCTAAATTGAAAATAAAATGATAAATTTTAAATAAAAATATTTGCTTTTTCACCAGCACATTTTATCTATAGATTCATAAGTATAGCACATTAAGTTAATTTTTATGAGTTGACTGAGTCATTTTATACAATCAACATGTTCACGCTAAATTTTCCGAAAGAACAGAAGAGGCAGAGTCCAATAAAAATGGAGAAAAAAATAAAAACATTTTTAATTAGAAAATCACTGCATATAAGTTATAATTGACTGAAATTATTCTGAATGTTCATATAAATATAAACACGACATATCTGTCAGTATGTTTCTCATCTTGGAACCATTTCTAATTATTATTTTAAATGGTTCTTTAATTTAAGAACTATTTTAGGTTAGATAAAATTATCAAAAATAGAACCAAATGTTTCTGTGTAATATTGTGGCAGGCTGAAAATAGCCTGCCTAAAGATCCAAGGCTTAATTACTGGAATCTGTGAATACTAATTTATATGGCAAGAAAAATGACTATTTAGAATGATTATTAAGAATTTTAATTTGAGAGGTTATCCTGAATTATCTGTGTATCCTAAACCCTAAGGAAATCCCATGTATTATTATAGGAAGGAGACAAAGAGGATAGGATTCTGGGAAAATGCAGGAAGACTGGGAATATGGGTGCTTATCTAGTCAACAACTGCACAGGCAGAATCTGTCTAGTGTAAAAATTTGGGAACTCTGGACTCTGAAGGCTTGCAACCTTCAGAGGAAGATTCGGATGATAAATTTTGATTGATTCCCGCTCGTAGAGACCCATTCCCCACCCCTCATGGTGTTACAGGCAGCTGTTTGTGTTCCTAGAGCAGCTTGCAGCAGCCAGGGTAGCAAAAAGGACTCTCATCTCCCCGATATTGGGAACTTGTGCCCTGCTTTCTGATTGTTGCTTCTAATCACAAAGTTCCAAGCAAAGAGATAGGCAGCCATGGTTGCTGCAAAAGAAAATTAGAGATACCAAGGGAACATTTCATGCAAAACTGGGCACTATAAAGGACAGAAATTGTATGGACCTAACAGAAGCAAAAGAGATTAAGAAGAGGTGTCAAGAATACACAGAACTGAAATGAAATGAAAGTCACTCAGTCATGTCCAACTCTTTGTGATCCCATGACTATACAGTCCATGGAACTCCCCAGGCCAGAATACTGGAGTGGGTAGCTCTTCCCTTCTCCAGGGGATCAAACCAACCTAGGGATAGAACCCATATCTCCCTCATTGCAGGCAGATTCTTTACCATCTGAGCCACAAGGGAAACCCAAGAATACTGGAGTGGGTAGCCTATCCCTTCTCCAGCAGCTCTTCCCGACCCAGGGATTGAACCAGGGACTCCTGCATTGCAGGTGGATTCTTTACCAGTTGAGCTACCAGTGAAGCCCAGAATACACAGAACTATACAAAAAAGATTTCAATGACCCAGATAACCATGATGGTGTGATCAGTAACCTAGAGCCAGACATCTTGGAGTGCAAAGCCAAGTGTGCCTTAGGAAGCATCACTATGAACAAGGCTAGTGGAGGTGATGGAATTCCAGGTGAGCTATTAAAAATCCTAAAAGATGATGCTGTGAAAGTGCTGCACTCAATATGCCAGCAAATCTGGAAAACTCAGCAGTGGCTACAGAACTGGAAAAGGTCAGTTTTCATTCCAGTCCCAAAGAAAGGCAATGCCAAAGTATGTTCAAACTACCACACAATTGCACTCATTTCACACACTAGCAAAGCAATGCTCAAAATTCTCCAAGCTAGGCTTCAACAGTATGTGATCTGAGAACTCCCAGATGTTCAAGATGGATTTAGAAAAAGCAGACGAACCAGAGATCAAATTGCCAACATCCACTGGATCATAGAAAAAGCAAGAGGATTCCAGAAAAACATCTACTTCTTCTTCATTGACTATGCTAAAGCTTTTGACTCTGTGGATCCGAACTAACTAATGAAAAGTTTTCAAGAGATGGGAATACCAGACCACCATACCAGCCTTCTGAGAAATCTGTATGCAGGTCAAGAAGCAACAATTAGGACAATGGACTGGTTCCAAATTGGGAAAGGAGTATGTCAAGGCTGTATATTGTCACCCTGCTTATTTAACTTATGTGCAGAGTACATCACGAGAAATGCTTGGCTGGATTAAGCACAAGCTGGAATAAAGATTGCCAGGAGAAATATCAGTAACCTCACATATGCAGATGACACGACCTTTATGGCAGAAAGAGAAGAGGAACTAAAGAGCCTCTTGATGAAGCTAAAACAGGAGAGTGAAAAAGTTGGCTTAAAACTCAACATTCAAAAAACTAAGATCATGGCATGCGGTTCCATCACTTCAAGGCAAATAGGAGGGGAAACAATGACAGACTTTATTTTATTGGGAGCCAAAATCACTGCGGATGGTGACTGCAGCCATGAAATTAAAAGACACTTGCTCCTCGGAAGAAAAGTTATGACCAACCTAGAAAGTATATTAAAAAGTGGAGACATCACTTTGCTAACACAGATCTATCTAGTCAAAGCTATAGTTTTTCCAGTAGTCATGTATGGATGTGAGAATTGAACCATAAAGAAGGCTGAGCACTGAAGAATTGATGCTTTTGAACTGTGGTGTTGGAGAAGACTCTTGAGAGTTCCTTGGACTGCAAGGAGATCAAACCAGTCAATCCTAATGGAAATCAACCCTGAATATTCATTGGAAGAACTGATGCTGAAGCTGAAACTCCAATACTTTGGCCACCTGATGCGAAGAACTGACTCAGTGGAAAAGACCCTGATGCTGGGAAAGATTGAAGGCAGGAGGAGAGGGAACGCAGAGGATGAGAGGGTAGAATGGCATCACTGCCTGGATGGACACGAGTTTGAGTGAACTCCAGGAGCTGGTGAAGGACAGAGAAGACTGGCGTGCTGCAGTCCGTGGGGTCACGGAGTCAGGCATACTGACCGACAACCTCCTTCAGCTGAAATGATTTCCAGGGAATTTAAACAGATGTGTGTGTGTTAGTCACTCATCATGTTCGACTCTGTGTGACCCCATGAACTGTAGCCTGCCAGGATCCTCTGTCCATGGGGTTCTCCAGGCAAGAATACTGGAGTGGGTTGCCATTCTCTTCTCTTGGGGATCTTCCCACTCCAGGGATTGAACTTGGGTCTCCTGCATTGCAGGTGGATGCTTCACTATCTGAGCCACCAGGGAGCTGCATTAAAAAATACAGTGCTCTTTTTATTTGCTCGCATTATTTTTCTCTTTTTCCCCTCTTTGGGAGCCCTAAATTAAAATCTAGGACATTCAAAAATGACTACATATATGGGGACATTGGAAAGTGACCACAATTACCCAGAAAAGTTCAGAAAAGACCTGAGAAGACCTTAAGTTTACATTCCAGGCTGACTCTTGGCATCCTGCAACAATAAAAAAGCAAAAACAAGAAACAAAAGCAATAACAGAAAGCATCAAATCCTGGGGAAAGAAGAGAATCTTATGTCCAGAATTAGTAGATTAAATTGCTTAGGTTTTAAACAGTAACAACAAGAAATCAGTAAGCAAACAAACAAACAATTTCAAAGAGAAAAAAAAACAGAAACTGTCTCTGAAAAAGACCTGATTTTAGATTACTAAACAAAAACATTAAAACAGTTGTCTTTAAAGTGCTCAAAGAACTGAAGGAAGATGTGCAAAAAGTCAAGAAAGCAATATGTGAACAAAATGGAAATCTCAATAAAGAGATAGAAAACCTAACAGTAGAAGCTATCCCTGAGGAAAACCAGATGTCATGCTAACAAGAAAAAAATTTAAATTAGATAACACAAATCTGGTCAAAGAACCAAAGGATACCAAGTCTGAAAATTCAAAGGAAAATATGAGAACAATTTCTCACCAAATAGAGAACATCAATATAAATATACAAATTATTTCAAAAACCAAATAGAAATTTTAAGTTGAAAATAAATGAAATATAAAATTTACCAAAGTTGATTAGTAACAAATTTAAGCTGACAGAATAAAAAATTAAAGAGTTTTAAGATAGCCAGTCTGAGGAACAAAAATTCAAAAGTAACGAAGAAAATTAAACAGTCTCAGAGACAAACAGGATGCTGTAAGATCCCCCATTATATGTATAATGGGGGATCTTAAAAGAAGAGAGAAAGTGCAAAAAGAATATTTGAAGAAATGATGCCCAAATCGTTCCCAAGTCTGAGGAAAGAATGAAATATATATAGATTCAGATATTTTAGCAAAGTGAGACTTAAAATATTAATGACAAAATTATTAACATATTTATAACATTACATAATTTGTTATTGCTTAAAAAATCCACCTGCAATGCAGGAGACCCTGGTTCATTTTCTGGGTCAGGAAGATCCCCCTGAAGAAGGGATAGGCTGCCACTGCAGTATTCTTGCGCTTCCCTGGTGGCTCAGCTGGTAAAGAATCCACCTGCAATGCAGGAGACCCCGGTTCATTTTCTGGGTCAGGAAGATCCCCTGGAGAAGGGACAGGCTGTCCACTGCAGTATTCATGGGCTTCCCTGGTGGCTCAGTTAATAAAAAACCCACCTGCAATGTGGGAGACCTGGGGTTGATTCCTGGTTTGGGAAGATTCCCTGGAGGAGGGCATGGCGACTCATTCCAGTATTCTTGCCTGGAGAATCCCCATGGACAGAGGAACCTGGCAGGCTGCAGTCCAGGGGGTTGCAAAGAGTTGGACAGGACTGAGCAACTAAGCATAGCACATTACATTGTAATTCTTGGTGCTTAAAAGTTTTAAATCAAACTTTATATATTTAAGTCCATTGAAGTATGCTTTTAATTCTCCCTATCATGTTAATAATTCTTTTTTTTTCTTCTTACAAGATTACATTGCTTTACATGGGCATTTATTTTCCTAACTAAATTTCCATCTTAATAAATTATCTAAAATTAATGTATTTTACACGATAATTTTAATCGAAGAAACATGTAAAGCATGAAAAGAAATGTAATTTTAGGCCTGCCTACCCAGCGCTGTGGGAGTAGGCACACACAGTCTGGCCATACTGCAGCAGCCAGGCCTTGCTGATAGGGAGCCCTGCAGTGACATGGACTAGGCTTTTGTCTTTTAAAAATAAAACTGCTCTAAGAGGAACAAGATGGTGGAGGAGTAGGTGGACGTGGAATATATCTCTCTCCACAGATACATCAGGAATACACCTTCAGACACAGAGGTGCATGCAGAACACCAGCTGAGAGCGGACAGGACCTGACCAACAGAAAAGAATATATAGACCCACGCAAAACTCGAGATCAAGCCTTGAAACTTTGGAGGAGGAGCATTGACTCCAAGACCCTAGACTACCAGAGAATTAACCCTAGGGTGTATCAAATAGTGAGAACTCACACAAAGGAAACCACTGGAATACAAGACCCAGCATCACCCAACCACCAATAACAGCCTGTGCAGGACACCTCATCTAAACAACAAACAAAACAAAAATACAAACCCAATCATCGGCAGACAGGATTACTACCTTACTGAGCCTTGCCCATCAGAGGAAAAACAAACAAATGAACAAACAAGAACTCGGCACAAATCTCACCCTATAAGAAGCTTACACAAACCACTGGACCAACTGGAGAGGGCAGAAACCAAAAGGAAAAAAGAATTCAGCCTTGAAGCATGGGAAAAGGAGACCTCAAATACAATAAGTTAAAAAAATAAGAAAAGGCAGAGAAATGCTACACAAATGAAGGAATAAACTAGAAACACAGAAGTCCAGATAAATGAAGAGGAAATCTTTTTCACACTGCCTGAAAAAGAATTCAGAATAATGATAGTAAACATGATCAAAAACCTTGAAAGCAAAATGGAGAAAATGCAAGAATCAATTAACAAAGACCTAGAAGAACTAAAGAGTAAACATTCAGAGAAACAACACAATTACTGAAATTAGAAAGTCCTCTAGAAGGGATCAATAGTAGAATATCTTAAGCAGAATGAATCAGTGAGCTGGAAGATAAAATGGTGGCAATAACTTCTGAAGAGCAGAATGAAGTAAAAAGAATGAAAAGAACTGAGGATGGTCTCAGAGACATCTGGGACAATATCAAACACACCAACGTTCGAATTACAGGGGTCCCAGGAGTAGAAGAGAAAAAGGAAGGGTATAAGGAAATTTTTGAAGAGATTATAGTTGAAAATTTCCCCAACACGGAAAAGGAAATAGTCAATCAAGTCCAAGAGGCACAAAGAGCCCCACACAGGATAAATCCAAGGAGAAACACACCAAGACACATACATAATCAAACTAACAAAAACTAGACAGAAAGAAAGAATATTAGAAGCAGCAAGGGAGAAGCAAAAAGTAACAAACAAGGGAAGCCCCATACACTTAACAGCTGATCTTTCAGCAGAAGCTCTGCAGGCCAAAAGGGAATGGCAGGATATATTTAAAGTACTGAAAAGAAAAATCTACAACCAAGATTACTGTACCTGGCAAGGGTCTCATTTAAAATTGATGGAGAAATAAAGATTTTCAGACAAGCAAAAGTTAATAGAATTCAGTACCACCAAACCAGCTTTACAATAAATGTTAAAAGGACTTATATAGTCAAAAAATACAAGAGAAGTAAAGAGATCTACAAAATTAACCCCAAACAATTAAGAAAATGGCATAAGAACATATATATCAATAACTACTTTAAAAGTAACTGGATTAAATGCCCCAACCACAACACACAGACTGGCTGGTGGATACAAAAACAAGGCCCATATATATGCTGTCTACAAGAAACCCACCTCAGACCTCAAGACACATATAGACTGAAAGTGAGAGGATAGAAAAATATATTCCATGCAAATGGGAAGCAAAAGAAAACTGGAGTAGCTATTCTCATATCAGACAAAATAGACCTTAAAATAAAGACTATAAGAGATAAGGAAGGACACTACATAATGATCAAGGGATCAATCTAAGAGGAAGACATAACAATTGTAAATATCTATGCACCCAACATAGGAATACGTCAATACATAAGACAAACACTAACAGACATAAAAGGAGAAACTGACAGTAACGCAATAATAGTAGGAGACTTTAACGCCCCACTCACACCATGGACAGATCATCAAAACAGAAAATTAATAGGGAAACACAAGTCTTAAATAATACATTAGATGAGATGGATCTCATTGATATCTTCAGGAGATTCCATCCAAATGCAGAAGAATAAACCTTCTTCTCAAGTGCACATGGAACATTCTCCAGGATAGACCACATCTAGGGTCACAAATCAAACCTAAGTAAATTTAAGAAAACTGAAATCATATCAAGCATCTTCTCCAACCACAAAGCTATGAGACTAGATATCAATTACAAAAATAAAAACTGTAAGAAACACAAACACATGGAGATTAAGCAACACATTTCTAAATAACCAACAGCTTACTGAAATCAGAAGGGAAATCAAAAAATTTCTAGAAACAAATGACAATGAAAACACTACAACTCAAAATTTATGGGATGCAGCAAAAGCAGTCCTAAGAGGGAAGTTTATAGCAATACAATCCGACCTCAAGAAACAAGAAAAACATCAAGTAGACAGCCTAATATTACACCTAAAACAACTGGAAAAAGAAGAACAAAAAAAAATTAATATAAGGAAAGAAACCATAAAGATCAGAGCAGAAATAAGTGAAAAAGAAATGAAAGAAACAATAGTAAAGATTAATAAAACTAAAAGCTGGTTCTTTGAGAAGGTAAACAAAATTGACAAACCTTTAGTCAGACTCATCAAGAGAAAAAGAGAGAAGAATCAAATCAACAAAATTAGAAATGAAAAAGGAGTGGTTACAACAGACAATGCAGAAATACAAAGGATTATGTGAGACTATTATGAACAACTCTATGGTAATAAAATGGATAATCTGGAAGAAATGGACAGATTCTAAAAAAATTAAGTCTTCCAAGACTGAACCAGGAAGAAATAGAAATTATGAACAACCCAATTACAAGCACTGAAATTGAAGCTGTGATCAAAAATCTCCCCAAAAAACAAAAGCCCAGAACCAGATGACTTCATAGGAGAATTCTATCAAACATTTAGAGAAGAGCTACTGCCTATCCTTCTAAAACTCTTTCAAAAAATTGCAGAGGAAGGAACACTTCCAAACTCATTCTACGAGGCCACCATCACCCTGATACTAAAACCAGACAAAGACAACACTAAAAAAGAAAACTACAGGCCAATATCACTGATGAACATAGATGCAAAAACCCTCAACAAAATTTTAGCAAACAGAATTCAGCAACACATCCAAAAGCTCATACACCATGATCAAGTTGGGTTTATTCCAGGAATGCAAGGATTCTTCAATATACAGAAATCAATCAATGTGATATACCATATCAACAAATTGAAAGAAAAAAACCATATGATCATCTCAATAGATGCAGAAAAAGCCTTTGACAAAACTCAGAACCCATTTATGACTAAAACTCTTCAAAAAATGGGCATAGAAGGAACCTACCTCAACACAGTAAAGGCCATATATGATAAGCCTACAGCAAACATTATTCTCAATGGTGAAAAACTGAAAGCATTCCCCCTAAGATCAGGAACAAGACAAGAGCATCCACTTTCACCACTATTATTCAACATAGTTCTGGAAGTCCTAACTACAGCAATCAGAGAAGAAAAAGAAATAAAAGGAATCCAGATTGGAAAAGAAGAAGTAAAGCTCTCACTGTTTGCAGATGACATGATACTGTGCACAGAAAACCCTAAAGATACTATCAGAAAATTACTAGAGCTAATCAGTGAATTTAGCAAAGTTGCAGGATACAGAAATCACTTGCATTTCTATATACTAACAATAAAAAATCAGAAAAAGAAATTAAGGAATCAATCCCATTCACCATTGCAACAAAAAGAATTATATATCTTGGAATAAACTCACCTAAGGAGACAAAAGAACTGTACACAGAAAATTATGACACTGATGAAAGAAATCAAAGATGACATAAACAGTTGGAGAGATATTCCATGTTCCATGTAGGAAGAATCAATATTGGGAAAATGACTATACTACCAAATGCAATCTACAGATTCAATGTGATCCCTATCAAATTACCAATGGCATTTTTCACAGATCTAAAACAAAAAAAGTTCACAATTTATGTGGAAACATTTCCTTCTCCAGAGGATATTCCTAACCCAGGGATCGAACCTGGGTCTCCTGCATTGCAAGCAGACGCTTTAAAGTCTGAGCCACCAGGGAAGTCTCATATGGAAACATAAAAGACACCAAATAGGCAAAGCAGTCTTGAGAAAGAAGAATGGAACTGAAGAAATCAACCTTCCTGACTTCAGATTACACTACAAAGCTACAGTCATCAAGACTGCATGGTACTGGCACAAAAACAGAAATATAGACCAAGGGAACATAGAAAGTCCAGAAATAAACCCATGCACCCATGGGTACCTTATTTTTGACAAAGGAGACAAGAATATACAATGGGGCAAAGATAACCTCTTCAATAAAAGGTGCTGGGAAAACTGGACAGCTACATGTAAAAGAATGAAATTAGAACACTTCCTAACACCATACACAAAGATAAACTCAAAATGAATTAAAGGCCTAAATGGAAGACCAGAAACTATAAAATCCTTAGAGAAAAACATAAGCAGAATTCTCAATGACATAAATCAAAGCAAGATCCTCTATGACCCACCTCCTAGAGTAATGGAAATAAAAACAAAAGTAAACAAGTGGGACGTGATTAAATTTTAAAACTTTTGCACAGTAAAGGAAACTACAAGCAAGGTAAAAAGACAACCCTCCGAATGGGAGAAAATGACAGCTAATGAAATAACTGACAAAGGATTAATTTCCAAAATATACAAGCAGCTCATACAACTCAATACCAGAAAAACAAACAACCCAATCAAAAAGTTGGGAAAAAACCTACACAGACATTTCTCCAAAGAAGACATACAGATGGCTAACAAACACTTGAAAAAATGCTCACCATTGCTCATTATTAGAGAAATGAAAATCAAAACCACAATGAGATATCACCTCACACCAGTCAGAACGGCCATCATCAAAAAGTCTACAAACAATAAATTCTGGAGAGGGTGTGGAGAAAAGGGAACACTCCTGTTAGTGGGAATGTAAACTGATATAGCCACTATGGAAGATGGTATGGAGATTTCTTTAAAACCTAGGAATAACACCACCACATCACCCAGCAATCCTACTCCTAGGCATATACCCTGAAGAAACGAGGGTTGAAAAAGACACATGTATTCCACTGTTCATTGCAGCACTATTTACAATAGCTAGAATATGGAAGCAACCTAGATGTCCATCAACACATGAATTGATAAAGATGTTGAGGTACATATACACAATGGAATGGTACTCAGCCATAAAAAGGAACACATGTGAGTCAGTTCTGATGAGGTGGGTGAGCCTAGAACCTATTATACCGAGTGAACTGAGTCAGAAAGAGAAAGATAAATATCGCATTACAATGCACATATATGGAATCTAGGAAAATGGTTCTGAAGAAATTATTTACAGGCCTGCAATGGAGAAACAGACATAGAGAATAGACTTACGGACATGGGGAGAGGGGAGGAGAGAGCGAGATGTATGGAAAGAGCAACATGGAAACTTACATTACCATATGTAAAATAGATAGGCAATTAGAATTTGCTGTATGGCTCAGGAAACTCAAACAGGGGCTCTGTATCAACCTAGAGGGGTGGAATGGGGAGAGAGATGGGAGGGAGGTTCAAAAGGGAGGGGATACATATATATACCTACGGCTGATTCACATTGAGGTTTGACAGAAAACAAAAAAATTCTGTAAAGCAATTATCCTTCAATAAAAATATAAATTAAAAAGAGAAATGTAATTTTATTAAACGCAAGAACAAACAAAAAGGCAATAAGAAACCAATACTCAGATCTTTGGAACTATTTTCATAAAAGTTAATTTTTTTAAATATAAAACCTGATGCATTTTCATAAATGAAAGGACAAGGTGAAATATAATTTTAAAAAACTAAATATATAATATTTATATACATTATATCACTAACACAGTCTATTTCCATAAGTCAAAATATTTATACTAACACTATATTCTCAGACACCAAAATATAGTTCTACATACTATAACGGTAGATCTATCTCATGTCTGTCTTAAGTTTTTCCATCTGTAGTTGTTTGGGTTTCATGAGTGTCTCATGAATGACATGCGTGTGCGCATATGCTAACATATGCATGTAAACATACATGTTCTTGTAAGAGTGTGGGTGAACATGCTTATTAAGAAGAATTTCTGTAATATGAACTCCATGTTCATGAGTGATTTTCTTTAACCTATTACTCCTAGGTCTTATTTTTTTTTAAGATTTTGCTTTGTAGACTTAACAGTTGGAGAAACTACCATAAGAAATTAGAAAATTGGAAATAAACAGTTAAAGATCTTTCTCAGATGAATCCAAAGTGGATGGACAGTGCCTTACTGTACATTCAAGGTTTTTAAAGTATGAATCCTATAGAAGACTTTGCCTTCCCCACAGCCGTCTTAAAGGCACTCTTGACCTCCTTGCTCCTCAGGCTGTGGACCAGTGGGTTCAGCATGGGGATGACCGTGGCGTGGAACACGGACGCCACTCTGTCTGAGCCCAGGGAGTGGCTGGAGCTGGGCTGTAAGTACGCGAAGATGCCGGTCCCGTAGAAGCCGGCGACAGCGGGGAGGTGGGAAGCGCAGGTGGAGAAGGCCTCCTGGCGTCCCTGAGAAGAGCGCAGCCTCAGGATGGCGATAAATATGAACAGGTAGGAGATGGAGATGACGAGGACAGAAAAAAGAGCGCTGAAACCCACCGCAAAGAAAATAACCCTCTCACTGGCGTAGCTGTCTGAGCACGAGCGAGCCCGCAGGGGAGGAGCGTCTCAAAAGAAGCGTTGGCCACGCTGGCCCCACAGAAGGAGAGCCTGAGAGCGTCCCGGGTGTGCACGGAGGCGGTCAGGAGGCCGCAGCGGCGGCAGCCTGTGAGCACACGCGCGCACGCCCTGGTCGGCACGGCGGTGGCGCAGTGCAGGGCTTTGCACACGGCTGCACGGCGGTCATAAGCCATGGCGGCCGAGAGGAAACTTTCTGCGGTGATAAAGGCTACGACGAAGAAGAACTGGGCTGCACACGCCTCGTAGGAAATGGTTTTGTCTCCTGTGAGGAGTCCAGCCGTCACTTTGGGAGTGACAGCTGAGGAGTAACCAAAGTCCACCAGCGAGAGCTGGCTGAGAAAGAAGCACATGGGCGTGTGGAGACGAGAGTCCAGCAGGATCGGCTCGGTCATCCCCAGGTTCCCAACCAGGGTGAGGAGGTAGATGAGAGAGAAAGTGGTGAGGAGCAGGATCTGCACTTCCGGGTCATCGGATAACCCCGCCAGGACGAACTCAGTCACCTCCGTCGTGCTTTCCATGGAGATCAGCTGGGAACTGTGTGGCTGCTCGGTAGCAATGGGAAAATAGAATAAAAATAATAAATGAAAGGAAGGCTCCATTGAAATCAATTAGCATGATCACTGTGCTTTATTTCAGTATTAAAATAACTTGTTTCCAGGACTGTTTAGATTTAAAGCCTGACCGCAGCAGCTAAAATTATAAGTTATTTAAAGGTCATAGAGTAGCCCAGTTAAGAGGATTTGGAGATCATGCATCCCAACCTCCTAACTTCATTTGTCACTTAGTTGTGTCCAACTCTTTGTGACCCCATGAACATTAGCCCACCAGGCTCCTCTGTCCATGGGATTCTCCAGGCAAGAATACTGGAGTGGGTTGCCATTTCCTTCTCCATCTTAACTTTATAGAAGACTGAATTAAGGTAAAGACAAGAAAAGAAAGAATTTATGCTATTTCATCACGTTGGTTGCTAACTAGAACAGCTCTGGCTCCCAATTCAAAGTTTCCAAAACAAAAACAAAAATTATTCTTTAAACTAAACTTAGTAAAATAAATATGAAATTGGATTAATTTTACTTCAACTCACTTTTTATGGCTTTCCATTGTGTCAAGAACAGTGTAGCATAGCCTAAAATGTTCTCACTATACTGTACAGTAAATATGGTATAGAATTTACCCCATAGTGGAAAACAGTAGAAATTCGTGCCCAAGGAATAAAGACATCTATAAAACTACAGTTTTTAACTTTTACCAAATTTATGCAGCTTTTAACTTCTGCGTTCAAATATTCCTGATCTGGACTCATGTTATAGCCATATTAAAAGATGCAGCTTCCAGCATCACCAAGTACAGAACTGATGAATTTCTTTTCTGGTGGCATGCAACATCACTTGGCTGTCAATTACCCCCATCAATTTTTCCCAGCAGCCAACTAGGTTGGTAACGCAAATTCAAACTATGTAAGTTGTTAGATATTATAATTCAAACAGCAGGTTTGATCTATCTGTATTGGAGAGGTGGATGACCTACGATATGACTTGCCAATAAGGGTGAAATCAAAGGACTGATAACATCATTCATGACATTTGTTTTCCCTACAAACTCCTTCTACTATTTAATTTTAAATATGGTGGTCTGGGATAGACTCATTCACAAAAATGAGAGTTTTTAGCAAATGCCTGAATGGAGTAGGGGAGCAAGCCTTGAGTATACTTGGGGGAAGGGCACAGCCCAGGCAGTGAAAATGAAAATGTTAGTCACTCAGTCCTGTCCCTGTCTTTGCAACCCCATGGACTGCAGTCTGTTAGGCTCCTCTGTCCCTGGAATTCTCCAGGCAAGAGTCCTGGAGTGGGTGCCATCCCTTTTCCAGGGGATTTTCCCAACCCAGGGATCAAACCCAGGTCTCCTGCATTGCAGGCAGATTCTTGACCCTCTGAGCCACAAAGGAAGCCTGTAACCCAGGCAGAGGAAACAGAAAAATACGTGGCTCTGGGATCTAAACATGCCAAGACTGTTCCAGGAACGGCAAGACAATCAATAAGGCTGCAGTTGGAAGGTGAAAGAAGTGCAGCAGTGTGAAGCTAAAGTCCCTTCACACACTACTTTGTTAAACTTTTATTCTGAAAGAGATTGGAAAGCATCATAGGATTTGAACCCAACATGACCTAATCTGAATTCTTTGAACAGAATCACTCTGGTAGGTCTGTAGGTACTTGTATTTAGCAAGATAAAGATGAAAGTTGCAAAAGAAATTATAGGCTATTATATTATTCCAGGTAAGAGAAGATGATGGCTTAGCCAAGGTCGTAGTGAGAGAGATAATAAAAAGTTGTTCAATTTTGGATATATTTCAAAAGTAGAGCTGACTGGATTTACTGATACATTGCATATTGACAGTAGAGAGAGGGATCAGTGCTGACTCCTGTTTTTGAATAGTGATACAAAGAATGGTGGGAAAGGAGCAATTACTTGGGACAAAGAGAAAAGGAAATCATCATTAAGTTTGAGATTCCTTTTGGCCATCCAAGTAAAAGTATTACATCAACAGCTCTGATACAGAAGTCTTGAGCTCAGAAGAGATGGCCAGATACCTCAGTTCAGTTCAGTTCAGTTCAGTTCAGTCAGTCAGTTGTGTCCGACTCTTTGTGACCCCATGGACTGCAGCACGTCAGGCTTCCCTGTCCACCACCAACTCCCAGAGTCTGCTCAAGCTCATATACATTGAGTCGGTGATGCCATCCAATAATCTCACCCTCTGTCATCCCCTCCTCCTCCTAGAGAGAGGATGTCTCAAATTAATTTTAACTTTCTTAGGCTTCCCTGGAGAAAGCAATGGCAACCCACTCCAGTACTCTTGCCTGGAAAATCCCATGGATGGAGCCTGGTAGGCTGCAGTTCATGGGGTCACGAAGTCAGACACGACTGAGCAACTTCACTTTCACTTTTCACTTTCACTTTTCACTTTCATGCATTGGAGAAGGAAATGGCAACCCACTCCAGTGTTCTTGCCTGGAAAATCCCAGGGACAGGGGAGCCTGGTGGGCTGCCATCTATGGGGTTGCACAGAGTCAGACACGACTGAAGCGACTTAGCAGCAGTAGCAGCAGGCTTCCCTAGTGGCTCAGTTGGTAAAGAATCCACCTGCAATGCAGGAAATCTCCTGCAATGCCAAAGACCTGGGTTTGATCCCTGGGTCAGGAAAATCCCCTGGAGAAGGAAATGGCAACCCAACTCCAGTATTCTTGCCTGGGAAATCCCTTGGACAGAGGAACCTGGTGGGCTACAAACCACAGTGTCACAAGAGTCAGACACAACTTAGCAGCTAAACCACCACCATGAAATCTCTTGGAAATTTCTGATGGCTCAGCATACATATGTAATATTAAATCCAACACATTAAAACACCAAAGGGCGCTTCCCTGGTGAGTCAGTGGTAAAAAAAAAAAAAAAAAAAAAAACTGCCTGTCAATGCAGGAGACACGAGTTTAATCCCTGATCCAGAAAGATCCCACATGTTGCTGAGCAGCTAAGCCCAAGTACCCCAACTGCAGAGCCTGTGCTCTAGAACTTAGGAGCCACAGTACCGAGCCCACATGCCACAGTACTGAAGCCAGAGCCCCCTAGAGCACACGCTCTGCAGCAAGAGACACCTTCTCAACAAGATGCCCTTGAACTGCAACTGGAGTAGCCCCTGCTCCTGCAGTAGAACTGCAGCTGGAGAAAGCCACACAGCAATGAAGACTCAGCACAGCCAAAGATAAATAGATACATAAAAGTTCTTAAAAGTATCAAAGAAAGCATTTAGACAGACTAATATTAGATTGCTTTAAGGTCTAAAAAATAAAGAGATTTAGTAACAAAGGAATATGGGAGAGGAGGTTACTGCCTCCTGAGATAGATAGCTGACCTGTCCCAGGACACAGAGAGATTTTGGTTACACAAGGGAAGTAGAGAACTTTTGAAGGAAAAGTTAAGTGTGTGTCGGGTTATGCTGATGGCTGACTGTAAATTCCAGAGTGGAATGACATCAGAAGTTGGGCAGGAGTGGAGCTGGGATCAGTAAAGGAGAGATACAGAGGTGTGTGGGCATGATTTCGTAGGAGCTGAGGGCTGGTATGGCAACCCTGAGCTTCGTGCTGAGTGACGGCAATGAATGTAACAATGAGGTGAGTCCTCCGGCCTCAAGGTGAAAATAGGGGTTGGAAGGTGATTAAACAGGCGAGGGTCATGACCGGAGCACGAAGATTTCTGGGCAAAGGTCACTCCTGCAGTTAGTGGTATGAGAGTCATTTACACAGAACAGGATGACTAGGATATCCTGTTGATTCCTTAAATACTGTTCACTTAAGTAATAGTGTAGATACAAATTTCCCAAATCCTGGAAACAAAATTTGTTCTAGGAATCAATATAAAATTCCCCACCCAGTTTCTCCTCCACCTGGAAAGTCTTAGGTTTTAGTACAACAATCTCCTGGAGGAAAAATAAAGCTAAAGCTTGTTAGTCAAGATAACTACTATGATCACATTCCCTAAAAGGGAAAATTGAGATTGGAACAGTTTAAATAACTTGTTCAAAGTCAAGCAAGCTTATACTCAGCCAAGCAGAGACTCACAGTCTTCCTATGCTTTTTCAGTGTCCCATGATAAATATACTTTGTAAATATATAGATATAAATATATTAAATATACAACATAAATATATAGAAGTTCTAATAGGACCTCTATAGTGTTTAGGCAAAAACTTTCAATTGTATAAAACAGATAAAAGAAATATTCAAAGAACTTAAGCCCCAGCTCTGAATAAATCAAGGATAAATGGCTTCCTTAATACATTTTCCTGACTATATCTATTTATGCAAATTTATGCATGCAGGAGATTTCATCCAGTTGATTTGTAGGCTTACCTGACTGCCTGAACAATACAACATGCAAATCCAGCACCTTCATACGTGAGTTGACCTCAAATCAGAAACTCAGCTAATGAAAGCAAGTAAACAGTCTGTTGTGATGCTTTTCTTTAGTGTTTGACCAAAAGGTTTAAAGTTCCCTAGCTGCAGGAAGAAATTGGAGGGAAAAAAGTGGTTTTCCAGCCTTGGAAGCAGTGAACAAGAGTTCTACTCCCGGGTCTGGTCCTCACTCTTCCTAAATAAGTCACTTAACCTCTTTGAGCTTCCGTATCTTTATCTATAAAATAGAAATAATAAAAAGGCAGTCCCAACAACATCTTGCCTGAAGACTACTGCTATGATAAGAAAATCCCTACAATACTTCATACTTGGTAAGGGGTGGTCATCACAATCACAGTCATTATCAGTGTTATTTAAGATTGTTTTTCCCTGGACATTGTTACTGCTCTTAGCAATACCACAATTGGGGGGAAGGTCATTGTTGCTACTGGACAACTATTAACAAATCAAAAGAAAAATAAATGGCCAAAGTAACTCTGATTCTTGGGCTGCACTTTCTAATATGAGGACAATTAGAATGATGTGGGAACCAGGAGGGAGTTGTGTAGACATGGAATTCTCAGAGGACAAATACCCTATGAGGGCTACAAACCTCATTATCTCACCTAACTAGGGAACAGGTGATTGACCTGTCTGCGGGGATCCAGCTCTGCCTGTTGAGGGAGATCGTGAGCGTGTGTTCACTATTTGCAATAATTCTCTTTGTTGTTGTTTATCAGTTGCAAAGCCGTGTCTGACACTTTATGACCCCATGGCTGCAGAATGCCAGGCTTTCCGGAGTTTGCTCAGACTCATGTCTATTGAGTCGGTGATGCCATCCAACCATCTCATCCTCTGGCATCCCCTTCTCCTCCTGCCCTCAATTTCTTCTGATGTTGCACTAATTCAACCACAGCATGACCTCCAGAGCTGCAATTTGACATAAATACTGGGGGACAGAGACACAGGCTCTGTCATTAAACAAGACATAGTGGACCCATGGACTTAACAGTTCACTTAATTCACCTTAAATGTTTGTACAATGAGAAGAAATATCAGCTCATTAATCCCAGATGGATATAAACTATAACTGTGAGACATGGGACTCTATACCCATGCAAAATTAAACCATTCTTGCATAGGCTTAAGCAATGCTTAAGCTTAGTGAAGAAGATAGGCAGCAAACAAGGAAATAACCTAAGCCTATGAATATATATAGAAAAACATATATTTATTTAGCTATATATATATATATATATATATATATATATATAAGCATCTGAATGCAGAGTTCCAAAGAATAGCAAGAAGAGATAAGAAAGCCTTCTTCAGCGATCAATGCAAAGAAATAGAGGAAAACAACAGAATGGGAAAGACTAGAGATCTCTTCAAGAAAATTAGAGATACCAAGGGAACATCTCATGCAAAGATGGGCTCGATAAAGGACAGAAATGGTATGGACCTAACAGAAGCTGAAGATATTAAGAAGAGGTGGCAAGAATACATGGAAGAACTGTACAAAAAAGATCTTCATGACCCAGATAATCATGATGATGTGATCACTAATCTAGAGCCAGACATCTTGGAATGTGAAGTCAAGTGGGCATTAGAAAGCATCACTACGAACAAAGCTAGTGGAGGTGATGGATTTCCAGTTGAGCTGTTTCAAATCCTGAAAGATGATGCTGTGAAAGTCCTGCACTCAATATGCCATCAAATTTGGAAAACTGAGCAGTGGCCACAGGACTGGAAAAGGTCAGTTTTCAATCCAATCCCAAAGAAAGGCAATGCCAAAGAATGCTCAAACTACCTCACAATTGCACTCATCTCACATGCTAGTAAAGTAATGCTCAAAATTCTCCAAGCCAGGCTTCAGCAATACGTGAACCATGAACTTCCTGATGTTCAAGCTGATTTTAGAAAAGGCAGAGGAACCAGAGATCAAATTGCCAACATCCGCTGGATCATCAAAAAAGCCAGAGAGTTCCAGAAAAACATCTATTTCTGCTTTATTGACTATGCCAAAGCCTTTGACTGTGTGGATCACAATAAACTCTGGAAAATTCTGAAAGAGATGGGAATACCAGACCACCTGACCTGCCTCTTGAGAAACCTATCTGCAGGTCAGGAAGCAACAGTCAGAACTGGACCTGGAACAACAGACTGGTTCCAAATAGGAAAAGGAGTACGTCAAGGCTGTATATTGTCACCCTGCTTATTTAACTTCTGTGCAGAGTACATCATGAGAAATGCTGGACTGGAAGAAACACAAGCTGGAATCAAGATTGCCGGGAGAAATATCAATAACCGCAGATATGCAGATGACACCACCCTTATGGCAGAAAGTGAAGAGGAGCTAAAAAGCCTCTTGATAAAAGTGAAAGAGGAGAGTGAAAAAGTTGGCTGAAAGCTCAACATTCAGAAAACGCAGATCATGGCATCTGGTCCCATCACTTCATGGGAAATAGATGGGGAAACAGTGGAAACAGTGTCAGACTTTATTTTGGGGGGCTCCAAAATCACTGCAGATGGTGACTGCAGCCATGAAATTAAAAGACGCTTACTCCTGGGAAGAAAAGTTATGACCAACCTTGATAGCATATTCAAAAGCAGAGACGTTACTTTGCCGCCTAAGGTCCGTCTAGTCAAGGCTATGGTTTTTCCTGTGGTCATGTATGGATGTGAGAGTTGGGCTGTGAAGAAGACTGAGCACTGAAGAATTGATGCTTTTGAACTGTGGTGTTGGAGACTCTTGAGAGTCCCTTGGACTGCAAGGAGATCCAACCAGTCCATTCTGAAGGAGATCAACCCTGAGATTTCTTTGGAAGGAATGATGCTAAAGCTGAAGCTCCAGTACTTTGGCCACCTCATGCGAAGAGTTGACTCATTGGAAAAGACTCTGATGCTGGGAGCGATTGAGGGCAGGAGAAGAAGGGGACGACCCAGGATGAGATGGCTGGATGGCATCACGGACTCGATGGACGTGAGTCTGAGGGAACTCCAGGAGATGGTGATAAACAAGGAGGCCTGGCGTGCTGCGATTCATGGGGTTGCAAAGAGTCGGACACGACTGAGCGACTGAACTGAACTGAACTGATAATTTTGTGTATGTGCATATATATGTAACATTATGTATAAGATAAACAAGTAGTTGTACATGGAAAAATAAGAGAGACAAGAAGAAATCTGACTGGACAGAATGTTTTCTAAGGGTAAGTTAACACATCACCCAGGCCTAAAAATGACAAAGAACCAGTGTGGGAAAAATCATCCCATAGAAAGCAAAAAACACGGGATCACAGCTCCAAATTTCAAGTAAATTGCTAGAATCTAAAAGAAGGCGATGTGGCTTCAGCATAGGTCGCAAGGCCCCTTCCTCAGCACTTTACATTTTCACATCCTCCCAGAATAAAACCCTAATAAGAGAAAATAAAAACACCCATTCCCTAAATCAAAACTGTCATCAGGATTATTGGTCTGCATCACTGTACTGTAATAGATGGGTTAAAAGGAAAGCACTAATATCATCCTGCCAGAAGCAATGAACTTTGGGATTCACAAATAGCTTGAAATTGGAAACTATTTGTTCTCACTAACTTGGGAATCTGTATCATTGGGAGAAAAGCCATCACTATGCATTAAAGAATATCCATCATGTCAAAAAATTATAGCAAGTGGTTTTAATGATGGTATTAGTGCTCTCTACTGTGTGAGCCGGGCATGAATGGGAAATCTCTCCGCTGCTAAGTCGCTTCAGTAGTGTCCGACTCTGTGCGACCCCATAGACAGCAGCCCACCAGGCTCCGCTGTCCCTGGGATTCTCCAGGCAAGAACACTGGAGTGGGTTGCCATTTCCTTCTCCAATGCATGAAAGTGAAAAGTGAAAGTGAAAGTCATGTCTGACCCTCAGCGATCCCATGGACTGCAGCCTTCCAGGCTCCTCTGTCCATGGGATTTTCCAGGCAAGAGCACTGGAGTGGGATGCCATTGCCTTCTCCGGGAAATCTCTCTACCTCCTGCTAAATACAGCTCTGAACCTAAAACTATTCTTTAAAACATCTATAAAAAAATTAAGCTATTGGTACATTACTAAAAGGGCTTCCCTGTTGGCTCAGTGGTAAAGAATTCAACTGCAAAGCAGAAGAAGCAAATTCAATCCTGGGTCAGGAAAACCCCGTCAAGAAGGAAATGGCAACCCACTCCAGTGTTTTTGCCTGGGAAATTTCATAGATAGAGGAGCCTAGCCGGCTACAGTCCATGGGGTTGCAAGAGTCAGACGCAGCTTAGCAACTTAACAACACATTGGTAAAAATCAAGTTACATCATTACATCTAGGGCACATATTGGACATAAACATGGGAGTATAGAGACACTGCCTACAACATTAAACAAGCAAAATGAATCCCAAACTTACTCCAACCCCTCATTCCTTAAATCTTTACACCACTGTTAAGAATTATCCATTCATTCAACTATTTCTTGATGCCAAGTGAGTATCAGCCACAGTCTGGAGTCTAGGAAGACATATTCATTCAAAACTCCAATATTAGTCTTACTAGTCTACTGTGCCTAAGTTGAGTGGAGAAGAGAAACATGAAAGAAACACATGAATAAGAATATAGTTATAAATAGAAAAGGGTCTCCATACGACTGTGAATAGTAAAAATCTACTGTGAATTGAATGGTCAGAACATTTTCTCAGGAGAATCAACATCTCAGCCAATGCCTGAAGCATAATTAAAAGCAGTGTGGCAAACATTGCCCAAGAGAAGAGAAAAGCTATGGTGAGGCCCCGAGTTGTCAAAGAAGTTGGCAGAATCTAAGGAAGGCAGAGTGACTGTTCCTTGGCAGGTTCTTTTCGTTGTTTTTTCCAGGACAAAATATGTATATGAAATTTTCTAATTTTGGTGTCAGGGTAATGCTGGAATGAGACAGAGATTAAGAATTATGTTGGAAGTATTTATTTCTCTTCAATTTTCTGGAGTCGTTAGAGAAAGTAGGCATTTAACTCTACTTAAATGTTTGGTAGAATTCATCTGTAAGGCTGTCTGGTCCTGGACTTCTGTCTGATGGGAATTTCTTTCTTTCAATTCATTCAATTTCATTACTAGTGATCCGTCTTTTCAGATTTTCTATTTCTTCTTGATTCAGTCTTGGCATATTGTATGTTTCTTGGAATTTTTCACTTCCTCCAGGCTGATGAATTGTTTGACATATAATTGTTGGTAGGAATCTTTTGTGGATCCTTGGGTCTTGTGTGTTGTCTGTTGTGACGTTCTCTCATTTCTGATTTCATTTATTTGGGCACTTTATTTTTCTTAATGAGTCCTGCTAATGCTTATCAATTTTGTTTTTCTTTTCAAAGAACCAGCTTTTATTTTCATTGATATTCTGTTATTTTTTAGTCTTTATTTACTCTTGCTCTGGTCTTATTTCCTCCCTTCTACTAATCTGGGCTTTATTTGTTCTTCTTTCTCCAGTTCCTTTAGGTATAAACTTAGATTATCTTTCTGAGATTTTTCTTTGTTTCCTGAGATAGGCCTGTATTGTTATAAATTTTCCTCTTAGAACTGCTTTTGCTGAATCCTGTTGATTTTAGAACATTGTGTTTCCATTTCCATTTCTCTCAAGGTATTTTTTTATGTCCTGTCTAGTTTTTTTGTTGGTTCACTGGTTATTTAGAAACACATTGCTTATCTTCTATGTGTTAATGTTTTTTTCTGGTTTCGTTCACGGCCACAATGGCATGACACTAGAAGCTACTTACAAGAAGAGGCTATGAGGGGAAATAGGTCAGAGATAGGGTTGACCACAAAGAAGTTTAGGAAAATGTATAATGAGTAATTGTGGGCACGACTTAGCAAATCAACAGCAACAGCAACAACAATTGTGGTAGTGGCTACATGACTCTACATTTGACCAAAGTCTTAAAACCATAAACTAAAAAGTATGCACATTACTGTTTGTAAGTTATTCGTCAATTTTAAATGGGGGCTATAACAAGAAATATAACAAGTAATACCAGCAAATGTATTGATCCTCAAAATATCCAGCATATTCCCATAGGAAGTCAAATTGCTTCCTCCTTGGAAAGTGGGATGCTGAGCTGTAGATGGCCTCATGCTCTCCCAGGAGGTCATCCCTGGAGAGACAGATGTCTCTGTAATTCCCTGCTGGTTCCCACGCATTTGTCTCTGAAATCCCATCATGACTCCGGTCAACATCATTTCGGGGGTGCAAACTGCATGCTGAGCCCCTGTTACCACCATCTGCATGTTAATAAGTGAGGGTTGTTAGTCTGGCAGGTCTTCAGCTGACCTAGGGATTGGTTGTGAGCCTTCAGTCATCAGAGAAAATACCCCAAGGTAAAAATTATACTAAACAACCTTAAAATAATAACCTCTTAGTATTTTATAGACCTTCCTTTATTTGCCATTTACAGAGGCAATTTTGTGAATTATGTGGGAGAAGTAATTTAACTGTATTTATTTTACAAATAGGGAGGACATATGTGGCTCTTCCAAGGGCACAGAAAGAATGTATGGTAGATTCAGAACCTGACCACATACTAGTGTTCTTTCCCTCATCTTCCCTCCCTTAGAGACCTTGGAACATTTCTACCACTGCCTGAGAGATGACTTCTCTAACAGCATTTATGCATTATTTCACGGCTAAATTTCTGACTTCAAACTTACTATTCAGGATTAACTGTCCTATTTTGTCAAGGAGTAAGGTAAGTATCTATAGTCCATATATACATTTAAATTTAAAATATTTAAAACAAAAAGCTTGCCACCAAAATAGATCTACAAGCTAAAGGTAACCCACAAACTATGAGCTTTCAACCCTCTACATCTGTGATTCAACTATTGGATAAACAGTAATAAGAAAAAAGAAGAAAAGGAGACCATTTAAACTTAAGCTGATATACAAGTTAAAAAAACATCAAGCAAAAGAATAGCTCACATGGACAGACCAGAGCGGACAATTATACAGCAGAGCATGAACAGAGGCTGATATATTGGAAAGCACCAAAACATTGAAAGGACCTAAGTGGTGTGTGAGCAAAAAGCAAAATGAAGAGGAGGTTACAAGGCCTCAAAACTCATCCTCATCTGGAGCCTTGCACACCATCATCCACCTTTCGCAAACCAGCATAGAAAACCACTATTCATGTTTAATAGTAATAGTATCTTCTTCAGACTGTGCTGAACACTCAGCTTTTTGCTCATTGCTTTTTATGTATTATCTAACTTAATTCTCAAAATAACACCTTGAGTTAGGTCTCCTTACTATCTTAATTTTTCAGTTGGAGAACAACTAGTTCAGAAATGCCAGTTGATGACCAAAGACTCAGGCTGTTAACTGAGGGCTCTTCTCAGAGTCCCAGCTCCCCACCCACTGCTAAGCCTTCCTTTGAGAACGGCCTCTGCTGGTGGTACCTGCCCCTACTCCTCCAGTTACCCCGCTGCATACCCTATGCGTGTAAGTCTCAGTTAATTCTCTGTGCGACCTCTGAGTTTGGACCAATGAAGACAATAAGTAATTTAAACAGAGCTAAATTCAGTTTAATTTAAATTTAGTAAAGACACATCAAACTTGAGAAATGCTTCATCTGAGAACAGAATTTGACTTGCCAATGAGTATTTGCGGAAATACAAATTACTCATCCTCTGTGTCTACAGCCAGTCTTGGCATATAAACACAACAAAGAAGTGTATGAATTTAATAGGCTAGGAAAATAACTGTCAGAGTTATTAATTCCAAAATGATCATGTTTTGACATATTCAAAATAATTAAAAACTGGAGAGATGATTCATTATGATCCCTCATTCAATACTTTAGAATTCTAGATGAATAATACACTAAATTTCGCTCTTAAGTCCACGCTTTAGAAGTGGAGAATCTTGAAGCACGTATCATTTCTGTAACAAAAAAGTGTTCATAAGATATAAACATTTCAGTTTCGCTGTTACTGCAATCTTAACTAAACTTGACGCTCTATTCCTTTGTCTCCCTTCGCTCTGGACATCCGATTCTTAAGTAACCCGGATGCAGAACATGACAGAAGTGGCACGGTTCATTCTCCTAGGACCAAGCAGCACCAAGAGTCTGCACGTCCCCCTCTCTATAACATTCGCTCTCATTTACTTGGTCGACGTGGTTGGAAACATGGGCACCATCCTGCTGGTGCTGCTGGACTCGCATCTCCACTCGCCCTTGTACTTTTTCCTCAGGAACCTGTCTCTGGCGGATGTTGGCTACTCTACAGCTGTCATCCCCACAGTCCTGGCTGGATTCCTGGAAGGCGAGGGGCCATCTCCTACGACGCCTGTGCTGCTCAGATGTTCTTCTTTGCAGCCCTTGCCACTATGGAAGACTTCCTCTTGGCAGCAATGGCCTATGACCGCTACGCAGCAGTGTGCACGCCCCTCCATTTCACCGCAACTATGAAGACAAGCGTGTGTGCTGGTCTGTCCGCAGGCCCCTGTGTCTGTGGCGTCCTGAATGCCTCCATCCATGTTGGAATCCCCTTCAGTCTCTCTTTCTGTAGGGCCAATGTGGCCCACCACTTTTTCTGTGATGTTCCAGCAGTCATGGTTCTCTCTTGCTCAGATAGGCATGTTGGTGAGATGGTTCTTTTTTATGTAGGCAGTTTCAACATCTTCTTTGCTCTCCTGGTTATCTTAATATCCTACATATTCATATTTATCACCGTTCTGGAGATGCACTCCTCTGCAGGATACCAGAAGGCTTTATCCACCTGTGCCTCCCACCTTGCAGCAGTCTCCATCCTCTATGGTGCGGTCATCACGATGTACTTACAGCCCAGCTCCAGTCATTCCATGGACACTGACAAAATTGCATCTGTGTTCTATACTATGATCATCCCCATGCTGAACCCTTTGGTCTATAGTCTGAGCAACAAGGAGGTCAAGAGTGCTTTCAAGAAGATGATTGCGAGGGCAAGATTGTCTCTAAGATTGTCATTTTAACATTTTAGAATACATAATGATCCAGTTTACTCTGCTCAGATTTTTCCCATGCACTGAGTCACATGCAGAAATTAAGTCCTGGATAACACCCTTATTTTTTTCTAAAGTATATTGTCTAGAATAAGGAAACGTTGTGTTCAGAAATGTAACAACTAAATGAAGATGGCCAAAGAGAAGCATAAAATATTTTGGTTCTGCTTGTCAAAGGGCTTGTTCAGGACCTTTCCATGTCCCACATGCGCTCCAGCATACAGGTAAAGCCGGAAAACAAGCAGCCCGTGGACAGACGTACATGCCCGTACCCTGTAGACCCACATACACGCAGGAGAAGAAAATGGCAGGAGACAGATGGCGAGGGCTTGTTTTTATTAAAAATAATGTGAATAGTGACTTAGTGGATTAAAATATCAATTTATATCTAATATTACTTTCTTTAGCTGAATATCTGTTCTAAAAGTCTTAGTCTGAGAAAAAATAATAAACTTTTGATGAAACTATGTACTTATTTTGTTGGTGTAGTTTACTGACAGATTTATAAACATACCATCTTAAGTGAATTAATAATTGTCTTGATTGAGTCATTTTATTAAGCTGAATTTTCACATCACAGTTTTCAAAAGGATACAATAGCCACAGTACAAGAAAAATGGAGGGAAAATAATACAATAATTTTTAAATTTTTTCATCCATGACTACCAACATTCACCTTTTTTAAAAAATGCACTGAGATAGCAATAACATTGTATATTTTTCTGTTTGCAGTTGCTTTAAAATAAGCTAATGCTGCTTACTAATTCCCTTTAAGTGGTTTATAGCATTATCTAAGTTTCATATCATTGTTGTTACTGTTTAGTCGCTAGGTCATGTCCAGCTCTTGCAACCCCATGGACTATATGGCCCACCAGGCTCCTCCGTCCATGGGATTTCCCAGGCAAGAATACTAGAGTTGGTTGCCATTTCCTTCTGGAGGGGCTCTTCCTGACCCAGGGATTGCACCCATATCTCGTGCACTGGCAGATGGGTTCTTTACCACTGGAACCACCAGGGAAATCCCAAGTCTCGTGTGTACAATGTTATATTTCCACTTCTGTATACAGTACAGTGCATTCATCCCTAAAAGTCTAGTTTCTACTCATCACCATACAGTTTACTTCCTTTAACCACTTCACCCAGCCCCTAGCCCTCTTCACCTCTAAAAGCCACTATTCTATTGTTTTATTTGTGTATTTGCTTTTATTTGGTTTGGTTTGTTCAGCTATAAAGAGAATTAAAACTTGCCATTTACTATAACATCGATAGGCCTAGAGGGTATTATGCCAAGTAAAATAAGTCAGAGAAAGAAAGACAAATGCTGCACATTTTCAATTACAAGTGGAATAAAACAATAAAACAAATAAATGAATGTAACAAAACTGAAACAGACTCACAAATGCGAGACCAAACTATTGGTTACTAGTGTGGAGAAGCCAAGGAAAAGGGGCAAGGGAGAGGAAGGAGATTAAGAAGCTGAACTAGGATATAACACAGAGCGCACGGAACAGAGCCCAT
The DNA here is from genome assembly GCF_001704415.2 of Capra hircus. Lineage (NCBI taxonomy): Eukaryota > Metazoa > Chordata > Mammalia > Artiodactyla > Bovidae > Capra > Capra hircus. The sequence continues at coordinate 1,834,924 of NC_030822.1, forward strand.
ATTTTATAACTTTAGATTGAGTATGATCTGGAGACCAACTGAATCACTGTTGTGTACCCCAAACTAATATAATATTGCAAATCAACTGTACTTCAATGTAAAAAAAGAAAATGAATAAAATAGAGTATTAACAGCCAAGCCATGCGTTGGACCCAAGACAACCCTTGAATCTACATTGCGTGGTTCCTAAGACTGTGACCTGCATTGCTGTTCAGCTCTCAGTCGTGTCTGACTGCAACACACCAGGCTTCCCTGTCCTTCACCGTCTCCCAGAGCTTGCTCAAACTCATGTCCATTGAGTCGGTGATGCCATCCAACCATCTCATCCTCTGTCGTCCCCTTCTCCCCCTGCCCATAATCTTTCCCAGCATCAGGGTCTTTTCAAATGAGTCAGCTCTCCGCATCAGGTGGCCAATGTATTGGAGCTTCAGCATCAGTCCTTCCAATGAATATTCAGGGTTAATTGGCTTTAAGTATATTTAGATCAAATTTAATTGAACAAAATTTTCAACTTCACCTTGTCAAGGGTTCACACTGAAGTAAAAGATACGTGCACAGAACATGTGTAGAGGAACTGGATCAACGAGGGCATGTCCATCAGCAGAGGCGACTCTGAGAGGACAGCGTAGCATTGTGCGTGGAGGACAGGCTCTGGGGTGAGGCACACACCAGGCTTCCATTATCTCCCCTAAGCCATTGTGAAAGAGAAAGTGAAAGTGAAGTCGCTCAGTCCTGCCCAGCTCTTTGCGACCCCATGGACTGTAGCCTACCAGGCTCCTCGGTCCATGGGATTCTCCAGGCAAGAATAGTGGACTGGGCTTCCATGCCCTCTCCAGAGAATCTTCCTGATCCAGGGATCGAACCCATGTCTCTTATATCTCCTGCATTGGCAGTCTGGTTCTTTAGAACTAGAGCCACCTAGAGCTTTCATTTGGACTAGGCATATGGAGAAGGAAACGGCAACCCACTCCAGTGTTCTTGCCTGGAGAATCCCAGGGACGGGGCAGCCTGGTAGGCTGCCGTCTACGGGGTCACACAGAGGCGGACATGACTGAAGTGACTTAGCAGTAGCAGTATATCCAAATCCACTAGAGAAAGAAATTGCAGCCCACTCCAGTATGCTTGCTGGAGAATCCTATGGACAGAGGAGAACTGGAGGGTTTTAGTCCATGGGGTAGCCAAGAGTCGGACACGACTGAGCAAATAAACAGCAAACAGCATGTCCAAACCCATAGCGTGTAGAACACACAGAGAGAACCAAGCTATAGAGTTTGGATGATTATTTTATCTTTTTAAAAATTATGATGGCAACATGTTGATTTAACAAAAATGACTCAGTCAAGACAGAAATACTGATTAAGATATGATATTTATGTATCTCTCAGCAAAATGTGCTGAAAGAGTAGATACTTTCATTTAAAAGACTATAATTTTTCCTTCTATTCAGAATATTAAAACAGTTATTTCACAAAAGAAATAACTGCTATTAGACACAATTTTATACTGAATATCTCAACTAACAATTTAAATTATTTTTATCAAAAACTAGCCATGCTCCATTTACCTCTGACAAATTTCCCATTTCAGTGTGTACGTGCCCATAATAGTGACAAATCAAATATAGCAGTACATAATTAGTACATTACCACACAATGAATCAAATATCAGAAGTAAGTTTTGACAAACAGGTCCCAAATTTTCTAATGCTTTTCCTTAGCTATCTTCATTCAGATATTGACTTTCTGAATATGTTTTCTTTTTACCAAAATCAGACTTTTGAAAAGATAAGGATGTCATCTCAGGAATTTAAATGCAGTGTGGTGCTTAAAAAAAGTAACTCATTGCATGGGGAAAATCTGAGAGGAATTAATAAAGGTTACTGTGCTTACTGGGCTTCCCAGGTGACACTAGTGATAAAGAACCCACCTGCCAATGCAAGAAACAGAGATGTGAGTTCCATCTCTGGGTTAGGAAGATCCCGTCTTAGGAAATGGCAACCCACTCCAGTATTCTTGCCTGGAAAATTCTGTGGGCAGAGGAGCCTGGTGGGCTGCAGCCCATGGGACCACAAAGAGCTGGACATGACTGAGCAACTGAGCACATACTGAACACACTGCAGTGTTAGAATCCGTAGAAAATGTTGCCTTCTCAGTGACTGTCTTGAACGCATCCTTGACCTCCATGCTCCCCAGACAATACCCCACGGAGGTCAGCACGGGGATGAGCACAGAGCAGAACACAGACGCCACTTTGTCTGGGTCCGTGGAGTGCCTGGAGCTGGGCTGTAAGTCCGTGAAGATGACGGTCCTGTAGAAGATGGAGGCAGAAGTGGGGTGGGAAGCGCAGGTGGACAAAGCCTTTTGATGCCCCTGAGCTGAGTGCATCTTCAAGATATTTACAAATAAATAGATAGGAAATCAATATAATCAGAAGAGCAAAAGAGACCTTAAAGCTCATGATGGAAACAAGAACCACTTCATTAATGTGCTTATCAGACCTAGAGAGAGCCAGGACAGCTGGAACATCACAGCCTGATGGGCTACGTGGGACTTGCATAAAGAAGGACCGATTATGTCCCCAGCATGGAAAGAGGCATTCAGAAACCTACAAACATGGGATCCCATGGACAGATGTGCACACACATGTGTTGTCGTGGCGGTGGTGTTATTCAAGGGCTTGCCTACTGCTGAGTAGCGGTCATAAACCGCTGAGGCCAGAAGGCAAGGTTCCACACTTGCAAAGGCTACAGAGAAGAACATTTGAGCAGCATGGGCGTTGTAGGAGATGATCTTGTCTCCAGTGAGTAATCCAGCCTTTACTATGGGAGTGGCAGCTGAGGAGGAAGCAAAGTTCGCCAGAGACAGGTTACAAGAAAAAGTGCCCAGGATTGCGCAGACGAGAGTCCAAGAGAGGCAATGTGACCATTCCCAGGTTTCCAATCACACTGATGAGGTAAATGAGAGCAAGCATGATAAACAGGAGGCTCTGCAGCTCTGGGACACTCTTAGTCAAAGGAGGAGGGTCTGTGTCACTTCCATCTTGGTCTCCATCGATGCTGTTTGGGAATTATGAGAGGTACTGCAGCAGTGAGAAATAAAGGGGGAAAGTGACACACAAAAAAGAAATTGCAATGAAATTTAAATGCATTATCATTAACAATTTCTACTTTCAAATTATCCTGATCTAATATTCAGAACTCTACATGTAAATGTGTGTGTGAGTATGTGTGTGCTGCTGGTTGTGTGTGTGTGTGTGTACAATGCGTAGTACTATTATTTTATTTTGCTATTAAAGGAGTTAGAGATTTGAGAGATTATATGATATTCTACAATTTTATTGCTAGTCTAAAAGATTCGAGACTGAAGCCTAATTTTCAAATAATCAAAATCCAGGAAGTTTTAGTCACCTCACTGTCAACACATATAAAAGTACCAATAAATATAAGGATGGTAAAAGGTTAAATTGCTGTTAGATCTTGCTAATTTATTTATTTCCTTTTGTTCTCTGTGTAGTTTAAAGAATAATCCCTTCACACATCCTTTTTTTAACTTTAATAAGAGACCAACTGTTAATGAACAAGAAAAAAATATCACTACCTGCTCAATCAGAGCACCATCTGTCTTATTTTTTATTCATCTTCTTTAGGGAAGCAACAGGAGGGTTCATAAGCACCACTAAATTTCTCACCAGTGGAAATTTTGATATTAAGACTCCAATCTCAAATCACTATCTTGGAAAAAAGGTTCAAAACATCATTGCTATGCTCAAAAAACTCATAGCATGTATAGGCTTCCCATTGTTTTTGCATGAATTACACTTTTCACTAATGGTGTTTATGGAATAATTCTCACTCCTTGAAGAGAAGGGACAGTCAGTCCTGAATAGTGAGTGTGAAATCAGAAATTCAGCCATGAAATAATGCCTAAATAATGATAAAGAAGCTGAACTGTAGGTAGTGGTCAAAAAATTCCAAGTACTTTAAGACAGTGAAAGATCAAGGATGAAACACTAACAAGGACCCAGGAACCAGGACTAACAGGGCCCCAAGAACCCAGATTCAAGTCCCAAATCCACCATTAATTCTTGCTGTGTTCTTGAAGGTATCACTTTCTCCTAGTCTGTAAAATAAACACTGTGAAATTACTCCTCCCGTAGCTAACAGAATTGTGTCTGTAAATAGCAAGTAAGGGAAGGTGTACTGAAAACCTCAGTAGAGAGGGTTACCATTTTAAAGTCATTCAACATAAATTTTATGTTGAGGTTATTTCCTTGGCAATAACGTCGGCTCATAGCAATTCCTCGGGTAGGAGGAAGACCAGTGCGCAAGGACAATGATTAACATTCGGTGAGTGTACGCTGACCAAGGAGCTTGGCATGCAGTCAAGTCCCTCTAAATTGAGGTTGCTTGGAGTGTTGTTGGTATTTCAGAGGCTGGTGTAAGGGAACCAGGAGTGAATTGTAGAGACATGGAGCTCTCCGGGGGTGCCCCCATGGGACCATCTACTGCTCCTCACCCCACTTCCCAGAGAAGAAGTAACTGAACACCCTGTGGGGACCTTATTGCATATGAGCATGCATGCATATTTTGGTATTACTTGCCGTTCTTTTTTTTTCTTTAAATGCATAATTGCAAAACTGCAAAATCCACAAATTTGTGTGTATTATTCCAATAATTTAAATATGTATAGCCATCTAACCATTTACAGAACACTTCTACCATGTAAATGAAACCCACGGTTCTTTGCAGTCCACTCCTCCTAGCCACTGCCCCTGGAAACTACGTACTTGTTTTCTGTGTATAATTTTTTAGCAGTACCCCATTCTTTTGACATTACAGATTGTTTGTTACTCAGTTGAGGAGGGTTATGTTGGTTTAGTGTTTGGTGATTATGAATAAAGCTGATCTACACATATAAAAGGCCCTATGGACGGAGGAGCCTGGTGGGCTGCAGTCCATGGGGTCACGGAGAGTCGGACATGACTGAGCAACTTCGCTTTCGCTTTTCATTTTTATGCATTGGAGAAGGAAATGGCAGCCCACTCCAGTGTTCTTGTCTGGAGAATCCCGGGGACGGGGGAGCCTGGAGAGCTGCCGTCTCTGGGGTCGCACAGAGTCGGACACGACAAGCGACTTAGCAGCAGCAGCAGCAGCAACACACATACCCTAAAGAGTTTTTCTGCAAATATAAGTTTTTATTTCATTTAAGTAAATATCTGTGAGAAAGATAGCTCAGCCATACAGTAAATATATGCTTAATTGAAAAAGAACGTCAAACAGTTTTCTGAATTTGTTCAACCAGCTGGTTCTCACCTGCAATGCATTCCACTGGTTTCATATCTTTCCCAGGGCTCGATGTTTTATTGTGTTTTAAAATTTAATTCTTGTCTCATATCTTTTCTTGCGCTTTCACAAAGATGTCTCAAAGAAATCTCAGAAAATCCTCTTTAAAATCCACATTTGCCTTACCACCACAGCTCTGTCTTAGGAATTTTTTTTCAACAAAGGAATTAGATCCACGATTTCATCTGTCCTTTTGCCTCTGATCTCACACTCCACCAAAAGACAGCACACTGATTTTAGTGCAGCAAAGCTAGTGGTCACGCATTTGTTGTATGCATGGAGATGGTGTCACCCTAAATTTTAATAATTTACTTAACTCCTCCAAACTCCAGTTTCTCATCTGTAAAGAGGGAGATAATAGCACATAAACGTCAAAGGATTGTTAGGAAGATCATGAGATGACATCTATACCAAGGAGGGTGCAATTTCCAGGAATATCAGGTGTTCCCTAAGGTTAAATATTACTCTTTTCTTATTCTCAAAAATCGGTATAGGAATTTTCACAGATATATTGGTGCTCAAACATCTGATTAGCTTTCCCTCACATGTGACTGCTCCATTGCAACTCAGCAGAGATATTTACTAATTGTAGAAAATGGACTTTGGAAAACTGCGTCATGTCAGGGTGGGTGAAAGCGTATGTATGATACACTAGCTGTCTCTTCTCCTGACGGACTGAGGAGGCTCAACTTTCTAGCTCAGTTTGCTGCTGTGGGTGATGACGCTTCCATTAACAGACGTCTTTCAGCGACCACGTTCAGAAGCGCTCTTTCTCACAAAGCAAACTGTGATGGACATAGCGGCGTACTGAGAAGCAGATCTGTGAGAGGCTGAATAGCGTCTCCAAAGAAGTGAGTCCCCAATATCTTGGACCTTTCTATGGCTGCTGTTATGGACTGAATCATGTCCGTCCTCCCCAAATTTAACATAGTGAAGATATAGCCCTTAATGTGACGGTTTCGGAGACACAGATGACAAAGAGGTAGTGAAATTATATAAGGTCATAACAACTGGGCCCTAATCCAATAGAACTTCTGCCTTATAAGCAGAGGGAAAAGTATCAGAGTTCTCTTTCTCTACCTGTGGGGGCGCAGTGAAAAGACTGGCATCTGCAAGCCACAGAGCGATTCCTCACCAGGAACTGAATTGCCCAGCACTTTGATCTTGCAGTTCCCAGCCTCCAGTAATGTAAGAAAAGCAGAGTCTGTTGTTAAGTCACCCAGTCTGTGGCACGCAGTTACAGAAGTCCACGCTGACTAATACAGTTATCTTCTGTGACAAACGCTTTGCAGTTGTGATTAAGTTAACAGCATTGATGTGGGAAATTAACCCAGATTATTCGGTGGGTCCTAAATGCAATAGCCAGTGTTCTTTAAAGAGATAAGGCAGGAAAACGGCAGATTAAGGAATTCCACAGAAACGCCAAGAGCAAGCAGAAATCTCCAGAATCAAATTTTCGTCATAACTCTGAAAAATGTTCAAAGGTTTCGAGCAATTAACAAACACTAAATCATAAAAATCATGACTTAACCATGGAGTTTCAGTCAGTTCACTCACTCAGTCATGTCCAGCTCTTTGCAACCCCATGAACTGCAGCACGCCAGGCTTCCCTGTCCATCACCAACTCCCAGAGCTTGCTCAAACTCATGTCCATCTAGTTGGTGATGCCATCCAACCAGTCTCATCCTCTGTCGTCCCCTTCTCCTCCCACTTTCAATCTTGCCCAGCATCAGGGTCTTTTCCAATGAGTCAGCTCTTCGCATCTGGTGGCCAAAGTATTGGAGTTTCAGCTTCAACATCAGTTCTTTCAATGAACATTCAGGACTGATCTCCTTTAGGATGGATTGGTTGGATCTCCCTTGGATCTCCAAGGGACTCTCAAGAGTCTTCTCCAACACCACAGTTCAAAAACATCAATTCTTCGGTGCTCAGCTTTCTTTATAGTCCAACTCTCACATCCATACATGACCACAGGAAAAACCATAGCTTTGACTAGGTACACCTTTGTCGGCAAAGTAATGTCTCTGCTTTTTTAATATGCTGTCTAGGTTGGTCATAGCTTTTCTTCCAAGAAGCAAGCGTCTTTTAATTTCATGACTGCGGTCACCATCTGCAGTGATTTTGGAGCCCCAGAAAATTAAATTTCTATATGTCAAACCCATAACTGACCTCACGCCAAAGGAACAGAGGCTTCTGAAACCTCATATAACAAAGTATACACTCTTAAAAAATAGTGTAGAAAACTCTCTGTGAAAGGATTACAACCCACAGCAAGCAGCAACAACAACATAACAACCCTGGGAGGAGAAAGATTCTGATCTTTGGAGTTAGCACACTATAATATTCTAAAAGTCCAGTTTTCAACCAAAAACTAAAAGACATTTAAAAAACACGAAAGTATGTTGCATTTACATAAAAATAGAAATTAACAGAAGCACAGACGTTGGACTTACTAGTGAAAGATTTTAAATCAATTGTCTTAAATATCCTTAAAGAATTTAATTAAATATAGAATAAAAGTTTAAATGAATATTGAGAATGCTTTTCCAACAAATAGAGAATATCAACAAGACATTATAAATGGAACCAATAGATTTGGAGTTGAAAAGTATAGTAAATGACAGTTAAATGTAGTCCTACAATAAATGTAGGATATGGATGTGTTAGTAATCTTGACTGCTATAATCATTTCACTATATGTAGAATAAATCTTTGTGTCTTATACTTTACATTTATTTAATTTTTACTTTTAAATTAAATTAAAAATAAGTACAAAGATCAAACTTTTTAGATGCTACAGAAAATATCTAGCTAAGATCACTATAATAAAATACCAAAGATTATACAATAAACACTTAGCTCTTGCACTTCAAAAAGCTGAGAAGTCCAAGATCGAGTAGCTGGTCAACTTATATCTGATAAGAACATCCTTTTAGTCTTGCAGATGGCTAACTTCTTGCTATATCCTCACATGGTGAAGAGAGAGAGCTCTCAATGTCTCTTCTTTCTTTTTAAGCGCATTTCAGTTCAGTTCAGTTCAGTTGCTCAGTCGTGTCTGACTCTTTGTGACCCCATGAATTGCAGCACGCCAGGCCTCCCTGTCCATCACCAACTCCCGCAGTTCACTCAGACTCATGTCCATCAAGTCAGTGATGCCATCCAGCCATCTCATCCTCTGTCATCCCCTTCTCCTCCTGCCCCCAATCTCTCCCAGCATCAGAGTCTTTTCCAATGAGTCAACTCTTCGCATGAGGTGGCCAAAGTACTGGAGTTTCAGCTTTAGCATCATTCCTTCCAAAGAAATCCCAGGGCTGATCTCCTTGATTATTTTTTATTTTTATTTTTTTGTTGTTTTTTTGTTTGTTTGTTTGTTTTTTATCTCCTTTAGAATGGACTGGTTGGATCTCCTTGCAGTCCAAGGTACTCTCAAGAGTCTTCTCCAACACCACAGTTCAAAAGCATCAGTTCTTCAGCACTCAGCCTTCTTCACAGTCCAACTCTCACATCCATACATGACCACTGGAAAAACCATAGCCTTGACTAGACGGACCTTAGTTGGCAAAGTAATGTCTCTGCTTTTGAATATGCTGTCTAAATAAAGGCGTTTAGTCCCCAGCTTATTAACTCCCCACCTTCATGATCAAATCTAACTGCCGATGCCTCTCAGTGCTGCATCTCCAGATGCCATGGCACTGCGTATTAGGGCTTCAGCATGAGAACTGAGAGGAGGCACAAAAATTCATCCATTGCAGAGGGAGACACAGCAGAGTAATAACAGTAATTGTCTTAAATCAGTTTTATTATTTCAAAAAAAATTGAAGTGATTATTCAGTGGCCTGATAGCTTTTAAAAAAATAAGGCAAAATAAATATCAATCTAGATTTCTATAGCCAGATAAATTACTATTTGAATGTGATGGCAAAATCAAACATTATCAGAGATAGAAAAGTCAAAAGTCAACATACTATCCACAGGTGCAGAAGTTCAGTGTAAGTGCTTCAGCAGGAGGTAAGAGGTCAGTTCATCAGACTGGGGAATTTGGAAGAGGAGTAGAGCCTAATGTGTTCTTTCTTTTTCTTCATTCTTATCTGCAGCAAAGGCATCTTTTGATCTTCTATCCTGCTTTATTTATGTAGAAAAAGTAATGGGATAGGAACTGCCCAACAAAGGAGAGACCACTAATCCTAGGATAAATAGTAGGTTAGATTTTCCATAAGCAGACCCAGAGTCAAGGATTTTATTTCAGGAAATTCCCTGAGGGTCCAGCGGTTAGGATTCTGCACTTTCACTGCTGAGGTCCCAGGTTCAACCCCTGGTTGGGGAACTAAGATCCCGAAAGCTGAGTGATGTGGCTAAAAAAAGGAGAGGGGGGATTTCATTTCAAATAGTTGTATTTTAGAGTTAACAGAAGAAAGCACGATTGGGTAGCAAGCAAGTGAATCAGGAACAGAAACTTGGCCAATACAGGCATCTTGAGCGAGTGTGTTACCTGTGTGGACAACTAGGGCTCAGTTACACCAGGGGTCACTCAAAGACTGTATAGACATGCCTCAGAGATTTACTACCTGAAAGATGAAGAATCCGAGGGATTTATCACTCTGCCTCTATCTGCCAACTACTGATGACTGCCACCAGAGAAATTATATGGTCCATACATAGGCTGACCATATTCTAGCATCAAAAAATAAGCCCTCATTGTAAGAGCTGGTACTCTACACAGACAAACTGATTGCCATGGGTTTGTAGACAGGGTACCACTAGCCTATACAAGAGGGTAGTTCCAGATCTGAAGAAGCCCATTTTCCCAGAGACCTAAACCAAAATTTTAAATTATCAGTATTAAAGTTGATTTAATTCCCATCTTTCTTATCCCTGTGCCATATCTGTGTGTTCACTGCAAACCCATAAAAGAAATCAAGATATTGTTTGTCAGTCTCCTAACACTTGCAGTAGTGTAATCTTTGGCTAGAATATTTTAAAAAAAGGAAAGGTGAAAAAGGAAAATGTTTTGTCCATTAAAACAAAATAAAATTTTAGTAGAGACTCTGATGCCGGGAAAGATTGAGGCAGGAGGAGAAGGAGACGACAGAGGAAGAGATGGTTGGATGGTATAACTGACTCAATAGACATGAGTTTGAGCAAGCTCCAGGAGCCAGCGATGGACAGGGAAGCCTGGTGTGCTGCAGTCCATGGGGTCACAAACAGTTGGACACAACTGAGCAGAGGAACCAGAGACCAAATTGCCAACATCCGCTGGATCATGGAAAAAGCAAGAGAGTTCCAGAAAAACATATATTTCTGCTTTTTTGACTATGCCAAAGCCTTTGACTGTGTGGAACACAATAAACTATGGAAAATTCTGAGAGAGATGGGAATACCAGACCACCTGACCTGCCTCATGAGAAACCTGTATGCAGGTCAGGAAGCAACAGTTAGAACTGGACATGGAACAACAGACTGGTTCCAAATAGGAAAAGGAGTACGTCAAGGCTGTATATTGTCACCCTGCTTATTTAACTTCTATGCAGAGTACATCATGAGAAATGCTGGGCTGGAAGGAGCACAAGCTGGAATCAAGATTGCCAGGAGAAATACCAATAACCTCAGATATGCAGATGACACCACCCTTATGGCAGAAAGTGAAGAGGAACTAAAAAGCCTCTTGATGAAAGTGAAAGAAGAAGAGAGTGAAAAAGTTGGCTTAAAGCTCAACATTCAGAAAATGAAGATCTTGGCATCTGGTCCCATCACTTCATGGGAAATAGTGGAAACAGTGTCAGACTTTATTTTTCTGGGCTCCAAAATCACTGCAGTCCATGGGGTCGCTAGGAGTCGGACATGACTGAGCGACTTCACTTTCACTCTTCACTTTCATGCATTGGAGAAGGAAATGGCAACCCACTCCAGTGTTATTGCCTGGAGAACCCCAGGGATGGGGGAGCCTGGTGGGCTGCCGTCTCTGGGGTCACACAGAGTCGGACACGACTGGAGCGACTTAGCAGCATCAGCAGCAGAGTAGTTACCAGAAAATGCACGCCCTCTCAAAGACTTAATGTACAAATTAATTGACTTAAAACATTTGTCTTGCTCTTGAACAATCTGCGAGGTTAAAGTCAACACCACAGACACGAATTTTCAACCCTCAGTATCTGCAATCCAGCTAAAAGTTGACAGTAATGACTCTAAGAATGAGTCTAAGATAGGAGTCAGTCAACACAAGCTAAAATGGGTATCAAACTAAAAAAACTACTTAAACAAAGAAGTCTTGCAGATCCCTGGGTTCTTGCATAGAGTAGTTGAGAAAGCCAATAATACAAGACAGGAATACAGACTGGGGAACACTGTAAAATGAATAAATAAAAGAAAGGTCCAAGTGTATGAAAAAAGTAGAAATCAAAAATAAAACTACAATACTTAAAAACCCATCCACGCCTTAAAGCCCTGCATGTTGTCACCAACATTTTCTAAACCAATAGGCTCCATCATTCTAGCTTAATTATAAGATTATAGATGGCACTCGTCAAGACGGCACTGAACACCCACATTGTGTGAACTGCTTGTCATGATTATTCTATTCAGCTCTCACAAGAACTCTGAAGTAGTTTCCAATATCACCTTCATTTTATTGATAGATGAAAGGAGCTTCAGGAAACTTAGTTTAGGACACAGGTCTCCCAGGCAGTCAATGGTAGGGTTTATACGGGAATGCGTGTGCCTGTCTCCTCAGAACCCGATATCTTACACGCAATCCCATGCCTTCTCTTTAGACCTGATTTTGCTGGGTGTATTTGTCTCTAATGCCCCATGTATCTTACTGCATCTATACACATATTTGTGACTCACTCTACTGTGTCATCCCAAGCATAAAACTTGGTAGAATGGATACCATAATCAAATGTAAATTGAATGAAATTAAAACCAATTCAAATTCATTAATGTCGTTTACTTTGGAAACCATTCTGCTGACTCTAAAGCATTGCTCTGTCTCTTAATAGCCATGTAAACTTGAATAAATTACTCAATCTCTCTGTTGCCATGTTACTTATATATAAATAGTCATAACAACTGTCAATTTAATAAGAATAATGAGAGTATTAAATAAATACATGTGAGCACTATAAAAGCATAAGCTCTTGGGCTGCTAATTCACTTCAGTCATGTCTGACTCTTTGCAACCCTATGGACCGTGGCCCACCAGGCTCCCCATTAAAGGAATTCTCTGGGCAAGAATACTGGAGTGGTTGCCATGCTCTTCTCCAGGGCATCTTCTGCCCCCAGAGACCCAACCCGCATTTCTTATCTCTTCTGCACTGGTAGGCAGGTTCTTTCCCACCTCTTGGAAGACTCAAAAACCTGATTTAGAGATCAATCCATTCCAGGTATATAAGCTTCCAAGCTCATTGTCCCTTCCTGTAACTCATATTTTTCATCTAGGAAATTTACATGTTGGAAAGGTGTCCATGAAGAATCTTCTCTGTGAATTCTATTCTAATAATATAATGCTTGTGCGTTTCTATTTCTGTGCAGCTCTTCTTTCTGCATTACTCTCTCCCTTATTTTCATTACGAGAGCATCTTGTGATTCTTAAATCCATGAAGAACAGCACAGAGGTAACCGATTTCATCCTGCTTGGACTCACAGATGACCCGCAGCTGCAGGCTCCTCTCTTTGCAATCTTCAGCTTCGTCTACCTCACCACTCTGATTGGGAACCTGGGGGTGATCATGTTGATCCTGCTGGATTCTAGCCTCCACACACCTGTGTATTTTTCCTCTGTAACCTGCCTCTGGTGGACTTTTGTTACTCCTCCACTGTCACTCCAAAAGTGACGGCTGGGCTCCCGAAAGCAGACAGAGGCGTCTCCCACCATGTGTGTGCCGCTCAGATGTCCTTTCCACAGTCTTTCCACTGCGGAAAGTTATCTCTTAGCCTCAATGGCCTGTGACCGCCACGCAGCAGTGTGCAAGCCCCTGCATCACACCACCTGCTGCTGCTGCTGCTAAGCCACTTCAGTCGTGTCCGACTCCGTACGACCCCATGGACGGCAGCCCACCAGGCTCCCCCGTCCCTGGGATTCTCCAGGCAAGAACACTGGAGTGGGTTGCCATCTCCTTCTCCAACGCATGAAAGTGAAAAGTGAAAGTGAAGTCGCTCAGTCGTGTCCGACTCTTAGCAACCCCATGGACTGCAGCCCACCAGGCTCCTCCACCCATGGGATTTTCCAGGCAAGAGGACTGGAGTGGGCTGCCATCGCCTTCTCCGATTACACCACCTCCATAACAACAAAGAGGTGTGCTTGTCTCGTCGTCGGCTCTTACGCGTGTGGTGTTCTGAATGCCTCTGTCGACACTGGAGACATGTTCAGTCTCTCTTTCTGTGGGTCCAAGGTAGTCCATCACTTTTTCTGTGATGTTCCAGCAGGCATGACTCTCTCTTGCTCTGAGAAACACATCAGTGAAATGATTCTTGTTCTTGTCTCGTTTGCACTTTTCATAATCTTGATTTCCTACCTGTTCATACTTAGGACAATTTTGAAGGTGCACTCACAAGAGGGATACCAGAAGGCTCTGTCTACCTGCGCTTCTCACCTCAATACTGTCTCCATATTTTATGGGACCATCATCGTCATGTACATACAGCCCAGCTCCAGCCACTCCATGGACACAGACAAAATCACATCTGTGTTCTATACGATCATACCCATGCTGAACCTTGTGGTCTACAGCCTGAGGAACAGAGAAGTCAAGAGTGCATTTAACAAAGCTGCTGAGAAGGCGAAAGTTCCTCTAGATTTTCTCTTGACATAGAAGCTACTAAAGCTCTTTTACCCCTTTTGAATCTGCCCCATGCAGTGACTCAAACGACAATGGCCACTTGGGATGGTAGGATATAGATTTTGTCTCATATTTTTTCTCTCTTTAGTTGAGGAATGGACTAGGCTGAGAAGGCTGAGCGCAGAAGAACTGATGCTTTTGAACTGTGGTGCTGAGAAGACTCTGGAGAGTCCCTTAGACTGCAAGGAGATCCAACCAGCCCATTCTGAAGGAGATCAGCCCTGGGTGTTCTTTGGAAGGAATGATGCTAAAGCTGAGGCCACCTCAGGCAAAAAGTTGACTCATTGGAAGACTCTGATGCTGGGAAGGATTGGGGGCAGGAGGAGAAGGGGACGACAGAGGATGAGATGGCTGGATGGCATCACTGACTCAATGGACGCGAGTCTGAGTGAACTCCGGGAGTTGGTGATGGACAGGGAGGCCTGGCGTGCTGCGATTCATGGGGTCGCAAAGAGTCAGACCAACTGAGAGACTGAACTGAACTGAACTGAACTTAGTTGAGGAATAGTTCCAACCACTTAAAACGCAGACAAAATATAATAATAGCTTTTAATGAAGTATGTTCTTTTGTTGGCATATTTTATCTAGAGCTAAATAATTATAGCAGCTTAATAAACCAATGCTTCAGCCATTACTGAGTGATTTGAAAAGAAAAAGCACATTCATGTGAAATTTACCAAAGGTAAATAGCCCTATTATAATAAAAGGATGCACATGATTCCCTCATTTTTACCTTAATCATTTTTTTACCTTTTTTTTTTAATTGGAAGTTAATTACTTTACAATCTTGTATTGGTTTTGCCATACATCCTTAATCTTATGGGCACTAACTCTTCACATTTTGTTTTTAAAATTTCACTGAAAATACTACTACTACTACTACCCATTTTTTGTCAAAAAATGTTTTGAAATTGTTAATGCCACTCTGTCATTTATGTTCTAGTCAGCTATCTCATATCTCATCAATATTCAGTTCATTCACTCTGCTTCATTCACACTGATCTCTATCGAATCTGGGCCACTCCAAACTTGCCCTTGTCTCAGCTTCTTTGCACTGATGCTTCCACTGCATGGAACATACTTCCACTCATTTCACATTCCTAGTTAAATTTTACCCACCCGGGAGATCGCAGAGGCTTGCCATGAGTTACTTTATAAAATGGTCACTTCCCGCCCACGGACTTTTTTTTCCGAAGCCTGCTCTCTCGTCTCCATAGTCACTAGCATCATGCAGCTCTTATATTTATTTACTCACCTGTTCTTCTCTTTTTCTCAACTTGAATGGAAAATCTCTTGAGCAGTAGCTTAACCTGGTTATTGCACTGGAATTAAAGCTTTGAAACTTGATTTTAAAATTATTTTATTGAGCATGATGACAACTCCAGAAATTCCAAATTATATTTTTTTAAAAAGCAAGCTGCAAAAACTTTAAGGGGAGAATGCACCAGTATCTACTTGACAATGACCCCAATTTCGTGCACCCACTAACATTTAATAATCCCAGTTCTTTTGAAATTCTTCAAACTGCTTGCTCACTAGCAGCCAACCAATCACTGACAAATGTACCTGAAGACCTCTCCCAATTCTAAAAACCGTATCTTAATAAAACGCTTGTATTCATACATTGACTTGTATTTATTCATTTTACTCCACAAGCTGTGTGGCACGGCCAAAAAACCCCATGGATTTATTTCTGACAGTTCTGGAGGCCAAATGTCAAAGGTCAGTTTCATTGGGGTGAATTATGCTATGTCTGCAGAGGTTCCAGGGAAGAACCTGTCCTCCTACGTTGCATCTCCAAGTACTTGCAAGCATGCCTTGACATGTATCTGTATCGATGCCATCCCTGCCTTTGTAGTCACACTAGGTTTCTCCCCTTCAACTCAGTTCAGTCGCTCAGTCCTGTCCGACTCTTTGCAACCCCATGAATCGCAGCACGCCAGGCCTCCCTGTCCATCACCAACTCCCGGAGTTCACTCAGACTCACATCCATCCAGTCAGTGATGCCATCCAGCCACCTAATCCTCTGTCGTCCCCTTCTCCTCCTGCCCCCAATCCCTCCCAGTATCAGAGTCTTTTCCAATGAGTCAACTCTTCGCATGAGGTGGCCAAAGTACTGGAGTTTCAGCTTCAGCATCATTCCTTCCAAAGAAATCCCAGGGCTGATCTCCTTCAGAATGGCCTAATTGGATCTCCTTGCAGTCCAAGGGACTCTCCAGAGTCTTCTCCAACACCACAGTTCAAAAGCATCAGTTCTTCAGCACTCAGCCTTCTTCACAGTCCAACTCTCACATCCATACATGACCACAGGAAAAACCATAGCCTTGACTACACGGACCTTAGGCGGCAAAGTAATGTCTCTGCTTTTGAATATACTATCTAGGTTGGTCATAACTTTTCTTCCAAGGAGTAAGTGTCTTTTAATTTCATGGCTGCAGTCACCATCTGCAATGATTTTGGAGCCCCAAAAACTAAAGTCTGACACTGTTTCCACTGTTTCCCCATCTATTTCCCATGAAGTGATGGGACCAGATGCCATGATCTTCGTTTTCTGAATGTTGAGCTTTAAGCCAACATTTTCACTCTCCTCTTTCACTTTCATCAAGAGGCTTTTTAGTTCCTCTTCACTTTCTGCCATAAGGGTGGTGTCATCTGCATATCTGAGGTTATTGATATTTCTCCCGACAATCTTGATTCCAGCTTGTGTTTCTTCCAGCCCAGCGTTTCTCATGATGTACTCTGCACAGAAGTTAAATAAGCAGGGTGACAATATACAGCCTTGACGTACTCCTTTTCCTATTTGGAACCTGTCTGTTGTTCCATGTCCAGTTCTAACTGTTGCTTCCTGACCTGCATACAGGTTTCTCAAGAGGCAGGTCAGGTGGTCTGGTATTCCCATCTCTTTCAGAATTTTCCACTGTTGATTGTGATCCACACAGTCAAAGGCTTTGGCATAGTCAATAAAGCAGAAATGGATGTTTTTCTGGAACTCTCTTGCATTTTCGATGATCCTGCAGATGTTGGCAATTTGATCTCTGGTTCCTCTATCTTTTCGAAAACCAGCTTGAACATCAGGGAGTTCACAGTTCACGTATTGCTGAAGCCTGGCTTGGAGAATTTTGAGCATTACTTTACTAGCATGTGAAATGAGTGCAATTGTTCAATAGTTTGAGCATTCTTTGGCATTGCCTTTCTTTGGGATTGGAATGAAAACTGACCTTTTCCAGTCCTGTGGCCACTGCTCAGTTTTCCACATTTGATGGCATCTTGAGTGCAGCACTTTCACAGCATCATCTTTCAGGATTTGAAACAGCTCAACTGGAATTCCATCACCTCCACTAGCTTTGTTCATAGTGATGCTTTCTAATGCCCACTTGACTTCACATTCCAGGATGTCTGGCTCTAGATTAGAGATCACATCATCATGATTATCTGGGTCATAAAGATCTTTTTTGTACAGTTTTTCTGTGTATTCTTGCCACCTCTTCTTAATATCTTCAGCTTCTGTTAGGCCCATACAATTTCTGTCCTTTATCGAGCCCATCTTTACATGAACTGTTCCCTTGGTATCTCTAATTTTCTTGAAGAGATCTCTAGTCTTTCCCATTCTGTTCT
The DNA here is from genome assembly GCF_001704415.2 of Capra hircus. Taxonomy (NCBI): domain Eukaryota; kingdom Metazoa; phylum Chordata; class Mammalia; order Artiodactyla; family Bovidae; genus Capra; species Capra hircus. The sequence goes on from NC_030822.1 coordinate 1,852,714, forward strand.
TTTCCTCTATTTCTTTGCATTGATCGCTGAAGAAGGCTTTCTTATCTTTTCTTGCTATTCTTTGGAACGCTGCATTCAGATACTTATATCTTTCCTTTTTCCTTTGCTTTTCACCTCTCTTCTTTTCACAGGTATTTGTAAGGCCTCCCCAGACAGCCATTTTGCTTTTTTGCATGTCTTTTCCGTGGGGATGGTCTTGATCCCTGTCTCCTGTACAATGTCACAAACCTCATTCCATAGTTCATCAGGCACTCTATCTATCAGAGCTAGGCCCTTAAATCTATTTCTCACTTCCACTGTATAATCATAAGGGATTTGATTTAGGTCATACCTGAATGGTCTAGCGGTTTTCCCTACTTTCTTCAATGTGAGTCTGAATTTGGTAATAAGGAGTTCATGATCTGAGCCACAGTCAGCTCCTGGTCTTGTTTTTGTTGACTGTATAGAGCTTCTCCATCTTTGGCTGCAAAGAATATAATCAATCTGATTTCAGTGTTGATCATCTGGTGATGTCCATGTGTAGAGTCTTCTCTTGTGTTTTGGAAGAGGGTGTTTGCTATGACCAGTGCATTTTCTTGGCAAAACTCTATTAGTCTTTGCCCTGCTTCATTCTGCATTCCAAGGCCAGATTTGCCTGTTACTCCAGGTGTTTCTTGACTTCCTACTTTTGCATTCTAGTCCCCTATAATGAAAAGGACATCTTTTTCGGGTGTTAGTTCTAAAAGGTCTGGTAGGTCTTCATAAAACCGTTCAACTTCAGCTTCTTCAGCATCACAGGTTGGGGCATAGACTTGGATTACTGTGATATTGAATGGTGTGGAGACGAACAAAGATCATTCTGTCATTTTTGAGCTTGCATCCAAGTACTGCATTTCGGATTCTTTCATTGACTATGTTGGCTACTCCATTTCTTCTGAGGGATTCCTGCCCGCATTAGTAGATATAATGGTCATCTGAATGAAATTCACCCATTCCAGTCCATTTTAGTTCACTGATTCCTAGAATGCCGACGTTCACTGTTGCCATGTCTTGTTTGACCACTTCCAATTTGCCTTGATTCATGGACCTGACATTCCAGGTTCCTATGCAAAGAGTTGGATACGACTGAGCGACTGAACTGAATTGAACTGATGCAATATTGCTCTTTACAGCATCAGACCTTGCTTCTATCACCAGTCACATCCACAGCTGGGTATTGTTTTTGCTTTGGCTCCATCCCTTCATTCTTTCTGGAGTTATTTCTCCACTGATCTCCAGCATATTGGGCACCTAATGACCTGGGGAGTTCCTCTTTCAGTATCCTATCATTTTGCCTTTTCATACTGTTCATGGGGTTCTCAAGGCAAGAATACTGAAGTGGCTTGCCATTCCCTTCTCCAGTGGACCACATTCTGTCAGACCTCTCCACCATGACCCGCCCGTCTTGGGTTGCCTCACGGGCATGACTTGGTTTCATTGAGTTAGACAAGGCTGTGGTCCTAGTGTGATTAGATTGACTAGTTTTCTGTGAGTATGGTTTCAGTGTGTCTGTCCTCTGATGCCCTCTTGCAACATCTACCATCTTACTTGGGTTTCTCTTACCTTGGGCGTGGGGTATCTCTTCACGGCTGCTCCAACAAAGCGCAGCTGCTGCTCCTTACCTTGGATGAAGGGTATCTCCTTACTGCCGCCCTTCCTGACCTTCAAGGTGGGATAGCTCCTCTAGGCCTTCCTGTGGCCACGCAGCCACTGCTCCTCGGGTTGCTCCTCCCGGCCGCCGGCCCTGGCCTCGGGCGCGGGGTGGCTCCTCCCGGCCGCCCCTGACCTCGGACTTTGGTAGCTCCTCTCGGCTGTTCCTGTGCCTTCACAGCCTGGCACTCTCGACCGCTGCCCCTGACCTCGGACATAGGGTAGCTCCTCTCGGCTGCGCTTAGTGCTCCGGATCGCCGCCGCCCGCGCTGACACTTCCCCAATCAGACCCTCCAGCCCGACCCCAGCCGCCCCAGTGGCCCAGTTTTCGCGGCACCTGGACCTGTCCCGGCTCCGAGGCCCCACCCCCTATGCCAGGCTTGGTTCCCCCATCCCCTGCCCCGGCCCATTCTCGCTGCCTCTCCAAGTGGGCCCAACTAGGTTCTCGGCCTTTCTTGGTCAGGTGCAGCCCCGACGCCCTGGCCTCGCGCAGCGCAGGCCTGGAGCCCGGCAGGGGGCGACGAAAGCCAGGGCCAAGCCGGTGGGGTCGGGTGAGGCTCACTCCCCCGGCCTCGGGCGGCAGCAGCAGGCCTTAGGCTGCGGCTTCTCCTGAGACTCGTGCAGGAGGGAGCCAAAGAGGGAGTAATAAAAAAAAAAAAATAGAAAGAAAGAAAAAGAAACCGCGGCTGTATGGATCAAATGATTGTACTCTTTTTTGAGATTTTTTTGATGTGGACAGTTTTTAAAGTTTTTATTGAATTTGTTACAATATTCCTTCTGTGTTACGTTTCGATTTTCTGGCTGAGAGGCAGGCGGACTCCTAGCTCCCAGAGCAGAGATTGAAATCACACCTCTTGCGCTGGAAAGTGATATCGCAATCACTGGCCTGTCAGGGACGTCCCAATGGTTGTTCTCGTGAGTCTCTCTTGAGAAACAGCTAGAAATGAACATGAAATAAAACCAAAATACAAATCTTGAAACCAGTTTAGTAATTGTAATGCACTGCTGGGAGGGAATGCAAAATGTTAATACAACCTTAGAAAACAGCTTGACAGTTTCCACTCAATTAAATGTACACTTATTGTCTACCCGGACACTAGTGGTAAAAAATCCACCTGCCAATGCAGGAGACACAAGGTTTGATCCCTATGTCAGAAAGAGCCTGTGAAGTAGGAAATGGCAATCCACTCCAGTATTCTTGCCTGGAAAGTCCCATGGGCAGAGAATCCTGGTGGGATACAGTCCATGGAGCCATAAAGAGTCGGATATGACTGACCAACCTAGCACATTATCTAACCAACAAATCTAACTCACATATATTTACCCCAATGAAATTAACACCTATGCACATACAAAAAAAGCTAGTCAAATGTTTAGATGCTTTTTCTTTTTTAATTTCCAGACACTAGAACCAACCCAAATGCCACTTCAAATGAGAAAGGAGTAACAATCCTCAGTTTCCATATAATAGAATATCATCTAGCAATAAGAAATATTTCTTGATTGATATATTATGGGTTGAATTGTGTGCCTAAAATTTATATGTTGAAGACCTAATCCCCAGGACCTCAGAAATTGATCTTGTTGAAAATGGGTCATTAGAGATATAATTAGTTAAGATAAGGTCATAGCAAAGCAAAGTGTGCTCCGAGATCAGTGTGACTGGTATGCTTACCAGGAGAGACAATCTGGACACACACACATATAGACTGATACAGCACACAGAGAACAGAGACTCACACACACAGAGAACACAGAGACTCACACACACAGAGAACACATGTGAAAACGAAGATGGGGGTCAGGATGAGGCAGCAGAAGTCAAGGAACACCAAATGCTACCCAGTCACCAAGAGAAAAACATAAAAGCATCTTTTCCCTTTCAGCCTTCAGAAGGAACAACAGAACCAACTCTGCTGGAACCTCAGTTTCAGATTTCTAGGCTCCAGAAATGTGACGCAAGCAATTTCTGTTACTCGTGCCATCCAGGTTCTGGTACTTCTTTAATGACATCTTTAGGGAATTCATGGGCTTCCCTCATAGCTCACTCAGTAAAGAATCTGCCTGCAATGCAGGAGACCAGGGTTCGATTCCTGGGTCGGGAAGATCCCCTGGAGACACAAATGGCAACCCACTCCAGTATTCTTGCCTGGAGAATCCCATGGACAGAAGAGCCTGGTGGGCTACAGTCCATGAGATTGCAAAGAGTTGGACACGATGTAGCAACTAAAAGAAAAAGAGAGGAAATTCATACAGGCAACCATATGGATATGGATACAATATGGATAAGTCTCAAACACACCATGCTAACTGAACAAAGCCACAGTCAAAGTCAACCTACACTAAGGTTCTGTTTCAATGACATGACATTCTTGCAGAGGCAAAACCATATGGAGAGAAAACAGAGGTCACCACAGACACTGGGTAGAAACAGGGGCGTGTTTAGATGATGGGCCTCTTCTATATCATGGTTATGTCAGTGGTTGCATGATCTTATAAACTGACCAAGCTGAGAATCTGTGCACATTGCTGTTTATGAATTATAATTTAATCTAAAAGTAGGAGAAAAGCAAACAGCAAGTAATACGAAAGCATGTGTGCACTTTCAGCCTATCCAGCTAGATCCCCACAGGTGATGTAATTGGTTTCCTGATAGGAAAGAGGGATGAGAGCTGTAGATATCCTCTTTGGGGGACAGGATATCCTCTTTGGCAGTCCCCAAAGAGCTCCACATCTCTGTAACTTTCTCCTGATTCCTAGGAATTAGCCTCTAAAACCCCAACATGACTCAACGTGGTATCATTTTAGAGGGACTGGACCGTGTGCTGAGACCCTCTGGTCAGCACACATTCATTTGAGTGTTAATAGCTGTTAGTATACACAGCTCTTTTTCTCCTACCCCTAAATCCTGACCTTAAGATTTGCTATGCGTCTCCAATCATGGCCAGGAAAACATTTCAAAACGAAAATATACTGATAGACCTTTAAATGATCACTCCTCAGTGAGATGCTTTATAGAGCTTCCCAAGTTTGCTACTTACAGACACTAATCCTTGAATGATGTGAGAGGTCATTGTATTCTGTTTTGCAGATAAGAAGATAAGAGACTCCTCCAAGGGTACTCAAGGAGTGCCTGGCAGTTTTAGGTTCCCGGCTCCAAGTCATGTTTTCCCCTCATGCCTACTTGCCTTAGAGCCTTGGAAATTTTTGACCATTAACCGATAGAAAACATGTCTAAGAGTATGTGTGCATCATTCCACAGCTGAATTTCTGATTTCAGACTCACTGTTCAAGATTGGCTGTCCCTTCTTTTCCAACAAGGTAAGTTTTTATATTCCATATACACTTTTAGTAACAAGGGTAATTCATGCAAAAGCAATGGGACAGCTATACCTACTGTGAGTTATTTAAGAACAGAAATAGATTTTTTGGATATTTTCCAAAGCAGTGACATTACAAATTTCAAAATATACTTCTGAAACATTATCATGCTGCTCTCCTCAAAGAGATTAGTGGGGGGAAAAAAGCGGATAGGTAATGCTCTGATCAGTGCAGTTCAGTCACTCAGTCATGTCCGACTCTTTGCGATCCCAAGGACTGCAGCATGCCAGGCCTCCCTGTCCATCACCAAGTCCCGGAGTTTACTCAAACTCTGTCCATTGAGTCAGTGATGCCATCCAACCACCTCATCTTCTGCTGTCCCCTTCTCCTCCCTCCTTCAATCTTTCCCAGCATCAGGGTATTTTCCAAGGAGTTAGTTCTTCGCATCAGGAGGCCAAAATATTGGAGCCTCAGCTTCAGCATCAGTCCTTCCAATGAATATTCAGGACTGATTTCCTTTAGGATGGACTGGTTGGATATCCTTGAAGTCCAAGGGACTCTCAAGAGTCTTCTCCAGCACCACAGTTCAAAAACAACCATTCTTCAGCACTCAGCTTTCTCTATGGTCCAACTCTCATATCCATACATGACTACTGGAAAAGCCATAGATTTGACTAGATGAACATCTGTTGGAAAAGTAATGTCTCTCCTTTTTAATGTGCTGTCTAGGTTGGTCATAGCTTTTCTTCCAAGGAGCAAGTGTCTTAATTTCATGGCTGCAGTCACCATTTGCAATGGTTTTGGAGCCCAAGAAAATAAAGTCTCTTTCCACTGTTTCCCCATCTAGTGCCCATGAAGTGATGGGACCAGGTGCCATGATCTTCGTTTTTTAAATGTTGAGTTTTAAGCCAGCTTTTTCACTCTCCTCTTTCACTTTCATCAAGAGGCTTTTAAGTTCCTCTTCACTTTCTGCCATAAGGGTGGTGTCATCTGCATATCTGAGGTTATTGATATTTCTCCTAGCAATCTTGATTCCAGCTTGTGTTTCTTCCAGTCCAGCGTTTCTCATGATATACTCTGCATATAAGTTAAATAAGCAGGGTGACAATATACAGCCTTGACATACTCTTTTTCCTATTTGGAACCAGTCTGTTGTTCCCTGTCCAGTTCTAACTGTTGCTTCCTGACCTGCATACACATTTCTCAAGAGGCAGGTTAGGTGGTCTGGTATTCCCATCTCTTTCAGAATTTTCCACAGTTTATTGTGATCCACACAGTCAAAGGCTTCGGCATAGTCAATAAAGCAGAAATAGATGTTTTTCTGGAACTCTCTTGCTTTTTCCATGATCCAGTGGATGTTGGCAATTTGATCTCTGGTTCCTCTTCCTCTTCTAAAACCAGCTTGAACATCAGGAGGTTAGGGTACAAAATGGAAACAGTGATAGATTTCATTTTCTTGGACTCCAAAATCACTGCAGATGGTGACTGCAGCCATGAAATTAAAAAATGCTTGCCCCTTGGAAGAAAAGTTATGACAAACCAAGATAGCGTCTTAAAAAGCAGAGACATCACTTTGCTAACAAAGATTCATATAATCAAAGCTATGGTTTTTCCAGTAGTCAGGTACATAAGTGAGACTTGGACCATAAAGAAGGCTGAGCACCGAAGAATTGATGTTTTTGAATTGTGGTTCTAGAGAAGACTCCTGAGTCCCTTGGACAGCAAGGAGATCAAACCAGTCAGTCCTAAAGGAAATATTCAGGAAATCCTGAATATTCATTGGAAGGACTGATGTTGAAGCTGAAGCTCCAATGCTTTGGTCACCTGATGCGAAGAGCTGACTCATTTGAAAAGAGCCTGATGCTGGAAAGACTGACAACAGGAGGAGAAGGGGATAACAGAGGACGAGATGGTTGGATGGCATCACTGACTCAATGGACAAGAGTTTGAGCAAACTCCGGGAGATCATGAAGGGCAGGGTAGCCTGGCGTGCTGCAGTTCGTGGGGTCGCAAAGAGTCGGGCAGGACCTAGCTACTGAACACCAACATCTAATGTCATCTTTAGCACTCGCATATGCATATGTGCTAAGCCACCTCAGTTGTGTCCAGTTCTTTGTGACCTTATGGACTGTACCCCGCCAGGCTCCTCTGCCTGATTCTCCAGGCAGGAATGCTGGAGAGGGTTGCCATGCCCTCCTCCAGGGAATCTTCCCAACCCAGGGATCAAGCCTGCGTCTCTTATGTCTCCTGCATTGGTAGATAGGTTCTTTATCTCTAGTGCCACCTGGGAAGCCCCTACTCTCATATGAGGGATTTCAATATTATTGCTCTTCTTTTTGTAGGCGATATACTGATTTTTGGAGAGGCTGAATAACTTGACCAAGGTCACCCTGCAACAGATGATGGAACTAGGATTGGAAGGGAGACCATACTACTGCAGAGCCCAGATTTATAAAAACTGTACCTGACAGCGCTGATAAAACAGAGAGAACTCTGCCTGGGTGTTAGGGACAGAGAGAACTGTGCAGTGGAAAGAATGAATCTGTCTTCTTAGTTCTAAAAAGTAAGAATAAAGGTTTCCCAGCATATTCCCAGTCCAGCCGTGTAGTGGTAAAACAAATGGGTATTTTGTTTAAAAGAACTGAGGAGAAGACAGATTTCCAGGTTTTTATGAAAGAGATAGAGAAAGCTTGCATAAGGTTCTGACACCACATAAGCCAGAGATTTTAAGCAAGTTTTAACCTGCATTGCCTAACTTGTCTGTGAGGCTTCCCTGATGGCTCAGCAGTAAAGAATCTGTCTGCCATGCAGGAGCCGCAGGAGACCCTCTTTTGAAACCTGGGTGGAGCAGATCCCCTGGAGAAGGCGTGGCCAACGCACTCCAGTATTCCTACCTGGAGAATCCCAAGGGCAGAGGAGACTGGTGGACTACAGCCCACGGGGTCACAAAGAGTCGGACACGGCTGAAGTGATCTAGCACGCACACACGCAACTTGGCTGGGGCGCTGCTGACTTGCTGGCTAGTTGCTCCTCCTTCTAAGTTTCCATCCTGCCTTGCATTCATAAACACTCTCAGCTAAAATGCATACAAACATTATCCTCTGCTTCTCCCAGTCAGGTTCAGGTTAACGAAGGACCAATCTGGGACCCGGAGCCTCATGAGATATCCACTCACTTGATACCAAATGTTTCCCCGGAGATTGATTGTGTGACAAGGTCGTTTTCTCTGCCTTGATATTTGGAAGAGCACAAACCCAAGTTATGTTCCACCATACAGAGCTCTGAGGGTAGGGAAGGAGCTTCTCAGCATGAAGCCTTTCTGGATGGGGACTTCTAGTCAACAGCCTGAGTAGGAAGCTCGTCCTTACTGTCTGCCTCATACCTTCATCTGTCGAGCCTAGGACAAAAGTAAGTATCAAGAAATCACATCATCACAGCTGATTAGAACGGGAAGGACCTCTAGAAGTTTCAGCTGTTTTAATTCTTGCAAATGAGGATGGGAAAGGCCCAGAGAGTTTAAAGTTAGAGCTAGGCATCATCTCACTCCCAGTTCACCACTCTTTCCACTCTGCTGTGCCAGCCTCCAGCGTCCATATTTCCGTGCTCATTATAATCAGGTGTCTTAAATAAATGGTGGAGTGATGGTTAGACTCAAAAAGGGTGACTGCATCCCCTAATTTTTGTTTGTTTGTTTGTTTAGAATATACTGCAGGACTAGGTAGAAACATCACAGCTCTCTTTCTGAATATCAGGGCTTGTAGGAAACTTTCAACATCTGTTTGTGATCTCAAATATAAAGCCATTTTCCTTAGAAACATCAAAGTTTGGACATTCAATATTATTGACTGAGTGCCCTGCAGTAACCAAGAAAATGCGTGATACACTACAGAAAGCAACTTGTCTCAAACTGTCTGATTTTAAAATGTTAGTACCTTTGTGGTTTCTAAAGAAATTTTATGTCTATTGTCACATCAGAGCAGGATAACAGCTTACAAGAGAGATAAAGAACGTTTTTCATCTTGTGAAATAAAAAGATCTGGCCAGTGGCAGGCCTACACCCAGCTGGTTATTGATAGAACTAGGATTAGAATTGGTCTTGTGTTTGTGGTACAGTCCTATCCACACTCCCACACCTCTGGATTTCTGGATCAAAAGGAGATATTTTATGTCCATTTGTAACTGTAAGTAGTATAAATAATGTATTTGGTCAATGCAAATGTATTTGGCCATTCTTATCACATTCAGTTCAGTTCAGTCGCTCAGTCATGTCCGACTCTTTGCGACCCCATGAATCGCAGCATGCCAGGCCTCCCTGTCCATCACCAACTCCCTGAGCTCACCCAAACTCATGTGCATCAAGTCAGTGATGCCATCTAGCCATCTCATCCTCTGTTGCCCCCTTCTCCTCCTTCCCCCAGTCCCTCCCAGCATCAGGGTCTTTTCCAATGAGTCAACTCTTCGCATGAGATGGCCAAAGCATTGGAGTTTCAGCCTCAGCATCAGTCCTTCCAATGAATATCCATTAGTGGAATACAGAAATTAACTTTTTTTTTTTTTTCAAAAACAGATTTAATCAGATTTGCATGTTTATGAATTTGGGGCAAGTCTGGCAACTCTAGTAAGCACAGACATAAGAACTGATGAATAAGCCTCAGGAGAAAGTAACTCATGGTGAGCAGGGCATTCTGGCATACGCCGGTTACTCTCCTGATCATTTCACTGGACTTATACACACTTTTATTATATCACTTATCACGTTGGGGAGGTAATTTGTGGATCTGGTTGTCTCTACCTCTTTAAAAAATCAGGAGGCGTGTTCTTCGTCTCATGACACTTGCTCCTGGCACAGAGCTGGTTTATGTGCAAAGCCAACTGGGAAGAGAAGCAGAGAGCAGACTGGCGCTGAACACAGTCCACGCACTGGCGTCCTGTTAGCAGGGCTCCATATGCCATTCAACCTCCACTTCTCAGATCGCTAAAATAAGCACTTTGGGTATTACAAGAATTGGGTGTTCCACAGACAATCAGACTGAGATTCACAGAGTGTAAGTAAAATTCCCATAGCCACATCCTATCCAAGTTACTAATTAGTGGCTGCTGCTGCTGAGTCACTTCAGTCTTGTCCAACTCTGTGCGACCCCATAGATGGCGGCCCACCAGGCTCTGCCGTCCCTGGGATTCTCCAGGCAAGAACACTGGAGTGTGTTGCCATTTCCTTCTCCAATGCGTGAAAGTGAAAAGTGGAAGGGAAGCTGCTCAGTCGTGTTCGACTCTTGGCGACCCCATGGACTGCAGCCCACCAGGCTCTTCCGTCCATAGGATTTTCCAGGCAACAGCACTGGGGGGGTGGGGGGGGGGCCATCGCCTTCTCCGTGATTAGTGGCGCTCATTGAAAAACGCAGTCTTCGAAGCTGTGGTTTTGCTCGCTCCTTTTTGGAACGCGGTTGATTTTCAGGCTGTGTTAGTTTAAGGTGTACAGCAAAGTGATTCCGCTTTTCACATATGATGCAGGTGTGTATTCTTTTTCAGATTCTTTCACATTATAGGTATTGAAAGATACAGAATATATTTCCCTGTGGTACACAGTAGGTCCCTGATGTTTATCCGGTTTATGTATAGAGTATGTGTCTGTTAATCCCAAGCTCTTAATTTATCACCCCTTTCCCTTTTGGTAACCAGAAGTTCATCTTCTTTGTCTGTGAGTCTGTTCCTGTTTTGTAAACAAGTTCATTTCTGTCATTTTTCTAAGATTCCACATAGAAGTGATATCATATCATATTTATCTTTCTCTGACTTACTTCACTTAGTAATGGTAATCTCTAACCCCATCCATGTTGCTGCAAATGGTGTTATTTCGTTCTTCCTTAGGGCTGAGTAATATTCTATTGTTCATGTGTACTACATTCTCTTTAATCACTGATCAGTCCACAGACATTTGGGGCTGTTTTAAGTGGTGCTGCTGTGAACACTGAGGTGCACGCATCCTTGCAAGTGAGTGGGTTTTCCTCCTTTGGCTGTACAGCCAGGAGTGGGACTGCACGCTCGTGTGGTGACTCTATTTTCAGTTTTCTGAGGAACCCCCAGAGTGGCCCCACGTACAGCCCACCAACACTGAAGGAGGGATGCCTGGAAAAAGCATATTCTTGTCATAGTTGATCTAATAGTCACTTTAGACTCTTCTAAATAGTTGTATTATCTATAATCTGACACATTTTTTTCTCTTTTAGGTCTCAATCCTAGTTTGCATGTCTACCAATTACTTTCGTACGTCACTCTTAATTGAGATTTGATTTAGTAATACTTATATACCCAGGTTTCCCTGGTGGCTCAGAAGTTAAAGCGTCTGCCTGGGATGCGGGAGACCCGGGTTCGATCCCTGGGTCGGGAAGAGCCCCTAGAGAAGGAAATGGCACCCCACTCCAGTACTCTTGCCTGGAGAATCCCATGGAGGGAGGAGCCTGGTGGGCTACAGTCCATGGGGTCACAAAGAGTCTGACACGACTGAGTGACTTCACTTCACTTCATATACGTATAAGTGTCTATTTATACAGTGGTGTTTGCCAGTTCGTCCCTTATCCGTGATGCTTCTTCTGCCTGCCAGTAATAGTAGCAGTGACATCTTAAACTTTTGGAGCACTTGCTATGCAATGAACGCTGTTTTAAATGTTCTACATGATCTAAGTTATCCTACTCATCTACCTTAAAAGTTGAAAACTGAATTTCCCACTTGGAAGATGAAGAAACTGAAATATAAGAAGATTAATGAACTTGACCTACTGTTTCGAGAAGGATGCTTAATATTACAGATTTTAGATCATGCTGCCTGGATTCCAATCCCAGTTCTACCATTGAATATGCTACTTGAGCAAGTAATTTACCCCTTTAAATTTTGGTTCCATTTGAAGCAAAATGGAGGTGATAATAGTACCTGCCTAACAGAATTGCAATGGCACCCCACCCTAGTACTCTTGCCTGGAGAATCCAATGGACAGAGGAGCCTGGTGGGCTGCAGTCCATGGGGTCGCGAAGAGCCAGACACGACTGAGCGATTTCACTTTCACTTTTCACTTTCATGCATTGAAGAAGGAAATGGCAACCCACTCCAGTATTCTTGCCTGGAGAATCCCAGGGATGGAGGAGCCCGGTGGGCTGCCGTCTATGGGGCCTGCGCAGAATTGGACATGACTGAAGCGGCTTAGCAGCAGCAGCAGCAACAGAATTGCTAACTGAAGTAAATGAGTTAATACATGTGGCCAGCTTATAACAGTTTCCTGACCCAAAGTAAATGTTATGTGTTTGCTATTATAATAACTAAATATATTATTATTATTTCTTTAGATTCCAAGCCACAACCGAGGAGTCCTGATCTCCAGAAATGCTTCCTGAGTCCTTGTGTTGGGCAAACCAAACATCCTTTCTAATTCCAAAGGCCATGGGTGTCCCTCCACTTCAGAAATATATTATGACTAATGTTTCTTTTGGATGTAGGTCTCTCCCACTAAGGAATCCTTAAAGACAGGGGCTATATCACGTCCTCCCCTGAATATTTAATAATAGTTAATCCAGGAGGAACGAACGGGACCTAGTATCCCAGAGTCAGAAGTGTCTCTGGGTCAAGACAGCCTCTCATACTGTAACTACAGCAGCTACAATAAGCTATCCGCTGAGTTACCACTGGAGGTGAGAGCAACCAGATATACTACGTGAAATGGCAGGAGGTCTGTGGTCTGGTTGACGGTACAGAGTTTCTAGGTGAGGACAAAAATCCTTCCATCTCCCCTATTCGCTTCACCCATAAATAAGGCAAAGGTGTAGATGACAGCGGAGGACAGAAACTGAGGGCCACTCAGCTGAGGGCCCCATGAACTAGAAAGAAAAAGAAGGTTGGAATCACTGTACATCTCCAGTGAGGTGAATGAGGGTTCCCTCAGAGACGGAGGAGGCAATTGAGGAGGGCTTGTCAGCGTTATACACCAATGACTGACAAATGTTTCCTGTATCTTACTTTCTGTTGATTTAAGCCTTTGATGTATACCTTAGGCAAGTGTGGCTTGTAAGAGATGGAAATAAAAAGAGTCCTACATGGTTTAAAAGAGGGGGGTATAACTTACAGCAAGCAAGCAAGCTGAAATGTGACCCAGAGTCATAACGTGATCCGCTTTTCACAGCCACAGTCAGTAAGGGCATTCTAGCATTTTCCATACCACTTCTAGATGAACGATCTCACTCAACCCACCACTTCCCATCTGGTTCAGCTTCTCACCCATGAGCTCGTTCCCTCCATAAGAAGCTCACACATGAACTAGAGACCCCATTTACAGTTTACTTCCCATGAAGATGACCAAATAGGCATCATCTTGTATCTGTTAGCTTGCCATAGACACCACTCACGTTGACCGCCCCAGCTGATGGAGAGCCTTTCAGAGGCCGACTGAATTCCTTCTTGTGGGGTTAGCAGATGCTCTAAAGATGCAGGTCCCCGTTCACAACCTTCACTCTCACCCACCTCGCTGCTCTGGTTGGGAACCTCGGGGTGACCGTGTTGGTTCTGCTGGACCCTCGACTTCGCACGCCATGTACTTTTTCCTCGGTAACCCTCCCTAGTGGATTGTGTTTACACCTCCTCTGTTACTCCTAAAGTAATGGCGGGGATTCTCACAGGGGATAAGATTCTATCCTACGATGCATGTGCTACCCAGATGTTCTTCTTTGCAGGCCTTTGCCACTGTTGAAAGTTTTCTCCTGGCCTCGATGGCTTTGACCGCCAGGCGGCCGTGTGCAAACCCCTGCATTACACCACCACATGACTAGAGCCGTGTGCGCCTTGCTGGCACCAGCTCCTGTGTTTGTGGACTCTTACAATCTTCCGTCCACGTTAGCCCTCACTTTCCACCTCTCCTTCTGGCCGTTCCAATTGGTGAATCACTTTTTCTGTGACATTCCCCCACTGCTGGCTCTCTCTTGCTCTGATATCTACACAAATGAGATTGTGCTCTTCGCACTGGCAGCGGTGCAACACCTTCTTTGCTCTTCTGGTTATCCTGGCCTCCTACCTCTTCATTTTTATTGCTATCCTGAGGATGCGCTCTTCTCAAGGACGCCAGAAGGCCTTCTCCCACCTGTGCTTCCCACCTCACCACTGTCTCCATCTTCTATGGGACCGTCATCTTCATGTACTTACAGGCCCAGCTCCAGCCACTCCCTGGGCACAGACAAAGTGGTGTCCGTGTTCCACGCCGTGGTCATCCCCAGGCTGAACCCACTGGTCTACAGCCTGAGGAACAAGGAGGTCAAGAGTGCCTTTAAAAGGGTGGTTGGAAAAGCAGGCTTCGCTAGGCTTAGCTTACTAATTAGAAATCACGTGCAAACCATGTGAATCTTCTATTGGGCTTCAGTGGCCAAGAATGTTGTTCGAAGGTTAATTCTTTTCTTGTCTTTTATTTCTTTGAGCTGTTCCTTCCCAGACAAAACTGATTCTATTCACTCTTCATGACTGTAACTGGGTGGAAGAAGGTTCCGGATGTCCCCCGCCAGAAATATAACATTGCTTCTCTCTTAAGATAAAGATTATAATCCTTGATACTATAGGATCCCACATTACATCAGTCTGTTGGTTTAAGGCGCTTTGCAGGTAAATCTCATAGGTGTTTGGACAGTAGAGTCCATTTTCATTTTCTAAAATTAAGAGAACCCTAAGAATCTTCCACATAGCCCAGGGGCATGTTTCTTAGACATTTATACTCCTAAGAGTTACCTATGGAAAGACTGCTGGAAATAATAGAATTAAGGGATCTAATCCAGATAATATAACTTAGCATATTTCTGGTAGAGCTCAGAAATCTTTAGAATTATGCCCTGCTCCCATGGGTGGAGGAGCCTGGTGGGCTGCAGTCCATGGGGGGTCGCTAAGAGTCCGGACATGACTGAGGGACTTTACTTTCACTTTTCACTTTCGTGCATTGGAAAAGGAAATGACAACCTGGCTCCAGTGTTCTTCCCTGGAGAATCCCAGGGATGCGGAGCCTGGTGGGCTGCCGTCTATGGGTTGCACAGAGTCGGACACGACTGAAGCGACTTAGCAGCAGCAGCAGCATCCACACATACATAGATCCTGAACTTAGTGAGAAGGCCAGTTGTAAATCTGGATAATGAGGGATAGTATATAAGGCTAGATCTATTTTATCCTTGAATCTCAGAGAGAAAAACATGCTTCAAAAGGCTGGAAATATATCCATACTATTCCTTACCTGAGTTCTAATAGATAAAATTCATGTAAGAGTCTGGCTAGGGAGAACTGCCTGCATTATTAACAAGCTTCCCTGCATTTCAGATGAAGGTTGGGGTGCAGATCACACTTTGAAAACTGTTTTCCCTGGAACAGTGGTTCAAAAGCATCATTACCAAGCCAGCAGCATCAGCATGACCTGGAATTTTTTAGAAATGCCAATTACAGGAACCCTCATCCCAGACCGACAGAACTGAAACTCCAGGAGTACAACCAAGCTATCTGTGTTTTTTAACAAGCCCTCCTGGTGATTCTGAAGCAGGCTCAGGTTTGAAAACCAATGCATTCAAGCAACCAAGAAACATTTAGCCTACGGCTGCAGTCCATGCAGTCTCTAATAAGAGTCGGACATGACTGAGTAACTTCATTTTCACTTTTCACTTTCATGCATTGGAGAAGGAAATGGCAACCCACTCCAGTGTTCTTGCCTGGAGAATCCCAGGGAGGGCGGAGCCTGGTGAGCTGCCGTCTATGGGGTCGCACAGAGTCAGACACGACTGAAGCGACTTAGCAGCAGCTGCAGCAGTGGTTCTCAAATTCAGCTGCACATTACAATAACCTAGGGGAGATTTTTTAAGTACTATTGGCTGGATCCCACTTCCAGAGAGTATGATATAATAATATGATTTAGCAAAATTTGATCTGGGATAAGACCTGCACACCAGGAGATTGTAAGATGCAGTCACTTCCCTGGAGCCTGATATATAGAAAAGATTAGGAGCAGAAAAGACGTACTATTCATTTAGAACCAGTACCTTTCCAAGTATTGCATATGCTGTCTCATTAAGGTCTCACACTAACTCTGAGAGAGTCGACCAGGTAGGAGGAGGAATGGCGTCTCAGATACGGGTGTGTGGGTAATAGGTACTCAGTTGCTCAGTCGTGTCTGACTCTGCAATGCCAGGGACTGCAGCCCACCAGGCTCCTCTGTCCATTGGATTCTGCAGGCAAGAATACTGGAGTGGGTTGCCATTTCCTCCCCCAAAGGGTCTCCCCGACCCAGAGACTGAACCGGCATCTCTGGCATCTCCTACATTGGAGGCAGATTCTTACCACTCAGCCACCTGGGAGGATGTGGGTAGATGGAGGCAAAGTGAGAATTTTAAGTCTGTGGAATCCCAAAGCAAATCCTTTCCACCTTAGTTCAGCTAACAATTGTTTGATACTAGGGCAGACTGTAGGACACATAAAGTGTATGAAGACAAAAAAATCTTTTTATCAAAGAACACTAGTCTTCTCAGTATAACAAAACTATCTTTTTTTATTGAAGTATAGTTGATTTGCAATGCTGTGACAATTTCTTCTGTACGGCAAAGTGATTTAGATAGCATAATTATCTTTGTTAAGTAAGGCATTAGAAGGACGGAAAGAGAAAGTCAGAATATTATTAATTTAGCATCTTTCTTGAATCTGTTTAAATCTCCTTCCTTGTTGATATTCTGAAGACTGCCTGAATCCCCATCACTTGATCACAGGTCTAAGTGGAGGGCATTAAACAACATGGTTTTTGAGGTCATCAGAGCAATATAAAGGGGACTGAAGCCCGTGCGCCCTGTCCACGTGTTGCTATGTTCTTACAGTAAAGCCCTTGTTAACTGAGAAGGCGTGTCGCCCCTGTTTTCTAGAAGTTTTGAACCGCATAATTCGAAGCTTCACTTGGATAAAAAGGTAAGCTAGTATCCTGGGCTTTTGTTTGCTGGAAGATTTCTGATTACCCAGAGGGATGGTACGGGGAGGGAGGAGGGAGGGGGGTTCAGGATGGGGAACACATGTATACCTGTGGCGGACTCATGTTGATGTGTGGCAAAACCAGTACAATATTGTAAAGTAATCAGCCTCCAATTAAAATAAATAAATCATATACTTTTTTAAAGGTAAGCTAGAAACTGTGCACGCTCCGGCGAACATCCTTGTTTAGGAGGACTGAAGACCGCAGACCTCACAACATGGTGTGCCCACCGCATCGATTCCCGCAGGCGCCGTTGCCTCGCCGAGAGGACACAGGCAGGAGCAGCGGAAGACAGAGGCGTGGCCGGATGCCTCCGCACCTGGCCTCCGAAGTCGCAATGCGTCGGTGTGCAGCGTTAGTCGCGCTAGGGCGGCACGCACAGCGGACAAGCTCAGACAGCAACCTGAGCACGCTGACCCTTCAGTGTGGGCCACAATGGGATGCTGCGACGGTGCATCCATCTCCAGCCAAACACGCTACTGTAGCTTTCTAAATATGAGCAATGAACATATATTAATACGATTGAAAGCTTCTGTCTGGAGTATTTCTGAGAACAGAGGTTGCTGTAGACTGAATATCTGTGTGTCACCAAAATGCCTATGTTACATCCTAATGCCCAGAGCAGTAGGAGGCAGGGTCTGAGGAGAGGCAGCTCCGGTGTCTGGGGAGCCTCCACGGATGGGCTCAGTGCTCCCCTGAAAGGGGCCCAGCGAGCTCTTTTGTTCCTTGCGCCCTGTGTGGACACAGCAAAGAGTCGTCAGTCCATAAACCGGTGCCTTGATCCTGGACCTCCAAGCCTCCAGAACTGTGAGAAATACATCTTCCTTGTTAATAAGCCACCCAGTCTGTGGTATTTTGAAGCATAGACAAACCAAGATGGAAGCCTTAGCTGCAGCAGAATGAGATCAAACCTTCCCCAAACTATGATGATTTTGATTCTAATAAGACATTGAACTCGGGATAATCAACGAGGGGAAAGGCTTTTAGGCAGACTGCAGAGGAATTAAATAATTTCCTTATTCTTCATTCAGAGGAGTTCGATCAAGCTAAAATGGAATTTATTCTAGTTTTAAAATTCTCTCTGAAGCTGGCATCTAATGGGAATTTTACACTCCTGAGACTGGGATGGACTCATACATCAGCCCTCTCATTCTCTACCAGGCTTGGGTTCTTATGAGTAATCAAATGTTTATTCAATGAAAAAAATGATAAATGGATGGGTGAGGATACGTGTGCCTGTATGATAGCGTGTGTTAGTAAATGAGCGAGTAAGTGAACTGAGGTTGAATAAACGAGTCAGCACAAGGCTGGGTACCTAATGGCCAGTTACAGGATTCCAGCTCTGCTCTTTCTGTGCCCAAAGAGAGGGCATCTCTCAGATCATCCCATGGAGTTGTCTCTTCCATCATCCCACAGAGGTACAAACCACGCTCCTTTTCACTAACTAATCCCAGCTGGAGTGGGATATGGTTTAATCACTTTGCTGACCAAGATTCATCTAGTCAAAGCTATGGTCTCCAGTAGTCATGTATGGATGTGAGAGTTGGACCATAATGAGCACTGAAGAATCGATGCTTTTGAACTGTGGTGTTGGT
Organism: Capra hircus; assembly: GCF_001704415.2. NCBI lineage: Eukaryota > Metazoa > Chordata > Mammalia > Artiodactyla > Bovidae > Capra > Capra hircus. The sequence goes on from NC_030822.1 coordinate 1,871,312, forward strand.
GAAGACTCTTGAGAATCCCTTGGACAGAAAGATCAAATGAGTCCATCCTAAAGGAGATCAGTCCTGAATAGTCATTGGAAGGACTGATGTTGAGGCTAAAGCTCCAATAGTTCGTCCACCTAATGCGAAGACCCAACTCATTGGAAAAGACCCTGGTGCTGGGAAAGATTGAAGGCGGGAGGAGAAGGGGGTGGCAGAGGATGAGATGGTTGGATGGCATCAGTGACTCAATGGACATGAGTTAGAGTAAGCTCTGGGAATTGGTGATGGACAGGGAGGCCTGGCGTGCTGCAGTCCATGGTGTCGCAGATTCAGACACGACCGAGCAAATGAACTTAACTGACCTGAACTGAATGTACATTGTTGGTGGGAATATAAATTGATGCAACATTATTGACAACAGGATGGAAGTTTCCTCAAAAAATTAAAATCAGAACTGCCATGTGATCCAGCAATCTCATTTCTGGGTATAAATCCAAAGGAAATGAAGTCAGTATACTGACGAGGTGTCTGCGCTCCAATGCTTATTGTTGCATTAGTCTCAACAGCCAAAAATGGGAACAATCAAAGCGTCTGTTGATGCACACACAATAGTATATTATTCAGTCTTTTAAAAGAAGAGGAAATCCTTTCATCTGTGACAACATAGATAATCCAGGAGGATATTATGCTAAGTCAAGTAACCCATACAAAGACGAATATCATATGATCACACTTGCATGGGAAGGCTTTTTTAAAAATCCAAACTCCAGATAACAGAGTGTTGATCACCAGAGACCGAGATGTGGGGGGAAAGAAACAATTTTTTTAAAAGAAGAGAGAGTGTAGAATTGGGGTTGTCAGTAGGTAGGGGGAGGGGACCAGGGAAAGCTTATTGTTTAGCGGATACACAGTTTTGGTTTTGCAAAACAGAAAGAGTTCTCAAGATGGGTGGAGGTATGGTTACACAATACGCATGTACTTAATTAACACTGCGGAGCCGAACACTTAGAATGGTTGAGATAGTAAGTATTATGTGTATTCCACCACAATATAAATGAATAAAGTGAGTTTGCTGCTAAGTCGCTTCAGTCGTGTCTGACTCTGTGCAACCCCATAGACGGCAGCCCACCAGGCTCCCCCATCCCTGGGATTCTCCAAGCAAGAACGCTGAAGTGGGTTGCCAGTGAGTTTACTCTTATAAATTTAAATAATAAAATATGTACATTTTTAAAATTAATTATATCTCAATTTAATTTTAATTATGTGCATTTTCTTAAAAGAAGGAAAATATACTCTAAGATCAAAGGGTGGAAGCCAGGAGACCAACTGTAAAAAAAGATGCAGAAATTCAAGCAATAGATGACGATGCACTGGGGCCAGCCTGCAGAGATGATATAGGAGCAGCAGTCACATTTTGAATCACGGGGAGTCTGGAGCTAAAACGTGGAGCAGGTCGGACATGCAGGGGTGAAAGAAAGCAATGACTCTTAGAAAGAATTGTCGTTTCCCTCACAAAGGCAGAAGTGGAAGAGGAGCAGGTGAGTGAGAAAAATCAGGGGCTAACTTAGAGACGTCAAGTTAAAGTTTGACGTAGAGAAGAGACAACATATGGGCTTTCCAAAGTTCGCGAGGCAGGTTTGAGACAAAGCCGCAATTCTGTGAACTGTGAGCAAGCACCAGCATTCACACCAACACTCTTGCTTTTCGTCCTTCCTGAAGGGCCCTGGCTCCTCTCAGTCTGCTTGCCTCACCCTCAGTATCTTCCAGAACCTTAATGTCAGTGGGGCCCACAGCTCAATGCTTGGACCTCTGTCCTCTGCTCTGTCGCCTAGATTTCACCCACGTTCATGACTCACAGTGTATCCAGAGGCCTTCCAGTGAATGTCTGATTTGTAAATACTACACATTCTGGGCAATCTTTATATGAATCACTGATCACAGACAGGTTCCACAGTACCAAACAAGACAATTTGAACCTTATAATAGTCAATTTGAACATAACTAATTGCTTTTATAAAACATAATCAATTTTTAAGAGCATAATTATGTTGTTTTTAAAGTATTATGGATATTGTAATACATCTAGCATATTGAAAAAAGTGTGATTTTATGAGTAATAAGAAGAAAGTGTTTTTAATTTAACCTCTCTAAGCCCTTGATTCATGTATGAGTCATCTATGTTATTCCTCAAAGGAAGAATCTCTTGATTGACCATCATAACAAACAGCATTCAAGTCCATATGTTGGATTTTAAAAATATGTATCTAACACAGAAAAATCTCTGATAATCCTGACTTAAATGGAAGGTTTGCAAAGAGCTACAGAATTAGATGGAGAGGTTGAAAAGTGGAAATTCTGTTAGCAGAATCAGGGTGGAAATTGTACATGAAATTAAAGAGAGGCCTCTAAGGAGAAGCCATGGCGCAACTTGGTTGAATGAGAATTAAAATGATAGCTACCATCACAGAAATGAGTAGGAACGGGGCAGGGTTCAGCAGAGAGAAATATGAACAGGACTGACAGGGGAAATGAGAAAGCCGAAAGTGGCGGATGGACAGCAATTCTTCGATGTGTTCGGTGTCTTTTGAGAGAAGTACAAACTGTAGAATTTTGAGGTTAGAGGGGCTTCTCTTGAGGTCCAGTGGCTAAGACTGCAGGCTTGCAATGCAGGGAGCCTGGGTCTGATCCTCATCAGGGAACAGGATCCCACATGCAGCAACTAAAGACCCTGCGTACCACAACTGAGCCCTGGAACAGCCAAATAAATAAGTGAGTATATTTTCTAGAAATCAAAAGGACCGTGAATGCCATCTAGCCCAACCATTTACAACATAGACGAGGAAACTCAAATTTTACAGTTTCACGGTTTCCCTGAGATAATTCAGCATCTGAGCGGCAAAGCCATTCCTAGAATTCGCACCTCCAGCATTCTCTGCAAGTGTCGTTTTAATGCTCTCTGTGCCTGACATGAGCATTTCCCACTGTGTGGATTTACCAAAGCACAACCCCACAGGTCCCTGCCGGGTATGGGCAGGAAGGGGGCCCCATCCTGTGGGCTCCAGCAGCAGCCACCTGTGACTATCAGGTGAAAAGCTGCCCACCCACTTTGTCACAGTTGATCAACCCAAGAAAACGTTCCCAAATATTATTTAGCTGGATTTGTTGTATGAAAGGCCACTGGGGAAATTTCTCCTCTTTGGGACCCATGATTTTCCCTCATCCATTAGGGCACTAAGTTCTCTGGTTAAATCAGGTGAGAATGGTGTCTTAGTAAAGATGAGAGTGCAGGACATTGGTCTTCCTGAGCAGGACTGGCTTCGGATAACCGCTTAGTACCCCTGCTTTTGTGCTATTCTTCTTTATCTTGCCCTGTTCCAAAGATGGCTTTCCAAAACCTGATGCTTCTCCTGAACACCATCAGACGCCTTCCCATCTATACCTAAATATTTCTAGGACATCACCTATAGGTCACTTTCCATTTCTAGGGAATTGCATACATCTGGAGCCCATGTATTCCTGTTTTACTTTATAATTAAAGACAGGATGCATAGGGTCAGAAAGCATTCCAAGAGAGCTCTCTTAATCATCTATGGCAAAAACTCTTAGCATTTCAGAAAAAAAAAAAAGTTTGCTTGTATGAACATTTTGGTGGCTGATGAAATTAAGTGAATTTCAAAAAGGTAAGGAAACATCTTCAGAAACTTTTAAAGAGTAATTAGCTATCCTTTTTCCTAATCGACCTTAATTTACTGTGTATAATAATTTAGAGCAAGGGCAGACAAACTAGATGTGCAGGTCACATTTAGTCTTATTTTTTTTTATTTGGTATGGCCCTTGAGCTAAGCATGCGTATTATCCTTAAAGAGAAAAGAATGTAAAAAAGAAATGAAGGAGATGAGAGAGATAGGCATCAAAATAAAGACTGAGAAGAAAGAAGTGAGGAATGAAGAGGGAGGAAGAAAAGAATTTTAAAATAATAATAATTAAAAAAACCTACTGTGACCTGCAGTGCCTAAACTGCCTACTATCCGGTCCTTTATCTAAATGTTTGCCAGTTTCCTTTAGAGAGTAAAGATAGTTTGCTAGTACATGCAAGAAGAGCTGAAGCAGTCAAATTATGTAATGGATTGGATAAATACCCATACTTCCCAGATGCAGAAAACAAGGCTTAGATTGTGACTTGTCCAACCCCATATAACCAGAAATAGTGAAACCAAGGTTCAGACTCAGGTCTGTGTTTTCTGGACCCAAAATGCATAAACTTGAATCTTGATTCCACTGTGGGCTGGCTGTTTAATCTCAGACCAGTTAATCTGTCTTTTCTGTGCAGGTCTGTCTTGAATAAGTTGCAAAGCATTTGGTGTAGAATAAGAAATGGAGTTAAAGGACCAAAGAGTATGAGTAGACTCTGTCTTCTAATAACCAATCTTGTTGGATTGAGGTCTCACTTTTGCATTTAACTGTGCCATCTCCTGGGCTTCCCAGGAGGCACTAGTGGGAAAGAACCCGCCTGGCAGTGCAGGAGACACAAGAGATGCAGGCTCGACCCCTGGGTGGGGAAGACCCCCTGGAGGAGGGCATGGCCACCCGCTCCAGCGTTCTTGCCTGGAGAACCGCAAGGACAGAGGAGCCTGGGGGGCTGCAGTCCCTGGGGCCGCACAGAGTCAGACGTCACTGGGTATGCACGCAAGACATCTTCTAATTCCTTTGTGACTTTGCTCCCTAAGAATGTAACTTCTGGGTGGTCTGAAACAAATTTCAGTATATGGTAACTTAGGGAGTTCATGGCAAAATGAGTATTACTCCATTATTCCATACCGTGGTCATTTCAAAAAACAATCGAGTGAACATTTACTGAATGCTTATAGGGACTGGCACTGTATCAAGTGCCTTTCGTTTATTTTCACTTTATCATCACAGAAACCCTATTGGGCAAGTACACTTGTGATCACATCCATTTAAACATAAATGAGGAAATCGAGGTGTAGAGGTTTTTATCTCTGTCCAATATTACTTTGAATCCAAGAAGTCTACTGGCAGAAAGCAGGCTCTTCACCCCTCTGCTATGCCGCCTTGCCTTTATCACGTTTTGAAGACTCATATGTTCATGAGTATTTTCTGTTTTATTGAAATATCTCCCGATCCCACACTTATTTTTGAATTGATATAATTTGAAATATTATATATTTCTGACATATGATAATAATATACTACAATTTAGTATTTAATGTAAACCTCACTCTTGTTCTTTCTTTGGACGTCTATTTATTTTCACTTGGTTTTTCTTCCAAATAAATTTTAAAATCACATCATGAAGCACATGTACCTGCCCACACACAAAAACACGTAAATACATCCTACTTCTCTTGAGGTTCTATCAGATTCACACCAACTATATACATTACTTTGAAGATAGATATTTTAAAGCATAGAGTTTTCCCATCCCCCCCCAATAAAAGCTTTAGTGATTGATTTTTCTTTAATTTTGGAAAAATATTTTTCATACAATTGGAAAAATACATTTTGCTTGTATTAAGTACTATTAAGAATATGAAAAAAAACAGCTATGGTTTTTCCAGTAGTCATGTATGGATGTGAGAGTTGGACTATAAGGAAAGCTGAGCACAGAAGAATTGATGCTTTTGAACTGTGGTGTTGGAGAAGACTCTTGAGAGTCCCCTGGACTGCAAGGAGATCCAACCAGTCCATCCTAAAGGAGATCAGTCCTGGGTGTCCATTGGAAGGACTGATGCTCAAGCTGAAACTCCAATACTTTGGCCACCTGATTGCGAAGAGCTGATTCATTTGAAAAGACCCTGATGCTGGGAAAGATTGAAGGTGGAGGGGACGACAGAGGATGAGATGGCTGGGTGTCATCACCGACTCAATGGACATGGGTTTGGATGGACTCTGGGAGCTGATGATGGACAGGCAGGCCTGGCGTGCTGCGGTTCATGGTATCACAAAGAGTCGGACCTGACTGAGTGACTGAACTGAACTGAACTGAAGAATATGAAAAGAATGAACTTTCCTCCAATTATCCACATCTAAATAATAACATGATTTTTACTGAATCACTCTTTATACAGTTTGAGGAAATTAATATAATTTTGCCTTTCTCTTTTCTTTTACCCATTTTTTATATTTTTATCACTTGAAATTTTAGATCTAGATTGCAATTAAAATTGTTTTTCTTGATGAATTTTTTATAGAATATTTGAAACAATTATTTAGACACATGTGTTTTACTGTCTTAATTCTCTTGACATATTTTTAATTCCCCATAATTAATTTTTAATTATTTATCAAACTAGATTTTTTTTGAGTTACTGAGTTACTGTTTCCAGCATAGATGTAAACAATAGAATTCCACAGCATTTGCAAATCTGAGAAAAATTCTTTTTTACTTTATATGCAAGAATAATGAGGGCTTCCTGGAAGACCCAGTGGTAAAGAACCTGTCTGCCAATGCAGGATACGCAGGAGACGTGGGTTCAATTCCTGAATCGGGAAGATCCCTTAGAGAAGGAAATGGCAACCTACTCCAGTATTCTTGCCTGAAAACTCCCGTGTACAGAGGAGCCTGGCAGGCTCTAGTCCATGGGGTCTCAAAAGGGCCGAACACGACTTGAGACTGAACAGAAAAAAATCTGAAAGCATTTTGAAGGCAGAATCCCTTTCTTTTTAATTTTTAATTTCTTTTTTACCTTTTAATTTTAATTTTACAATGTTGTGTTGGTTTCTGCCACACACACATGACTCAGTCCTAATTATACATCTACCCCCTCCCTCTTGAGCCTCCCCCCATCCCACCCCTCTAGATCATCACAGAGCACCAGGCTGGGTTCCCTGTGTCACACAGCAACTTCCCACCAACTCTGAATTTCACACATGGGACTCTGTATGTCAATGCTGGTTTCTCAAGATTCCCCTTCTTTCCTCTAAGTATCTTTAGTCAATCGGATGAGGCCCACCCACATTAAGAGTAGGTTGCTTTACATATAGTCTACTGATTTAGTTTTATTGTACTTCATTTTTTTCCCTTGTATTTTAACATTTTGTCATGAAAATTTTCAAACAAGTAGCAACATTGTTAGAATTTTACCTTGTCACCCACATTCTCAGCACCTAGATTCTGCTGTTAACATTTGATTATACTGGCCTTATTACATAACTACAAATCCATTAACATGTCTTATTATTTGTGATGTGCTTCAAAGTAAATCAAAGATATCAGTACACTTCCCCCAAATCCTTCTGAGGCATATCATTAATATTAGAGTTTAATATTTGCTGACATTTTTCTTTTGATGTAAAATTTGCAATGAAATGCACCATCTTAAAAGTACATTCGCTGCATTAAACAAACATATACAAGTATAAGCCACCAAGACACAGAATACAGGTAGTTCCCTGACTCCCCTTTCTAGTGAGTCCCTCCTCCAAGTCCCAGTGGTAACCCCTGTTCTAATTTTTTTGCGCAGTAGATTAGCTTTATATATTTTGGCATCGTGTCAGTGAAATGACATGATATGTACTCTTTTGTGCAAACCTCATAACATCTGCGAGCTCTGTCCACGGCCTCTCACGTATCAGTCACTTGCCCTTTTGTGTTGCTGGACCCATGGTTCACCATCATGTACTTATCTGTGTTTCTCTTGACAGACACTATGGCTCTTTCTAGTTATTGGCTATATGAGGAAACCCATTGTAAACATCTTGAGTCTTTTTTGTGAACATATTTTTTGTTTATATTGGGTAAACATCTCTGTGTGGAGCTGCTGGTAATAGAGTGGGTGTATGTTTCATTCTAGAAGAAGCTGTCGGACTTTTTCCCAGGGTGGTTGTGTCATTTACCCCATCATGGACAGCCCGGCTCCAGGCGCTGTATCCCTTCTTCCACAGATGGCTGATGTCAGCCTCTCTGATGGCCTACTGATTTAAATGTGAATTATATCTTAAAACAAACACACACACATTAAAAAAAAACCTTAATGCAGCAACTCCACTGGCATTTGACCAAACTGCTGGGCACTGTGGCCTAGCCAAGTTCACATGTAAAATGACCATCACAATCCATCCCTTGTCAACTCAGCACCCCTACTCATCTCCTTAAACCATACCTGATCTCCAAGTAAAGATAGTAAAAAGCATACTTCTGCCTAATCTGATACAATTATACTGCATATAACCAAAAATACACAAACGGTTTCCACATGAGGGGGATGCAAAGTCTTTGGGTGATGGTCATCTTTCTCCTTGGTAGTCTGTGTGTTAAATGCTATGCTGTAAAGTTAGCGATACTACACACCATGGTGCAAAGCCAATACGTTTTGTTACACGGCAAAGGGTTAAGAGACGGAAGGACAAACACACCAACGTATGGAGTAAAAAATAAAGAAGAGATATGCATGATAATTACAGCTCTCATTTCTGTAACTGGCCATGTACTCAAAATTGATATCTATAAAGCACTTCTTCCAATACCCATCCATATTCCCTTTGTCCTTAGAAAGTACCACAATATTTGGCAGTATTGGATGGGGGAGGTTGGCAGTATCAGGGGCTTCCCTGACAGCTCAGTTGGTAAAGAGTCTGCCTGCAGCGTAGGAGACCCTGGTTCCATTCCTGAGTCTGGAAGATCCACTGCAGAAGGGATAGGCGACCCACTCCAATATTCTTGGTCTTCCCTGGTGGCTCGGCTGGTAAAGAATCCGCTGCAATGCGGGAAACTTGGGTTCAATCTCTGCATTGGGAAGATCCCCTGAAGAAGGGAAAGGCTACCCGCTCCAGCATTCTGGCCTGGAGAATTCCATGGACTGTATTCCATGGGGTTGCAAAGAGTTGGACACGACTGAGCGACTCTCATTTACATTTCCTTCTTTATGAGGACCCAGCCTGCCCTTAATTCAAGGAGTTCTGGGTCTATAAACTAGCTCAAGTCTGAGAATTGATTCTCTGTTTTATGATTTAAGTTAAGACTTTTGATCATTTGACCTAAAGCTCTTCCACTTAATAGACTCCCCATCTGTTTTACTTTCAGGAGCACTATGATCAGCTAGCCAAGGTCATTCACAGAAGTCTGAGTCATAACATCCTGACTGCTGCTTTGACTTCGTGTGCATTAGGACGACCATATCACCTTACCTTTGGCAATTAAATACCGCACTTGGACCTTGCCACCAAGAATCCAATTATCCCCATTACATTTAAGCTTCTCAAGCCAGTGGCAGAAGATCCCACTGTAATTTCTGAGAAGAGCAGTCACAGAACTCTTCAGAGACTCTGAAATTCTGCTTGTGAATTTGTTCCCCATGGTTATAGTGAGAAGTGTGTCCTCTGGACCCTCCTGGGGTGGGTGAGCAGGTCTTAAATCCTCCAAGTTCTAAAGTGTGTGAATTGCTCTCTCAATGTGCTACCAAGGCACTCTGGTATTTCTGCCTTCTCTGGTGTAAGCCACCCTGTGGCCCATGTTCCAGCCAAAAAAGCAAACAGTTAAAGTCCTTTATAACACTCGAAGCTGCAAAATTAATTTCAAAATCTGTGCCTAGGGTTGCTGTTGTCCAGTTGCTGAGTTGTGTCCAGCTCTTCGAGACCTCGTGGACTGCAGCACACCAGGGCTTCCCAGGCAGCTAGGTGGTAAAGAGTCTGGCTGCCAATACAGGAGACACAAGAGACATGCGTTCTATCCCTGGGTCAGGAAGATCCCCTGGAGTAGGAAATGGCAATACACTCCAGTATTCTTGCTTGAAAAATTCCATGGACAGAGGAGCCTGGGCTACAGTCCATGGGGTCGGAAAGTCAGACACAAGTGAGCAACTGAGCATGCATGACTGGAATATATTGGACATGGGAGTAAACAGTGATCAAAATAAGCTCGGAAATTTAGGCTTAAATAGGTTATTGCAAAGATACATGTGCCATGCTTTGCCTTTATTCCAAAAATGATAGAAAACAAATTAAGCAGAGCAGTATCATAATTTGATTCTTAGTGGGCTCATCTCAATAAATTCAGCCCAATTCAGCTTTGTGTTCTTTCATCATTAATCCACATATTTAATATGCATTTCCACGCATATTCCTCACTTTTGTTTCTGTAAAATGGTGGGGATGGGGGGCATTGTGATTCTCTTGTAATTTTGTGCAACTCCTCCTCAGTCAGACTCTGCACTTCACCTTTCAGGGCCTATGGGGACTGGAGTCTAGTTTTAGGTCCAGAAGTAAAAAGGGTAATGGGTGTGGGTCCTGTGGAGAATTACCAGGGTTTTGTAAGGCAAATACCACAAGAAAGGCTATTATAGGCAAAGTAGGATTGATCTCTCTTGCACTGTTCCCTTGATATTTCCAGTTTTCTTGAAGAGCTCTCTAGTCTTTCCCATTCTATTGTTTTCCTCTATTTCTTTGCATTGTTCATTTTAAAAAGGCCTTCTTATCTCTCCCTGAAATTCTCTGGAACTCTACATTCAGCTGGGTGTATCTTTCCCCTTTCCCCTTCTATTCCTCACCTATTTGTAATGTCTTCTCTGGCACCACTCTGCCTTCTTGCCTTTCTCTTTATTCGGGATGGTTTTGGTCACTCCCTCCTGTGACGGTTTTGAATGGTGGTACTGGAGAAAATTTGAGTCCCTTGGACAGCAAGGAAATCAAACCTGTCCATCCCAAAGGAAATCAGCCCTGACTATTCACTGGAAGGATGGATGTTGAAGCTGAAGCTCCAGTACTTTGGCCACCTGATGCAAAGAGCTGACTCATTGGAAAAGACCCTGATTTGGGGAAAGATTGAAGGCAGGAGGAGAAGAGAGCACCAGAGGATACAATGATTAGACAGCATTACTGACTCAACAGACATGAATCTCAGCAAACTCCTAGAGAGAGGGGTCACAAAGGGTTGGACATAATTTAGCGACTGAACAACAACAAGAATGATCTCAGATGGGAGTGAAGCAGCTGCTGCTTCTAGCAAAGAAGACTCATCCGAATCAGGAATTCTTTGTCCCCGGTTTTTGGACTATCTCATTGGTGCCCCTTGCAATTTTCAGGATCCCATTCTTTTACAATCAATGCCCTTAGTTAACAGAAGAAGCCCTGTGAGCTTAGGAATTGAATTTGCATTGTGAATCAGCCACTCAGAGGATGAAATTCTGGGTTGGGTTTTCAGCTCTGCAACTATAGGGTGGTTAAGTCATCCCGCAATCTACAGGGGATTGGGTTCAAGACTCCCTACAGATAGCAAGATTTGTGGGTGCTGAAGCTCCTTATATAAAATGGCATTGGTTCAGTTTAGTCACTCAGCTGTGTCCGACTCTGCGACCCCATAGATCACAGCACACCAGGCCTCCCTGTCCATCACCAACTCCCGGAGTTCACCCAAACTCATGTCCATTGAGTCGGTGATGCCATCCAGCCATCTCATCCTCTGTTGTCCCCTTCTCCTCCCGCTGTCAATCTTTCCCAGCATTAGGGTCTTTTCAAATGAGTCAGCTCTCCACATCAGGTGGCCAAAGTATTGGAGTTTCAGCTTCAATATCAGTCCTTCCAATGAACACCCAGGACTGATCTCCTTTAGGATGGACTAGTTGGATCTCCTTGAAGTCCAAGGGACTCTCAAGAGTCTTCTCCAGCACCACAGTTCAAAAGCATCAATTCTTCTGTGCTCAGCTTTCTTTATAGTCCAACTCTCACATCTATACATGACCACTAGAAAAACCATAGCCTTGACTAGATGGACCTTTGTTGGCAAAGTAATGTCTCTGCTTTTTAATATATATTTTATATGTTATTTCATCTCTAGGCTACTTATAATACTTACTACTTATAAATGCTATGCAAATTGTTGCCATCATGTAACAAATTCAAGTTTTGTCTTTTGAAACTTTCTGGAATATTTTTGATAAGTGGCTTGTTGTCACTGCAGATGTGAAACCAATGAATATGAAGGGCTTACTATGTACTAGCCTCTTTCAGGGCAGACATAGAAGTTTCCAGGTCATTTACTCAGTAGTTGAGCTGAGAACGTGAATCCTCCAGCTCATCCTTTTCTTTCTTACTTACTCTTGTGCAAATAGAAGCAACCCACCAATCTCATTACGTTTGTCACTTTGACAAAAGCATTTGAAAGTATCATATGAATGCTCACCCCACCTCTCTCCTGCTATAAGCATCTGATCATTGTGCCCAGTGTCACATTCTGCGTCTCTCTATTCCCGTTACCTACCATGCCCTCTCAGGGCTCTGCTACTGGAAATAGAGGTATTAGTATCTTTAAATCTAATCATAAGAGACCGCCATTTCCACAAAACCCAAAACCAATTCAGAAAACTCACTCTTAAGATTTCTTCCATTTAGAAACAGTTATTGCTATCAAAGGGCTTCCCAGGTGGTGGTAGCGGTAAAGAACCCACCAGCCAACACAGGAGACGCAAGAGACAAGGATTTCATCCCTGAGTTGGGAAGGCCCCCTGGAGCAGGAAATGGCAACCCACTCCGGTATTCTTGCCTGGAGAATCCAATGGACAGAGGAGCCTGGTGGGCTACAGTCCACAGGATCACAAGAAATCAGACACGACTGAAGTGACTTGGCACGCACTCATGTGTTGCTGTCAGAAGCTGTATCAGTCAGGGTTCTCCAGGAAACAGAACCAAGAGGATTTATTTAGAGAGAGAAAAAAAAAAAAAAAAAGAAAGAACATTTGATGTTAAGGATTTTCCTGTTTTAGTTGAAGAATCTGGCAAGTTCAAACTGTGCAGGGTGAGCCAGCAGGCTGGAGACTCAGAGAGGAACTGATTCTGCAGCTTGAGTGCAAAGGCAGGCTGGAGGCAGAATTTCTTCTTCTTCAGGAAACCTCAATCTTTCTTCTTCTCCTTAAAGTTTTCAACTGATTAGATAAGGCCCACCTACATCACTGAGGGTAATTTGCTTTACTAAAGTCTAATTTTCTTGTAATTGTAAATCTCTTTTGTTAAAAATACTTTCACAGTAACATGTAGACTGGTATTTGACAAAATATTTGGGTGCTGTGGCCAGGCAAGTTAACACATCACAACCCAGGAAATAAGAAGAGATCTGATATAACTTTAAATCTCAATTGTGTTAATGTTTCTATCTCAGAAAAACTGTGATGAAATGCTTTTGACAATATTTTATTCTGTCAGATACTCATCATACAAGTATTGCTTCAAAACATGCAGTCATCTTCTGAGCCTTAGAAATAAGTACGTGCATGCTCAGTCATGTCTGACTCTGCAACCCTAGGGACTGTAGCCATCCGGGCTCTTCTGTTCATGGGATTTTTCAGGCAAGAATACTGGAGTGCTTGCCTTGCCCTCCTCCGGGGGATCGTCCCAACCCAGGGATCAATCTTTCATATCAGATCTTTTCTTATTTCCTGGGTTGTGATGGTCAGCTTTCTGTGCTACTTGGCTGACCACAATCCCAGCTATTTTGTCAAAAATCAGGGATCAAACTTGCACCTCTTGCATCTCCGGCATTGGCAGGTGAATCCCTTTACCACTGAGTCACCTTAGAAATGCATTTAACTTCAAACAAGTTTGTACACTAACTAGTTTTAATTGTCAGAAAAAAAAAGGTAAATCCTTGGTCTAACAAGTTATTGGAAGTCATATGATATTCTCTTAAAAATAGATACTTATTGTCCACCCACTTCCTTGGTGACCCTGAAGAGCTGATGGGTTTTATCACTTGATAATCCGCAGACAGGTAAAGCACTTTTCATTAGCAATTTTAATATGGCAAAGTAGCAGTTGAAAAGGAACATGATCAAGCCTATGACATCTGTTTGGTACATTGAGTGAATATCTCTATTTTCTTCACATTCTGGAAGACTATAATAAAAGTTGGTTTTTTTTTTTTGAAGTAACAGGGAAGAGTTAACTCTCTGCCTGAGCTCACCCTCACTTTGTCCCGTTGTGCATGGCCAGGATTGCAGGTGCCCCTTTTTCATAAAAACCATGGGACACAGTGTCAGTGCTCCTGAGCAACAATCAGGTAAGACCTGGCTGAACCTGGCTATGGCAAATCTGGTGGGAACTAGCTCCCACTTTATATTTTGGGGGAGATTATTTTGACTGAGAATGCTGATAAAAGGTTTAATATTGGCCTTTACTTTGACGAGAACAGATTTAATTTGGACTGATTATTGGTAACAAGGGAGAAGATGAGCCAACACCAAAATGCCTTCTGGGAGATGGAATTTATGAGACAAACTCCTGAATAGCAAAGCAACTTTCTGCTTCCACTGCTTTTGTCTGGGGAGAGCGCTGAAGTCTCGGTCTCCCTGGGCAATCTCTCCAGGCTCACGCTTCTCCCTTCTTTACCCACCAGAGCAGCCAGATATCACCTGCCAGGCCCTGTCTTTCGTGAATACAAGTAAGAAGACCGGTTCGGTGTGCTCTTTCTCTTCTGATGGTACAGCCAAGAGCTTCAAAGCCTTTGGCAACCTCCTTCTTGATTTACAAAGTTCCAGGCACCAGCTGACATTAAGTTAGAAAAGTGAGTCATGGCTTTACAAGTCAAGACTCCAGTATTTCAGAACTAGTACAGACCATGACTTGGGGTATTGTCTCTGAATGCACTTGGAAACCCAGTTTATCTGAGTAGAATGGCAATAGCTAATCTCAATCAAAGAAACAGCGAGAGAATAAATAATATAAATTGTGGTAAAGCTTAAGATTATAAAAAACCCTCTCCTGATATGGTATGTCATTTAATCTTGACAGAAAACGAAGCAGATATTATCTGTTAATATTAAGTTTTCTATAGATTCAAAGAGATAAGGGAAGAATTAGCTTTTTATGCAAATTAATAGGTTTCATACTTTCCAGATTGCTCAGTGGTAAAATAGTTCGCCTGCCAATGCAGGAGATTCAAGAGACTCCACTTTGATCCCTGGGTCAGGAAGGTCCCCTGGAGAAGGAAATGGCAACCCACTCCAGTATTCTTGCCTGGAGAATCCCATGGACAGAGGAACTTGATGGGTTACAGTCCATGGGGTCACAAAGAGTCAGAGATGAGGAGCAAACACACACACACACACACACACACACACACACACACACACACATACACACATATCAAGCCAAGTGTTCTAAAAGCTTTATCTCATTTAATCTCATCAAATTCTGGATATGGTAAGATTTATTATTTGCGTCTTTTAAACGAGGAAACCAAAGTAATGCAAAGTGATCCCCCAGAGGATAATGCTATTAATAGGAAACTGAGATTTTAGCACCGATCTGTTTATTGCCACATTCTCTAACTCTCTTTTAAAATAATGCTAATTAGACTGCAAGAAGATCAAACCAGTGAATCCTAAACGAAATCAATCCTGAATATTCACTGGAAGGACTGATGCTGAAGCTCCAATCCTTTGGCCACCTGATATGAGGAGCCAACTCATTGGAAAAGACCCTGATGCTGGGCAAGACTGAAGCAGGAGGAGAAGGAGGTGGCAGAGGATGAGATGGTTGGATGGCATCACCGACTCAATGGACATGAATTTGAGCAAACTCTGGGAGATAGCGAAAGACAGGGTAACTTTTCTCCTAACATCCTACCAACTGGGTGCTGGGCTGGCTGGAGAAGTAAGAAGGAAGGAGGGTATGACGTGGGCTGTGACTTGGAGTTGCTGATATGGGGGCAGAATCATGAACAGGTGTCACTCTGGGCAGATCTTTGGAGATGGTGCTAAAGTTACCTTGCCTCGGTTGTATGCAGCATACTTGAAAGCAACTTGGATGAACAAGTTGATGCTATGTTGAAATAATAGGTTTTACTTCTGGGAACCCTAACTACCCCTATTTCACCTGTTCCCCTATTTCATATGGACCCCATGACTCATCCTGTCCCTCTGCTCCTGGTTAATTTCTATTTTTCAGATCTAAGCTTAAATATGATTCCCTCTAGGAAGACTTTTCAGAACTGCTTAATCAAAAACTATGTCAGAGCCCCATGTTGCACAGTCTTATAACACACTGCTTTTTTTAATATTTACTTGACTGAGTCGGGTCTCAGTGGTGGCGCTCGGGGTCCTCAGTCTTTGTCACGGCACGCTTGCAGGATGTGGAACCTAGTGCCCCGAAGTGAATCCCAAGCCCACTGCGTTGGGAGCGCGAGTCTTAGCCACTGGACCACCAAGGAAGTCCCCATTTTTTCTGGATAGCAGGTAATGACATACACACACACACATATAGACAAGCCAGATCGTTTTATCAACAGTGTCTGCCTCTCATCAGGATAGACTATCAGCTGAGAAGCAATCATCCCATTTTGATCACCACTGTATGCGGTGCTTGGCACTTTTTTTTATTATATTAATTCTTGTATTTTTTTATGTTTTGTCTTTCTCTGTCTGATTTGTTTCACTTAGCATAATGTTCTCAAGGTCCATCTATGCTGCCACAAACGGCAGAGCGTCTTACATTTTGTGAATGGAGAGTATTCACAGTTTTTGTTCACGGTTTCATCGGTGGACTCAGGCTGTCTCCGTGTCTTGGCTGTTGTGAATAATGCTGCAATGAATGTGGAGGGGCAGACCTCTTTGGGACAGTGATTTTGCTAATTTTGGATATACACCCAAAGTGGAATTGCCAGATGATGTGGTAGTTATACTTTTAATTTTCTGTGGAAACTCCGCAGAAATTGTCGGCAGTGGCTGTGCCGTTTAACATTCCCACTAGCAGTGCACGGGGGTCTCTTTTCTCCACATTTTGCCAGCATTTGTTTTCGCTTGTTTGGGCTTTGGTGTGCTGTTCCTGACAGCGGCCATTCTGACGGGTGTGGGGTGATATCTCATTGTGGTTGATTTGCATCTCCCTA
This sequence comes from Capra hircus, assembly GCF_001704415.2. Taxonomy (NCBI): domain Eukaryota; kingdom Metazoa; phylum Chordata; class Mammalia; order Artiodactyla; family Bovidae; genus Capra; species Capra hircus. The sequence continues at coordinate 1,888,128 of NC_030822.1, forward strand.
GTGATGAGCGGTGGGGAAGGCAGTGGCACCCACTCCAGTGCTCTTGCCCGGAAAATCCCACGGACAGGATCCTTGTGGGCTGCAGTCCGTGGGGTCGCTAAGAGTCGGACACGACTGAGCAGCTTCACTTCCACTTTTCACTTTCATGCATTGGAGAATGAAATGGCAACCCACTCCAGCGTTCTTGCCTGGAGAATCCCAGGGACGGGGAGCCTGGTGGGCTGCTGTCTATGGGGTCGCAGAGAGTCGGACACTACTGAAGCAACTTAGCAGCAGCAGCAGCAGTGATTAGCGATGCTGAGTTTGTTTTCATGTACTTCTTGGCCATTTGAACATCTTTTTTAGAAAAATGTCTGTTAGTGAACCATTGATATACTCCTTTGCATAAAAAGTTGGCTGAGATGTGAAGTGGATTTTTTAAAGTCTCAATATTGGCAGACTAGAACAATGGGCCAGTGTTACAGGAATGGTAGAGGACGTCCTGATTCTCTGAAAATGAGAAAAATAATTAGGAATTTTAGCACTAAGAAGTTAATATCAGTCAAAGTGTGAGCAGACCACCAAAACCATCAAACACAAAGCTATAAATTAACCTGATTTTTATTAGATTATTATCATATTTTTGAATTAATTTTACTGGAGTATAGCTGCTTTATGATATTATGTTAGTCTCTGCTCTCCAGCAGAATGAATCAGCTATATGTTTGCATACATCCTCTCTTTTGGAGTTCCTTCCCTTAGGCCACCACGGAGCACTGAGCAGAGCTCCCTGGGCTATAGAGTAGGTTCCCTTCAGTTATCTGTCTTACTGTATCTCTTTAATGATGGTCATTTCTGCGATCTGCCCCTTCCAGCACACTTTTAAGGATGCTATTTGAAATAAGGGGATTTCCAGAGCTAAAATTGTGAAACACATCAAAACTATGTCACATGATGAATAGCTAAACAAACCAGAATTAAAATGGAGGGCTGCATGAGAATGGCTACTCAGTATCTGAAGTGTTTCCTGTAGAAACGGCCCCATTGCACAGAACAGAATGAATGAATACATAGAGGCTGCAAAGAAGAGTGTGTCTGCTCATTATGAGAAAGGACTTTCAGAGCAGTGACCCAACCGTGGAGCAAGAGAACCAGGACGCAATGAATGGAAGTTCTACTAGAGGTCCAATGTTGGATCTTTACATTTTGGGGTCGTCAAAAACACAGAACATAAAGTTTATTATCCTCAAGCGTACAGTATACTACAATTAACCACATACTCATTGCTGTGCAAAAGATCTCCACAAAATTTTCACGTTACAGGACTGAAGTTCTATCCATTGATAGAATGGTTTGATATTTCTATCCATTGCTTTTTCCCATCACCCCACCCCAGTAAACACATTCCATTTATAGTTTCTAAGGGCTCGACTACTTCGGATACTATCTATAGGTGGAATCATGCTGCAGTCTTCTTTTTGTGACTGGCTGGTTTCACTTAGCACAATGTCCTCAAAGTTTAACCATGTTGCAGCATATGACAAGATTTCACTTTTTAAGGTTGAATAATATTCCTTTGTATGTTTATATCACATTAGCTTTATCCATTCATTTGTTGGTAGGCAATTACATTGCCTCCACTTCCTGGCTATTATAAACAGTGTTGCGATGAATACAGGTGTGCGAATATTTCTTCAAGAACCAATATTCATTTGTTTTAGAAATATACTAAGAAGTGAAATTGCTGGATCATATGGTAATTTTGTGTTTAATTTTTCTGAGGAACTTCCATACTATTTTCTATAGTGGCTACACCATTTACATTCCCACCAAAAAGGCAAAAGATTTCTAATTCCTCCACATACTTGCCAAAACTTGCCATTTTCTATTCTTTTATCGTGGCCGTCCTAATGGGTGTGAAGTAACATTTCATTCTGATTTTGTAAACCTGATGATTAGTGACGCTGAGCATCTTTTAACATGCCTGTTGGCCATGCATGTGTCTTCATTGAAGAACTGTGTATTCAAGCCTTTTCCCCATTTTTAATTGCATCGTTTGTTGCTCAGTTAGGTAAGTTTTTTTGCATATTCTGAATGTTAAGCCTTTATCAGACAGACAGTGTGTAGGTATCTTATCTGAGTCCAGCAGCTGGCGTTTCACTCTGCTGGCTGTTCTCTGCGGCACACGGCACTGCTCCTTCTTAAGCAGGGCTCTGATGATGTCATCCCATCACTGCTACTCTTACCAAATGGTACACACCCTCCTACCATACTACGTCAAGTATTTACCCTTGTAAAAGCTTGTGGCAATCTCCTCTTTCCATTCTCCTTTGTAGCATCTTACACTCCATCCAGTATGAATCAGCTTCTCATGACCCTCCCACTGTTACAATTTTAAATTGTGTTTTCCATAAATTTCCTTTCCTTAGTCATCCTCACATGCTTTCTCTCCCATGAAGTCTTGACTGACTCCCAAAACTGAAAATGCATTCTATCTATAAAACTTAATTATCTAATTTATACATCTCTTATGACTCTATCTACTTTCTGTTACAATCTTGTTACGTATATTTCACACCATATAATGAACTTTTGAATATTGTACCCATATATCTCCAACTGAATGTCTTAGGAGGTACTGAGTATACATACAAATGAATTAAGTGATGAATAGCTTCCACCCTCCCCTTCATAATCTCTGAACTTTAAAAGTTGTTGACAGTTTCTTGGGAGTTAACTGAAATAATCTTCATTCCAATTCTACTGAAAATAGTTTGAAATTCCACAAACTTCCCTGACTCTTTTCCTCAAAAAATTCTTACACAGTTTAGCCCAACTTTTGGCAGTTAGAAGTATAATTGTAGATATTTGTGTGAAGAAGCTTGTTAAAGGGGGAAGAAAAGGAGAGTGAGTCTTAATTCTTGTGGTTTCTAACTCAGTCTTGTTAGATTACATCACGGTGATGCAGATTACGTCATGCATCACGGGAGTGTGAACTGAGGTATTGTTAGTCTGATTCTTTCTTTGTATTAATAACTCTCGACAGAGAAAATCTGTTAACTCAATGTCCTGGGGAAACCGCTCAGTGTGGATGGAATTCGTGTTCCTGGCCTATCCCTCCCAGTCAGAGCTGCGCGTCTCGTCCTTCCTTGGGGTCAGCCTGGTTTATACATGGGTCATCACCGGGAATGTCCTCATCATGGTGGCCATCCAGACGGAAGCCCGCCTCCACAGGCCCATGTACTATCTTCTGGGCAGCCTCTCAGGAGTAGAAATCAGCTACACTGCTGTGGTGGTGCCCCACATCCTGGCCAACATCCTAGGGTTGGAGAAGACCATCACCCTGCTGGGCTGTGCCACTCAGATGGGCTTCTTTGTGGGACGGGGCAGTGCCGACTGCTTCCTCTTGGCTTCCATGGCCTACGACTGCCACGCTGCTGTCTGCCACCCCCTGCAGTACCCTCTCATCATGCCTCCGACGCTTTGCGCCCGCTTGGTGGTGGCCTCCGTGGCCCTCGGCCTCTGCCTGTCCTCCCAGCGGGTGGCCTTTGTCTTCTCTCTGCCCCTCTGCCCAGCTCGGGGCGTTCGGCACTATTACTGCGACGTGCCCCCAGTGAGGTGTCTAGTTTGTGCCCAGAGCCACAGGCATGAACAGTCAGTGCTGGTGGCGGCCACACTGGCCATCGCGGTGCCTCTCCTCCTGATCGCCGCCTCCTACGCCTCCCTCGTGGCCAGCGTGCTCCGGGCCCACTCGGCCTCGGGCCGCCGGGCTTTTTCCACCTGCTCCTCCCACCTCGCGGTAGTCCTGCTGCAGTATGGCTGCTGCACCTTCATGTACCTGCGGCCTAGCTCCAGCTACCACCCGGAGCAGGATCGGTTCGTCTCCCTAGTGTACACACTGGGGACCCCATTGCTGAACCCGTTTGTCTACACCCTGAGGAACAGTGAGATGAAAGGCACCATAGCAAGAGTTCTTACCAGGAATCGCCTCCCCCAGGAAAGCGAGTCCATCCTAAAGGAGCTCAGTCCTGAATATTCATTGGAAGGACTGATGCTGAACCTGAACTCCAATACTTTGGCTACCAGATGCAAAGAACTGACTCATTGGAAAAGACCCTGATGCTGGAAAAAATTGAAGGCAGGAGGAGAAGGGGATGACAGAGAATGAGATGGTTGGATGGCATCACCAACTCAATGGACATGAGTTTGAGTAAACTGCGGGAGTTGGTGATGGACAGGGAGGCCTGGTGTGCTGCAGTCCATGGGGTCGCAAGAAGTCAGACACGACTGAGCGACTAACTGAACTGAAAAACTAGGAGAGGGTCTTACCTCTCAGGCAAGGATTAGTTTCCAGCTCATGCAAATTCCCATACAACAGAGATTTCTCTCAGTTGATGTTAAAACTATCTTTCAAAAGGGTACAAGTTATCTGGACACTATTTAGCTAAGTGTACTACTGCTGCTGCTGCTAAGTCACCTCAGTCGTGTCTGACTCTGTGCAGCCCCATAGACGGCAGCCCACCAGGCTCTGCTGTCCCTGGGATTCTCCAGGCAGGAACACTGGAGTGGGTTGCCATTTCCTTCTCCAATGCATGAAAGTGAAAAGTGAAAGTGAAGTCACTGAGTCATGTCCAACTTTCAGTGACCCCGTGGACTGCAGCCCACCAGGCTCCTCCGTCCGTGGGATTTTCCAGGCAAGAGTACTGGAGTGGGGTGCCATTGCCTTAGAGACCTTTAAAATGTCTCTGCCATTTGGCTCAGTGATTCCTTTTTCTTTTTCTTTTTTTTTTTTTCTTGGCTTATATGCTGGCTGGGTCTTAGTTGTAGCACGTGGGACCTTAGATCTTTGTTGGGGTATTCGGGATCTTTATTCGCAGCATGCAGAAAATTTCCTTGTTTTCATTGTGCATTGTGATCTAGTTCTCTGGTCAGGGATGGAACTGGGGCCCCTGCATTGGGAGCAAGGAGTCCCAGCCCCTGGACCACCTGGGAAGTCCTGACTCAGCAATTTCTATGAATGAAATACATAAGCAAACCATCATAAAGTGGTACTTATAAAGCAATATCCAGGTATCGGTTGGAAGCAGATGACCCATTCAATAGATTTTAACTGAAAAAAAATATTCTGATTATATGGAGACATGTGAGTAAGGAAAACAATAATCGTAGTCAAGGCACTTACGTACTAGCAATAGCAGCAGGCCATCATCATCCCTACACCTAAAAGGCAAAAGGATGATAGAGTATTATCTGAGACCAATAAGAGCAAGATTTATCGAAAAGAGACTCTTGGTGGAACTCTGGCCTCAGGGGGAAAAGCCTATTATAGAATAAGGGTCATGCAGGGAAAGAGCAGGGAGATAAATACTTAACCCACTCTCTGCCTGTGTCCTCCCATCTCTTGCCTTTTCTTCCATTGGCTGAGTCCATCTGGAAGCAAGAGGACAGAGAGATTGAGTGATTCAGTCCACAGAAGCGAGACTTTGGGGACAGACTGGAGCACAGAAGGTCCTTGAGAACTGGGGCAAGAAGATAATAATCAGAACAGAAGTTGTTCATTAGCATATTAGATCTAACAATGAAGATACATTAAGAGTTAAGTTTCCTCATAATAAAGGATTGGTTAAACAATTACTTATGAGATAGTATTACGTAGCCTTGAAATCTGTTTCAAACGCTAGTTGTTGGTGATGGCTGACACTGAGTGCCTTCTGTCTGCCAGAATCCGTGCTAGGGGACTCGCTTTCTCTCCCTTCCCTTCTCCCTCTCCCCGCCCCTCTCCATCTCAGTCTATCTACCTATCCGTAAAAGTCAGCAGATGGAGGAGGTGATGGACTCATGTCCTCAAGAACCATCTTAACTTGGGGTAGAATTTAAGTGTCTTTCCTTATTTTCTGAGGATAAAACTGAATCAAAGAGATTGAATAACTGGTAGATGTCAGACAGCTCACGAGTGGCAGAGTTGGGATTTGAACCCGGATTCCAACTTCAGAGGCAATGTTAACACTTAACTGGTGAAAGTTGTAAAGCTACTTCTACAGCATGACCCGATATTTGGAAAATACACCATGTGCACGTTTGAGGAAAAAGTGGCCACAAATGTACCAAGATGTTAACTATGGTCATCTCCAGTTTGAGGGACAATGAATGATCTTCATTATATTCACTCTCCATCTTTATCTTTTTCCACACTTTCTATATTACAAACCTATTATTTCTAATTCAGAAAAAAATAACTGTTGAAAAGCATTTTCATAAAGAATCTGATGTTTATGCATTAGCTTGAACCATGTGAAATGACTACCATTTGACCACTTGTGACCTACAAGACAGTGATCTCACATGTTGCAAGCTAGTGCATTTATTTAGCTTAAATCTTCTATTCCTACAAGAATGCCTTCTACTTTTCATATAGCCCTGAATTGATAGTTTTATCTTTAATGTTTCCTTTTTTCTCTCCAAACCCTTGATGATTTCTTAAAATGAGGACAATTGTTTTAATATAGGTTGACATAGAAATAGTGAGAAGGACTTTACATTTTGTAAAGTATAAGGCATTCTCCTCCTATCCTCTCAAGACATCATGCATCAATTTTATCTGCAACATTTTTCTGGGCATTGAGAAGAGTGTAAAAAGGTAGGGGGAGGGAAGCAGGGAAGGAAGGAGAAGGTAAGGTTTTCAATTTCATTTCAATGTGACATTTGATGTCATGAATCACATTTCTCATTAACTTATAACTCAAAACAGGTAAGTCAAGAAAGAAAGGATGAATTATAAGGCCAGTGGAGAAATGTCGCTGAAGGATTGATTCCAAATTATTGAGTAGCTCCAGTCCCCCATCATCCAGACATATAATAAAGGATGAGGTTTACTTGCTTATCGAAAATCATTTGGCAAACTCATGTGTCTAGCGTCTAGTTAACAAGAGTCCTTTCGTAGAATCATTAGCCGTCAAAAGTACATAGTACAATAGAATCATGGAAGAAAGCATGCCTATCTCTGCCTGGGGGTAATTTTTTTTACTAGGTCCTCATAAAGCTGTATTTTATCAATCATAATAAGTGCCCTATGATTCTTTTTCTCTGACTGGATAAACTAGACACCTATGATCATAAATGCCTGAAAAGCATTTCCTCTGTCTAGAGATGGGGCCATAAACACAGAACTAACAGGCTCTCTGACTGTGTATCAGTGTCTCCTGGCTCTGAATTCTGCTTCTTGTTATTTCCCTTGTCCCACGTCTCTGGAATGTGTATCATTGACCCCCACCTAAGTTACCTACCTTGTGGAGCTTCCCAGGCGGCACTAGTAGTAAGGAACCCGCCTGTCAATGCAGGAGACGTAGGAGACATGAGTTCGATCCCTGGGTCGGGAAGATCCCCTGGAGGAGGGCCTGGCAACCCACTCCAGGATTCTCGCCTGGAGAATCTCACGGACAGAGGAGCCTGGTGGGCTAGGGTCCACAGGGTCTCACAGAGTGGGACAAGACAGGTGATTTAGCATGCGTGCATGTGGAGCTTATTTGGATTGACTTCCTAAACTACTCTTGGGTTTGATGATGCTTTACCTCAATTGTCTCTTTAGTGATTATCCGTGGGTCTTTACCTGTGGTTCTGTCCCTCCTTTCCTCTGTGCTTCAACTCTCAAATCGCAGCAGTTTTATCACCCAAATCCCGTTAGTCTGGAAGGGCATACTCAATGAGAAGTATAGCCAGTGCCTTGAGGTAACTAAAGAATAAACTTTTCATCTATCTCTGCATCAAAATTACATTCTCTTAATCACTGTGGATTCACAGTAATGCCTGATATAAAGTAGAGCAAGCCAACTCATCATGTTTTTCTTCAAGAATGTATGAGCTATTCTTGGTCCTTCAGAAATCCTTAAGATTTTAAGATCAACTTGTCAAGTACCTGCCTCTCTCTCTCTCTTACACACACACACACATGGACATACCCACATACACACATACTTACACACACCCCTACTGGAATTTTTATTCAGATTGTGATGTGTCTACAAATCAATTTCAGAAGTCATATCTTTAAAAATAGTATACTGTGATCCATGACCATGGCAAACGTTTTCATTTACTCAGATTTTAACCACTATCTTTCAATGAAGTTACATACTTTTGCAGAAAGCAGTCTTGCATTTCTATTATTTTGAGTTACTGGTCCTTTACTGGGATATAGCATCTTTGCCGAAAATGCACACATTTAAAACCTCAGAGCTCAATGAACCGTGATAAGTATATCCAGCTGTGTAAACTCGGCTCAGCCCAAGGTAACACAGAAAGTTGCTTTGTGCCTCTTTCTAGTCAATTCTCTTCAGAGGCAACCACTATGTATATTACTCTTCTCGTAGAATAGTTTTGCCAATTCTTGAACTTCATAATTTGGAGTGAACAATGCAACGGTTATCAGTCTCTTGCCTCTCAGCTCCCAGTTCACTCTTTTCTATTCTGCTTCATGACGCACCACGGCTGCTCTGCTAGCTGGCAGAATACGGAGGGTCCTCTGTAGAGAGTTTCATTAGAGGGACACATCGGGAGAGAGCAGCGTCCTTCCTGGTTCTGGTAGGCTCTGCTCTGCTGATGCTCAGCCGTGTCTGACTCTGAGTGACCCCCTGGACTGTAACCCACTAGGCTTCTCTTTCCGTGAGATTTTCCCAGCAAGAATACTGGAGTGGGTTGCCATATCCTCTTCCAGGGGATCTGCTCCACCCAGGGAGTGAACCTGTGTCTGCTGTCTCTCCTTCACCGGCAAGTGGATTCTTTACCACCGAGTCCACCAGGGAAGCCCCCTGGTAGGCCATTTCTGTGCTATTCCTGTAAGTCAAGGCCAGTGGTGTGTGGGACAGCCATAGACACGTCCAGTGGCTCTTGCTGGAATTCTAAAGGATGGTTTTGCACTGAATTTTTTTCCAACATCCCAGCTGGTTTCCTAGCAAGTATCACCAGTGCCTCAGTGGACAGCTTCCCAAAGAGTTTCACCTGCATTTCAAGGAGTATGTTTCTGTGACTTCAGCAAACTTCTCAAACTTTCTAGAAAGCTACAATCACATACTCTCCAGGTAGGTCAGAATCCCAGCCTTGGGGGTAGGGGGATGCCTTCCTAAAAGTTGTTTATTCTTTGATTCTTTTTGTTCCAGTGGTGCGGGCCTTTTGGTATCCACATAAAGGGAATTTTAATTGGATGGGTTGGACACAACTGAGCGACTTCACTTTCACTTTTCACTTTCATGCATTGGAGAAGGAAATGGCACCCCACTCCATCGTTCTTGCCTGGAGAATCCCAGGGACGGGGGAGCCTGGTGGGCTGCCATCTATGGGGTCACACAGAGTCAGACACGACTGAAGTGACTTAGCAGTGGCATAATGTGTGGAGTTTTTAAATTTTTTACTGGAGTATAGTTCCTGCACAATGTTGTGCTAGTTTCTGCTGGACAGAAAAGTGAATCAGCTATACAGACCCCTCAGCCGCTTAGCCAGGTGATTCCCAGGGGGATTTCTAAGTCGTCACGTGCCTTTCTTTTCACCAGACAAGTAGGGATTTCTTTTCTCTTTTCCTTCTGTAAATAGGCAGTACATGTCCATGCACACAGTGACCCCTGTCACCCTCTGTCCAGTCTGCACCAAAGCAAACATCATTTTACTATATATAGAACATCATTTATATATATACACACATGCACATATATGGATATATATTTACATGTATATCTCTTCCTTGGGGCTTCCCTGGTGGCTCGGTTGGTAAAGAATCTACCTGCAATGCAGGAGATACAGGTTCAATTCCTGGGCCAGGAAGGTCCCCTGGAGAAGGAAATGACAACCCGCTCCAGAATTCTTGCCTGGAGAAACCCGTGGACAGAGGAGCCTGATGGACAAGAGTCGGACATGCCTTAGCAACAAGACAATAACAAAAACATATATTTCTTGATTCTTTAGCCTCAACTCTAGAAGTCGAGGATACTCCTTTTATCTTCAATTCCTGTATTAAAGTTCCCTTTGCCCTTTTTGGAGAAGGAAATGGCAAGCCAATCCAGTATTCTTGCCTGGAGAATCCCATGGACGGAGGAGCTTGGTGAGCTACCGTCCACGGGTCGCAAAGAGTCGGACATGACTGAGCGACTTCACTTTCACTTTGCCCTTTTTACTAGATAACCCCCTATTACCAGACTAGAAATTCCTTTTATATTAAGTTTTCCCTGTTCCCGGTGTTAGTCTGGTTCGGCTCCAGCCTGAATCTTGACTGCTCCATGTAGTACATACTCTTTTGTGTCTGGTTTGTTTTGCTGAACAGTGTTGCATTGTGTAAGCAGGTAAAAGGTTATCTATCCTTTCTCCCAGAAACCCTACAGAAAGACATTAAATGGACAAAATAGGCATAAGCCCTTGGGATAATGAGCACAGATGAGGGCAGGCAGCAAATAAATATGCTTTTTGGAAAGTGTAAGACAAACAGGTGATTTGTAAACAAGTTAGTAGAAGAGAGAAAGGATTAACACCCATCAGCTTGAAAGGAAAGAACCCAATAAAAAGAAATCTTGATTGCAGAAAGTCTGGATGAGCACAGTAATTGGAACCCTCAGGTGCTTCAAAAATCAGGGAGGGACTAAAAGGAAGAAAAGTAGTTGAAAATCTATTTTGTTACAGAGACTATTAAGTACATTGTGGAATAAAGCAAAGAAGTGATTACGTTTGTGTCATGGAATCTTGGAAAGGAAATACAGATAGAAGGCTGAGGTAAAACCTTTATAGTTCTAAAGTTGAATGTGAGAAAAGAACATTCCTGTTCTCCAAAATCAAGAAAGAAAAAGACTGACTGCTTAGAGGTCATATGTGTCAGTGGTCCAGTGATTAGCCAGCTGTTTGATGCTTTGCTAGAAGGACTCATAAGATTTAGCTTATAACTGTACTCGTGGCTAACATCCATTCGAGTCAACAGCATACACAATAGAAGCAGAAAGGGCATAACAGTGCGGGCCTCCTGTGTTCTTCCTGACGGAGTCGCACAGAGAACACGTCCTTCTACAGAGGCTAAAATGCTTCTGCCCGGGAAGCCCACTAGAGATTCGGAGCCCTGGTGTTTTATCTGGGGCTGGTCACACAGACATGCTACACTTGTATGAAAAGGCACAATTATCAAAATCCCAGGCTCGCAATAGGAAAGCAGGTTGCCTGAAAGCAGAAATATGTCAGAGCATCCCATTCAGACTCTTTGACTAGAAATCCCCTCTCTCCTTCATTGCTAGATCAACTGATACCTCAAGAGAAACTACATCTGAAATTTTTTAGCTACTGATTTAAGTGCTTGCCTAAATCAAAAATGACTCCTCCTCTAAGCTAAAATTATTTTTGCTTCCTTAAAACTAATCTACTCATCTACTCATAAGGACTTCCCTGGTGGCTCAGACAGTAAAGCGTCTGCCTACAATGCAGGAGACCCAGGTTCTATCCTAGGTCAGGAAGATTCCCTGGAGAAGGAAATGGCAACCCACTCCAGTACTCTTGCCTGGAAAATCCCATGGACGGAGGAACGTGGTAGGCTACAGTCCATGGGATTGCAAAGAGTCAGACACAACTGAGCTACTTCATTTTCTTTAAAACTAATCAGTGAAACAGAAATTTCCAACCTTCAAGGGACTTGGATGTCAGATTTAAAAAGTGTTTTCTTAACGCTTTAGTCTCTATTTGAAGAGTGTGATAAAACTTTATAGTTGCGGCCTGTTAACCGTGAGGTGATCCCCTTTCATATTTTTAAGCAGAACTGGATATGCATTCTGCGGGGAAGGAGACACAAAGGATTTTGCCAATAACTGGATGTCTACTTTACAGAGGGGAAGCTTTGTACTCCATGTATAAAAACACCTGCATCAGATACAATTGATGATTAAAAAAACTCCCAATCATAACCTCATTGGCTCATTTTGGCCACATTTAATAGGCTATTTGCTGTTCAGATTTCTCACGGAACTTCTAGAAGCATTACACTTCTTACAAATAATATTTTGACAAAAGTGAATGCAGATTTGATGAGACATACTGAAGCAGAAAACACTAACAATGTGCATCTATATTATTTCCTGAAATAAAGGGGGGAAATCCAGGAATATGTGGTGGGCAGTGAGAGGGAGGGAAGGCTTGGGTCTATAAAGGAGGATTTAATCAAGGATATCCTAGAATAACAAATAATTATACTTTTTAAAATCTCTGAGTGGATGAGTAGTGGAGGTTGGGAGGTGGAAGATGTATCTGCATGCAATTTTGAAGCCAGTTTAGAGTTTGATATTAAAGCATACATAATTTTTAAATAATGAAGATTTACCAGTTTATAGGGAGTATTCATCAAGTCAAAAGGAAGCACATATTCTAACATCTAGTTCCCAAAATAACAAATTCTTCTCCTCCAGACATTAGAGAATGTAGAATCAACAGACCTCTTTTTTAAAATCAATTTAAATGATTGCAAAGCAAGACAAACGAATATGCTGAAATCCAGAAAGGAATGCCTCCTTGAAGAAGCGCTAGCTGCAGGACATTCCTCAGTCCCCAGTGTTCAGATGCCAGCTTGGAGTCAGGACTGATGTCTTCATCCTTGGCACGCCTCAAGCGCATTATTTATCACTAGGAGGTGATCATCTGACGGCAGGCCACAATCACGTTGGCATCCATTCTTCACGTTGCCCAGTGTCCTGCCCGCAAGACGAACTTGACAAATGCTGGATGCACGTTCAAATGCAGTAAAAGTCAGGCAAAATCAGAATGATGACGTAAGTATCCTTCCCCTGGTAATTCACATGCCTCCTTTCCAAGAAACTGAAGTCTGTTTTTCAAAACAAATGCTTTTAATTTAATCATTTTGAAAGCATATCTAAAATACACTGGCAGTGCCTGGCATGGCACATAGAAGTAATGTGATGATCCCACTCCTGGGCATATATCTGGAGAAAACCATGGTTCAGAAGTATACAAGCACCCTGATGCTTATTTCAGCACTGTTAACGATAACCAAGTCAGGAAAGGAACCTAAATGACTATCAACAGACGAATGGATAAGGAAGATGTGGCACGTATACACAATGGAATATTCAGTTCGGTCGCTCAGTCGTGTCCGACTCTCTGCGACCCCATGGACCGCAGCACCCCAGGCCTCCCTGTCCATCACCAACTCCCAGAGCTTATTCAAACTCATGTCCCTCGAGTCAGTGATGCCATCCAGCCATCTCATCTTCTGTTGTTCCCTTCTCCCCCTGCCCCTAATCCCTCCCAGCATGAGGGGAAAGGTGGTGGTGAGGGACAAACTGGGAGTTTGGGATTGACATATAGACACTGCTTTATTTAACATGGATAACCAACAAGGACCTACTGTATACAGCAAGGAATTCTGCTCAAGATTCTATAATAACGCAAATGGGAAAAGAATTTGACAAAGAACAGATACCTGTGTGTGTGTATATGTGTGTGTATACATGTGTGTATACGTGTGTGTACATGTGTGTATATACGTGTGTATGTGTGTGTACGTGTGTATACACGTGTGTATACATGTATGTGTATGTGTGTATACGTGTGTGCGTGTGTATACATGTATGTGTATACGTGTGTGTATACACGTGTGTATACATGTATGTGTATGTGTGTGTATACGTGTGTATATACGTGTGTGTGTGTGTATGTGTAAGCCGGAATCGCTTTGCTCTGCACCTGAAACTAACGCAGCGTGGTTAGTCAGCCGCGTGCTGCGCTGTGCTTAGTCACACAGTCGTGTCCGACTCTGAAGCCCCATGGACTGTAGCCCGCCAGGCTCCTCCATCCATGGGGATTCTTCAGGCAAGAATACTGGAGTGTGTTGCCATGCACTCCTCCAAGGGATCTTCCCAATCCAGGGGTCGAACCCAGGTCTCGCCAATATAAAATAAAACTTTTTTAAAAAGAGAAGCAAAATGATGGTAGGAGGCAGTCTAGTCTGCACAGACTCACCCAAAGCTGAGCCTTATGAGCCTGGAGTACAAAGATGGATGTGCCCCGCCTTGTCCCAGTAAAGTGCCCATTGTGTCAGGCGTCTTGGACAGAGAATTCCTTGAACACCGACAGGCATTTTGGCTATCAGAAAGCTCTTTAAAAATGCTTAATACAGAATAATGAAATAAGCAGACAAGGGTTCTGGTACAAACCTGAATTCCTCTAGAGCAACGTATCTCTAGGGGTGCTGTCAGCTGGATTTCTGCATCGGAATCAGCAGCAGTAATTGGGGAAAGTGTTGCTCCCAACATCCCTTACCCAATGCCACCCAATCAGACGTCTATAAAGAGTGAGAAATATGCTTTTGAAACAAATATCCAGTGACCCTGTGTAAACTCAAGTTTACATATCAAAGATGTGCAAACCAATCTTCTTTTCATATTGGCCCACACTGAGGTAGCAGAGCCTATTTATCTTCATTCTTACTGATGTTCCTCAGTTATTGTTGATAGTCCTGAGGGTTCAGCTGTTGAGATCGCATCCCCAGTGACCCTCTGCTAAGCCTTTCTCTGCAGTCCTTACTTTTGCTTTGTGCTTGTCTCAACTAGGACATGAAAGTTCCTGAAAGATGGCATGTGTAGGAATTCCACAAGGAATTTTTCTGCATTGAAAATTTATAGCCCCACTCACATTCTTTAATTTTTTTAAGTTGCTCTTTAAAAATAGTTTTCTTGAAGGAAAGTATACCAGTAAGCTTTACTTCTTCACCCAAATTCCCTTTGGGATTAATTAAATCCAGTCCCTGAAAATCAGGGAAGAGAAGCAGAGTTATTGCAGCGACAAATTTCTCATTGCATGCAGTGCTTGGTCCATCAGTACAGTGTTTCCTAATAGTTTCCTGATAAAATGTGGGACATGGGAAACACATTCTTAGGTAACCAAATATGCGAGTCTCCTTCACCTACTCCAGGCGTTCTTCCCCTGAGGGTTAGTGAGTGGGGATTGGGGGTTGGGGGCAATGGCTCCAGCAGCGCACCCAGGCTCTGACAGGCAGCCAAGGGCTTGAATCAGGATGCAAGCCTGGGTCAAGACCATCCCAAAGTCTAGGCGCTTTCTAGCTTTCTGTGGTCAGCTATGTGGCGTGAATGAGTGTGTGCGTGTGTGTGTGTGTGTTCACTGTCATGAGTCCCCTGTCCAAGCTCCCCTTACCCTAGATGTGTCTTGAACTCTTAGCTGTAGAACCGTTCACTTGTTCCCTCATTCCCCCCAAACAAGGATCCACACAGACAACTTACTTCTATTTTTGCCCATTCTCTTTTTAATATTCTTTTCCATTGTGGTTGATCACAGGATGCTGAAAACAGTCCCTGTGCTGCTCATCAGGGCCTTGTTGCTAACCCACTCTAAATGCAGTCGCTTTCATCCACCAGCCCCAGATCCCGAGTCCAGTCCTCTCCTCCTCTCCTCCCTCTCAGCACTCAAATCTGTTCTCTATGTCTGTGAGTCCGTTACCTTCCTTCTGAAGAAAATTGTCAGATAGAAGTTAATCTGTGTTACTTAAAATGAAGAGTTGGTAAGAAAGAACTGATGCTTCCTTAGAAATGCATGGAGAAGAAGATGCTCTGATTTTATCTGAAGTATCTTTACAACAGTGAGGAAAATGCATCAGACAATCTTAGGTAGATAGAAAGACATATTCCACATATGGCTCAATTAGCTACAATTCTGGGTTCCTATACTAACCTCTCAATCTTTATCTTGAATTGAAAATTCCATTCCCATAGAGTCCCAGTCCTGGGAGACTTGAGCTATTTATTCAAATATTCAACAAATAGTTGCGGGGTTTGGGGCCACTCTCTGTGTCCTGTGCGATCTTAGTTCCCTGACCAGGGATGGAACTTACGCCCCGTGCGTTGGAAGCGTGGTGTATTAACCATGAGACTGCCAGGGAAGCCCCAACAACAAATAGTTTTGAGAACCTTCCATATGCCTAGCCCAAAGGGTCTCAACTGAGGGCAACTGAGGCTCCCAGAGAAACATTTATAACGTCTGGAGGAAGGTTTGGTTACCATAAAGAGAGCAGAAGCTACTGCACTGTGACCCAGCAAGAAGGATCCAGGACACTGTGAAATATCCCACAGCAAGCAAGACAGCCCGCACAGCAGAAGCGTCCAGCCCAAGCTGTCAGCAGCACCGAGGCTGGAAGCGCCTTTCATTAGAGACACGGTTTGCACACAAGTTGGAGAAAAGGAGACTCAGCCTTTGCCCTCATTGAGCTTACACACACCCAGTGGAAACAGAAGCTAATCCATAAATGTGTAGCAGTGATAGTTGCAGGGATGGATGATACTGGAGATTCCAAAAAGGAATCTTCCAAAAAGTGCTCTTGACCCTGACACTACCAAGGTCAGGGAAACCTTCCCTGAGAAACTTGTCATGAAATTGGGACAGAGGATAAGAGGAGCTCACTTATTAAAGAGAAAAGAGAAGAGGGAGCCCCAGCAGAGTGGACAGCAGGTGCAGAGGTCCCGTGGCTGGGAAGAGGTGTGGTGAGAAGGAACTGCAAGCAACACACGGTCACTGGAGCAAAGAACCAGGAAGAAGCTAGCAGTTAGTAGGGGCAGCCATTATATGGCCATGAAGCAACATTGTGTTCATCTTTGACATAAGAGCCAGGGCTTGTTTTTGTTTTTTTTTTTTTTTTCAGAAGTCTTAAAGTTAATTTTACT